>NC_140587.1:917305210-917975210 GCF_964204655.1 Triturus cristatus
TTTCATGGCTTGCCCATGCCACATGGCTCACAATGTAGCTTTCTATACTGCCTCAGCTTTCTGTTCCAGCTTAAAAGATTTTGATATAAAAGAATTGCTTGTAGATGTCTACTTTTGGTTTGGCTATTCTTCAGAACGTAAGAACGTGTATGCTAAATGTCAATTTGTTGATTCTGATTACCGCCCTATGCTGAAATTCATTTCTGTCAGGTGGTTAGGAATGTCCACAGGTTTGGATAGACTGATTTTTTAGTTTGCTGCTCTGCGTTCATACTTCTTGTCAACACCAGACAGTGACAGAACTAGCAAGGCCAGGTTAAGGAGACTTGTTCAGAGTTTTGAGAACCCTATGACTGAGATCTACTGTCTATTTTGTCAAGCTGTGTTACCTGCTTTTGTTAATTTCAACCTTTTGCTGCAAAGGGAAGGCCCAGTCATTCACCTCCTGTACGATGCCATGATTGAACTAACTGTGCTCTTGAGTAGAGTGTTTGTGTAGATGTCAACAGTCTTTCAAGAGGAACTCAGATGCCAGTTTACCTGGTTTTACATCAAAAGATTGCCAGATCCCAGATTCAAGTCTGTATATTGGCATCATTGTGCATGGAAAGTTAAGAAACATGCTAGAAAGCAAACATTAATCCAGGAACCCAGTAAGCTTTCTGTGAAGCAGTTCACAGCTTTCACAAGAAAGGAGTAAAGTATGACTATGCAAACTACCAAGTCACCGACTTTGAGGACATACCAGAAATGCCAGAGAAAGGGTTGCTATCTAAATAAACTGTGGTCACTTACAGGATGGATGCCATTTGGCATTCCCTTGACACATAATTTGCTGCTGTTGGAACTCAGAGAAGCATGTTTTTCCTTCTTTTAAAAGTAGCCAAACTTATCTTTATGTTGGCCCACAGCAATGCTGATGAAGAAAGGGTGTTCTCAAGAATAACGAAGAATACAACCATTTTCTGCCCCAGTTTATCACTGGATAGAACAATGACTACTATATTAATGTTTCAAATAAACAGGCCTCAAGGTGAAACACGTTATAAATATTGTCCATCTGAGAGAAGGTGTAGGAAAGTGCCCCTTTTTGACATGGTTACCCCACTTTTTGCCTGATACACAATGTGATTTTTACTGAAAGTCGCTGGGTTCCTGCACAGCAGGTCCCCAGTGCCAGAGCTCTTTCCCAAAACTGTACAACTGTTCCCTCAATTGGCAAAACCTTTAGCGCCCTAGTAAATGGTACCTTGGTACCTAGAGTCTGAGGCACTAAAGAGGGTCCCTAAGGCTGCAGCACGAAATGTGAGACTGGACTGTTCCCATGAGGCACAGGGTCAGACTGATTTGCATATGGCCATGTCTGAACTGGGGTGGTGGAGTGAGTTAAAGAATGATGATGGATTAAACCCAGATCAGTTGACTGGGGTTGAGTGTTTGCAATATTCAACACTCCGTCCATCATCCCCTTTGGTTTTGCATTTTTCGCCCTAAGTTGGCAGGGTATGCCCAGACGTGGGTCCCTTGCTCACTTTGCCACTGGATTCAAGCTAGCCTGGCTGATGACGGCTGATTAGCCAGTAACCGGTCCCAGGATGCTTGTTTCCGGTCCAGGGAAGACATGGGTTGGCAGTTCGGGCTGGACTGTTCCCATGAGGCACAGGGTCAGACTGATTTGCATTTGGCCATGTCTGAACTGGAGTGGCGGAGTGAGCTAAAGAATGATGATGGATTAAACTAGATCAGTTGACAGGGGGTGAGTGCTTGCAATGTTCAACACTCCGTCCATCATCCCCTTTGGTTTTGCTTTGTAGACGCTACGGGACCCCTCACCAAGCACATGCAAGACTACCATCGCAAGCTGCATATCTTGGTGCAGACAAAAAGTGAAAAGATGACATGTCACACATCCCTGACTGCCATGTCCCTAACACTGAAAGTAATATATGTAATTTTCCCCACCCTCCACAGCAGGCATGACAGCTCTAAGGCAGGGTGCTGAATATTACATGTGAGGGCATGAGCAGATATGCCCCTGTACTGGTCAGTCCTATTACTCCCAGTACAAGTGACCAGGGAAACCATTTTAAAGCTTGTGGGACACTGGTGAAAACAAGTTCCCCTGCTACATGATGGCTTTGCTGAAAATTGGGATGTTTGTATCAAACATCTTATATTGATAAACTCACACTGATGCCAGTGTTGGATTTATCAATACATGCACCCAGAGGGCACCTTAGATGTGCCCCCTAAAAACCTACCAGCATCTGGTATGCTTGCTGACTGGTTTCTGCCAGCCTACCAACCAAGACACCATTCTAGCCCCCTAGGATGACCAAGAACAAAGGCCTGCCTGGGAAGAGGGCGTAACACCCCTTTCCACAAGATGACCTGCTGATTAACCTCATTGGGCAAGGTGAGCTTCAAAAAAGCTGCATGTTGTGATGTGAATCTGGCTCCCCTCACAGGAGTGGAAGCCACCGCCCTGTCCAGAGATACCTTGACACCTGGGCAGGTGGAAAAATTAGCTAATCAGATAGGCATGTCACCTCTAGGCTAATACGAGTACTAAGATGGGCTACTGTGAGGTGGACATGACTTTTACGAAGTAGCCATCTTTGTGATGGCATACTTAAGAATTCTGGGACAGGGTTAGGCCCACTTCCCAGAGGAAGTGGTCATATATGGGGCAGCGTGACCCCAAGGGCTACTACCTTACTCTCCCCTAACACACCTAAATTCAGTATTTAGGGGAGCCCCAGGTACCAGAAAAACAATCCTGATGACCTAAGATGAGAGAGGACACCAAAGAGCCGCAAAAGCCAAGCAGAGAGAAAAAGCAGCTGACCTGGTACCAACCCTGCCTGCTTGTCTGCATCCCTCGTCAAAACGGTGGCAAAGTTAACTTATCTGCAGCTCCAGAGCTTGAGTCTATTTTGGTTTCACGCCTCCTGGGCCCCCCACCCCGATGTTGCCTGCAGCCTCTGTACGCCCCCTCAACTGCTCCTGTAAGGAAAAACACCCGACGCCTAAGGACACCTTTACACCCTTTTCCCTTGAGCCTTGGAGATGAGGACAAAAGGTATCCCCCCATCCCCGAGCATCGCAAAGTCTGAGCCCACTTGCTGGTTCAGCCCGACTGGCTTCCTACCCAGAGCCTGCATCCTCTTTTTAGAGTGACTGATCTCCATTGAAATGCACTGGGCCCCCAGCGCTGTTTTGCACCCTCATCTGGCTGCCCTCATGCCGCTGGTGGTGCTCTGTTGGTGCTGCCTTGGACCTTGCCCATCACTCACCTTAACTCCTGGAGATTGGTCTTGTAAAAGGATGTTTGTAGAACGTGTTAATCCTTCCACAGGATAATTTTTCAGAACTCTGAAATTGCGCTGTGTCCTCTTTTAAAAGAAAGTTTAAAAAACTAAAAAAATAATTTATATTTATAAACATACTTACCTGAGCAATTTTTCCCTGATGCCTAAACATATATAAACATATATAAAGGTACTTGGTATTTTTATAAATTGGTGTGGATCTCCTTCTTAAGTTGTGTGCCATTTATTAAACATTGTGTGTATTTGCAAATGTCTAGCATTTCTCTGTGTTAAGCCTAAGGATGCCCATCCACACTGCCCCCAGTAGAGCACTTTGGGATTGCATAGCAAGCCCCTATCCACTAGTAAGGGAACCCCTGGACTCTTTATATGGTATAGCACAGTATTGATATATCAGATAAAGAGCCAGCTTCCTACAACAGGCAAGAACGGTAAATGGCAGTACAACAAGTTGCATGGAAGCACAAAATAAAATGTTCACCTGTGTGTTAATTTGGTCTCAGTTTAAAAGTGCCCATAACCCTGATACAGGTTAGTGTAAGGAACATTTCACCATCACCCAGCCTCTGATTCTCCTACATCAAAACTGTGAATCATCTGACTGGACTGTTAGCGCTGGCCTTAGCATGTTATCCCAATTGCTGCTTTGTTGTTCTTAGTCTCAACGTTATATACATTTGGACTTTAATAGTATATTGTTTATTTTATAATGCAAGTGAAAGTCTGTTGCAACCCATAAATATTATCTTTTGTATGTAACTGCACGTTTGTCTGCCTATGTGCACATAACATTAATAAAGTACTGCCTCTGAAAGACATTTAATTAATGTTTAATGCCATGGCTACACATTTGTGTAACAGTATGATCAGGTTACAAGGGCACTTGGTTAGAGCTCTTCCATTTCTGGTGCTTTACAGCAGTTTTCAGATCTTCATAGAGTTTCTTTTTTTAAATAATTTGTTTTCTTCTTTTTATCCTCATTTGCCTCTAACCCCTGCAAACTGGTAATCTGCTGGTCTCCACTGTTACTCGCTATGGAGAGGTAGGTTTATTTAGGAGTATTGCCATATTGCCAACCTACCAGTGGTACACCTGCATTCAACCTGTTGCTAACCTCTCTCTGTTTATGAGAGGGTGGTCATGCTCTCTACCAATTTTGAAAAAACCAGGGACTAGAGTTGTAAATAGACCCCTCCTTAGATCACTATTATCTCATGACCCAGTGATACCAAGGGGGATCCATCCATCTCGGCCTGAGAGCTTCACAAGAGGCCTAATCATAGGACAAAAAAAAAAGAGGAGATGATCTTTACAAATTACATGGACAAATGTATTTATTCTACTGTCTGAGCTGGAAGCCATTTTAACAGACAGTCCCGAATTGCTCTCTTCTTACTGTTTTTCAGTCTGGCCAAATCCATTATAGATGTTTTATAGACTGATGAAAGCCATTCAGAATGTGTGGGAGGCGAAACCTCAACCCATTTCTTGCATATTTCTCGTCTAGCCAGCAGAATAGCAAAGAAGAGAAAACTCCTAGTATGTCCAGTGATTTCCATTTGAATACCAAAGATTATTAGGCTAAGGGTGATATGGAATGGCTGTCCTAAGATAGACGTAATAGTGGAGGACACCTTTTGCCAGAAGTCCGAGATAGCCGGACGGGTCCAAAACATATGTGTGTCCGGAGCCCTTTCCATATTACATTTTTTACATCTTGCCGGTGGATCGTTGGACATCTTGGAGAGTCTAGCAGGGGACAGATAAGCCCTGTGCGTTGTGAAGTAGTGATTTCTTCTCAGCCAGGCTGGCTTCACAACGGGAAACAAAGTGTTATATGAGATCTGCCAAAGCTCAGTACTATCCCCTTCCACAATCAACTCTTCCCAAAATTCACCGGCTAATCTGAAATCTCCGTCTATTGCACCCTCAATTGCCCAATAAAAAGAAGCTACCTCCTTCTCGCCTGCTGGCTTTTTAACCAGGAGTTCTTCAAGATGATTACCCAATCCAATCAGCTTTTTGTGATTTTGGGACCAACTTTTTAGCTGTATGTATTTGAATCTCGACATGCCCCCTTCCATTTTATGATTTAATGTTACCCAGGGAAGTAGAGAACCATCTTCAGTTAAGTCTCCCCATGTTGTTAAACCTGCTGTTTGTAATGGTGTGGCAAGCACATCTTTAAGGCAACTAGGAGACCCTGGGCTGTCCCACCACGGGGCTAATCTTGAATAATACTCCAGTCCCATTAATGTTTTTATTTTGGCCCATATTTGGGCTGCTCCACATAAAACTTTCAGCCTGACATTTTTGAAAAAATATTTATCTCCATCTTTAAAGAGGAAGCCTTCTTGGGGAAGCTCCGACTGGTAGAGCATTGCTTTAAACAATTTCCCCCTATCCGAGTCATTTGGATGTTTTAACAGCATTCTTGAATAGGTTAATTGAAATGCCCACGCATAATACTGAACGTCCGGGAGTGCAAGACCACCCTTTTCCCTTCTCCGTCTCAGTTTTTTCCAGGAGATCCTGGTTGCCCTGTAAGCCCATACAAATGAGTTAATTGCCTGCTGAAATCTGTTGATCAGTTGTTTGTCGAAATGTAGTGGGATGGTATTGAAGAGAAAGGTTACTCTTGGTAAGATAACCATTTTTATCAAGTTTACTCTACCCAGAATGGTCAAGGGGACATGAGCTCAAGATTTCATTTGATTTTGACTCTCTAAGAATATTTGAGAGATTCACCTTTGCTATCTCCTCAATACTAGTAACAATTTTAACCCCCAAGTACCTCATCTTTGGTTTGATAGAGACCCTTTGGCAGGTTCCAAGACATAATTTCAGTTTTTCCTGCATTGACTTCGTAGCCAGACACTCTGCCAAAATCTTCTGCCAACCTAATGACTTGGGGAAATGATGTATCTAAATCTGATTGAAATATCGTCCGCATACAGGGCTACCTTTTTCTCCCATGAGCCGCTCTTGAATGGTACTATGGCTGGCTCCTCCCTAATACTCTGAGCAAATGGCTCTATGTACAGGTCAAAGAGGAGGGGAGAGAGAGGGCAGCCCTGTCTTGTTCCTCTCTTAATGCTAAAAGGCTTTGTCAGATTGCCATTAACTACTAACCTTGCCGACGGGTCACTATATCGGAGTTTTATATTTCGACAAAACTTTGGGCCAAAATTCAGTTTCTCCAAAACTGCAGCGAGATAGTTCCAATTTACCCTATTGAATGCTTTTGTTGCGTCAAGGGTCATGGCCGCCAACGGAAGGGCAAAACCAGAAGAGAAATCAATCGCACCTATCAAATCGTGCGTGAGATCAAAAAGGTTTCTACGTTTTAAGAACCCTTTCTGATCTGTATGCAGCAGATCTCCTGCAACTGCTCTTAGTCTATCAGCCAGGATTCTAGTAAAGACCTTATAATTGGGTCTATACGACCCGCAATTTGTGGAGGATTTACCCGGTTTCAAGATCAAAGTGATGTTTGCTTCTCCCCACGAAGAAGGTGGTTTAACCCCCTCTACTAGGACTTTATTGAAGAGTATAGTCATATATGGAATTATGGCTTCACCCATAGATTTATGGACTTCCACTGGAAGGCCATCCGGCCCTGCTGCTATCCCAATCATAGAGTTTCTTGTTGTTCAAATGGGTGTCATTTCTGATATTTATGTTTCCCTCGTCTTCAATGCTTGATTTTGCTTGCAAGAAAGTTTCACTCATTGCCGTTGGATATCACTCATAATTTCTCTGAAATTATGAAAATGTCTCACATGAGCAATCTGAAACCTTTGCAGCTATGCACCAGAAGGGTGTGCCTCTCACTTTGAAAACCTCTAGTTTAGACTGTCTTAAAATGTGAGCAAGAGGCGGGTATGGGGTTCTAGTACTGGGTAGATTTATGTTTTGCACTCTATTATACATCATGGTCTGCCTCCCAGTGATCAAGGCAGGTTACCAGCACCAAATATCTGCTAAGTAACAGAATCTAGATATCAGATTCAGTGTCTCTACTACATTCTGCAATGAATAACACATGCTGAGTACAGAAGATGGTCTAATTTCTGCACATTTTCAACAGAACGAACACGGCCTCTAGTTGGGGGAGCCACTGTTAAGAATTCTTCATGTTGGTTGTCCCAGACAGAAGCGTTAGTGAGCTCATGTAAATTTCCTTGCAAGGTTATGTCAAATTGATCCAAGTCATGGTATTAAGTGCCTTGGTGGCAATCCATGTTTGCTTCATTTGAGTACTCTGCCTTTGAAGAGCCTATTAATTCAAACAAAGCTTCCTCCAAATGTTTCTGAATAAAGAGGGGGATAGTGAAAGCAGATGTTCAAGTGTGAGGTTTTCTAGTGTCATTGCATCTATACTGGAAGGGATTTGATCTTCGGTTGTTTTCTCTCATGGTTTATTTTATCTTATTATGAACCTCCTTTTCCGTTTAATTAGGCTTATCTAGCATTAGGTTCCTATAGAGAAAATTCTGGATTAGGCAAATTCTGGCATTCTGAGGTCATTTGTTCAGCACTTGAAAATGAGAGGATCTTGCGCTGAAAGAGGTTAGTACCAATTGCAGGTCCTCAAGACTTTCTAGTTGGGGAGGGCCTCCATCAAGGTCAGATCCTAGGTTTGTAGGGATTATATTTTTTGTTAGGCCCCCTGGGGGATTACTGCCTCTCTGTCAGCCCCTTCTGAGGCCCTACTAATCTTTATGAAAAATCCTTTATTTATTGAATTCTCTTTGGATTTTGGCCACCATCTTGCAGAAAAAAGGTTGTGCTTATGAAGGCTGAATAGGATCAGCAGTTGAGAGCTTCTCTGGTATGTATAGTTTACAATAGGTATCTCCTTTCTACCAGACCTAGCAACCCAGCAGATAGTTTGCCGATTAAGAAACAGAATGGTGATACTAGTGGTGTGCCCCTGCTTGTTCATTCCTCAGTGCCACCAGTCACCACAAATTGGTTCCTGAGCTTCTGCTGCCTTTAGATATTATCACTTCTGAGTGCAAACCCCGTTTGAATGTTCTAATAGTGAGGCTGCTGGCCAAGGTTGTGGAGTTCCCGAGCTGGTTTAACAGTGCGATGAAGTTACGGAAAGCAATCAGCAAACTTTTAGTTTTCTTCTGCTAATTAATGTTGCTTTCTGATCCCTATTATTGTAACAGTGGAAAAGAATAGCTAGAAGCACAGTAGCAACAGAGCACCCTTGATGCCAAGCTTAAGGTTTACCCCCATGACTTACAGATGGGCGGACCTTAACTATGTCAGCGGCTGAGACTACTCCATTTCCCTCACTGACATACTCCTCCGACAGCTCGATGGAGTGAGGGCTATCAGAGGTTTGGCCTTTCTACCGCCTCTCCAATTTAGAGCGGGCAGTGGAATGGCCATTTTTTACTGTTTGCCATTGTGGGTAAAAATTTGAGGTAAGGGGTAGTAAAAACTGCAAAATAAACCACAAATTTGTTTTTAAAACACCACTTACCTTGTCTTCTGCCTTCCCTCCTCCTCACCGCGGTGTCTCCCTTCTTCCCGCGTCATCCTCCTCAGGTCCGTGTAGGAATTACGTCTTCGATGAACTGCGCATGTGCAGTGTTCACGCAGTTCAAGCCTGACGTAATACCTTAAGAGACGCAAGGAGGACGACGTGGGAAGAAGAGAGACACCGCGAAGAGGAGGAAGGAAGGCAGAAGACAAGTTAAGTGGTGTTCCCAGCGGAGCGCGGAGTTGGTAAAACTCCGCAAACTCCGCTGGCGGAGCGGAGTACTATGCCCGGGGTTAGTTTTCTTAAGACGTAATTGAGGTCTGTTATCCTAGATTCTCTCTTGCAGGTATCTCTCAATTCCCCTTTCAGTCAGTGGGATGACTCTCTTACTCAAAATTTGCCCACCTTCAGCATCGCTGCAATTTTCACGAATCTATTTCTAACAAGTGCAGCCCATTTTAGTTTGCTTCTTGAGATTTCCAGAGTGCAAAGATGCACTTGTGCACCTGTGATAGGTACTGAGACCTGAGAAGATGTGGCAGTATTCTCAGCCTCCCCTGATGAAATTCTATTTTGATCTCTCTCAAGATAAAGGATAAAATCCAGAAACACGTGTCTAGAGATGAACAGCACTACCTGCGCCACCTTTGGTGAACTACTACTACTATATTCAAGTAAGTGCTACTTGTGAACTGCATTCACCCTAAATCAAAGATGCAAACTTTGCTCGGATGTGAGGCAGTGTGCTCCCATTCCCCTTCTGTTTAAAAGGCTCCCTTGAGCCAGTTAGCTGACGAGTTTTTGGGGATGTACCTGAAGGCCTGTGAGAGGTACTGAGACCTGAGAGAACTGTGGCAGAATTCTCAGCAAGCCCTCATAAAATTCGATTTGGATCTCTAAAGATAAAGGATAAAATCCAGAAACACGTGTCTAGAGATGAACAGCACTACCTGCACCAACTTTGGTGAAATAGTATTACTAATATTCAAGTAAGCTCTAATTGTGAACTGCATTTCACATAATGCAAAAGGACAAACTCTGCCGCTGGGATGTGAAGCAGTGTGCTCGTATCCCCTTTCTGACTTAGAGTTATGTTATTAAATACAGTCAGATATCAATATAGTAGTCTATTATCAACGTATGAAGTCACCATAATGCTCATATTTAACTGACCTTACACTTACCATTTATCTCTATATTGACTACAATTTAGTATTTCTGATACCTGAAAATAATGGCCAATACTGTTCCAAGCTCTTTATCTTTTGAGACATTTGGTTAGTTCTGAAAAGATACTTTTATGTTCCTTCTTTTTTCTTAGATTATTTTTCACGACCAACCAAAACAATAGTCCCAACAGGAAACAGGACAACAAAAGCAAAAAAAACTAAGGCTGCTTGGGAGGAAACGGGCGAGCCATGACAAGTCCACAATGGATGATCATAACTCTGTCTCACAACAATGACAGTATGACAGAGGAAACAGTATGTCGCTGTACTACCATATTGCTCCACTATAGTGCGATTCTACCTAAAAGATGTGTTGGTACAGCGGTGCCAGGAGCAGGTACTGATGGTGGGATAGATGAACTGGGTATTGGAGGAGGTGCCAATGAAGCAGAATAAGTAGAAGGTGCTACTGGAAGGACAGCAGATGCAGAGGGTGGTGATGGAGGTGCTGATGAAGCAGAAGAAGTCAAAGGTGTTGCAGTAACAGGAGAAGTGGTGACTGCTGATCTTCCTGCTTCATCCTCTTCTATCTCACTATGATGCCTCATTTCCTGCATGTGCCAATCTGATAGAATGAATTGCCTGCAGGTGCTTTCTCATTCCTGTGGTACCAAATGAGTATTGTTTAATGTTCCACTGGAAATAACTCTGTTACATAGACTGCATGTAACAAGTTTGGAATTACCTTTTTTTTACCCTCCAGTTGGCAAAGAAAATAAGTTACCATATTATGGAGTCTTTCAATTTCTTCCTCTGCATCACCTTTTCTTCTTCCTCTTGCAACAGCACAGGATCATCTTCTTTACCCATTACCCCCTTATATGTCCTCCTCATCCCAGTCGTTACACAAGTGAGGCAATCCCGCCTCCCAACAGGCTATCTCAAATGCTAACTAATTTATTTATTATTACATACACCCCTCCCACCCACTGCCATGCATTGTTTCTGTACATGTGCTGGCCTTACCATTGTCCCAGTAGGCTGCATCCCTGCTCTGCTCCCGATGTACTCCTCGCACATGTACTTGGCTGGGATAGGGAGCTTTTCTCTGTGGTAGGGGGGGCAGGCCATTCCGGTGCTGAGGGCTTCCAGCAGCACCTAGCTCCCGTGGCCATGTCTTGATTGAATGTGGCTGTGGGGGAGGCAGCAGTGATGTCTTTGGGCCATCCAAGTCTTGTGGGTTTTGAGACTTGGCTGCTAGGAGATGGTATGTTTAGGGAGTGCTGGGCACTTCCTCTTTGACTTTTGGTCCCTGTTTTGGTGTCATGGGGGATGAGGAGTCGCTCCTGGTGCCAGCCAAATCTGTTTCTAAGCGTAAATATGTGCAGGACCTGCGGGAGGATGACCTGTTGCAGATATCCAGGTTGGATTTGCAGAATTTGATTAGTTCTGAGCCTCAGACTACGCTGTAAAAGCCGTCTGCCAAAAAGTCTAAAGGGGATAAACATGTGGACTTGAACAATTCCCAAAAGGGGAAATATATCCACATTTTTTCGAACATTTTGGCCCATATTCATGAGGTCCTGGGATTTGATCATAAGTCTTTGGTGGATGATGGCTTTTATTACCAGTATAGTTCTTCGGTGGTGGATGATTTACTCCTGCATCATGCCATTACATTAAGGATATTCTGCTAAGGAATGGCTTGAGGTTGACAAGCAGGGGATTCCTCGCTTTCTGGGCAAGAGGTACCGCTTGGCAGAGTTTGATGTTCAGTTTCCTCAGGTTCCTAAGGTCAATTCTATTTTGTCCTCAATGGCTTCTCCTCTTCTTTGTCTTCAGTGGAGGCTTCCCTTTCTGATCTAGTTGAACGGAAGGTGGAGACAGCCTTGAATGATTCCTATGCAGCATCTCATTCTGGGATTCGGGCTCGCACTTACTATGCCTCCCAGGTCCTTATCAAGGATTTTGAGAAGTTATTTGATTGTCTTCAGGTTCAGCGGGACCCCACTCCTATCTTGGCACAGAGAGATCTTGGTCCAATGTCACTATGATATTCTGTGGGCCTTCTCCGCAGCTGCCGGGGTAGCGGGGGCTGGTAGACGGTCCCTGTGGACAAAACCATGGCTTCTTTAGGTTGCTCAGAAGGCCTTGATTCATGAGCTGCCTTTTGAGGGTCCCAGGCTTTTTATGGACAAGCTGAACACGATGGTGCCGCAAGTCCTTTTTCCATAAGCAGAACTTTTAGGGTGTTCTCGCCTCTGATTCCGGTCCAGGGAAGACATGGCTTGGCAGTTCGGGCTGGACTGTTCCCATGAGGCACAGGGTCAAGACTGATTTGCATATGGCAATGTCGGGACTGGGGGGGCGTGGTGAGCAAAATAATGATGGATTAAACCCAGATCTGTGATTGGGGGTGAATGTTTTGCCAATGTGCAACATTCCGTCCATCATCTTGTGTGTTTTGCTGTTCTCTCCTCTTCTCAGCCCTTTGTGGTTGGGCCCGTGGTCAGGGAGCTGCGTTCCATAACAAGTCTGGGACTCAGGTGCAGCAGCCACAGGGTGCTGGGCAGAAGTGACTACGCCAAGGTGGAGCCTGGCTCCGTTTGTTCCTGTATCAGTGGTCAAGACTGATTTCCAACCAGTGGGTCCTGTCTTTCTTCGGTCAGGGGTACCAGATTCCGTTCCAGGGCTCTCCCCAAAGACCCACTATCAAGTTACCCCGTTGTAAAATGACCCCGTAAAGAGAGCTGCTATGTTGTCCGGAATGGGCATGTTGCTTGCGAAAGGCGCAGTTTAACTGGTGCCGAAGACGGAACAGGGACTGGGCTTCTATTCCACGCTCTTCTTGGTTCAAAAAACAGATGGTTCTTCCCGCTTGATTCTGAATCTCAAGGCTCTGAACAGGTTGGTGCACTTGGATCGCTTTTGTATGACCACCTTGCAGTCCATCATTCCCCTCATCCACCAGGGCAATTGTCTGGCTTCCCTGGATTTGGAAGCCACCTATTTTCACGTCGATGTCCATCCAGGAAGCCAACTTCCTGAGGTTTGCAGTGGATGTGGTCCATTACCAGTTTCAGGTGTTACCTTTCGGCCTCTGCACCACCTCTTCTTCTTCCTCTTACAATAGCACAGGGTCATCTTCGTCACCCATTACAGTTGTCCAAAACTTCCAAGGTGGCTTTTGGACAAAAGATATTCCCTCTTCCAAAGAGCACAATTTTCTCCTTTGAAGATATTAAATTGAATAGGGATAAGGAGTATACACTTCCTGTGTCCTACACACAGAGTTCTAAGCCAATGAAATTATGTTTTACAAAAGTGAAAGTACTTCAGTAGTATCTCAAAACTACTGCATCACTATTGCGGTACCTAATAGATCACAAACACAACCTAAATGTACGATACCAACACATATACCAATAAAAAACATAACTAGCCATGAAACCCTGAATCTGTATTTTAAATAAAAAATAACTGCTTGGTGTAAATATAATTTAAACATTTTACGGAGGTACTGCTGTACTATTGAGGAACGTTTAATGTGAACAAAACAATCACACAAATAACACTGACGATCATTTTTAACTTTAACGTTTCTCAAAAGTACTGCATTACCAAAACAAAAATTAAAAGAAATAATACCATAATAAACAACCTTATGATTAGAAATACATTAAAAAAAAATATATGAAAAAAAACAACAGTTAAAGATTAATTATAGTTAAGAAAACTTAATTTATTATTTAAATACAAAACCAACTTAAACTACACAAACCTTATGAATTCTAAAGTTATAATTATATTTTAAAGTTATAATTTGCGCCCGCTCAAATCTTAAGAGAACACGGGCACCTTCGTACAGAGCATTTTCAACACACTAGACAGACGAAATTAACGATAACTATGCCCTCTACCATGCACACTCTTCTGATAAATTGTTTCAATTCAGATAGCTTGAGTGTTGGTAGAATGCTACGATTTAACCTGCTATATCTGATGTAATATAAAAAAGGTATAAGCAAGGCATGGGGAAGGTGCGAGTTATAGTTAAATTAGTCTGAGAAGCAAGTTGACAACACTATGTACGGAGGTGCGCAACTTAAAATGAGATTTGGGCAGAATTATAACTTTAAAAAAAAAAAAAATGTAATTAGTATTTTATTCTATCCATACAATGCTTGAACAAAAACATACAGGCTGCAGCATGTATAGCTTATCAACATAGTACATTACCACATTACGTTCTTATTGTCAACCACATTTCCGAATATCCTACATCTGTGTAGTTCTACATAAGCTGATGAGAGCGAAGATAGTCCTCCAAAGGCTTCCAGTAATCCCTGGGTTTGGACCCGGTGGGGAGTTCCTCCTCATATATATGTAATGTATCTTTGCAATATGCCATGTCTTTTATCCACTGTTTGCCCTGCGGGGTTTTCCCGCTCCCCCAGAACATGGACACTCTTTGTTTAGCAAGCAGTAATGCTATCAGGCAAAGTTTACGTTTGGTAGATCGTAATTTGGGGACTAATCCTAGTAAGCATGTCCAAATAGTACATTCAATGGGGGTACCCAATATTTCACTCAAAATGTTAACAATGTTTACCCAATATTCCCTGATTGGCAAACAATGCCATGCGAGGTGAGCAAAGTCAGCATTGTCCGCCCACATCGCTGACATCTAGCATCCGTACGGAGGCCATATTTGTGTAATTTAGAGGGGGTGTGGTAGGTCTGATGCAAGTATTTATAAAGCAGGATGCGTAAATTGCCATTAGGGGTGAGCATGCCGGTTACGGCGCAGCAGGTAGACCACTCTTCCTCTGTGAGATGTGTATCGAGTATGGCGTTCCAGCGATCTCGTGCTTTACATGTATTATCCCCAATTTCGTCTTGAAGCCGTGTATACAACTTTGTTACCATGTGTGTATTGCGGGGGGTACTGATAATCATTTGCAATGTGTTCATTTGCGGTGGTTCATCTGGAAAGGTAGGGTACAGTTTTTAAATGGCACCTTTTAATCTATGGTACGTAAACCGGAAAAGTAGTGTCTGATTGCTGATATATTGGAGGTCATCAGGTTCTAGGAATTTGCCATTGATGAATAGATCCCCCAGTGTCGTTATGCCCACCTGTTGCAATAGCTCCATTCCAACCTTTTAACTGATAAATCTGGATGGAATTGTAATGGCATCGCAGGAGCGTATAAGGGTAGTTTATGTGCCAGCTTCCCCATTCGCTGCCAGGCTACACTAGTGGTGTGCAATGTGTTTATGTCACGCTTGGATGCACAGGTGTGGTGGTGTGGTAATATATTGGGTAGTGAGATCTGGTGAGCCGCGCCATCTTCAATCGCTATATGAGGTAGAAAGGGAACCGGGTGATACCAGTAGTGTGCATATTGGGCTTGGGCACACATATAGTAGAGGAGAAAATCTGGCACCTTAAATCCATCCTTAGCGAAAGGTAGTGTCAAGGCTCGCAATTCGATACTTCCCTGCTTCCCTGTCCATATGAGACGGGTAGTTATGGCCATCAGCCTCTGAAACACAGCCTTCGGTGGAGTGATGGGGATGTTATTAAACAGGTAAAGGAATTTGGGCAGGACGACCATTTTGACAATAGCCATGTGGTCTGCTGGGGAGAGTGGTAAATGTATCCAGCGATCTACTTTCTATTCAAGTCTGCTAATTGCTGACCCGTAATTCGTACGGATAACAACTTCAGGGTCACGATGGTACCATATTCCTAGGTATTTAATCGGGTCAGTTTGCCATTCCAGTGGGAACACTACAGTGCAGGGCATCGTATTCTCTGTTAAGGGGATAACCATAGATTTAGACCAGTTAATTTGGAGACCTGAGTGACGACCGAATTTAATATATTCGCTCAATAAAGGGGAAAGGTTTTCCACGGGTTTTCTGAAATATAAGACCATGTCATCTGCGTATAGAGATATAGTCTGTGGACGTTGTGGAAACTGCAGGGCTGCATATTTATGTCACTGCCTTATTTTGCATGCTAACGGCTCTAGCGCAATTGCAAAGAGCAGTGGGGAGAGGGGGCATCCTTGCCTTGTACCTCTCCCTATGCTTATCGGATCTGACACATAGTTATTCACCCGAGGTGAAGTACTAGTAAGTCAATATATGTTTTATAGAATTCGCAAGTTTAGCCATCAGGGCCCGGGGGGCTTTGCCGTTTGGAAGGGTCCGGACCACTTCCGTGACTTCCTCTATTGTCACTGGTTGTGAGAGATAATCTCTTTGGGCATCTGACAGCCAAGCTATTGCCACATCCTCTAGGTACGAGAGAATTTCCGGTTGGGGAACTGTATCTCTCGATGCACAGAGATCCTCGTATGTTCCCATAAACGCTTGTAGAATGCCCGCAGTATCATAATGTAGGGTATCAGTATTGTCTTTAATTTTAAGAACTAAGTGCGTTTTGTGACCGGTGCATATTTTTTGCGCTAACACACGCCCTGGTCTGCCTCCCTCACCATATTTGCGTGCAATGTGCCGTTACGAGAGATATTTGAGTTCGTCTTCTGCAAATTCCTGATATTCCGTCAGCATGTGTCGAATGTCGCTCAGTAGGGCCGCGTTTTGTGTGCGCACATAGTCTTGCTCTAGATCATGTAATTTAGCCTCACGCTGGGTAAGGCTGAGCACTGATATTGTTGAGGATTCCAGCATTGGTGCTTCTACAAATTCCCCGTATAGTGGCTTTGAACGCTTCCCAAAGTAGACTCGGGTCGTGGATGAAAGGCTGATTAATTTGAAAATATTCGATAATGGTGCGTCTAATGGTGTCATGGTATGTGGAGTCGAGTAATGCTTGGGCATTAAATCGCCATATATACGGCGGGGGTTTGAAATGGGGGAGCGCAATTGTTAATAAGACCGGTTTGTGGTCCGAGAGTGTCTTGGGCAAGTGTTGTATGTGGTGCGTCCAAGATGCGATCCCTTCCGTCCCTAGCCAATAGTCAATGAGTGACCAGCTGTTGTGTATTGTGGAATTGTGCGTGGACTCCGTTTGATGCAGATGTCGCAACCTCCAGAGGTCTACCATCTTTGACTCATCCATATTATCTAGCATTACTCGCACCGCCCGTGAATGTGGTTCTGTAGTTAAACCGGATGTATCTAAGTTTTCGTTGAGCGCTAGGTTCAGGTCACCACCCCAAAGCCACTCCATGTCCGGCAGTTCGCTCAATGTCTGCCATATTGATATAACAAAATCCGGATCATCCACGTTTGGACCATATGTATTAATGAGTCCTAAGCGATGACCTCTGATATGCCCAGTAACAATTATATATCTGCCTAGGTCATCAGTTATGGTGTGATCTATCTGGAAGTTTGTCCCTTTTTTCACCTGAATTATCACCCCTCTAGAGTATGTGGAGTAAGATGAAGTTGCCACTGTTTCGGCCCATTTGCTCCCCAGGGTACATGGAGTTGCTTTAGCGAGGTGGGATTCTTGCAATAGGGCTTTGTCGACATGAAGTCGTTTGAGATAAGCAAAAACCTGACGTATCTTTTTCGGGTTGTTGAGGCCCCGAACATTCCAGGATAATAGTTTAATGTGTGGTGGTTGTAGTCTATCTATGGCTAGATATGTGGTATAGTCTCATAGCGTGGCGTCGTCTGTTTGTCATGTAGAGATCATGTGCGGTAAGCGTTGGTTGCGTGGTTGTATAGGAATGACCATTGTAGTCGCTAGTGGAGGCGGTGTACTGCATATGAAAACGCCTGTTTGAACAAAAACAACCCATCCCATCCCCTCCCACTTCGACACCCCAACTATTATGCCGAAGACATACCCCATGTAACAACATCAACAGTGTAATAACTTGTATGGTGAACTCCCTCTCAAGGGGGCCGCCGGGTGCACGCATCAACATCCACTCATGTGGATGTGATTGGGTAGTATCTATGCGACTTGAGTACATTATCTCATGCAAGGTGATGTGTGCAGCCAACTGGTTACAGTAGGGTCCCTGTTTCTGACAGTCAAATCAGCCAGTAGCTGTACAAATGCGTATACATTGCCCTCATGCTGTGGTCGTACTGCAATGTTCTAGGTGTTCTTGAGACAGTGGTATATACTCTGATATAGAAGGCATAACTAGGTTCTCCTTCACAAATATGTGCTGCTCCAGCTTTGGTCTGCCCATAGGTGGTGTATTGTCATAAGTCTATGCCAAAGTCTGAGGGTTATAGTCTATGTGGGCGTCAAGGGGAGGCATACCATTGGCTATGAATGCAATTTACAGATAGGTATACTTACAGGGTCAGTGAGGATGCGCCACATCGTCTTTATGTCTTACCACTTGTATGGGTAGCCCCAGCCGAAGCGGCAGCTGAAGTCCCAGGAGTCACCAGCCGTCGTGGAAGCGGGCGCCTGCCCCCAGGGGCGATTGTCATCCCAGGGGTGTTAGATGCAGCATCTGGTGTTGTGCTACGTTGTATGCATCCGCCAAAGTAAGCAGTCGCACGGCGGCTCTCTAAACGTATGGTGCATTGTCTGCGAGTTGGTTGACACGTAGGGTAATCACAGCAGCAACGACGAGTCCCCTACATGTACCTCTGCCATGTTATCTTAGTTCGTAGGTATCTCAATCTGAGTCAGAGTTCTGCGATTTCCTTTTGGTGAGTATCTTCTTCAGGAAGTCTTGTGCTGCTTTCGGCGTCTGTAGTATCGTCACTTTTCCGTCACAAGTGACTCGCAGTCTAGCAGGGTAAAGCATCGCGTATTGAATACCCAGTTCTCGCGATTTCTTCTTCGCGGGGTGGAAGTCTTTGCGTGTCGCTTGGACTGTCATCGTGAAGTCTTGGTAGAAAGACACGTTATTGCCTTGATAGGCAACTCGCTGTTTTTCTCGAGCCAATCGTAAAATTGTGTCTCGGTCCCTGTAGTTAAGGACTCGAGCGATGATGGGTCTTGGTAGGGCACCTGGTGGAGTGGGTGGTACCAAGGACAGATGAGCTCTTTCAACGATCAGTACCGAGGAGAAGCTGTCCGTTCCAAAGGTAGTGTGTAGCATGTCCTCAGCGTATGTTTCCAGCTTGCCAGTATTGGTACTTTCAGGAATTCCGGTAATGCGGACATTATTGCGGCGTGATTTCGCCTCCAAATCCTCCTCCCTGTTCTTAATGACCTCCAGGATCTTCTCCATCTCTGCACATTTGCGTGTTGTGGTACTGGACTCGTCCTCCACTGCTGTTATGCGGTCTTCCGCTGCATCAAGGCGCTCTCCCTGTTTATCCAGTTTGGCAGATATGTTATCTACTCTTTGGGTGAGTGAGTCTAGTTTACCATTTATAGCTTGGAGGCTTTCTTGTATGGCTTGTAGGGCAGTTTCTATGGTCTTGTTCGCCGTCTGTTCCGCATCTAGCTCGGTGGCTGAGTGTGCCGTTGGGATTTTAGGATTCCGCCTGGTGTGAAAGGAGAGCTTCGGTTGTTCTTTATCTGGCTTACCCATGACTGTAGATGTGCAGGCGTTGCTGTTAGGGGTTTGCCTGCTCCTTCGCCGTCCTAGGGGGTATTTGGTGGATGAGTGGGTAGTGTGGCTCAAGTGACTCGGCACAACAGTATTTTGGAGATCAGTGGCGTGAGATGTGCGCTGATTACTCAGTATATTTGCATTGGTGGTAGCTTGCTGAGCTATGATTATGTCCTAGATGGTAAGTTGTGGCCAGTGTTACCAATGTTGGCTGAGTAGGGGTGGATGGATAGTGTCTATGGCCCGGTGGGTCCCGCAACGTACTGGGGGGGCTCTCTCAGTGTACACTGCATCACCTCTTTCCCACTGGCTGAGTTTTAGTAGCGTGGAACGTAGCGGCGGCTCCTCGTATACATTGCTAATTTTCTCTGAGGTGCACCCCCGATGATGGTCAAGGTGGACAGCACTCGTCACACCTGATGCAATCACTGGGTCTCACGTTGCCGCTCAATTAAGGGCGATTACAGTGTGGGGGGATGTGGGCACCTACTGGCGCCTCTCTCCAGTTGGTGCCTCTGACATGAGCGTGCATAGGTGCCAAGACAGGGAGCCACTGCCGTGGAAGGGTTCACCGCCACCGACGATTGACCGAGTAGTTAAAAGTGTCCCATGCGGGGTCCCGCCAACCTCCGGTATGTGTCTGGCCCAGTGCTGCGCCGCTGCAGGGTATATCGCATCTGGCTCTGAAGTTGTTGCACCACAGTTGGGGTGAGTTGCTGAGATTTTTCCTCCGAGGCAATTAACGCCCGATATCAGTGTGGAAGCGTTGGGATACAATGATATCCATAACACAGGCGGAGCGCCGCGATGTCCCAGTCCTGATCGCGCTCCGCCATTTTGATAGCCCCTGAGCGCCAGAGCACGTCACAGCATGGCGGACCGTTTCATAGCAGGTAGCTCACCCATGTGTTGTTAGTAGGCCGCAGTGGAGCCCCGTTGTACGTTGTCTGTCAGCAGACTCTGCAGCGCGGGTTGAGTTAAAGTGCGGTGCGTCTTACTCGTCCGCCCGATCCAGGACTCTCCCAGCTGCCATCTTAGAGCCCCAGATCCGCAGCAGCACGAGTTCACCTTTGGGAGCAGTTTTCTCTGCCGTCTCGCCAACTTTCTCACTTTAAGCCCCAGCAGTGTGTCATATAGATGTTCCGACGCCAGCGGCTGCTTTAATGTCCCATGTAGCATCGCTCAGAATAGCAGTTTAATGCCGGAGAATGTCCCCAACCCGCGGAGCAGCCTCAAGTTGCAGCCATATCGCACCGCGTCCTCTAGCGCCCCGAGCAAATTATAACTTTAAGTTATAACTATAACTTTAGAATTTCTGCGGTTTGTGTAATTTAAGTTGGTTTTGTATAAAAATAATAAATTCAATTTACCAAACTATAACTAATCACAAACCTTTGGCTTTTTTCATTGACCATATATGTGTGTGTGTGTATATATATATATTCACTGAAAAAACCATAGGTTTCAGGGGTGTTATAGTTAGCTGGACTTTTCACTTGTACAAAACCATTGAAATTCCCCCGTTATAGTTAGTTCAGCTAACTATAACTCGCGCGCCCGCAATGCACTGCTGATGACGTCACATATTACATCACTCATGACATGGTCAGTGACATCACTCATGACATCACTGATGACATCTCAAATGACATCACTGATGACATCACTGATGACATCATCCAGTGAATGTGTGTTATTCTGAAAATTAAATATGTTTTATATATGTATATTCTCAAACAAAAAGAGGGAAGGCGGGGCTTTTGCAATAAAAACCTAACTAAATGATATTGCAGGTCCAGCATACATGCCCAACAATCAATCTTTAACAAAAGGGTATGCAGTTCCTAATAATAATGTAGTGTGTGTTAGAATCACTAGGTCCCAGGGTGATGGTGTGAACACGGTCTAGTTAAGCGGAGTAAAAGTTACTCCTACTAGAAATGAAGACCCTCACACACCCAACAAGCGGGTGTCTTGCTTCATCACCGGGTCTTTGCTCCTTATCGGGCCGGCGGTGCAATGCCCGATCAGGCACCCCGAGGGGGCCTTCTTATCGGAGATCTTTATTTCCAAACGCCGGTGAGTGAGGTGTGTGGGGAAACAGTTAGTTGATATAACTAGTGTAGGTGCAAGTGGAGTGAAAGGTAAGTGTACTAAAACAGGGTAGGTGATCCACTTCAAACTAATTTAATAAAGTATGGTCACCACCCTGATTAAAAGCAATCTGCACATCTCTCACCATTAGGTGTATGAGTGATATGTGCTACAACAATAAAAAAAGGTCAACATGTTTCTTGCCTGGATATTAATTAAATGGCAATTCTTCAGGACCAATGGATACGGCTACCTGCACCTTTTTGGTGGTGGCCACAACCTCTAAGAGGCGTCAATGGTAGCCACACGTACAGCACCCTAAAAACGTGTGGTGCCGTGTAAATCAAGAACACACAACCTGTGAAGAAAAACACACAATTAATAAAAAAACATTGTTATTGTACATCTGTTCGAGGCATCTGATTCAATTAAAGTTTACGTATTATGTCAAACCAGAAACCGTGGCATGCATCGAATGTGAGCATGTATTAAAAGGACTTTATCGAGGCAAACAGCAGAATCTTATGGGAGGACTAAATCTATATTTCTTGGAAGGCATGGTACTCTTGGTTATATACAAAACTCACCCCATTAGGCTGTGGAGATAATGTGGTCAGGGTAGGAACACACTAATTGTTAGTGTCCTAAAGAGGAGGAAGAAAAGTAAAAGACAACAAGTGCGTCAGGAAAATTCGTGTTAATTGCACTCTAAATAAGATGGACAACCCATATGGTAATTATTCTCATGGGGAACATCAGCGTATATAGTTGCTTGTTGTAGATAAAAATACATGTAAAACACACTACCCGGAGCACTCAGGAAGATGCTTACTACAGTTATGACATATACTTTGAAAATGTTGGAACAGTGCCCGCTCAGTACTGATAGCGCTGGTACAATCCCTGTCAGTGCTCCTAATATCGCATCCCCAATGTATGGGACTCGAAACGTGGCAGCACTGGTCTAAGCGTGTTGCCAGGAGGCGTGCAGGGGTTGTGGCAGTCAGTGAATCAAAGGACTTGCACACGCAGTTGTTGATAGAAAAATAAGGAAGGACTCATCCCAGCGCGTGGCACGAGAGCGCTGGGGAGACCGCCGTGAGCAAAGATTGTACATGCTGTCTACGAACATTATCGCCTCTGAAGCGTGGTGAACAATAGGCTCGATGAGCCGCATGCCAACTCTCTCGGGCATGTCGAAATTGACCAGAGAAACGAATAATATGTACTCACGGTTGCGTTGGACTCACGTTACCGTAAACCTATGACCCCGCCAGCTGCTCGAGTCTGGTGAAGTTCCCATGGGGAGGCTCCCAATTAAGCGAGCGGTGCAACGTGTTACGTCACTACGTCTCGGGCGGTAACCAGTGAAGGGGGCGTGGCTACGTCCTAAAAACTAGACCTCCACCCGTTCTTCCTGTATCAAAAGTCCGAGATGCCGGAAGTGATAAAAAAAGGATATTGATACAAGGAAGACTACCCCTCTCCCGTGAGAGAGACACGAGAGGGCGGGGGCCCCATTGACAAAAACGATGGTCCCCTCAACGATTGTCAAAGGGTGTTTACTCATGTAATGGTGTTGATGTGAGCAATGGGATGACGCGTGCTCACAACAACCAAGCAATGCACCCGATCGTGAGAATAAATGATATCTACCTGAACGCTGTAGTGTTCAGTAAATATCCCGCGCAACATAATCTAAAGGAGCGCGGAGTGCAATCTGCACACAGTCCTGGCAACCCTAATATTCGGGAAGAGGTTAGTGAGTCCTAAATATTAAAAAAAAAATTTCTAAAATCAATAATTATTATGTAACCACTGACCGACTTGGAAAGTCAAGAACAACCGAAATCAAGGGCATGTTCAGCAATGGTTGTTGAAAATTATATTCATGGCCTAAAAAAATGCATTCCTGTGCAGAGAGAAGACTCATCGAGTAAGGATATAAGTAAGGTTACATATACAAGATAAAACCACATTTCCAAGAAGAAGTGAGTCTAAGTCAAGTTAGACTACTCCACGGAATGTCCTCATTCAGGCCAGTTGTATCAGCTGTCAATCTCAGGACCCAACGCTGTTCAAGTCTGAAGAGGGCATTTTTTGACATGTGGGGGTGAGATTCCAGAACCACCCATTTGAAAGAAGTGGGTGCATGACGTACCAAGTTGTAGTGGGTCGTCATTTTAGTATTAGTCTTAGCGCATCTGAAATTACTCTTGTGTTCCAGCATACGCGTCTTAACTGCGCGTGTGGTCATACCTATGTATGGTAAGCCACATGGGCACGTCATCAAATAAACGCAATTTGTTGAGTTGCAATTCGTATGTTTATTGATCTGCCATGTCACGTCATTAGGGAGTGCCAGTTCTTTACTGATTTGTGTCTGAGGACACATCGAGCACATCCCACAGGGGTAATGACCCTTCACTGGGGGTAGGTTCCATAGTAGTCTCTGAGACCCAGTTGCTGGTTTCTTAGGCCTAGTATGTATTAAAAGGTCCTTAAGGTTGCTCGTGCGTTTAAACGCAAATCTGGGGACTTCCAGATCTAGATCTCCAGTGTTGAGAATACCCCAGTGTTTTTTAATGACAGCCTTAATCCTGTTCGAATTAGGGGTGAAGGTGGTGACACAGGTTAAGGATTGATCAGGTTCTTTAATGTTAACTTCTAACAGACTCTCTCTGTTATTATTTCTCGCTCGTTTGCGAGCGCGAGATACAACCTGTGAGGGGTAGTCGCGCTTGATTAAGTCATGCATAAGCGTTAAGGACTCTTTCTGATAATCAGCTACAGAACTGCAGTTCCTTCTGATTCGCAGAAACTGACCAAAAGGTAAATTTTCTCTTAACGCTTTGGGATGGTAGCTGCTGAATAAGAGAAGGCTGTTCCTGTCTGTGGGCTTACGATACAGACTCGTGGAGATTGTCCCCCCTTCCAGGTGGACAAGAAGATCCAAGAAAGGTACTTCTGTATCAGAGATGGTATGGGTGAATCTCAAATAGGGGTTAAGGGTGTTAATCCATGTACAGAATTCTGTGCAATTCGTGTAGTTTCCCTTCCACAGAACCAGGATGTCGTCGATGAACCTTTTCCAGAGCAGTACATTCGCAGAGTAGGGGTTGGAGGGATGATGTATCACCCTACTCTCGAAAGCTGACATGTACATGCATGCCAGATTCGGCGCGAATGTACTGCCCATGGAAGTGCCCTGGGTTTGATGGTACAATTGTGTGTTGTACTCGAAAAAATTCTGTGTCAAAGCCAGGCTAGCACATTCCATGATGAATGATACTGGTGTGTTGGAACTGATCTCACTGCTGCTTAATGCATCCTCGATAACTTGGAGGGTTGCTTGTTGGGGTATGTTGGTATACAACGCCTCGACATCTAGTGTCAGCAAGAGGTTGATTTCCTGTGGGTATTGGAACCCTTCCAGAAGACGAAGAATATCAGAGGTATCCTGGATATAGGAGGGGGTTGCTTTAACCAGGGGCTGGATAAAGTGGTCAACAAATTGTGATAATGGTTCCAAAATAGAACCTATACCGGAAACAATCGGACGTCCTGGAACAGGGGATATTCCCTTATGAATTTTGGGCAGACAGTAAAAGAAGGGGATCACTGGTTCTTTAGCTATAAGAAAATTGGCTTCTTTTTTAGTAATCCACCCTTCTAACTCAGCCGTGGAGACCATAGAGCCTATGGTACGAGTGAGGCGCGGAGTGGGGTCTTCTTGGATGGGTGTGTAATAACTAGTATTGGTAAGTTGTCTGCGGCATTCAATGTCGTAGTCAACTGCAGACATGATAACAGTCGCCCCACCCTTGTCAGCTTGTTTTATGATGATGGTGTTATCGTTTGCCAGGTCTCTTATGGCTGCCTTCTCACTCGTAGCTAAGTTCTGAAAAGGAATGGGACCAGTCTCTGTATTGAGATCCTTCAAGACTGCCTTTTCAAAGGTCAGTACTTCTGGTGGGACCATGCTCCTTGTGGGCGTGAAGGTAGAAGGTCTATGAAGGCCAGAATCTTCGTGATTGAGTGGTGGATGATCTTGGAAGAATGCCTTTAACCTGATTTTGCGGAAAAGGTTCTGGATCTCACACGTGTCACGGAATCTATCTGTTTTGGGTGTGGGGACAAACCCTAACCCTTTCTGGAGCACACTTACTTCCACTGGGTTGAGTGGTCTAGAGGACAGATTAAGCATCAGTCTCTCTTGTCCCTGGTCTGGCTCCTGGTTTCCACTGTCCTCGGTGGTTGTTCCTGCCATTGGACTCTTTTTTGTTGTCGCCCTCTTCTGCGCCCTCTTCCTCTGCCCCAGCCTCTGTCTAAAAAAGGTTGATCATCCCGGGGTTGGAAAAAGGGCGGAGGGGGGCCTTGGTGGTACATCGGATATTGCCAGAAGGGGGGTGGTCCCTGAAAAGGAGGCATATTGTATGCTGGGTAGCCTGATTGTTGGTAAGGCCTAGTCTTCCTGTTGTTGTTATTCCAACTACCTGTACTGGAGTCACTGTTGGTTGAGGAACCTCGTCTAGATGGTCCTGAGTTTTCATCTGATGAGTAACTAGTGACTGTGGACGTATAGTCTGCCTTCAAGTAGGGATATACCTTTTCTTGCGAAAACTTCTTGATGTCTTTTTGAAGTTTAGTTATTTTCTGCTTCATCAGATATTCCCTATTTTCAGCCAGTTCGGCGTTGATCTCAGCTAATTTGGTTTTGTATGTGGTCGTTTGAATAATGACTTTAATAGCTCCCTCTGCTGTTTGGATCCTAATTAATAAAGCATCTGCTATTCTTTTTGCTGTATTAATGATAAGAATAAGCCAGTCCCTGGTGCATTTCCATGCTACCAGGGACCACTCCTTCTTAAATAATGCATCTTCCAAAAACAGGCGAGGAAAATTGTTTACAATGAGTCCATTAGGAGCTATATTTGCCCTTAAATATTCCGTCATCATGGCTCCATGAAGTGTTACTTTGAGCCACTCATGTTTGAGGTTAGACAGTGAAGTCCAATCTTCTGTATGGCTCCCAGAGGCAGCACTGCCATCGGCAGCCAACAGTGATGGTGTTCTAAGAATAGCTGCTGCTGCTTCATCATCGAAGCTAAGCCCTTGAAAGTCCTCCATCTACAAACCGCGAGATGGGGTCCGAAAGGACCAATATTATTAAAAAGGAAGACAAGGACACGATTGAGTTCTGCCTACTAATAAAATGGTCCAAACAAATACATTCAGCTGCTTGGTATCCTAAATTTCCCACGGGACAAACCCGTGCAATGACTCTCAAACAAAAAGAGGGAAGGCGGGGCTTTTGCAATAAAAACCTAACTAAATGATATTGCAGGTCCAGCATACATGCCCAACAATCAATCTTTAACAAAAGGGTATGCAGTTCCTAATAATAATGTAGTGTGTGTTAGAATCACTAGGTCCCAGGGTGATGGTGTGAACACGGTCTAGTTAAGCGGAGTAAAAGTTACTCCTACTGGAAATGAAGACCCTCACACACCCAACAAGCGGGTGTCTTGCTTCATCACCGGGTCTTTGCTCCTTATCGGGCCGGCGGTGCAATGCCCGATCAGGCACCCCGAGGGGGCCTTCTTATCGGAGATCTTTATTTCCAAACGCCGGTGAGTGAGGTGTGTGGGGAAACAGTTAGTTGATATAAATAGTGTAGGTGCAAGTGGAGTGAAAGGTAAGTGTACTAAAACAGGGTAGGTGATCCACTTCAAACTAATTTAATAAAGTATGGTCACCACCCTGATTAAAAGCAATCTGCACATCTCTCACCATTAGGTGTATGAGTGATATGTGCTACAACAATAAAAAAAGGTCAACATGTTTCTTGCCTGGATATTAATTAAATGGCAATTCTTCAGGACCAATGGATACGGCTACCTGCACCTTTTTGGTGGTGGCCACAACCTCTAAGAGGCGTCAATGGTAGCCACACGTACAGCACCCTAAAAACGTGTGGTGCCGTGTAAATCAAGAACACACAACCTGTGAAGAAAAACACACAATTAATAAAAAAACATTGTTATTGTACATCTGTTCGAGGCATCTGATTCAATTAAAGTTTACGTATTATGTCAAACCAGAAACCGTGGCATGCATCGAATGTGAGCATGTATTAAAAGGACTTTATCGAGGCAAACAGCAGAATCTTATGGGAGGACTAAATCTATATTTCTTGGAAGGCATGGTACTCTTGGTTATATACAAAACTCACCCCATTAGGCTGTGGAGATAATGTGGTCAGGGTAGGAACACACTAATTGTTAGTGTCCTAAAGAGGAGGAAGAAAAGTAAAAGACAACAAGTGCGTCAGGAAAATTCGTGTTAATTGCACTCTAAATAAGATGGACAACCCATATGGTAATTATTCTCATGGGGAACATCAGCGTATATAGTTGCTTGTTGTAGATAAAAATACATGTAAAACACACTACCCGGAGCACTCAGGAAGATGCTTACTACAGTTATGTCATTTGAGATGTCATCAGTGATGTCATGAGTGATGTCACTGACCATGTCATGAGTGATGTAATATGTGACGTCATCAGCAGTGCATTGCGGGCGCGCGAGTTATAGTTAGCTGAACTAACTATAACGGGGGAATTTCAATGGTTTTGTACAAGTGAAAAGTCCAGCTAACTATAACACCCCTGAAACCTATGGTTTTTTCAGTGAATTTCTGAGGTTTTTTAAATGCTAATTCCTAACTATAACGTGCCTGAAACCTATGGTTTTTTCTGTTAATTTCAAAGGTTTTTTAAATGCTAATTTCTAACTATGCCTACAGAGATAGGGCATGTGAAGAAAGAAGAAAAAATGCACAGAAAGAAACAAAAGAAGTGCAGAAAGAAGCAACAGAAGTCCTCAAATACGAAGATAAGTGCAGGAAGAAGGATAACGTGCAGAAAGAACAAAAAGAAGAGCAGAAAGAAGCCTTGTTGCAAAATCATCCTGTACCCTCAACTTTTTCAGACGGATACTGGTGGTAACTGAGTCTGACTAACCAGTCCTAGAGCCAGTGCTATGTTAAAAGACACTTAGAATACAGTGAAAACACCTACATACACTAGGGAACATTATGCGTTGGGGTCCCCCTGTGATTAGCCTTACCTCCTCTATAAGCCCCTAGTATATAATAGGGCATGGGGATTAAAACTACCTCTTAAAACAGGCCACAGGGCGTTTTTGCACACGTTAACTCAGGACGGCCCCTCCTTTCACCATTGTGTAAACACGCCCTGTGTCCGTTTTTAGTTGGGAGATTAAGTTCATTTGAGTCCTGAGGGTCCCTAGGGTCCAACTAGCCCACTAGGTACCTCCAGTAAGTGCCACAGAGCTGCGTTGCAGAGAGGTGTAAAAAGTGGCACGGCCTGGACCACCTCTCTGCAATGCAGCTCAGTGGCGCTTACTGGAAGCACTTGGTGGGCTAGTTAGCCCCCAGGGGCCCTCAGTATTGAAGGGAAATTATATCCCCAATTTAAAACGTGCCATGGTGCGTGTTTGCACACGTCACCTCAGGCCCCGTCCCCTCCCTTCACCACTGTATAAACGCGCCCTGTGGCTGTTCTAAGTTGAGAGATTAAGTCCCCTTGAATCCTAAGGGTCCCTAGGGTCACACTAGACCACTAGGTACCTCCAGTAAGCGCCACAGAGCTGCGTTGCAGAGAGGTGTAAAAAGGGGCTTGGCCTCAGAACACCTGTCTGCAGCGCAGCTCCCTGGCGCATACTGGAGATGCCTGTTGGGGGCGCGTTTGCAGAGTGCTGCATGGAGGGGGCATGGCCTCCGGCACGATGCCAGTCTTTTATTTATTTTATTTTTTTAAGAAGGGGGGCTGTGTGGTTCCCCTTCTTATTCTAATTTATTGGCCCTGATGACCCCATCCCCCAGGGCCTGTCTCCTAATTATATTTTTTTGACCCCAATCCCCAGGGCCGGCCACTGTTTTTTATTATTTTTTAAAAATATATATTTATAGACACACCTAGGACATGCTGGACAAACCGTACGTACCTATCACCATGACGATTTGCGTGATATTCATTAAAAGGCGACTATGCATGCAATTAATCCACGTGGAATGTATTTACACCACTAGTGAAGCTCTGACATGTCTGATGCTCTACCGTGCCTAATCCCGGTAGACACCCTTGTTGTTTATTTATACAAACATGGGTAGCTATTGACGGGCACATTTAATACACATGCACACCAAGCCATTCAAAGGGGATTCGACAAAAATTCGACCAAAACTATGCAAGAAACCCCCCTCACAGTTAATAAAACACACATCCACTGCCGGATGTGTAATACTTTTTATTTTACTCTCTGGAAAGGGGACGAACATCACTTGCGAGTCACAGCGCGCTCCTGACAGAGCCCAATGCTGTGTTACCCCCACCATTGCCTGCCGAGTGCCACACACCTCTGTATTGTATTCCACTAGCTAGTGCATATGCTATGACACTCTCTAGCCCATGTGCACTGTAACACCACCCCGTGAAAATGTCATGCCACACTTGTCTTCGCACGGGTTATATTGCCCCATCTAACGTGCCTTCCTCGATGCCTATGTTATAACGCACAGTGCTATGCCATACATATTACAATTTGGGATCCATATCTTTGTCACAGTGCATATGCAACGTTACACTCCCCAGCACATATTTTATATTACAACTTTAGAGACTAGTTAGGTTACACAACACTGCCCTGTGCATATTACACTCCAAGGCGCATATCGCATAGCACGCGCTAGTGCCTGTGCTATCTCGCGCTCTCCAATGAATCTGTCATTCCGCACAATGTATTGCATATTATATTTCACGCCTGGTTCATCTTATATCACACTTTTTGGTGCATAGTTTATACCATACACTATATCTAGTTTTCATTTTCAATCGTGCTCTCAGGACTATGTTCTATATAACACTGTGTTCACCTACCCTTTTCACGGGCATTACATTTTGCGATAGGGGGTGGAGGGTCAGGGGGTGTTTTTGCCAAGTGAGCCCGGAGTCACAGTCACTAACGTCTTCTTCTTCCTGAATAAAAGTGAGATTATGCTGCATACTTGTTCATATTTTAAGTAGTTTGCACAGACAAAATGTTTTAAAAACAATAAAGTTTCTAATACCCGCCTTCTCTGAACAGTTAGCTTGCTGCCCCATCCCCCTCCTCCCTATCCTCTGTTGTGTGAATCCATGGACTAGCCTCCTCCCTCCTGCCATGCATGGTCTGATGTGCTGCCACTGCCCTCAATTTAGTATGATGTACCAGTCCACTCCTCCTGCCCTCCATTGCCCAATTCTATGCCCCATCATTGACCTCCTGCTTAAACTCTGTGCTTAGCTTGCTGCCCCTATTCTCCTTCCCCCTGCCCTCCGATGTCTTTGTGCATGCCCCTGCTCCATCCTTTTTGCCCACCATGTCCCATGGACCTGCCACTCCTATCTACTCTGAGCGTTCTGTTGAGCTGCCACTCCCCTCCCACCTGCCTAGCATTGTCAGATGACTGTAACCTGTCCCTGCCACCTCCACCCTGCCTGTCCACATGCCATGCCTCTATCCTCTTCCTCCTGTCCTACATGGTCCATTGTACTGCCACACCCTTCTGCCCTCCCTGGTCTGTTGTGCTGCAACTGCTCCTCCTGCCTGCCCCGTGTGGTCTGTTGTGAGGCCCCTTCCCCTGAACTTTCTTGTCTGTGCACAGGTCCTGACCCTCCCTTCTATCCTCCATCGTCCTTTGTGCATGCCCCTGCACCCTCCTTCTTGCCCATCATAGCCATTGTGCTGCCACTAACCCTCCCACTTGCCATGCATGGTCTTCTGTGCTGCCATGGCCCCTCCCACCTTCCCTGTGTGGTCAGTTAGCTGCCCCTGACCCCCTCCCACCTTCCCTCCATGGTCTGTGTGTATGCCATCACAGTCTCACTGTTGCTCTTCATGTTGTGTCTTGCTTCTAGTGCCCATCCTGCCTGACCTCCATGGCCATCTTGCTGCTCCTGCCCTGCCCCCTTGCCCCCAGCCCTCTGTTTACATGTGCAGACCCCTACTCCCTCCCTCCTGGCTTGTCTGTTCCATTGTAATGCCCCTGATCCGTCCCTCCTGCCCTTTATGGTCTGTTATGCTGCAGCCTTCTCTCCTGTCTGTCCATTATGGTCAGCTAGCTACCATTGCCTCTTGCCCCTCTGTTCTCTGTTGTCCAGGTGCATGGTCCTGTCCCCTCCCTCTTGCTTTCTATGGATTGTTGTGCTGCACTCCCGTCCTGCATGCCCTGTGTGGTGTATTGTGCTGCTGCAAACCCTGATACCTGCCCTGCAGGGTCAGTTTGGTGCACCTCTCCATGTCTCTCCTGTCCTCTGTTATCCAAGTCCATGTCCCTATCCCATTTCCTTCCATGATCCAATGTACCATACTTGCGAACATTTTGAACTTGGTAAGAGGGAGATTTTGAAAAAAAACTGGGGTATTGATTTTCCCCTTTGAGTTACATTGAAAAAGAGGATATTGTAGACAGGAGACAGATCAAATAAAGCCCATTTGAGCTTAAAAACATTGGACGTTTCCTGGCTGAATCGGGTCTGTTGGCATGTATGGTTGTACTACCATTGCCTCTTCCTTCTGCCCACAATGGTCTATTACATTGCCACAGCCTTGAAGGAGGGTAGATTTTGTATCACAGCGGGCCACTGGCCCGTTCTGTCCACACCTGAAGTATGAGACCCTTGTCCTTGCCCTGCCAGCCGCATTTGTAGGCCGTATTAAATTGACCAGCGGGTCCTGTGTTGCTATATAATTATCCTGAGACATCCTTACCACTCAGCCAGCATAAAACCCCTGTGTAGGCCCTTCTGTTCAGTATGTAGGCCTCTTTGTTAAATTGACCATAGCTCTGCAATTTTAGTGTATAGCAGTCTGAAGGCAGGTCTGCGAGGCCTTCTGCTCCAAACTAGTAGCCCCACCCTACCCGAGTGCTCCGTGCTCGGTATCAAAGTTCAACATCCCCCTGAAGCTGTCGACATACAGTAGGCTGCATCCTGGACTGGTACTTGCTTCCTGGGCAGGTTTCCCGCTTTTAAGGAAGTGGCAACCGCAGAGCGTCAAGTTAGGAGAACTGAGGAGATTTTATACATGAATATATTGAATTCCTGTACAATACCCATTATTTTCTGCTTGCTCTATGGAACTTACGATAAGCGATTGGCCTGAGAGACTGACCTTTTCACCCAGTCCATTGTCAGCATTAAGTGGGTAAATGACGAAATGTCTGGTAAAATCTGCAGACGAAGCTTTTGGGTAGCATACGTAGGTAGATGTAGCGTGCAAAGGAGCCCACAAAATGATATAAAAAGGGAGCACCCACAGATATCGACGGACAACCTCGCCGTCTGTATGTAGGTTAACAGGCTGTGCAGGTTTTCCCCAAGAACTGGGAGCTCTTGTCTTCCTTTGCTTAAAATGTCTTGCTCTGCTTTGCTTGAAGTATCTTATTCTATTTTACCTATATGAAATGTCATGTTATGTTTAACCATTGTTCTCTTTACTTTTGCATTTAAAAGATGTTGTATTGTAATTGCAGGAATGCTTGCTCTAAGAGTAAATGTGAGTGTCCCTAGGTAACATTTTCCTTGGTGTAACTTGTTTCTCATGATGCATTTATAGATGTGTTTTCTCTCTCTCTCTGTCAGTCCATTAATTGAGATACAGAGAATATCATGACAGCTGTATGATTATCTGGATTCTGTATTTTGTACTTTATGTCTCTATTCTGCGGTTTCTTTGAAGTTGCATCTTCTCATTAAACTGCCATTGTATTCTGCCTCCAATTCCATGTCTCATATGTCTGTTTTCTTCATTTTTGGAGCAAGCGTTCCTAGGCACCCCGGCTCAAATTAAGGTGCCCCTTTTGTCCCTGACTCACTCTCCTGCTCAGTTCTGTGGTGGCTCCCGGGGCTCTGGGGACCGCCCCTAGCTTCCTTGACCCGTAATAGATCTTCCCTCCAACAGCCTCTCTTGCAAGTCCTGTATTGTTGGTTTGTTGCCCCTGCCCCCCTTTCCACTGCCCTCCATAGTCTGTTGTGCTTCCACGGCCCTTCCTGCCTGCTCAGTGTGGTTAAATTGTTGCCTTTGCACCCTCCTACCTGCCTTCAATTTTCAGAGTCCGTGCCCCTGGCCTCTGCCTCTCAACAGTATCCTAATGAACAACTAGATTGCTAATATTCTATATTTATTACAAAAGTGTGGAACGCCTGACATCATCTTGATGTAATCAAAACTGTAATACCTAGAGCATTCCTTTAGAAATTACATATATGAGAGGGTCTTATTGGCATCAAAATTATGGTTAGTGCTCTAAAAGACTAAAATAAGGACATATTTTCTGAGTTTTCAAATAGCGACAAAGCACTTTTAAATTATTTGTTATCTTTATGTTTTTTTATCTAGTTGACAACTTGATTAAATGTTGCACTTAGGGGAGAGGATGTGGTGTTACTTCCAGAACTGCAGACTTTGCAACTGGGGAACCAGGTTGAAGTTTCTGCTTCAGCTCGACATTCTGTGATTCTGGTCAAATCACTTAGTCTCCCCATGTCTACAACCAAAATGAATTTGTTCTTGTGTGATGTAACCAATGCTCATGTAAAGCACTCCAATACCTGACAAGTCTGCACTATATAACACTGCAAAAACACAAAATAATAAGTGTTTTGCACACTTCTGTCATTGGGCTATATTTGGGCTATATCTGGGTGATTTTGGGCTACATTTGGGCTCTTTTGTCTCCGGTGGCCATCTTGGGAGATTTATTTGTTATGAAGTTTCCTAATTTCCTCATGTACTGCAGTCTCCTCAGTCGGAAATGCTTTCAGTTTTTTACTTTGATTCCATCATGAAGGTATTCAGATATGTCACACATTTGCCATGAATTCTGAATGTTAGCACTCTAGTTGCTCATTAGATCACTGTAGTAAAACTACTGTTCACCATGGAAGTCTGCTCCTGGTATTAAAAGTGCATGTTTCAGTCTGCATGTCAGAATTTTTTAATGAAATAGAAGAGGATTTGAGAAGTCACTCAAAATGTGCCCTCATTTTCTTTCTTCAGCATTAATCATAATTTCTATGGCAAAATGAACCCCCTCATTGTGTTCCTTTTTAAATTAAATGTTTTAAGTGTTACCAGTTTATTCCAATCAAGATGGCTTCAGGTGTGCCATACTTTTGTCATAATGAAGACAGTAAGTGCTCTAGTTGTTTTTAAGAACATTCTTGGACATTCTGTCATTGGGCTATACTTGGGCTACATCTGGGTGATATTTGGGCTACATTTGGGCTCTTTTGTCTCTGGTGGCCATCTTGGGAGACTTATTTGTTATGAAGTTTCCTAATTTCCTCATTTACTGCAGTCTCCTCAGTAGGAAATACTTTCAGTTTTTTACTTTGATTCCATCAAGAAGGCATTCAAATGTGTCACACATTTGCCATAAAATCAGAATGTTAGCACTCTTTTTGCTCATTAGATCACTGTAGTAAAGCTACTGCTCACCAGGGAAAACTGCTGCTGGTATTGAAAGTGCATGTTTCAGTCTGCATGCCAGGATTTGAGAAGTCACTCAAAATGTGCCCTAATTTTTCTTTCTGCAGCACTAATCATACTTTTTATGGAAAAATGAACCACCTCATTTTGTTCCTTTTTAAATTAAATGTTTTAAGAGTTACCACTTTAATCCAAGCAAGATGGCTTCAGGTGTGCCATACATTTATCATAAGTAGGACGGTTAGCTCTCTAGTAGTTCTTTGGAACACTCTGGAAAGCTGCAGTAGAACACAAAGGAATCAACTGACAGTCTCTGCCCTTGTTGGATGTACATGTTTTACTGAGAATGTCAGACTTCATTCTCACATGACTGAGAAAGATAATGTGAATTTACAGAAAATAAGCTCTCAGTTTAGCTTATAGATCACCTTCCAAACCTCTGTGGTAAAAGCATGAGAAAATATTTTTCTCTCAATCATGATATCCCAGCAGAAGGCTTTTTCACATGGTGAAATCACCTTAGAACATACCACAATTCCTAAAATGAGTATGGTACCATCAACAAATGATTTATAATGTAACTAAAGTCTTAAAATCTTCTATTAACTGCAATGCTTTTTAATGAGGTGCTATCATGTATATTGGTCCCAAGATGGCTGCCAACACTTCTTGGATGAAGTGCTGACAGCCAATCAGATCTCAGGATGAGATGTGTGGTTAGGCTCCGCCCACATATATATATTGATTTAAATGCTATTTTCTCAGGAACTACTGAACAGATTTACACCAGACCTACAAAAGGCACTTCCTTGACCTGAGGACTACCTCTCTGCCAAATTTCAAGTAACTCTGTTCAGCCGTTCGGGCTGTAGCTGTGTCTAAAGGTCCTATGGAAAAATGCATGGGAAAAACACGTTTTGGGACCCCCCTTTTTTCTCAGCCCCCGCTTGACGAATCCCCCCGAGACTTTCAGGGTAGGAGCGGAGCGTAGCGCCCCACCTATTTTGAAAATTTCGCGAGGATTCATCGACCGGCGCCAAAGTTATTCCAAATAGAATGTTGCGGATTTCCTATGGAAACAGGGTCCTAACTATAACTATCTACTGGCGACCGCCAGTAGATAATATATATATATATATATATAAGAAAATATATATATATATATATTCACTAAAAAAACATAGGTTTCAGGGACATTATAGTTAGTTGGACATTTCACTCGTACAAAACCAGAGAAATTCGGCCGTTATAGTTAGTTGAGCTAACTATAACTCGCGCCCCCACAATGCACTGCTGATGACGTCACATATTACATCACTCATGACATGGTCAGTGACATCACTGATGACATTTCAAATGACATCACTGATGATATCATCCTAGTGATAATTTGATGCACCTCCTCACACCTTAATATAACCTTTGATACACCCACTCTAAATTACAGACTGCCATTCTTGAAACCATAGACACACCAATACCAGTTACTACATACCCTCTCACTGATTCCTAGGTCTACACACACATCCACTCACTAAGCCGTACAGTCACTCATACATGCAATCACTCATCAATACAGCACTATCATATGTACTCCTACATCTATACAGACACTCACACACCACCACTCACCCAGAGTTAGTCACACACATAGACAGTCATGCAAAGAATCAATCACACTCCCATTTACTAACCTACACAGTTATACATGCACCACCTCACTTATTCATAGATAATAACACATACTTACTCTCTTATACAAACACTGACACAATCACATACTCATCCATACAGCCACTCTCACAATCAATCACTCTCACAAATAGTCATTTACATAGTCCAACACTCACATATACTGCCTTTCACATATGTAGTTACTCACACATGTACCACTAAGACATCCATTCACTCACCAACACACATATACACACACTCACCCACCCATACAGCCCTTCACAGACACACCGTTGAACCCATACACCTAGTGAATCACCCACTCACACATCTATGCACGGAGTCACACAATAGACACTCAATGCCCCTTGCAGATACACAAACAACCAAACAATAACCCATATAGACAGGCATGTAGCTACTCACTAACCCATGTAGCCGCTTACACACCAACTCACCGACTGATACAGACATTCACACGGTTTAGTCACTGACACATGAATTCAGTAAGACACGATTAATCACTCACTTATACAGTCAGTCATGCACCTATTAAATCATCCATTCAAACACTCATACTCCCACTCATACTTCAATAACCTTGACACACACACATATATATATATATATATATTTCAAAAACATGGTAGCCCCATGAGCTGCACTCGAACCAGAGAGAAGGTTACCAGCCTTTGATCACGGTATGGACAGGAAGGTTCGCCAGTGTGATGAACAGCCCTTCCTTCGCCTGACGCGTTTCGATGGACTTTCACCATCTCTTCAGAGGCGTTTAGGAAAGGTACGCGCTTGGCGGGCAACTACTTCCTTTTATGATGTCACAACGAGTGTCTTATGGGAGTCGTAGTGCCGCAATTATTTCCAACCTTAATAACGGTGCGCTGATTCCTGTAAAAAATAGAGCCCAAACGTGAGCCCCAGCTTGCCTGCCAGTCCTTAATCCAGGCTCTCTGTTCCACACTGAGAGTGGTGTATCCTCTCCCGTGGCCCCCTGGGAATCATGGGGTGGTGCAGACTCGGCAGATGGGCGTCCGCCTCAAAATTTCAAAAACATGGTAGCCCCATGAGCTGCACTCGAACCAGAGAGAAGGTTACCAGCCTTTGATCACGGTATGGACAGGAAGGTTCGCCAGTGTGATGAACAGCCCTTCCTTCGCCTGACGCGTTTCGATGGACTTTCACCATCTCTTCAGAGGCGTTTAGGAAAGGTACGCGCTTGGCGGGCAACTACTTCCTTTTATGATGTCACAACGAGTGTCTTATGGGAGTCGTAGTGCCGCAATTATTTCCAACCTTAATAACGGTGCGCTGATTCCTGTAAAAAATAGAGCCCAAACGTGAGCCCCAGCTTGCCTGCCAGTCCTTAATCCAGGCTCTCTGTTCCACACTGAGAGTGGTGTATCCTCTCCCGTGGCCCCCTGGGAATCATGGGGTGGTGCAGACTCGGCAGATGGGCGTCCGCCTCAAAATTTCAAAAACATGGTAGCCCCATGAGCTGCACTCGAACCAGAGAGAAGGTTACCAGCCTTTGATCACGGTATGGACAGGAAGGTTCGCCAGTGTGATGAACAGCCCTTCCTTCGCCTGACGCGTTTCGATGGACTTTCACCATCTCTTCAGAGGCGTTTAGGAAAGGTACGCGCTTGGCGGGCAACTACTTCCTTTTATGATGTCACAACGAGTGTCTTATGGGAGTCGTAGTGCCGCAATTATTTCCAACCTTAATAACGGTGCGCTGATTCCTGTAAAAAATAGAGCCCAAACGTGAGCCCCAGCTTGCCTGCCAGTCCTTAATCCAGGCTCTCTGTTCCACACTGAGAGTGGTGTATCCTCTCCCGTGGCCCCCTGGGAATCATGGGGTGGTGCAGACTCGGCAGATGGGCGTCCGCCTCAAAATTTCAAAAACATGGTAGCCCCATGAGCTGCACTCGAACCAGAGAGAAGGTTACCAGCCTTTGATCACGGTATGGACAGGAAGGTTCGCCAGTGTGATGAACAGCCCTTCCTTCGCCTGACGCGTTTCGATGGACTTTCACCATCTCTTCAGAGGCGTTTAGGAAAGGTACGCGCTTGGCGGGCAACTACTTCCTTTTATGATGTCACAACGAGTGTCTTATGGGAGTCGTAGTGCCGCAATTATTTCCAACCTTAATAACGGTGCGCTGATTCCTGTAAAAAATAGAGCCCAAACGTGAGCCCCAGCTTGCCTGCCAGTCCTTAATCCAGGCTCTCTGTTCCACACTGAGAGTGGTGTATCCTCTCCCGTGGCCCCCTGGGAATCATGGGGTGGTGCAGACTCGGCAGATGGGCGTCCGCCTCAAAATTTCAAAAACATGGTAGCCCCATGAGCTGCACTCGAACCAGAGAGAAGGTTACCAGCCTTTGATCACGGTATGGACAGGAAGGTTCGCCAGTGTGATGAACAGCCCTTCCTTCGCCTGACGCGTTTCGATGGACTTTCACCATCTCTTCAGAGGCGTTTAGGAAAGGTACGCGCTTGGCGGGCAACTACTTCCTTTTATGATGTCACAACGAGTGTCTTATGGGAGTCGTAGTGCCGCAATTATTTCCAACCTTAATAACGGTGCGCTGATTCCTGTAAAAAAGAGATGGTGAAAGTCCATCGAAACGCGTCAGGCGAAGGAAGGGCTGTTCATCACACTGGCGAACCTTCCTGTCCATACCGTGTTCAAAGGCTGGTAACCTTCTCTCTGGTTCGAGTGCAGCTCATGGGGCTACCATGTTTTTGAAATTTTGAGGCGGACGCCCATCTGCCGAGTCTGCACCACCCCATGATTCCCAGGGGGCCACGGGAGAGGATACACCACTCTCAGTGTGGAACAGAGAGCCTGGATTAAGGACTGGCAGGCAAGCTGGGGCTCACGTTTGGGCTCTATTTTTTACAGGAATCAGCGCACCGTTATTAAGGTTGGAAATAATTGCGGCACTACGACTCCCATAAGACACTCGTTGTGACATCATAAAAGGAAGTAGTTGCCCGCCAAGCGCGTACCTTTCCTAAACGCCTCTGAAGAGATGGTGAAAGTCCATCGAAACGCGTCAGGCGAAGGAAGGGCTGTTCATCACACTGGCGAACCTTCCTGTCCATACCGTGATCAAAGGCTGGTAACCTTCTCTCTGGTTCGAGTGCAGCTCATGGGGCTACCATGTTTTTGAAATTTTGAGGCGGACGCCCATCTGCCGAGTCTGCACCACCCCATGATTCCCAGGGGGCCACGGGAGAGGATACACCACTCTCAGTGTGGAACAGAGAGCCTGGATTAAGGACTGGCAGGCAAGCTGGGGCTCACGTTTGGGCTCTATTTTTTACAGGAATCAGCGCACCGTTATTAAGGTTGGAAATAATTGCGGCACTACGACTCCCATAAGACACTCGTTGTGACATCATAAAAGGAAGTAGTTGCCCGCCAAGCGCGTACCTTTCCTAAACGCCTCTGAAGAGATGGTGAAAGTCCATCGAAACGCGTCAGGCGAAGGAAGGGCTGTTCATCACACTGGCGAACCTTCCTGTCCATACCGTGATCAAAGGCTGGTAACCTTCTCTCTGGTTCGAGTGCAGCTCATGGGGCTACCATGTTTTTGAAATTTTGAGGCGGACGCCCATCTGCCGAGTCTGCACCACCCCATGATTCCCAGGGGGCCACGGGAGAGGATACACCACTCTCAGTGTGGAACAGAGAGCCTGGATTAAGGACTGGCAGGCAAGCTGGGGCTCACGTTGGGGCTCTATTTTTTACAGGAATCAGCGCACCGTTATTAAGGTTGGAAATAATTGCGGCACTACGACTCCCATAAGACACTCGTTGTGACATCATAAAAGGAAGTAGTTGCCCGCCAAGCGCGTACCTTCCTAAACGCCTCTGAAGAGATGGTGAAAGTCCATCGAAACGCGTCAGGCGAAGGAAGGGCTGTTCATCACACTGGCGAACCTTCCTGTCCATACCGTGATCAAAGGCTGGTAACCTTCTCTCTGGTTCGAGTGCAGCTCATGGGGCTACCATGTTTTTGAAATTTTGAGGCGGACGCCCATCTGCCGAGTCTGCACCACCCCATGATTCCCAGGGGGCCACGGGAGAGGATACACCACTCTCAGTGTGGAACAGAGAGCCTGGATTAAGGACTGGCAGGCAAGCTGGGGCTCACGTTTGGGCTCTATTTTTTACAGGAATCAGCGCACCGTTATTAAGGTTGGAAATAATTGCGGCACTACGACTCCCATAAGACACTCGTTGTGACATCATAAAAGGAAGTAGTTGCCCGCCAAGCGCGTACCTTTCCTAAACGCCTCTGAAGAGATGGTGAAAGTCCATCGAAACGCGTCAGGCGAAGGAAGGGCTGTTCATCACACTGGCGAACCTTCCTGTCCATACCGTGATCAAAGGCTGGTAACCTTCTCTCTGGTTCGAGTGCAGCTCATGGGGCTACCATGTTTTTGAAATTTTGAGGCGGACGCCCATCTGCCGAGTCTGCACCACCCCATGATTCCCAGGGGGCCACGGGAGAGGATACACCACTCTCAGTGTGGAACAGAGAGCCTGGATTAAGGACTGGCAGGCAAGCTGGGGCTCACGTTTGGGCTCTATTTTTTACAGGAATCAGCGCACCGTTATTAAGGTTGGAAATAATTGCGGCACTACGACTCCCATAAGACACTCGTTGTGACATCATAAAAGGAAGTAGTTGCCCGCCAAGCGCGTACCTTTCCTAAACGCCTCTGAAGAGATGGTGAAAGTCCATCGAAACGCGTCAGGCGAAGGAAGGGCTGTTCATCACACTGGCGAACCTTCCTGTCCATACCGTGATCAAAGGCTGGTAACCTTCTCTCTGGTTCGAGTGCAGCTCATGGGGCTACCATGTTTTTGAAATTTTGAGGCGGACGCCGATCTGCCGAGTCTGCACCACCCCATGATTCCCAGGGGGCCACGGGAGAGGATACACCACTCTCAGTGTGGAACAGAGAGCCTGGATTAAGGACTGGCAGGCAAGCTGGGGCTCACGTTTGGGCTCTATTTTTTACAGGAATCAGCGCACCGTTATTAAGGTTGGAAATAATTGCGGCACTACGACTCCCATAAGACACTCGTTGTGACATCATAAAAGGAAGTAGTTGCCCGCCAAGCGCGTACCTTTCCTAAACGCCTCTGAAGAGATGGTGAAAGTCCATCGAAACGCGTCAGGCGAAGGAAGGGCTGTTCATCACACTGGCGAACCTTCCTGTCCATACCGTGATCAAAGGCTGGTAACCTTCTCTCTGGTTCGAGTGCAGCTCATGGGGCTACCATGTTTTTGAGATATATATATATATATATATATATATATATATATATATATATATATATATATATATATATATATATATGTGTAAAACATATTTAAACTTTACAGAAACACAGTCACTGGATGATGTCATCAGTGATGTCATTTGGGATGTCATCAGTAATGTCATCAGTGATGTCACAGACCATGTCATGAATGATGTAATATGTGACATCATCAGTAGTGCATTGCGGGAGCACAAGTTATAGTTCCTCAACTAACTATAATGGCCAAATTTCTCTGGTTTTGTATGAGTGGAATGTCCAACTTACTATAACGCCCCTGAAACCTGTGTTTTTTAGTGATTTCTAAGGTTTTTTAAATGCAAATTTCTAACTATAACGTCCTTGGAACCTATGTTTTTTTCAATGAATTTCAAAGGTATTTTAAATGAAAATTTCTAACTATAACGTCCCTGAAACAATTGTTTTTTTTTTCAGTTAATTTCGAAGGTTTTTTAAATGCTAATTTCTAAATATGCCTATATAGGTAGGACGTGCAGAAAGAGGAAGAAAGGTGCATAAAGAAGCAAGAGAAGTACAGAAAGAGGCAAGAGAGGTGCAGAAAGAAGCAATAGATATGCAGAAAGAACCAACAGAGGTGCAGAAACAGGCCTACTTTGATTGTACCTAACAATAGACTAATACAAAGTACCCTAATCACTAATCCTTCTCCAAAGATGTCTTAAACCTCACTTTTCTCTTGAATGTTCACTATTAATCGACTGCTCAGAATGTTAGGCCTACCAAATATAAAACAAGAATCCGAAGCATATCACTGTTGTAAGTCTGACCAAGTTTGTGAAGGTATGCATGCGTGTCTATGCTTTTACCTAGTGACATGTTAAATGTAACTAAACATACAAACACTTGAATACCTGTGTTTCAAACAGCATACTCTGTAAATTTGTGTAAAAAAAGGTGTATGCACTTCTTTCTGCTCACGATACAGGGGACATGGGTATTCAATAGTATATTTGAGGGGCTCTATAACACATATATACATAGTACATGTCTGCCTGTGCAACCGAATGACAGAGTAGAACTGAGAAGATTTGACCAGCTATAGGAGAAGTTACCCGCTTTTAATCTCCAGATGCATGACACATATACAAGTAGACATATACCTCAGTCATAAGAGCATGCAGACCTTTAAACTTGACAGCTTGCACTTCCCATTTGAGTACAGAAAGACGCGAGAGAAGTTCAGAAAGAAGCAAGACCGTTTCAGAAACAGGCAAAAGAGGTGCAGAATGGGGGATCAGGGGTGCAGATAGAGGCAAGAGAGGTGCAGAAAGAGGAAAGAGGTGTACAGAAAGAGGCAAGAGGGGTGCAGACATTTGCAAGAGAGGTGCAGAAATAAGCTAGAGCAGTCCAGAAAGAACGAACAGAGGTGCAGAAGGAGGCAAGAGGGGTACAGAAATAGTCAAGAGAAGTGCAGAAAGAAGTAACAGAGGTGCAGAAGGAGACAAGAGAACTGCAGAAAGAGGCAAGAGTTGCAGAAACAGACAAGAGAGGTGCAGAAAAGGGAACAGGGGGGCAGAAAGAGGCAAGAGAGGTGCAGAAAGAAGGAGGAAGGCTGCAGAAAGAGGCAAGAGGAATGCAGAAAGAAGCAATAGAAATGCAGAAAGAAGCAAGAGAAGTGCAGAAAGAAGCAACAGGGGTGCAGAAGGAGGCAAGAAGGGTACAGAAAGAGGCAAGAGGAATGCAGAAAGAAGCAAGAGCGGTCAAGAAAGAAGCAAGAGCAGTGCAGAAAGAACCAACAGAGGTGCAAAAAGAAGCAAGAGGGTTGCAGAAAGGGGTAGGAGATGTGCCTAAAGAGGCAAGAGTGGTACAGAAAGACAGAAGAGGAGTGCAGAAAGATACAAGAACGGTCAAGAAAGAAGCACCAGCAGTGGAGTAAGAACCAAGAGAGGTGCAAAAAGAAGCAAGAGGGGTTCAGAAAGGGGTAAGAGATGTGCACAAAGAAGCAAAAGTGGTACAGAAAGAGGCATGAGGGGTGCAGAAAGAAGGAACAAAAGTGCAGAAAGAAGCAACAGAGGTGCTGAAAGAGGCACAAAGAGTGCAGAAAGAGGCAAGGGAAGTGTGGAAAGAAGCAACAGAGGTACATAAAGGGGCAAAAGTGGTAAAGAAAGAGGGAAGAGAGGTGTAGAAAGAGGCAAGGGAGTTGCACAAAGAGGGAAGAGGGGTGCAGAAAGAGGCAGAGAGGGGTGCAGAAAAAAGCAAGTGAGGTGCAGAAAGAGGCAAGAGAGGTATAGAAACAGGTAAGAGAAGTGCAGAAACAGGCAAGAGAAGTACGGAAAGAGGCAAGATAATTGCTGAAAGAAGCAACAGAGGTGTAGAAAGAAGCTAGAGAAGTGCAGAAAGAGGCAGGTGAGGTGCAGAAAGAGGCAAGGGAGCTGCAGAAAGAGGGAAGACAAGTGCAGAAAGAGACAACAGGGGTGCTGAAAGAAGCAAGACAGGTGCAGAAAGAAGCATGAGAAGTGCTGAATGAAGCAACAGGGATACAGAAAGAGTCAAGAGATGTGCAGAAAGAAGCAACAGGTGCAGAAGGAGGCAAGAGAACTGCAGAAAGAGGCAACAGAGTTGCAGAAACAGGCAAAAGAGGTACAGAAAGAGGGAACAGGGGTGCAGACAAAGGCAAGAGAGGTGCAGAAAGAGGTAAGAGGGGTGCAGAAAGAGGCAAGAAGAATGCAGACATTTGCAAGAGAGGTGCAAAAAGAAGCATGAGCAGTGCAAAATAACCAAAAGAGATGCAGAAAGAGGCAAGTGAGGTGCAGAAGGAGGCAAGAGAACTGCAGCAAAAGAGGAAAGAGAGTTGCAGAAACAGGCAAAAGAAGTGCAGAAAGAGGGAATAGGGGTGCAGAAAGAGGCAAGAGGGATGCAGAAATTTGTAAAAGAGGTGCAGAAAGCACCAACAGAGGTGCAGAAAGAGGCAAGAGGGATGCAGAAAGAGGCAAGTGCAGTGCAGAATGAAGCAAAAGATGTGCAAAAAGAAGCAAGAAAACTGCAGAAAAAGGCGAGAGAGGTGCAGAATGAGGGAACAGGGGTGCAGACACAGGCAAGAGAGGTGCAGAAAGGGGAAATCGGGGTGCAGAAAGAGGCAAGAGGGATGCAGACTTTTGCAAGAGGGGTACAGAAAGAGGCAAGAGAGGTGCAGAAAAAAGCAAGAGAAGTGCAGAAAGAATCAAAAGAGCGGCTGAAAGAGGCAAGAGGGGTGCAGAAAGAGGAAAGAGACGTGCAGAAAGAAGCAACAGAGGTGCAGAAAGAAGCAAGAGAGGTGGACAAAGAGGGAAGAGGGGTACAGAAATAGGCAAGAGGGGTGCAGGCATTTGCAAGAGGGGTACAGAAAGACGCAAGATAGGTGCAGAAAGAAGCAAGAGAAGTGCAGAAAGAAGCAAAAGAGGTGCTGAAAGAGGGAACAGGGGTGCAGAAAGAGGCAAGAGAAGTGCAGAAAGAAACAACAGAGGTGCAGAAAGAGGCAAGAGAAGTGTAGAAAGAGGCAGAGAGGTGCAGAAATAGGCAGGAGATGTGCAGAAAGGGAAGAAGGGTGCAGAAAGAGGCAAGAGGGATACAGGAAGAAGCTAGTGAGGTACAGAAAGAGGCAACAGAGGTGCAGAAAGAGGCAAGAGAGGTGCATAAAGTGGAAGAGATGTTCAGAAAGAGGCAAAAGAAATGCAGAAAAAAGAAAGGTGCAGAAAGAAGCAACAGAAATGCAGAAAGAGGCAAAGGAGGCACAGAAAGAAGCAAGAGTGGTTTGCAGACCATTAGTACCAATTTCATACCCATATTTTCCAATAATAGGTGAGCATTCTAGGTTTGCAAAGGTCCTTCCACCATGCCATAACACTTGTCGCTGCAGTTGTGGCAGAGTTTGAGCAGTTTGTTCAAATCTGCAGATTAGGAAGCAGATGATGGATTATGTGGCAAATGTAGAAAATGTATAACTGTGAAAAAGCCGATGCAGCAAAACAGTCGCATAATTCCAGTGGCCCTGCACATACCACATAATTACTCTCCATAACACATAATCTCGCTCTACATAATTCCTAAACACTAAATACCACATACTTTCTATCCACATAATTTCACAGCACAACATACTGCATAATTCCACTACACACAACGTACATCCACTCCACTCCCAAAAACATTAGTAAAAACCTTTTACATTTACAATGCCAATAGCCGTAACGTTCGCGAATAAGAGAATTATTACATTTCAAATGCTTCTTTAACTAGTAGTCGCATTTGCAGAGTGGTGGAGAAAGGGGGCTGGGCCTCCGACCAGTGCTCAGGAATCAGGAATTCCACTGCGTAGGACTTACAGGAGGTACCAGGAAGGCTTCTTGCCTCTAAAGTCCCTCAGGAGTAAAGTGGACTTCATCCCCCAACCAGTAGTGTGCCAGGAGGCGCGTTTGCAAAGTGGTGGAGAAAGGGTTACGTGGGCTCCGAAGACTTCTTAGCAATACCACTTTATGGGACTTACTGGAGGTAACAGGACGGGTAGTCGCCCCAAGGACATTCTTGGGGGCCAACTACCCCTTCTATTACCTCCAGTAAGTCCCACACAGCAGGATTGCTAAATTCTCATCGCAGGCCATGCCACCTTTGCCCAGCACTCTGCAAACGTGCTCCGTGGCGTGCTCTTGGAAGGGGATGAAGTCCCCTTCCCTCCTGAGGGTTCCTGGGGGCCAACTAACCCTCCTGTTATCTCTACTAAGCCATACACAGCGGGATTGCTGAGAGGTGGTCAAAGGCCACGCCTCTTTTTTTTACACTACTCTGCAAACGCAGCTCCTGGCACACTGCTGCTTGGGGATGAAGTCCACTTTAGTCCTGAAGTCCTCAGGACACAAAAGGACCTCATTGCCTCACCAGCAGTACACCAAGAGGCGCGTTTGCAGAGTGGTGTAAAAAGGGGCATGGCCTCGGGCCACCTCTCAACAATCCCACTGTGTGGGGCTTACTGGAGGTACCTGGTGGGCTAATTGGCCCCTATGGACCCATAGTATTCAAGGGGGCTTAATACCCTAATCCAGAACGCGCCTGGAGGCACGTTTACACACTGATGCAAGAAGGGGGCGGGGCCTCCAGCGAGATGCCGGCTTTTTAAAAATTTGCTTTTTTGAAGGGGGGCTGTCTGGCCCCCCTTCCCTTTATTATTTTTGGCCCTGGGCACTCCATCCCCCAGGGCCTGAACATTTCTTTTTTGGAACGGGAAGGGGGCCACCTCCCATGGCCACATATTTAATTTTAAAAATATAATTTTTTTTAAGGAGGAGGGCTTTGCCTATTTCTTTTTTTTCATTTTTTTTTTTTATTCAGGGAGGGGGGCCACGTGGCCCCCATTTTCTGGGCCAAGTATGGCCCCTGGAACCCCTTCCACCGGGGCTGGCCCTCAATTCTGGGGAACATGAGGGATCCCCAATGCCCCATGGTCCCAATCAGCTCCTCGCCTCCTGCAGTAGCCGGCATTGCTTTTGGTCAAGGGGAGCCTCACATTATGGAAGCGAGAGCTGGTTTTCTGTTCTTGCTTCCATGAAGCGAAGCAGAATTTGCAATGACAGGACGGGAGCCGTGCACCCACCTTGTCATTGCAAACTGCAATGTCCCTGGGATCGGCACCCCGGGACATTGCTGGAGCCGGCCCTGGGTGGTGGCAGTCCCCAGGGCCATGAAGGGCTCCAAGAGGGGGCCACACGGCCCCCCTCCTTTCGTATGCAAAGCCCCGGAGAGGTAGCGGTCCCCAGGGCCAGAGGTCTGCAATAGACCCCCAAACTTAATGTATAAAGGCCCCCACACTTATTTATTTAATTATTGAAGCCCCAGGGAGGTGGCGGTCCCGGGACAGTGTGGTGGGGGCAGGAGCCCTCCATGCCTTTAATTAAAAAAAAAAGACCCAGAGAGGTGTCCGTCCCCGGGACTGTGGGGTAGGGCCGCATACCCCGCAAGTAATATACATGGCCCGGCTTTCCTCAGAGCTGCGGGGGCCCTCGCAGGCCCCCGCACTATATTTTGTGATTACCCCTGGGACCTGGCCCACTCGGGGGCTTAATTAAACAAAGCGCAGGAGACCGTTCTTCATTTTTTTAAAAATGTCACCGTGATTCACGCACCCAAAGTGACTTCTGCTAATTAATAATTTTTTTTAAAAAAATGCTTTTTTGGTGCCTGGGGGTCCCTATGGGACCCACTGAGTAGGCCTGGGGGTCAGGGTGTTTCTACCCTGCCAGCTTTTCTTGTTTTTTATCTTTTTTTTTACTGTTTTCTTGTGACTCTGTTTAATCGAGTCACAAGATGGCTGCCAACACTGGCAGGTTTCGCAAATCCTTCCCGGCCACCAGATATCGATATATTTATTTTTTTAATTTCTCAGGAACTACTGAACGGAGTTAAACCATTTATAAAAAAGCACAAATTCTGAACCAAGACCTACCTTTTTGCCAAATTTGATGTATCTTTGTCTAAAGTTTCCTATGGAAATTAACATGGAGAAAACGAGTTTTGGGACCCCCCCTTTTTTCTCGGCCCCTGCTCGACGAATCACCCCGAAACGTGTGTGTGTGTGTGTATATATATATATATATATATATATATATATATATATATATATATATATATATATATTCGCTCCGTTTTTCCACCTTCTGGCAACATCAGCAGTCTTCTTTGACGGGTGCAAGTAGCATGGAGGTGGATCCATGTAAAATATCAAAGCTCCTGTCTCTCAGTTTAGACAAACAGCACTCACGGGGTACTTTTAAAAGATTTTATTGCGAGGACGCGTTTCGGCGTATCTGCCTTCTTCCAGCTCGCTTTAACAACTGGCAGCAACTTCGTGTTGGTACTTTTAAAATCACAGCTTTGATCCCATTGGGCGCAGCAGGTAAGAGGAGGAAGGGGATTGGTCAGTCCCATATCAATGTCTTTTTTCTCTGTACTTATCAAGAAAAGATGGTATACTTTGGGAGTTAAATCTAAGTTATCCTTAGCCTTGATGGCTTCATAAAACTTTACTCGTTGTTCCGTATAATGGACACTCCCAAGTCTTACGCTCTCCCCTTGTCTGCCACCAATGTCCAAAGTACCTCCACACGTTGTTTTAATCACTGCCTGATAGTCCCCTCGTCGAACCATACTGCTGCATGGCGGTCTGCGCTGGAGCCGGCGAATATCCGTATCTCCACAAGTCTGTATGACTGGCGATTCTATCGGCGCTGCTGCCACAAAATACAGCATGGTGGTGCAAGTTGCATGTATAACATATTCGCTCCGTTTTTCCACCTTCTGGCAACATCAGCACTCTTCTTTGACGGGTGCAAGTAGCATGGAGGTGGATCCATGTAAAATATCAAAGCTCCTGTCTCTCAGTTTAGACAAACAGCACTCACGGGGTACTTTTAAAAGATTTTATTGCGAGGACGCGTTTCGGCGTATCTGCCTTCTTCCAGCTCGCTTTAACAACTGGCAACAACTTCGTGTTGGTACTTTTAAAATCACAGCTTTGTTCCCATTGGGCGCAGCAGGTAAGGGGAGGAAGGGGATTGGTCAGTCCCATATCAATGTCTTTTTTCTCTGTACTTATCAAGAAAAGATGGTATACTTTGGGAGTTAAATCTAAGTTATCCTTAGCCTTTATGGCTTCATAAAACTTTACTCGTTGTTCTGTATAATGGACACTCCCAAAGTCTTACGCTCTCCCCTTGTCTGCCACCAATGTCCAAAGTACCTCCACACGTTGTTTTAATCACTGCCTGATAGTCCCCTCGTCGAACCATACTGCTGCATGGCGGTCCGCGCTGGAGCCGGCGAATATCCGTATCTCCACAAGTCTGTATCACTGGCGATTCTATCGGCGCTGCTGCCACAAAATACAGCATGGTGGTGCAAGTTGCATGTATAACATATTCGCTCAGTTTTTCCACCTTCTGGCAACATCAGCACTCTTCTTTGACGGGTGCAAGTAGCATGGAGGTGGATCCATGTAAAGAATCAAAGCTCCTGTCTCTCAGTTTAGACAAACAGCACACACGGGGTACTTTTAAAAGATTTTATTGCGAGGACGCGTTTCGGCGTATCTCCCTTCTTCCAGCTCGCTTTAACAACTGGCAGCAACTTCGTGTTGGTACTTTTAAAATCACAGCTTTGTTCCCATTGGGCGCAGCAGGTAAGAGGAGGAAGGGGATTGGTCAGTCCCATATCAATGTCTTTTTTCTCTGTACTTATCAAGAAAAGATGGTATACTTTGGGAGTTAAATCTAAGTTATCCTTAGCCTTGATGGCTTCATAAAACTTTACTCGTTGTTCCGTATAATGGACACTCCCAAAGTCTTACGTTCTCCCCTTGTCTGCCACCAATGTCCAAAGTACCTCCACACGTTGTTTTAATCACTGCCTGATAGTCCCCTCGTCGAACCATACTGCTGCATGGCGGTCTGCGCTGGAGCCGGCGAATATCCGTATCTCCACAAGTCTGTATGATTGGCGATTCTATCGGCGCTGCTGCCACAAAATACAGCATGGTGGTGCAAGTTGCATGTATAACATATTCGCTCCGTTTTTCCCCCTTCTGGCAACATCAGCACTCTTCTTTGACAGGTGCAAGTAGCATGGAGGTGGATCCATGTAAAATATCAAAGCTCCTGTCTCTCAGTTTAGACAAACAGCACTCACGGGGTACTTTTAAAAGATTTTATTGCGAGGACGCGTTTCGGCGTATCTGCCTTCTTCCAGCTCGCTTTAACAACTGGCAGCAACTTCGTGTTGGTACTTTTAAAATCACAGCTTTGTTCCCATTGGGCGCAGCAGGTAAGGGGAGGAAGGGGATTGGTCAGTCCCATATCAATGTCTTTTTTCTCTGTACTTATCAAGAAAAGATGGTATACTTTGGGAGTTAAATCTAAGTTATCCTTAGCCTTTATGGCTTCATAAAACTTTACTCGTTGTTCCGTATAATGGACACTCCCAAAGTCTTACGCTCTCCCCTTGTCTGCCACCAATGTCCAAAGTACCTCCACACATTGTTTTAATCACTGCCTGATAGTCCCCTCGTCGAACCATACTGCTGCATGGCGGTCCGCGCTGGAGCCGGCGAATATCCGTATCTCCACAAGTCTGTATCACTGGCGATTCTATCGGCGCTGCTGCCACAAAATACAGCATGGTGGTGCAAGTTGCATGTATAACATATTCGCTCCGTTTTTCCACCTTCTGGCAACATCAGCACTCTTCTTTGACGGGTACAAGTAGCATGGAGGTGGATCCATGTAAAATATCAAAGCTCCTGTCTCTCAGTTTAGACAAGCAGCACTCACGGGGTACTTTTACCATCTTTTCTTGATAAGTACAGAGAAAAAAGACATTGATATGGGACTGACCAATCCCCTTCCTCCTCTTACCTGCTGCGCCCAATGGGAACAAAGCTGTGATTTTAAAAGTACCAACACGAAGTTGCTGCCAGTTGTTAAAGCGAGCTGGAAGAAGGCAGATATGCCGAAACGCGTCCTCGCAATAAAATCTTTTAAAAGTACCCCGTGAGTGCTGTTTGTCTAAACTGAGAGACAGGAGCTTTGATATATATATATATATACACACATCTCCTTTTTACCGCGTCGAGACTACAGGAATCCTCCAAACATCAGCGAACGTGGGACACGGGCCTCAGGTAAGTGCAAATTAAATTTTATTGACAGCAAACAGCCATAACGTTTCGGCTCCTCTGAGCCTTGCTCACATGACAATGTACCTACCAATGAGTGCAGCTTTCAAAGTGACAAATCAAATTGATTGAACATCATGTGGGAGACACGGTCAGTGAAACTGATGAAATACTATATATCACATATATGAACCAATGACATTTTGCAATGTTAGAAGCATAAAAGATGTGAAGCAGAATAATATAGTCAATATTAACATTTGCCTGGTAATCTCAGAAAATAACCATTAGAATATTAGATATTCAAGACTGCTGGTGGTGGCAGAAAGTGGATGCAAAATAGCTGCCCATATTACAATCAATGCCTAAATGCTCGATCTAAAAACATAAAATACTTTTAACAATGACTAGTATACATAATAGCTAGTTGACTAGCAGCCTACATATATCAAATTCCATGTAAATATAGTGTGTATATTGGTTCATACGGACAATCAACATCTCCCAACTGTGGATAAATATAAAGTGCTAAAGTGAAAATAAAAAGAAAATTAATTATTAAATTTATAAACACGCGTCACTAAAGACTGGACAGTTCAGGCATCAAAATGTACAAGCCTGTACAAATCTCACTTAAAAAAGAAGAACAGTTGAGCTAAGCAAAAAGGAGATAAGACTACAAAGAATAGAGGCAGAAGTTGTAACCCAAGTCCCCCGTTGAATAATGGCTAGAGTTAAATGCACGAAGAATGGGACAGGAACCATGTCCCCATGTGCAAAGTTCTGCATACAGTACTGGCATTAAAAAAGAATAATAGTATAAATACATAAATATATAGAAGAAATATCCATAAATAGAAGAATAAATAGGTTAAGAACATATCAATTAAATAATTCATGATTCCAATAACCTAAGGGAGTTAGTACCAAATAACAAACTCCCTGTAATAGTACCATTCTTCGATATTAAATATCAAAACTTGATTAAAACCAATACCATATAAAAACAGATGCCATGTTATCACAATGAACAAAAACTTGTTTAGCCAATATACGGGGAAAGTGAGTAAAAACCATGTTCAAAATATCCTGAGTAAAATGTTACAAAACAAAGGACTACCTAGAGTAATCTTCAACCTAGACATGTATGTAGATCCTCTGTAATATTTAAGCCCGCTGGGGACTTAGAGTCCAATTGAAGAATATATCGGGTCTCTAATCTACGCAAATTGGACTCTCTGTCACCACCCCTCCTACTAGGTGTAATAGAATCGATGACATAGTACTTGAGGCCACTGTTATCACTGTTGTGTGCTTCTCTAAAATGTCTGGCAACTGGATAAGTATTATCCTGGTTGGAGATTGCACGGAGATGTTGCAATATACGTTTGTGTGCGGCTAGCTTGGTGCTCCCTACATATCTAAGACCGCAAGGACATGTAAGCACATAAACTGCATATTCTGTTTTACAAGTTAACAGTTTATTGATCTTATGTTCCCTGCAGCTGAAGGGGTCCATAAAGGACTTGGTATTAATTCCATGGAGGCAAGCCTTACAAGTCTTACATTTGTAAAACCCACTATTGGTTTGTAACCAAGTAGTCTTGTCAATCACTTCCGGATTAGTATTAACCAGGCAATCTCTCATTGACGGTGCCCTACTGTGTGTAATCGATACTCTCAGTGGAAGCATAGGGTCTATAACAGGGTCATTAAGTACAATAGGCCAGTTAATATTGACGATCTTATGAAGGCTGGAATGTTGTCGACTGAATCTCATAATAATTCTGAAAGGGTTGATTATATTTGCTTTGGCCCTTGCTAACATGACATCTACCTGCGTTGGTAAATGAGCCATTGCAATGTTGCGACCCAGTAACTCATCTCTATTCATGCTCATAGATTTGATGATGGCACTGTCTATTGTGTTCAAAGAATAACCCCTTTCTCTAAATCTCTGTTTGCTCAGAGATTGCGCAATTTTGAGATCATTGTCATTGCTGCAAATCCTTCTGAGACGCAGCATCTCACCATAAGGGATGCTGCTGATAAGATGGGGTGGGTGTGCACTGGTGGCATGCAATGTGGAGTTACCTGCAGTGGACTTACGGAATAGCCTAGTCTCAATACTGCCATAGTGGATAAAAACCTCAGTATCAAGAAATGTTATGGTTGATTTACTGAGAGAGGCTGTAAAATGAAGATTAAGATCATTATCATTTAACTCAATAATGAATTTAGCAGCTTGTTCACTAGTACCATTCCATATTACAAAAAACGTCCTCAATATAACGTAGCCAGACAATCACATTCTCTTCAAAGGTTTTTGCATGTTTGTTTTTAAGCACCGGTTCTTCCCAACGTCCCATGTCCAAACAGGCGTAGCTGGGGGAAAAACTGGCCCCCATAACCACGCCTCGCAACTGTCGATAGAGAAGATTATTGTACATAAAATTGTTATTTTTAAGACAATGCTCCAACATCTCAACCAACATATCATTATGATCCCTAAACTGGGGAGGTTTTTGCGAAAGATAATGACAAATGGCCTGGATACCATCTTCATGTTTAATACTGGTATATAAAGATGTCACATCCAAAGTCAACATCCAAGACTCTTTTTTCCAGGCCACATCCATGATTTTACGCAAAAAATCTCCAGTATCTTGTACATAGGAATACAAAGATTTGACAAAATCTTGTAGAAAAAAATCTATGTATTTTGAGGTTTTTTCATACATTCCATTTCTGGCCGCAATAATAGGTCTACCTGGCGGTTTGTCACGATCTTTATGTATTTTAGGAATAAAGTATATAGTGGGGATGACAGGATTGTCTTTTTTCATAAAGTTATATTCAGCTTCCGAAATCAGGTATTTTCTTATCCAACATGCCAATTTGATGTAAAATTCTTTGTTGGATGCATTAATAGCCGCTGAGGTGGTTCGGACATAACATTCTCTATCATTAAGTTGTAGATAGGCTTCCCGATCATAGTCATCTCTGGTTAAAAGTACAATATTCCCTCCTTTATCACTTTGACGAACAATGACATTGTTTTCCTGCTTGAGTTTGCGCATGAGAGTCTCATACTGCTGAGTTTGGTAATTATATCAACGTTGTTTTTTCTGAGTCTCTATATGCAATTTTTTGATTCGGGCCGTCACATTTTCATGAAAAATATCAAGTGAATCTCGTGGCATAATGGGATTGAACATGGAGGGAAGTCTGAATGGAGTTATCGGGGTAAATTGGCTAGTACCCACAGTTCCAATGGCATTGGTGATGTTTTCATTAGTAATATGTATATATTGCAATATTCATCGAACATACAATGTAGCCAGACATTAAAAGGTACAACATAATAATGATGTCAAGCAGCAAGCAGATGAGGTATTTTGTAACTGATGCAGTACCAATTGACAGGCCAGGAGGGGATCACATTAATGCATTAAGGCAACTTGAGATGCAATATGTATTAAATCTGGATTTTTTGGACCGTAAAAAAATGATTCAAAATGTCATTTGTATAGCGCCTCATGATGAATAACCACTTTTTAAGGCCTCACAATGACCAAAATTGCAATGTTGATAGACTTCTCCTCCTACTCAGAAGCTTGTATTTTGCACGATTTCGAGCTTGAAAATGATTCTAAACACACTTATTTTAGTTCCAAAAGTGAGAATTCACATGCAACAGCCATTTACAGAAAAAAGGATAAACATAAAAATAAATCACCATTACTGACCAGTTGGAGAAAGTTCCTAAGGGCCGGGGTCATCGGTTTTAATCAGAAAATGAATTTTTGGGACTATACAAAAAATGATTTAAAATGTCAATTGTAATGCGCCTCGTGTTGAAAAAACACTTTTTAAGGCCTCACAGTGACAAAAATGGCCATTTTTATAGACTTTTCCTTCTACTCAGAGGCCTGTATTATCCTCGATTTCCAGTATGAAAATCACACTAGACACACTTATTTTAGTTCCAAAACTGAAAATTCACATCCAACAGTTCTTTACAGTCAAAAGATTAAACATTCAAAAAAATCACCATTACTGACCATATGGGGAAAATGCTGAATGTCTGGGGTTGTTTTTAATCAGAAAATAGATTTTTCGGACTGTACAAAAAATTATTCAGAATGTCAATTGTATTGCACCTCATGTTGAATAACCATTTTTACAAGGCCTCACAGTGACTAAAATTGACATTTTTATAGACTTTTCCTCCTACTCAAAAACTTGAACTTTGCCTAATTTCAAGCATGAAAATGATTTTATACACACTTATTTTAGTACTAAAAGTGAGAATTCACATCCAACAGTCATTTACAGTCAAAATATTAAACATTAAAAAAATTCACCATTACTGCCCATTTGGAGAAAATTCCTAAGATACGAGGTCATCGTTTTTCATCAGAAAATTGACCTTTTTTTGGACTGTACAAGAAAGCACCTCATGATGAATGACCACTTTTTAAAGCCTCACAATGACCAAAATCGCAATTTGTATAGTCTTTTCCTCCTACTCAGAAGCTTGTATTTTGCACGACTTCGAGCAAAACACTTGTTTTAGTTCCTAAATTGAGGATTCACATTCGACAGTCATTTACAGAAAAATGAATAATATTTAAAAAATCACCATTACTTACCATTTGGAGTAAGTTCCTCAGGTCCGGAAACATCGTTTTTCATCAGAAAATTGTTTTTTTTTAACTGTACAAAAAATGATTAAAAATGTTAATTGTATAGAGCCTCCTGATGAATAAATACTTTTTTTTTTAGTTTAATAAAATCTTGATTAAAGTGAAATACAAATGTACAGAACTATCTATAACTTAGAGTGGAAATTCAAGTTATGAAATAAAATACTTAACAGAAAAGTCCAAAATAAGTAATTTCTAGAATGCAAAGGAGGAAATTACACAGTAAACATATTATGATATTATAATCATGCACTTATGATATCACAGTTTTTTGTATTTGAGAAAAAAGGAAGAAGAAAGAAAACAAAAGAAGCTAAAGAAGAGAAGAAAGAAAAACAAAAAAAGAAGAGAAAGAACGAATAAAACCATATGTATTGCATAGCTATATATATAACATAATAAACCCTATAACATATAATAACTTGTTTTGTATAATAGCTTTATGTCACATAACAACGTATCCCATACAATAACAATGGCAAAATAGCTATGTATGATATTAAACAAGATGGGAAAGTCAATTATGGGGGCTGAAAAACCATTGTAGAATCCTTGGAAGGTTTAGTCTTTTTGTTTAAGTAACCAATAAGCAGAGACCAAAAGAGGTCTTTGTTTATCATCTGTAATGTAGATGTAGCTCTTGCTGTATCAAGACCTTGATGAGAACAAAGGAGATTCCACCAACTAGTAACAGTGATATTATTGGCATTCTTCCCATTTGATGTAATGACTTGAAAAGCAATAGCAAGTAACAGATCCAAATATTTACCTAATTTAGATCGTAGTGGCCAAGGGCGTGAGGAACTTCCCAGAAAAATATGGTTGATTTCAAAGGGGAAATTAAAAGAGCAAATAGTTGAAATAGTCATACAAACCTGTAACCAAAAAGTAGCGGTTAGCAGACTAGGAAAAAACATATGTAGATATGTGCCAGGGAGGGCTTTACAAGACAAGACCAACACATATTTGAAAGACGGGTTATATTTTTGCAAAGAAAGTAGGGTAATATAAAGCCTATTATAAAAATAATAAAGGGTTTGTGTAGTGCTGGCATCAGGTGAAGTGTGGTGTATTTTGGTCTACATTGAACCCCAAACCCTTAAAGATAAGGAAGCTGAAGATCAGATTTCCACAATGCTTCAATTTTAGACTTGGGACGGGAAGGAGTAATGTAATGCAAATATTTATAAATATGTGATGCTTTAAGTGATGACGAAAGTGCAATTGGATCAGGATGATAAAAACTTGCATGAGGTTGCGATTGAGTGAGTGTGGAGATAGCTTGCAAGAGAGCATCTTTGAGAGACTCATACTTAGTGGCATAAATAGAAGAAAGAGCAAATTTGGTTTGAATAATGGAAAAAGGAAGAGGAGTCATATCGCATAATAATTATTTTATTTGAATTATACCTTTCAGAACCTATTGCTTCCAAAAAATAGTTTGATTCGAGATTTTGAGAGATTTATTACACCATATAGAGGACTCCAAAAATTCTAGTACTGGGGACAAGAGCCTTGAGAGAATACGAGAAGATACCATATTAGAATATTTAATAATTGGAGCAGAGAAGGCTCGAAGAGGTTTAGAAAAATATGGTAAAGAGTAAAAAGGAAAAGGTGACATAAATGAACCTTCCAGTTTGCGCCAGATATTATTGGGTGGAGAATCAGCTTCCCTCATATATGGTAGAACCTGTTTTAAGACAAAGGCAGTATGATATTGCTGAAAGTTTGGAAAACTTACACCACCCAACTCTTTAGGTTTATATAGAGATGCTAAAGAGATGCGCGCCTTTTTACCATTCCATAAAAACATAGCAATCAATGTATTTAATAGTTCAAAAAATGTTAAAGGTGATTTAATAGGCAACATGGACAGGTAAAAATTAATGACCGGTTAAAACATCATCTTTATTGTAGCCAACCTGCCCCACCAAGACAAATGTAGGTGAGACCATTTCTCCGTATTTGAAGGATTCTATGATGAACATCCTCTAAATTTATCTGAATTGTTTTTGCCATGGAAGTAGAATATTTAATTTCCAAACACTTGATAAAGTGTGGAGACCATTTAAGTCCAGTGTCATCAAACATAGCCTTCAGACAATACTTGTTAAGAGGGAGTACTTCCAATTTTGAAAAATTCAATTCATATCCAGATAACCTAGAATACGTTGATAATAGATTAGTAAAAGCCGGGATTGATGTTTTGGGCTCAGAGACATAAAGGATCACATCATCAGCGTATGCTAAGAACTTAATCTCAGTATCTTTGTGTCGAAAGCCATGAAATGAAGAGGAATTTTGTAATGAGTGTAAAAAGGGTTCAAGGAATAAAATAAAAAGCAAAGGAGATAAAGGACATCCCTGTCTGGTACCCCGTAAAAGGGGGAAATATGAAGACTGGGAACAATTTTAAAAAACAGACGTCATCGGGGAGGAATATAATATAGTGATATACTTGAGAAAGATTGAACTGAAACCATGCCATTCTAGAGCCTGCATTATATACTTCCAATTGACACGGTCAAAAGCCTTTTCGGCATCCAAAGTTAAGGCAGCCATAGGTATTTTGGCAGAAAAAGCCATATATAGAATATCCAGGAATAGCCTAGAATTATCTGTCATGTGTCTACCCTTGACAAATCCAGTCTGCTCAAGGCCAACCATATCAGAAATTAGAGGAGAAATCCTAATAGATACAATTTTGGCAAAAAGCTTGCAATCTAAATTAATAAGGGAGATGGGTCTATAATTGGCACATAAGGAAGGATCTTTACCTTTTTTAGGGATCTAAAAAGGTCCCTTTAGCTTCATCCTGTGAAAGAAAAGACTGATATAAAGTAAGTAAGTGCAGAAGTAAAAGATGGGAAAAGCAAGAGTAGAATTCAACAGAAAAACCATCCGGACCCGGTGCTTAATCATTGGGTAGAGCACTAAGAGCAGATTTAAGTTCAGATATTGAAATAGGCTCTTCTAGAAAAGAAAGATCCTGCATCTATTGCTGTCTTGATGGGAGAGAATGAAAATAGGAATCTAATGCATCATCATTGGGGAAGTGGTCTGGTGTATAAAGATTTGTATAAATATCAGTAAAGCACTTCAAAATGTCGTTGTTTCTAAAATGAGGATTCCGGCTTTCATCCATAATCTTAACTATTTTAGACTTTTGAGCTTTAACTTTCAGGTAGTTGGCAAGTAATTTATTCTCCTTATTAAGTCCACTATAAAACTTGGAATTAATTATTTAGAGCGTTCCGGCAGCCTCCTCAGTTGACCTTTTATTAAACTCAAATTTAGTGTTCATTAAACGTTGTAAGACAGTATCATTCTTGGTAGTGAAAAATTCATGTTCCAATAGCTTTAGTCAGGACAAAATTAATTATACGGCCTCAGGCCGAAGCTTTAAAAGCATCTAAAACAGTATTAAATGGAATATCCGATGAAATGTTATGCAAAACAAATCTTGTATAAAACATTCAAAGTTCTGTACAAAATCTTTATGCTTCAGTAAGCTATTGTTTAAGCGCCATCTGTTGGGTTTAGAAATCTCAGGTAATTAATCCAAATCTTTTATAACCGGTGCGTGGCCTGAAATTATTTTTGACCCAATTTCAGCATGTGAAAGTGTACCAAAAAGAGGGGTTGAACAGAATAAGTAATACATTCTGGATTGGGATTTATGTGTTTTTGAGAAAAAAGTATATGCCAATGTCTCCGGGGAGTATAATCTCCAAGCATCAATTAATCCTCTGGAGTGAAGAAAACATGTAAATGTTTCCTGCATTCTGTTAGGAACATAGCTTGAGACTTTCTATCTAAAAATGGGTCAACAATCTGATTAAGATCACCCCGAACTATTAAATTTGCATTCGAACAAGAGCGTAAAACAACTGACATTCGTTCCCAGAATTGTACATCTACACCTGTGGGATCATAAATATTCAGTAAAGAAATGGCCGTATGATGAATAGTGGCATGTAGTAGAACCCATTGACCTTCCGCATCTCTTTCTTCTTTTTCAATTACAAAGGGAAGTGATTTGAGAACCAGAATAATAACCCCATTTTTATGATCAAGAGCTGGAGAACAGAAAATCTGAACAACCCAATTCCTGCATAATGAATTTAGATCTTTGTCGAGTGAGTACGTTTCCTGCAATAGAGCAATGTTACATTTAAGATGAGATAAATGAGTTAGAACTCGCTGTTTTTTGATAGGATTATGCAAGCCCTTGGAATTCCAAGAAATAACCTTAAGGGAGTTTACCATTATAATACTTTAACATACATACTGAATCAATATAATCAGAGAAGAAAACCAGAGCTACAAACTTTCTGAATACATATACCACATGAAATGATCTAACCATGATAATCAATAAAGAACTGTGAAACATAATGAGGCCAAAGGAAAGGATAAAGAAATGAAGACAAAGAAAGAAACAGAAAATCTGATAGAGACAATATAGATGAAAAAAAAAGCCAAGAAGCTTTGGTCATGAGGAAAGTAAAACACATCAATGTGAAAAGAATATGATGAAGGGATGGAGAAATGCAAAAGCAAAGACATACAAAAGGCAAAAATATATTTAGATTGGACAGCAACAACAACTGCGCCAGAGACAGTCATTATAATGGAGAAGAGACAGAGAACATGCAGAGAAATAGGCGTATTATAACAAATCATATGACTAAGATCAATGAGACACAGGACAAATAAATCAACAGGAAGTGCATAGTACATAAATGATCGATAAAAACAACTTACCAAACACGAGGATAAAATGGAAACAGTAGGTGGATGAGGAGAAGTATTTGGAAAGCAACACATCAAAGGAGGGAGTACGGAGTAGACAACAGACAACAGCAAAGAGGAATAATTAAATAACAAGGTTAAACGACTAGACCAACTAACTAAAGACAACAACCATAAGATAATGACCATTAACACTTGAACATGTTACTATTAGTAACAGCATATTGAAATACTTGAAGTAAGATATATACCAAATTGAATTTAGTGCCAAGGGACGAAGGCATAACCCTATGACAGGTGAAGCAGCAAAAAAAAAAATAATTCAAACTTTTCCAAGATCCATTGCTTCACCCTTATGTATGAGAATAAATCTCTTCAGGTCAACTTTAAAAAAGCAAGGGTGTACAAGCCCATACCTTGCATTCATAGATCGTATAGTCGGCTGGAAGGATAGGAACTCCTTTCGATGAGCAGCAGGTGCGCGTGCTACATCCTGGGAAATAAAGACCCTCTGACCAGACCACAACATTTGCTTTCTTTGTTTAGCCGCCGATAACACCATCAGCAGCTCAGTGTGCTCTAGAAAGAGAACAATTATTCCTCTAGGGTGGCCAGAACTTGAAGCACTTACAGGCTTGGGGCCTATACGGTGAGCACGCTGTAAGTTGAGATGTATTCCTTCCTTAAGGCCTACCAGCTTGGAAATATGTAACCCAAGAAAGGCAAGCATGTACAACCCCTCTGATCCCTCCGGAATGCCAAAAATTTGGAGATTATTACAAATATTTCAGTTTTCTAGATCTTCTGTCTGCTACTTTAAGAACGCAATCTCCTTAGTCATTCCGTCAATTTTAGCAGCCGCATCCTGCACCTCACTAATCTGCTGTTCAACACCTGACACCTTGGACTCCAACGTAGCCCACTATTCCTCAATACGTTGGAGAGTAAAGTTAGTCTCCATGACAAAGGGCTTCAAATGCCTGATCTCCTCCATAAGGTCCTCCAAAGTCAAGGGTAGAGGAGACTTCGTAGGGGAAGCTGGATCTTTTTTCTGTCTTTTGGTAGTAGCATCCGAACTCCTACGAGCAGTGGCCATGACTGTAGGTGAGGTATCAGCCTTCAAAGTAGAAGTGGGAGAGGACTCCATAGAAGTGTGAGAAAAAAAATAGCGCAGCAAAAGCCATGAAGACAACCAAATGCCATGCGCAAGAAGATATCGGAATGTGCGTTATTAAAAAATATAGTATATAGAGTATAGCCCACATAGTTGTAGGCTGAGCCAAATAAATTATTATGAAAGAAAGGACATCAAAATTAGCCAAACAGCCCACCTCTCAACTGGTATGTCAGTCCTATTTTTAAAGGCTCTGTCGAAACAGGCAACCGAGAGCGGCCTCCAAAAGCTTGCTGACAAAACTACAGCTATAGAATGCTTTAGCTGACAAATACTATGTAATAAATGTATTGTATAGCTAGCATGTAAGTCCACAGTAAACAGTCACTATAGTAGCGACAAATAAACAATAAAGTTACGTTTCATAAGCTTCCATGCTGCCATTTGACCAAGGGAGCCACCTGCATCTCAGCGCAACCTGGCACAAAAGCCAATTCCGACGTACTTAAAAAACAGACAAAATGTCGGCCGAGAACGCCGATCCTGAGGTCTGTGATGCAGGGAGAACAACAACCCAGTAAATGGCTTAAAATAGCCAAAAAGGGAGAAACCTTGTCTCCCCGCGTTCGCACACCTATTCAATTACTGTAGAAGCATTTTCGGCACACACCGCCGCCCATAGCAGAGAAGTGTCTCCAATGCAGATCGGAGGTTCAAGGTCCTGCGGCCATCTCAAGGGCGGTTCAGCCACGCTCCCAATTAACACTTTTGACGGCCTTACAATGACCAAAATTTTAATTTTTATAAACTTTTCCACCTACTCAGAAGCTTGTATATTGCACGATCTGGAGCATGGAAATTAAACTAAACACACGTATTTCAGTTCCAAAAGAGATAATTCACAAGCAAAAGTCGTTTACAAAAAAATAATAAACATTTAAAAAATCATCATTACTTACCATTTGGAGAAAGTTCCTAAGCTCCATCAGAAATGGATTTTTTGTACTGTAGAAAAAATTATTCAAAATGTCAATTGTATCGCGCCACATGTTGAGTAACCGCTTTTTAAGGCCTCCCAGTGACCAAAATTGCCATTTTTATAGACTTTTCCTCCTACTCAGAAGCTTGTATTTTGCTTGAATTCGAGCATGAAAATTACTCTAAAACACACTCATTTCAGTTATAAAGTGATGATTCACATCTGACAGTCATTTACAGACAAGCAAATACACAATGTACAAAAAGTGATTTAAAATGTCAATTTTTCCTCATATTTCTGTGATGGAAAATTCTGGAATCTGCGTGCATCCACAAACTTCCACTCACCCCACATTCCCCATAGCCACCCAATAAAAATGGTACCTCACTTGTGTGGGTAGACCTAGTGCCCGCGGCATGAAACGGCCCAAGACGCAACGTGGACACATCACTTTTTTCAACTAAAAACTGATCCTTTTTTTACAATGTGCCGAGTTGTGGCTTGTGAACCCTAGCTCAGCCGGCACCTAGGGAAACCTAGCAAACCTATGCATCTTTTAAAACTAGACACGCAGGGGAAAGCAGGATGGGGTGACTTGTATGACTCTCACCAGGTTCTGTTACCCAGAATCCCTTGCAAACCTCAAACTTTGTCAAAAAAATAAAATTTTCCTCACATTTCGGTGATGGAAAGTTCTGGAATTTGCGTGGATCCACAAACCTCCATGCAACCCCCATTCCCCAAAGTCTCTTCATAAAAATGGAACGTCACTTGTATGGGTGGGCCTAGTGCCCGTGACAGGAAACTGCCCAAAACACAACGTGGACACATCACATTTTTCCAGTGAAAACTGATCCTTTTGTTGCAATGTTCCTAGCTGTGGATTTTGAACCCTAGATCAGCCAGCACCTAGGGAAACCTAGCAAACCTATATATTTTTGAAAACTAGACACCCAGGTGAATCCAGGATGGGGTGACTTGTATGGCTCTCATCAGGTTCTGTTACCCAGAATCCCTTGCAAACCTCAAACTTTGTCAAACAAATACATTTTCCTCACATTTCTGTGATGGAAAGTTCTGGAATTTGAATGGATCCACAAACTTCCATGCACCCCATAATTCCTAAAAGTCTCTCAATAAAAATGGTACCACACTTGTGTGGGTAGGCTTAGAGCCCATGACAGGAAACAGCCCAAAACACAACATGGACACATCAAATTTTTCCAGTGAAAACTGGCCCTATTTTTGCAAATGGGAAACCTACCATACCTATAAAATATTTTAAACTAGACACCCAGGGGAATCCAGGATGAGGCGACTTTTGTGGCTCTCACCAGGTTCTGTTACCCAGAATCCCTTGCAAACCTCAAACTTTGTCCAAAAATCCCAAATTTCTTTGATGGAAAGGTCTGGAATCAGTGTGGATCCACAAACTTCCACCCATTCCGCATTCCCCAAAGTCCCCAGATAAAAATGAAACCTCACTTGTGTGGGTGGGCCAAGTGCCCGCAGCAGGGAAGGGCCCAAAACGTATTGTGGAGACATAAAAATTACCTGGGTTTTTGGACCCGGGCTCGGTGGCCATCTAGAGAAACCTACCAAACCTAGTCCTTTCTGAAAACTAGACACCTGGGGGAGTCCAGGGAGGTATGGATTGCATGGATACGCTATCATTTTCCTACCATTATTTGTGTGGATGGCCCAAGTGCCTAGGACATGGAAGGGCCAAAAACATGTACAGATAAAGGGGGGCTCAGGGCGGGTCCAAAAGGGCAGTCCGTTTATATGTTTTTAGGCTGACGCTACTTTGGGCATCCACATAAAGGGACCGCTGGGTGGTATGAAATTTGTGCCTGCGCAATGATCCTACAACTTACCCACTCAGAAATGTGAGAAAAATGTTACTTTGTAAGTAAATTGGAGGTTTGCTGGGGATTCTGGGTAAGAAAACGCTGGGGGAACCATGCAAGCCACATTGCCAGCCGAGAGTCAGTATATACACACCAGCATCCATGCACACCACCAGCCAAGTGCCATCCAAGCACACTGCCAGCCAAGCGCCATCAATGCACACCGCCAGCCAAGCACCATCCACGTACACCGCCAGCCAAGCGTCATACCCGCACTCCGCCAGCCAAGGACCAATCCCGCACACCACCAGACAAGCACCATCTATGCACACCGTCAGCCAAGCGCCAGTCCACGTACACTGCCAGCAAAATGCCACTCCATACACACCACCAGGCAAGCACCAATCTACACACACCATAATCAAGCGAGAGTCCACACACACCCTTACCCAAGTGCAAGCCCACATGGTATATTCTATATTGATACCATAATATAGGCCCCGGTAACTTCCTTACCCTTCACCTATATTCTTCCCCACATTACACTTGTAACAGTTTACAGGGACTGACCTTTTTAACCTAGATATGACACTGCATTCAGAAAGCCATTCAGAAAGCGGGTTTTTCCCTAGTTCGAAATCTCATACATTAAGCATGAGGATTCTTGGAAGCACAGCAGGACGACCATCTCCTGTATAATATCTATGTATAAAGTTCATGCCCAATGTCATCCTTAGGCCGACACAGTAAAACAGCGAGGTAGGACCCCTGGGGAGACCTCTGGGTATATATACATACCATCTTGCTAAGATATGGCAGAGGAGACCGCGACTTCCCGTCCGACACACTGACGAGAGACGCTGAGATTGCTGCATGCAGACACTACAGCTTGCAGTGGTCTAACATCCCTTGAGGGGTGTCTAACTCGAGACCAGGAAGGGGTCCCACAGTCTCTCACTACAGGCAATGGGGTTGACTAAATCCTAGAGGGATTCTTGGTTTAACACCTATAAACATGCTAGGTACATTTAGGTACATCTAGTAGGGAAGCATCGTAGGAGTACGCATCTTTTTATCATGTGTTTATGTACTCATATGTATTCATGAATATTGTAAGATGGGAGAGCTATACAATCCATTCATTTATATCTTATACTGCCTAATGGTTGTTGTAGCTCATCTATTCTACACCAGAATAATAACTGTTCAATAAATTCTTATTGAAAACGCCCAGCCTGCTTATTCTGTGTATCTCTCTGAGACAGACTTAGCAGGCATGAGTGACTGAGCGAAAAGTAGTATATTGTTTCCATGGTCCTGAGGGGTCAGGGTTGTCATGTTCGATGGTTGCCAAGAACTATTCTCTCCTTGGTAAGAGGAGAATCTAATGGTACTGTGAGTTGGTTGGTACAGAGTCAGTCTGACACCAATCTCACAGTGTATTTTTTAAAAAAAAGATTTTTATTGAACTTTCAAAACAATAATCCTAAAGACCAATACTACTCACAATAGCATCATAAAAGGATCCAACCATCGAAGTACACGTTAGGAGAAATCAACTCTGCTATGTTCCCGCCTTAGGTTCCCCACCCACCACCCTCTCTACCCCCACCCCCCCCTGTCAATGTGCCCACGGCAACCCCTCATCAACCTCTGCTTGTCGGGCCCCATGGTCTGAGATATCCCAACGCCAGACAAACAGGAAAACCCTGTCATTGTTCTCATGAGACAAGGGGCCCTGCATTGACCTCCCTCTGCGCCCCCTGCTCCCACCCTGGCTCCTCAACAGCTGTCGATGTAGAGTGCAGATGCCGAATCCTCCATTAGTGTACCTAAGTAGCACCGCCCTGCATGGACTCCCCAGTAGTCCCAGTCGACCCTGTCCCAGATTCCACCCTCCGGTCCATGTCTACAGAATCCCTATCCTCCTCATTCATCGTCTCCCAAGATCGCAGCTCTTCCACCAACACCCCCCACGTCCTCGCCACTTCCAGCGCCTTATCGTTAGCTGCTCGGCTGGCCATCTGAAGCCGAAGCGTCCCTTCGCTTCCTGCCCAGGACAAGAAACTCGCCCTCCATCTCCGAAAGCTCGGACCGGGCCTGGCCTTCCAATGCAGAGTGAGCTCCCTCTTCGCCAGTATCAGACCCAAATCGCAGAACTTGCTCGTAATTCTGGTACTGGGAGTGTGCGGAAACCACAACAAAAGGCAAGTCCCCATCTCTGCTTCCAACTCGCGCTCAGTCACCTGATTCAGGCACGCCACCACGTCCGCCCAATACGAGCCCAGTCCCCGGCAGGACCAAAACATATGACGAAAATCAGCCCCCTCCACCCCGCACCGTGGGCACGGCGATTGGGAGCCTCCGAAATACCACAAGATTTTGACCGGGGTTAAGTAAGCCCTATGGAGAGTGTAAAATTGGATCAATTGAAATCTAGCATTGCGCGTGCCCTTCCAGGCCACCAATCTCACAGTGTATGCTGTCCAAATGCGCAGATCTTGTATAATTGTTATAGGAGCTACACGACACACACACCGCCAGCAAAATGCCAGCCAAAGGTCAGCACATGCAGACCGTCAGCCAAACTCCAGTTCACAAACACACAAACTCTCCCTGGTTTCTAGTGGTTTTCAAGCCCCCAATTGGGGGTAGCTGAGACTACAAATCACTGAAATAGCCAAAATGTGTGCCTAAAAAAAGGATAGCCACCTGTCCCTATGGGGCTTCTCCCTGACATGCCCATAAACATATCCCTGGTTCCTAGTGGGCTTTCTGCCCTCCCCGGAGGTGCAGATAAGAGGCTATTGTCCCAATCTGCCTTCCAGGGGGGCAGAAAGACTGTAGCAATTGTTTTGGGGGGTGGGCATGCGCATGCTGATTTTGGGCAGCCCCCATCCCTACGTATTAAAAAAACCAATCCCTGGTGCCTAGTGGGCTTTCTGTCCCCCCGGAGGGCAAATCAGGGGCTATTGTTCCATCTGCCTCCTGGGGGGCAGAAATACTGTGAAATTTTGTTTGTGCTTTCTGCCCCCCCGGGGGCAGATCAAGGGCATTGCCCCACCTGCTTCCCGGGGGGAAGATAGACTGTGGACATTTTTTTGGGGGGTAGAGGCATTGCCAAGCCCATTTTAGGCAGTCCCCACTCCTTTATGCCAAAAAATTAAAAATCCCTGGTGCCTAGTGTGCTTTCTGCCCCCCCTGGGGGGAAGATCGTGGGCTATTGCCTCATCTGTCTCCTGGGGGGCAGCAAGATTTTAGGAGGGGAGATGGGGCAAGGGCATGCCTATTCTGTGCAGCCCCCACCCCTATAGACATAAAAAGAATCCCTGGTGCCTAGTGTGCTTTCTGCCCCCCAAGGGGGACAGGGATCCACCAGGGAGGGATACCATTGGAAAAGGGGTAGTCTCCCCTTTAAAATGATACATCTCCCGTCTGCCTCGGTGCTCAGGGGGCTGAGACAGTGAAACTGAAACTGAGTTTCAGTTTCTCCTAAATTACGTCACAGCGATGTGCGCACTGACCGGCAAGTACGGTGAGTACGTTTCCTGCAATAGAGCAATGTTACATTTAAGATGAGATAAATGAGTTAGAACTCGCTGTTTTTTGATAGGATTATGCAAGCCCTTGGAATTCCAAGAAATAACCTTAAGGGAGTTTACCATTATAATACTTTAACATACATACTGAATCAATATAATCAGAGAAGAAAACCAGAGCTACAAACTTTCTGAATACATATACCACATGAAATGATCTAACCATGATAATCAATAAAGAACTGTGAAACATAATGAGGCCAAAGGAAAGGATAAAGAAATGAAGACAAAGAAAGAAACAGAAAATCTGATAGAGACAATATAGATGAAAAAAAAAGCCAAGAAGCTTTGGTCATGAGGAAAGTAAAACACATCAATGTGAAAAGAATATGATGAAGGGATGGAGAAATGCAAAAGCAAAGACATACAAAAGGCAAAAATATATTTAGATTGGACAGCAACAACAACTGCGCCAGAGACAGTCATTATAATGGAGAAGAGACAGAGAACATGCAGAGAAATAGGCGTATTATAACAAATCATATGACTAAGATCAATGAGACACAGGACAAATAAATCAACAGGAAGTGCATAGTACATAAATGATCGATAAAAACAACTTACCAAACACGAGGATAAAATGGAAACAGTAGGTGGATGAGGAGAAGTATTTGGAAAGCAACACATCAAAGGAGGGAGTACGGAGTAGACAACAGACAACAGCAAAGAGGAATAATTAAATAACAAGGTTAAACGACTAGACCAACTAACTAAAGACAACAACCATAAGATAATGACCATTAACACTTGAACATGTTACTATTAGTAACAGCATATTGAAATACTTGAAGTAAGATATATACCAAATTGAATTTAGTGCCAAGGGACGAAGGCATAACCCTATGACAGGTGAAGCAGCAAAAAAAAAAATAATTCAAACTTTTCCAAGATCCATTGCTTCACCCTTATGTATGAGAATAAATCTCTTCAGGTCAACTTTAAAAAAGCAAGGGTGTACAAGCCCATACCTTGCATTCATAGATCGTATAGTCGGCTGGAAGGATAGGAACTCCTTTCGATGAGCAGCAGGTGCGCGTGCTACATCCTGGGAAATAAAGACCCTCTGACCAGACCACAACATTTGCTTTCTTTGTTTAGCCGCCGATAACACCATCAGCAGCTCAGTGTGCTCTAGAAAGAGAACAATTATTCCTCTAGGGTGGCCAGAACTTGAAGCACTTACAGGCTTGGGGCCTATACGGTGAGCACGCTGTAAGTTGAGATGTATTCCTTCCTTAAGGCCTACCAGCTTGGAAATATGTAACCCAAGAAAGGCAAGCATGTACAACCCCTCTGATCCCTCCGGAATGCCAAAAATTTGGAGATTATTACAAATATTTCAGTTTTCTAGATCTTCTGTCTGCTACTTTAAGAACGCAATCTCCTTAGTCATTCCGTCAATTTTAGCAGCCGCATCCTGCACCTCACTAATCTGCTGTTCAACACCTGACACCTTGGACTCCAACGTAGCCCACTATTCCTCAATACGTTGGAGAGTAAAGTTAGTCTCCATGACAAAGGGCTTCAAATGCCTGATCTCCTCCATAAGGTCCTCCAAAGTCAAGGGTAGAGGAGACTTCGTAGGGGAAGCTGGATCTTTTTTCTGTCTTTTGGTAGTAGCATCCGAACTCCTACGAGCAGTGGCCATGACTGTAGGTGAGGTATCAGCCTTCAAAGTAGAAGTGGGAGAGGACTCCATAGAAGTGTGAGAAAAAAAATAGCGCAGCAAAAGCCATGAAGACAACCAAATGCCATGCGCAAGAAGATATCGGAATGTGCGTTATTAAAAAATATAGTATATAGAGTATAGCCCACATAGTTGTAGGCTGAGCCAAATAAATTATTATGAAAGAAAGGACATCAAAATTAGCCAAACAGCCCACCTCTCAACTGGTATGTCAGTCCTATTTTTAAAGGCTCTGTCGAAACAGGCAACCGAGAGCGGCCTCCAAAAGCTTGCTGACAAAACTACAGCTATAGAATGCTTTAGCTGACAAATACTATGTAATAAATGTATTGTATAGCTAGCATGTAAGTCCACAGTAAACAGTCACTATAGTAGCGACAAATAAACAATAAAGTTACGTTTCATAAGCTTCCATGCTGCCATTTGACCAAGGGAGCCACCTGCATCTCAGCGCAACCTGGCACAAAAGCCAATTCCGACGTACTTAAAAAACAGACAAAATGTCGGCCGAGAACGCCGATCCTGAGGTCTGTGATGCAGGGAGAACAACAACCCAGTAAATGGCTTAAAATAGCCAAAAAGGGAGAAACCTTGTCTCCCCGCGTTCGCACACCTATTCAATTACTGTAGAAGCATTTTCGGCACACACCGCCGCCCATAGCAGAGAAGTGTCTCCAATGCAGATCGGAGGTTCAAGGTCCTGCGGCCATCTCAAGGGCGGTTCAGCCACGCTCCCAATTAACACTTTTGACGGCCTTACAATGACCAAAATTTTAATTTTTATAAACTTTTCCACCTACTCAGAAGCTTGTATATTGCACGATCTGGAGCATGGAAATTAAACTAAACACACGTATTTCAGTTCCAAAAGAGATAATTCACAAGCAAAAGTCGTTTACAAAAAAATAATAAACATTTAAAAAATCATCATTACTTACCATTTGGAGAAAGTTCCTAAGCTCCATCAGAAATGGATTTTTTGTACTGTAGAAAAAATTATTCAAAATGTCAATTGTATCGCGCCACATGTTGAGTAACCGCTTTTTAAGGCCTCCCAGTGACCAAAATTGCCATTTTTATAGACTTTTCCTCCTACTCAGAAGCTTGTATTTTGCTTGAATTCGAGCATGAAAATTACTCTAAAACACACTCATTTCAGTTATAAAGTGATGATTCACATCTGACAGTCATTTACAGACAAGCAAATAAACATTCAAAAAATCACCCTCACTAATCATCTGGATAAAGTTCCTAAGATCAGGGGTTATTGTTTTTCGTCAGAAAATGTTTTTTTGGGACTGTACAGAAAATTATTCAAAATGCCAATTTTATAGCACCTCATGATGAACAACCACTTGTTAAGGCCTCACAATGACCAACATTGCAATTTTAATAGACTTTTCCTCCTACGTAGAAGTTTATATTTTGCACGATTTCGAGCATGACAATGACTCTAAACACACTTATTGTAGTTCCAAAAATGGTAATTCACAAGCAATGGTCATTTACAGAAAAAAGAATATACATTAAAAAAAATCACCATTACTGACCATTTGGATGAAATTCCTAAGGTCCAGAGTCATCATTTTTCATCAGAAAATTTACTTTTTTCTGGACTGTACAATAAACGATTCAAAATGTTAATTGTATCGCACCTCATGTTAAAGAACCACTTTTTAAAGCCTCACAATGACCAAAATCGCAACTCTTTTTAGACTTTTCCTCGTACTGAGAAGCTTGTATTTTGTATGATTTTGAGCATGAAAATGACTCTAAACATACTTATTTTAGTTCCAAAATTGATGGTTCACATACAACAGTCATTTACAATCAAAAGCTTAAACATTCAAAAATTAACCATTACTGACCACCTGTAGAAAGTCCCTAATGTCTGGGGTCATCGATTTACATCAGAAAATTGATTTTTTAGACTACACAAAAAATTATTCAAAATCCCGCCTCATGATGAATAACCACTTTTTAAGACCGCACAATCAACAAAATTTCAATTTTTATAGACTTTTCCTCCTACTTAGAAACTTGTATTTTGCCCAATTGCAAGCATAAAAATGACTCTAAATACACTTATTTCAGTCCCAAAAGTTATGATGCACATCCAACTATCATTTACAGTCTAAAGATTAAACATTCAAAAAATACATAGTTCCTAATGTACGGGGTCATTGTTTTTCATCAGAAAATTGAATTTTTTGGATTGTACAAAAAGTGATTTAAAATGTCAATTTTTCCTCATATTTCTGTGATGGAAAATTCTGGAATCTGCGTGCATCCACAAACTTCCACTCACCCCACATTCCCCATAGCCACCCAATAAAAATGGTACCTCACTTGTGTGGGTAGACCTAGTGCCCGCGGCATGAAACGGCCCAAGACGCAACGTGGACACATCACTTTTTTCAACTAAAAACTGATCCTTTTTTTACAATGTGCCGAGTTGTGGCTTGTGAACCCTAGCTCAGCCGGCACCTAGGGAAACCTAGCAAACCTATGCATCTTTTAAAACTAGACACGCAGGGGAAAGCAGGATGGGGTGACTTGTATGACTCTCACCAGGTTCTGTTACCCAGAATCCCTTGCAAACCTCAAACTTTGTCAAAAAAATAAAATTTTCCTCACATTTCGGTGATGGAAAGTTCTGGAATTTGCGTGGATCCACAAACCTCCATGCAACCCCCATTCCCCAAAGTCTCTTCATAAAAATGGAACGTCACTTGTATGGGTGGGCCTAGTGCCCGTGACAGGAAACTGCCCAAAACACAACGTGGACACATCACATTTTTCCAGTGAAAACTGATCCTTTTGTTGCAATGTTCCTAGCTGTGGATTTTGAACCCTAGATCAGCCAGCACCTAGGGAAACCTAGCAAACCTATATATTTTTGAAAACTAGACACCCAGGTGAATCCAGGATGGGGTGACTTGTATGGCTCTCATCAGGTTCTGTTACCCAGAATCCCTTGCAAACCTCAAACTTTGTCAAACAAATACATTTTCCTCACATTTCTGTGATGGAAAGTTCTGGAATTTGAATGGATCCACAAACTTCCATGCACCCCATAATTCCTAAAAGTCTCTCAATAAAAATGGTACCACACTTGTGTGGGTAGGCTTAGAGCCCATGACAGGAAACAGCCCAAAACACAACATGGACACATCAAATTTTTCCAGTGAAAACTGGCCCTATTTTTGCAAATGGGAAACCTACCATACCTATAAAATATTTTAAACTAGACACCCAGGGGAATCCAGGATGAGGCGACTTTTGTGGCTCTCACCAGGTTCTGTTACCCAGAATCCCTTGCAAACCTCAAACTTTGTCCAAAAATCCCAAATTTCTTTGATGGAAAGGTCTGGAATCAGTGTGGATCCACAAACTTCCACCCATTCCGCATTCCCCAAAGTCCCCAGATAAAAATGAAACCTCACTTGTGTGGGTGGGCCAAGTGCCCGCAGCAGGGAAGGGCCCAAAACGTATTGTGGAGACATAAAAATTACCTGGGTTTTTGGACCCGGGCTCGGTGGCCATCTAGAGAAACCTACCAAACCTAGTCCTTTCTGAAAACTAGACACCTGGGGGAGTCCAGGGAGGTATGGATTGCATGGATACGCTATCATTTTCCTACCATTATTTGTGTGGATGGCCCAAGTGCCTAGGACATGGAAGGGCCAAAAACATGTACAGATAAAGGGGGGCTCAGGGCGGGTCCAAAAGGGCAGTCCGTTTATATGTTTTTAGGCTGACGCTACTTTGGGCATCCACATAAAGGGACCGCTGGGTGGTATGAAATTTGTGCCTGCGCAATGATCCTACAACTTACCCACTCAGAAATGTGAGAAAAATGTTACTTTGTAAGTAAATTGGAGGTTTGCTGGGGATTCTGGGTAAGAAAACGCTGGGGGAACCATGCAAGCCACATTGCCAGCCGAGAGTCAGTATATACACACCAGCATCCATGCACACCACCAGCCAAGTGCCATCCAAGCACACTGCCAGCCAAGCGCCATCAATGCACACCGCCAGCCAAGCACCATCCACGTACACCGCCAGCCAAGCGTCATACCCGCACTCCGCCAGCCAAGGACCAATCCCGCACACCACCAGACAAGCACCATCTATGCACACCGTCAGCCAAGCGCCAGTCCACGTACACTGCCAGCAAAATGCCACTCCATACACACCACCAGGCAAGCACCAATCTACACACACCATAATCAAGCGAGAGTCCACACACACCCTTACCCAAGTGCAAGCCCACATGGTATATTCTATATTGATACCATAATATAGGCCCCGGTAACTTCCTTACCCTTCACCTATATTCTTCCCCACATTACACTTGTAACAGTTTACAGGGACTGACCTTTTTAACCTAGATATGACACTGCATTCAGAAAGCCATTCAGAAAGCGGGTTTTTCCCTAGTTCGAAATCTCATACATTAAGCATGAGGATTCTTGGAAGCACAGCAGGACGACCATCTCCTGTATAATATCTATGTATAAAGTTCATGCCCAATGTCATCCTTAGGCCGACACAGTAAAACAGCGAGGTAGGACCCCTGGGGAGACCTCTGGGTATATATACATACCATCTTGCTAAGATATGGCAGAGGAGACCGCGACTTCCCGTCCGACACACTGACGAGAGACGCTGAGATTGCTGCATGCAGACACTACAGCTTGCAGTGGTCTAACATCCCTTGAGGGGTGTCTAACTCGAGACCAGGAAGGGGTCCCACAGTCTCTCACTACAGGCAATGGGGTTGACTAAATCCTAGAGGGATTCTTGGTTTAACACCTATAAACATGCTAGGTACATTTAGGTACATCTAGTAGGGAAGCATCGTAGGAGTACGCATCTTTTTATCATGTGTTTATGTACTCATATGTATTCATGAATATTGTAAGATGGGAGAGCTATACAATCCATTCATTTATATCTTATACTGCCTAATGGTTGTTGTAGCTCATCTATTCTACACCAGAATAATAACTGTTCAATAAATTCTTATTGAAAACGCCCAGCCTGCTTATTCTGTGTATCTCTCTGAGACAGACTTAGCAGGCATGAGTGACTGAGCGAAAAGTAGTATATTGTTTCCATGGTCCTGAGGGGTCAGGGTTGTCATGTTCGATGGTTGCCAAGAACTATTCTCTCCTTGGTAAGAGGAGAATCTAATGGTACTGTGAGTTGGTTGGTACAGAGTCAGTCTGACACCAATCTCACAGTGTATTTTTTAAAAAAAAGATTTTTATTGAACTTTCAAAACAATAATCCTAAAGACCAATACTACTCACAATAGCATCATAAAAGGATCCAACCATCGAAGTACACGTTAGGAGAAATCAACTCTGCTATGTTCCCGCCTTAGGTTCCCCACCCACCACCCTCTCTACCCCCACCCCCCCCTGTCAATGTGCCCACGGCAACCCCTCATCAACCTCTGCTTGTCGGGCCCCATGGTCTGAGATATCCCAACGCCAGACAAACAGGAAAACCCTGTCATTGTTCTCATGAGACAAGGGGCCCTGCATTGACCTCCCTCTGCGCCCCCTGCTCCCACCCTGGCTCCTCAACAGCTGTCGATGTAGAGTGCAGATGCCGAATCCTCCATTAGTGTACCTAAGTAGCACCGCCCTGCATGGACTCCCCAGTAGTCCCAGTCGACCCTGTCCCAGATTCCACCCTCCGGTCCATGTCTACAGAATCCCTATCCTCCTCATTCATCGTCTCCCAAGATCGCAGCTCTTCCACCAACACCCCCCACGTCCTCGCCACTTCCAGCGCCTTATCGTTAGCTGCTCGGCTGGCCATCTGAAGCCGAAGCGTCCCTTCGCTTCCTGCCCAGGACAAGAAACTCGCCCTCCATCTCCGAAAGCTCGGACCGGGCCTGGCCTTCCAATGCAGAGTGAGCTCCCTCTTCGCCAGTATCAGACCCAAATCGCAGAACTTGCTCGTAATTCTGGTACTGGGAGTGTGCGGAAACCACAACAAAAGGCAAGTCCCCATCTCTGCTTCCAACTCGCGCTCAGTCACCTGATTCAGGCACGCCACCACGTCTGCCCAATACGAGCCCAGTCCCCGGCAGGACCAAAACATATGACGAAAATCAGCCCCCTCCACCCCGCACCGTGGGCACGGCGATTGGGAGCCTCCGAAATACCACAAGATTTTGACCGGGGTTAAGTAAGCCCTATGGAGAGTGTAAAATTGGATCAATTGAAATCTAGCATTGCGCGTGCCCTTCCAGGCCACCAATCTCACAGTGTATGCTGTCCAAATGCGCAGATCTTGTATAATTGTTATAGGAGCTACACGACACACACACCGCCAGCAAAATGCCAGCCAAAGGTCAGCACATGCAGACCGTCAGCCAAACTCCAGTTCACAAACACACAAACTCTCCCTGGTTTCTAGTGGTTTTCAAGACCCCAATTGGGGGTAGCTGAGACTACAAATCACTGAAATAGCCAAAATGTGTGCCTAAAAAAAGGATAGCCACCTGTCCCTATGGGGCTTCTCCCTGACATGCCCATAAACATATCCCTGGTTCCTAGTGGGCTTTCTGCCCTCCCCGGAGGTGCAGATAAGAGGCTATTGTCCCAATCTGCCTTCCAGGGGGGCAGAAAGACTGTAGCAATTGTTTTGGGGGGTGGGCATGCGCATGCTGATTTTGGGCAGCCCCCATCCCTACGTATTAAAAAAACCAATCCCTGGTGCCTAGTGGGCTTTCTGTCCCCCCGGAGGGCAAATCAGGGGCTATTGTTCCATCTGCCTCCTGGGGGGCAGAAATACTGTGAAATTTTGTTTGTGCTTTCTGCCCCCCCGGGGGCAGATCAAGGGCATTGCCCCACCTGCTTCCCGGGGGGAAGATAGACTGTGGACATTTTTTTGGGGGGTAGAGGCATTGCCAAGCCCATTTTAGGCAGTCCCCACTCCTTTATGCCAAAAAATTAAAAATCCCTGGTGCCTAGTGTGCTTTCTGCCCCCCCTGGGGGGAAGATCGTGGGCTATTGCCTCATCTGTCTCCTGGGGGGCAGCAAGATTTTAGGAGGGGAGATGGGGCAAGGGCATGCCTATTCTGTGCAGCCCCCACCCCTATAGACATAAAAAGAATCCCTGGTGCCTAGTGTGCTTTCTGCCCCCCAAGGGGGACAGGGATCCACCAGGGAGGGATACCATTGGAAAAGGGGTAGTCTCCCCTTTAAAATGATACATCTCCCGTCTGCCTCGGTGCTCAGGGGGCTGAGACAGTGAAACTGAAACTGAGTTTCAGTTTCTCCTAAATTACGTCACAGCGATGTGCGCACTGACCGGCATTTCAGAGAAATGATTAGAACACCCTTGGGAGCTGGGGAAGATCTTCCCCAGCTCCCACGGGTATTTTGACAAAAAGGAAATCCCTCCAAGTGCGTGAACAGCCAGGAGCAGTGTGACGCACATGAACACTAGTGCGTCGGACGGCTCCCAGCCGTCTAATGCACCAAAGGGGTTGAGGCCTCACAATGACCAAAATTGCCATTTTAGTAGACTTTTCCTCCTACTCAGAAGATTGTATTGTACCAAATTTCGAGCATGAAAATTACACTAAACACACTTATTTTAGTTCCAAAAATGATGATTCACATCGGACAGTCATTTACAATCACACGATTAAACATTAAAAAAAACTCACCATTACTGACCATATAGTTAGGTCTGGGGTCATTATTTTTCATCAGAAAATAGATTTTTTGGACTGTACATAAAATGATTCAAAATGTCAATTGTATCATGTCTCATGATTAATAACCCCTTTTTAAGGCCTAACAATGAACCAAATTACCATTTTTATACACTTTTCCTCCTACTCAGAAGCTTTTATTTTGCCCAATTTCAAGTATGGAAATTACTCTAAACTGATTTATTTTAGTTCCAAAAGTTGTGATTCACATACAACTATCATTTACAGTGAAAATATTGAACATTCAAAACAATCACTATTACTGACCAGTTGGAGATAGATCCTATGGCCCAGGGTCATTGTTTTTCATCAGAAAATTGATTTTTTGAACTGTACAAAAAATGATTTAAAATGTCAATTGTATCGCGCCTCATGAGGAATTACCTCTTTTTATGACCTAACAATGACCAAAATTGCCATTTTTAGAGACTTTTCCAACTACTCAGATGCTTTTATTTTGCCCAATTCCATACACGAAAATGACTCTAAACATACTTATTGTAGTTCCAAAAATTATGAGTCACATCCAACTATCATTTACAGTCAAAAGATTAAACATTCAAAAAATCACCATTACTGACCACATGGAGAAAGCTTCCAAGGTCTGGGGTCAATGTTTTTCATCAGAAAATTGGTTTTTCGGACAGTACAAAAAACATTTATACACTTTTCCTCCTACTCAGAAGCTTGTATTTTGCCCAATTTCGAGCATGAAAATTACTTTAAACACACTTATTTTAGTTCCAAAAATTATGATTCGCATCCAACTATCATTTACAGTCAAAAGCATAAACATTCAAATAATCACTATTACTGACCAGTTGCAGAAAGTTCCTAAGGTCAGGGGTCATCCTTTTTCACCAGACAATTGATTTTTTGGACTGTACAAAAAAGGATTTAAAATGTCAATTGTATTGGGCCTCAAGTTTTATATACTTTTCCTCCTACTCAGAAGATTGTATTTTGCCCAATTTTCGAACATGAAAATTACTCTAAACACACTTATTTTAGTTCCAAAAATTATGATTCGCATCCAACTATCATTTACAGTCAAAAGCATAAACATTCAAATAATCACTATTAATGACCAGTTGCAGAAAGTTCCTAAGGTCAGGGGTCATCCTTTTTCACCAGACAATTGATTTTTTGGACTGTACAAAAAAGGATTTAAAATGTCAATTGTATTGGGCCTCAAGTTTTATATACTTTTCCTCCTACTCAAAAGATTGTATTTTGCCCAATTTTCGAACATGAAAATTACTCTAAATACACTTATTTTAGTTTCAAAAGTTAAGATTCACATCTGACAGTCATTTACAGTCAAATGATTAAACATTCAAAAAATCAACATTACTGACCATATGGAGAAAGCTTCTAAGGTCTGGGGTCAATGTTTTTCATCAGAAAATTGGTTTTTCGGACAGTACAAAAAATGATTAAAAATGTCAATTGTATCGATGCTCATGACGAATAACTACTTTTTAAGGCCTCACAGTGACCAAAATTGCCATTTTTATACACTTTTCCTCCTTCTCAGAAGCTTGTATTTTGCCCAATTTCGAGCATGAAAATTACTTTAAACACACTTATTTAAGTTCCAAAAATTATGATTCGCATCCAACTATCATTCACAGTCAAAAGATTAAACATTCTAATAATCACTATTACTGACCAGTTGCAGAAAGTTCCTAAGGTCAGGGGTCATCCTTTTTCACCAGACAATTGATTTTTTGGACTGTACAAAAAAGGATTTAAAATGTCAATTGTATTGGGCCTCAAGTTTTATATACTTTTCCTCCTACTCAGAAGATTGTAATTTGCCCAATAATTACTTATTTTAGTTTCAAAAGTTATGATTCACATATGACAGTCATTTACAGTCAAATAATTAAACATTCAAAAAATCACCATTACTGACCATATGGAGAAAGTTCCTAAGGTCCGAGTCATCGTTTTTCGACAGAAAATACATTTTTTGGACTGTCGTTTTAGGGCCTCACAATAACCAAAATTTCCATTTTTGTAGACTTTACCTACTACTCAGAAGCTTGTGTTTTGCCCAATTTCGAGCATGAAAATGACTCTAAGCACACTTAGTTTATTTCCAAAAGTTATGATTCACATCCAACTATTATTTACAGTCAAAAGATTAAACATTCAAAAAATCACTATTACTGACCAGTTGCAGATAGTTTCAAGGATCCGGGGTCGTTTTTCATCTGAAAACTCATTTTTGGGACTGCATAAAAAATGGTTTGAAATGTCAATTGTATCACGCCTCATGATGGAAAACCACTTTTTAAGGCCTCATAGTGACCAAAATTACCAATATTTTAGACTTTTCCCTCTACTCAGATGCTTGGATTTTGCCTGAGTTCAATGATAAAAATGAATCTAAACACACATATTTTAGTTCCAAAAGTGATGATTCACATCGAACAATCATTTACAATCATAAGATGAAACATTCAAAAAATCACCATTACTGAACACTTGGAGAAAGTTCCTAAGGTCGGAGGTCATCGTTATTAATCAGAAAATATATTTTTTGGGACTGTATAAAAAAATTATTCAAAATATCAATTATATCGCGTGTCATGATGAATAACCACTTTTTAAGTCCTCACAATGACCAAAATTGCCATTTTAATAGAACTTTCCCCTACACAGAAGCTTGTATTTTGCCCAATTGTGACCTTAAAAATTACTACATAAACAGTTATTTTAGTTCCAAAATTGATGATTCATATCTGACAGTGATTTACAGTTAAAAGATTAAACATTCAATAAATCACCATTACTGCCATGTGGAGAAAGTTCCTAAGGTCCGGGGTCATCGTTTAACATCAGAAAATTTATTTTTTGGACTGTACAAAAAAAAAATCATTCAAAATGTCAATTGTATCGCGCCTCATGAGGAATTACCACTGTTTAAGGCCTCACAATGACCAAAATTGCTATTTTTATAGACTTTTCCTCCTTCTCAGAAGCTTGTATTTTGCTCAATTTCAGTTCCAAAAGCGATGATTCAAATCCAACTATCATTTACAGTCAAAAGATTAAACATTCAATAAATCACCATTACTGATTATATGGAGAAAGTTCCTAAGGTCCGGGGTCATCGTTTTTCATCAGAAAATAGATCTTTTTTACTATACAAAAATGATTTAAAATGTCAATTGGATCATGCCTCATGATGAATAACCACTTTTTAAGGGCTCAGTGACCAAAATTTCTATTTTATAGACTATTCCTCACACTCAGATACTTGTATTTTGCATGATTTTGAGCATTAAAATTACTCTAAACACACCCATTTCAGTTATAAAAGTGATGTTTCACATTAAACTATCATTTACAGTCAAAAGTTTAAACATTACAAAACAATACCCATTACCGACTATATGGAGAAAGTTCCTAAGGTCCGGGGACATCATTCTTTATCAGAAAATTGATTTTTATTGGAAAATACAAAAATGATTTAAAATGTCAATTGGATCATGCCTCATGATGAATAACCACTTTTTAAGGCCTCACAGTGACCAAAATTACTATTTTCATAGACTTTTCCTCACACTCAGATACTTGTATTTTACCTGATTTTGAACATGACAATTAATCTAAACACATTTATTTTAGCTCCAAAGGTGATGATTCACATCCAACTAACTTTTACAATCAAATAGATTAAAGATTCAAAAAATCACTATTACTGACCGTATGGAGAAACTTCCCAAAGTCCGGGTTCATGGTTTTTCATCAGAAAATAGATTTTTTGGACTGTACAAAAAATTATTCAAAATTTCAATTGTATCGCGCCCCATGATGAATTACCACGATTTAAGGCCTCACAATGACCAAAACGTGCTTTTTTTTAGACTTTTCCTCCTAGTCAAAACATTAAACATAAAAAAATTCTGTCAGGATTCTTAGTTCTGGCGCCTTCCTAGCGCACACTTTGTCCATAAAACTACATTTCCCATGGGGCCATCTGTTGGAGGCTCATGGGATAAATAATGATGACGCACGAGGCTTTCCGTGAGTAATACTGGTTCCGTAGGCCAGGGGGAATCACGAGCGGAGTGCATTCCGCTGTCCTTAGCGGCTGGGGCCGCATTTGGTAAGACGAAGCCCCGGAGGCTCCTACTTACTACCAAAGCCTTGGTGGGCTGCGACTTGCATTGCTACAGAGTTCCGATTCGTTTCCCTGTTAACGTAAGCAGGAACAGAGCGGTTTTGGGTGTAAAGTATCCAAGGCAAAATACTTTCACTTTGGCATTATTGTTTTCTGTGTTCTCACCAAAAATTGGGAACAGTTATGTTTCATTTGAACATATTATCTTAATTACTATAAGGGATTATTTGGTGGTGAAGGAAACCAAGTACCGACTGGATCAGAGGGCCAATTCATGTCTTGCTGGATTATGTTTTCATTTTATCCATAACATTCGTTTGTATTGCCATAGTCTTTGAGCTGACCTCAAGTGGGGTTTACCTATCTATGGATTAGCATTCAAGGTGAACGTGAAGATAAGTGAATTGATAAGAAACTCTGAACTATTCCAGGATTGGCATAGTCCGTTATTAACTCTTTACATAACTTTCTTTGGAACAAATTCCTTTTCCATTTTTCTTTATGTTGTATGAGGTATGCTTGCTGAGGGACTATTTCTCCTTTGGGTAAGGAGGTTTAGAAATAACTGTATGTAGAGGAGGTTATAACTCTTTTCTATTTATGTACTTACAGGTTACAGCAGGCAATAAGTGTTTCAGGGTCTTGAATTGGAGGTGTGTTGCAAACTTTTTTGGAAGGTTGACCTGCCTGGTTTTCAAAGGTATATATTGGCAATTAGCGAGACATAACTGAGTGTAGCATTTTATACCCAAGGCTAATGAGTGTCTCTTGTTCTTTACAGATTCAAATTCCCTGCTGTTCCTGTTCCCAATACCTTATTAGATTATTCACAGAGTGGGGGCTAACGGGAGATGGACCCCTTTGTGCATCATTCCGATTCTTAAGAGTCTCTGCTCTGTGGAGTTCTGACAAATTCACCATTACTGACCACTTGGAGAAAGTTACTAAGGTCTGGGGTCATCATTTTTCATCAGAAAATTGATTTTTTAGACTGTACAATAAATTATTCAAAATGTCAATTGTACCGTGCCTCAAGAGAAAAAACACTTTTTAAGGACTCACAGTAACCAAAATTACCAATATTTTAGACTTTTTCCTCTACTCAGAAGCTCGTATTTTGCGTGATTTCGGGCATGAAAATGATTCTAGTACTGATTTAAATGATGATTTGCCGATAATTGTTTAATAAAAAGTTACATTAAAAAAAAGAAAATTATTCTAAAGTCACACATTTTAGTTCCAAAAGTGATGATTCACATCCAAATATCATTTACAGTCAAAAGATGAAACATTCCAAATATCACCTGTACTGACAGCTTGGAGAAAGTTCCTAAGGTCAGGGGTAATCGTTTCTAATCAGAAAATATATATTTTTGGACTGTATAAAAAATTATTCAAAATGTCAATTATATCATGCCTCATGATGAATAACCCCTTTTTAAGTCCTCTTAATTACCAACATTGCCATTTTAATAGACTTCTCCCCCCACACAGAAGCTTGTACCGTGCCTAATTTTGAGCATCAAAATTACTATAAAAACACTTGTTTTAGTTCCAAAATTGATGATTCATATCTGACAGTGATTTACAGTCTGAAGATTAAACATTCAAAAAATCACCAGTACTGACCATATGGAGAAAGTTCCTAAGGTCTGGGGTAAACATTTTTCATCACAAACTTTATTTTTTGGACTGTATAAAAAATCAGTCAATTGTATTGTGCCTCATGATTAATTACCACTTTTTAAGGCCTCACAATGACCAAAATTGCATTTTTTATAGACTTTTCCTCCTAGTCAAAACATTAAACATACAGAAATTCACCATTACTGACCACTTGGAGAAAGTTCCTAAGGTCTGGGGTCATCGTTTTTCATCAGTAAATGGATTTTTTAGACTGGACAATAAATTATTCAAAATGTCAATTGTATTGTGCCTCAAGAGAAAAAACACTTTTTAAGGACTCACAGAGACCAAAATTACCAATATTTAAGACTGTTCCCTCTACTCAGAAGCTCGGATTTTGCCTGATTTCGAGCATGAAAATGAATCTAAAGTCACACATTTTAGTTCCAAATGAGATGATTCACATCCACCTATCATTTACAGTCAAAAGATGAAACATTCCAAATATCACCAGTACTGACAACTTGGAGAAAGTTCCTAAGGTCAGGGGTCATTGTTTTTAATCAAAAAATATGTTTTTTTGGACTGTATAAAAAATGATTCAAAATGTCAATTGTATTGCACCTCATGATGAATAACCACTTTTTAAGTCAATGGGCAACATTGCCATTTTAATAGACTCCTCCCGTTACGCAGAAGTTTGCATTTTGCCCAATTTTGCCCATGAAAATGACTATAAAAACACTTTGTTCCAAAATTGATAATTTATATCTGACAGTGATTACAGTCAAAAGATTAAACATTCAAAAAATCACCATTACTGACTATTTGGAGAAAGTTCCATAAGGGTTGGGGTCATCGTTTTCATCAGTCAAAAAAATATTTAAAATGTCAATTGTATAGCGTCTCATGTTGAATAACCACTTTTAAAGACCTCACAGTGACCAAAATTGCCATTTTTATAGACATAACACATATGAGTGATCCCTCAGGTGGCAGCCACTAGACTGATAACCTCTCTAACTCAGAGTAGGGAGCGTTCCGTAAATCACAGCCAACTGACTGATAGAGTATTCCCCCCCACACAAATTATTGCACTTACCCTACACGATCAAATTCAGTGAACAGTAACAGCATATAATTTTTAAAAGCGGGTATAATTAAATTATATTGTGCTTTCCCCCACACACAATCAGAATCAGTGAAACAGTAGCAGCATATCATTTTTACAAGCAGTTTGAAATTCAGTGATATTGAGCATCCCCCACACAAACAAATTCATTTAAATAGAGCAGCAAGTGAATTCTTAAAAAGGTTTAAAATTCATTAGTGGCAATATTAAAGTGTCTCGGATCCAGTGTCTCACTGTGAGCGGTTAAGGGATGATCAGTAACTCCCTTTGCTGTAAAAGCAGGCGAGTAAGCCCAGATATAACATTTATGCACGTGTTAGACCTCACAGCCTTTGGTGTGACCTTCCCCCAAAATGTTTAACTTTGAAATATATTTTTGTTGATCTTAAGACTCTGTGCACTATACCGCTGCTAACCAGTGCTAAAGAGCTTGTGCTCACTTCTTTTAACATGGTAAATTCAGCTTATACCTTATTGGCACATTTAATTTGCTTGTAAGTCCTCAGTAAATGTAATGCAATGTACAGTGGATTTGTAGAGAGATGCTTGTCACCCATGAGGGTATCCAGAAGCTGAAGTAAAAACTGTACTACTTGTACCTAGGGCCTGTAAATTAAACGATACTAGTGGGGATGTAGCACTTATTGTGCCACCCACCTAAGTAGCTCTTTAAAACATGTCTCAGGACTGCCATTACAGCCTTCGTTTGCAGTTTTAAATTGCCAATTTGACCTGGCACATTTTTTTTTTATCCAGGCCTAACCCATCCTTTTTAATACAAATAAGTCACTTCTAAGGCAGGCCCGACACAGCCCATAGGGCAGGGTCTATTGTAATTAAAAAATTGAGCATGCACTTTTAATTTGTTATATGTCCTGGTAATGAAAAATTCCTGCATTCGTTTTTCACTACTGCAAGGCCTTCCTCTCCCATAAGATACATTGGGGTACCCCATTACATTTAATAAGTGCTAATATTTGATTGAGAAGAGGTAGAAATGTCATGTTTGGTCTCAAAAGAATTGTACTTTTAATTTGTCTTTAATGGTAAAGTCAGAATTTAAGTCACAATTCTGAAAATGCCCCTTTTAGAAAGTTGGCATGTTCTTGGCCTAACCATTTGGTGTCTGCAGCCTTTGTGTATACCTCTCAGACTATGAGGCAAAGAAGGAATATGTGTTGGTAGTATGGGCCATCCTACAAGGATGGGAGGGATGAAGATGTTCCCTGCCCCACTTACATTTCAAAGAGCTGCCTCCAGCACATTCACAAAGAATTTGACAGCAACCCTTTGTCATCTCAGACCTCTTGGAGGGTCTGCAGGAGGAGGAAGGGAATTTCCAGAACCAGATGGGCCAAGAGCCTAGATGTTTCTCCCACTTCAAATGTTGGTACCAAGTATGAATATTTGACCCCCAGACCAACTCTTCACTTTATTCTGGACCGGTTAAGGAAACCCAGAAGGACTGCCTTGTATTACAGAGGACTGCCTTGCTGCTTGAGGCCTGCTTTGTACTTCAGAGGACTGTTCAGCTGCTTGAAGTCTGCGTAATATAATCAGAGGTCTCCCATGCTGCTTATGGCCTGCCTTCCTACTTGATCGCAGGACAAGCAGAGTGACTACAAGGACTTGTTTGGCTGGCCTTCTGTTCTCAGGTACAGGGACATATAAAGAACCTACACCTCCACGTTGCCTAAAGTGAGTCCTCCCTTCGAACTGGTGCCCACCCAGTCCTAGACCATTGGAAATGGCGCTAATGATGCTCAAACAGCCAAAAAACAAAACCTGGAACTAAAAAGTGGTCTGAGAACTAACAGACCAGGACCTACCTGCTCACCAATCGGCCCAAAGTGCATCACCGACTTCCCATTAGCTCCAACTACATTCTTCTCCAAAGCAGCAAATCCAGTTCAGGTAGGGTATCCGACCATGTGATGCCCTTGTTGGCTACAGCCTGCAGCTTCATCCCGCTGGAATTTTCAACTTTCAAAAAAGTGACAAAGTCAGACGTAGAAATCTTCACTGCGACTTCGTCAGCAGCTCCCTGACCATGATGCCTCCTCCTTGGATACCGTCAGCTGCCTTGCCCCGCTGCACTTTATCTTCTGAGACATTTTGTTACAAAAAGTCTTCTAAGTCTGAAGGTAACCTTTATCTTCTCAGATATTTAAAAAAAAAATTCTTCTAAGTCTGAAGGTAACCCGAGACCCGACCCACTCCACTTCATATATCCAAACTGTGCTTTATCCCCGTCAGCTATAACTTTCAACTTTGTCCCAGTCTTGTGAGACTAGATGTCCGAAGTTGGCGGTTTGGATCTTTTAGGCGCTAGTTTTCACTAAAAATAAAAATAATCAAGACAACTGCCAAAATGGGTTAGTATCATTCTATGTTTGCGTGGTGAACAAGACACCATGGTTTCCCTAGAGTCAAGCTTTAGAGAACACAAACAACAAATGCAAAGCAAGTTCTATTTGTTGTCTTCTACTTGTGCAAATCAGCAAAACTTTGATTGATTCAGAGATTAATATATGAGCTGAATTATCTTCAGAAGTTATCCCTAATCCTACATCAGCTTCTTCTAAAATGACAACCCTACTCTTCTACTGGAGCCTGGGCCTTAAGAAATTCATACGTTTGCAGAAAAAAGCTGTTTGGTTGCAACAGTTCACCTGGATATGAGCCAAAAATTCTGTCAATCTTCACTGTGGTAGCCCTATTCACAAAGGTTTTTCAAACACTTTTTGTTGATTCTCTGTCATATGTGTATTGAATTAGGCACACTCAGAATGTCCATTCAGGAGCAGAGTACCTTCCACTAGGCACCCACATTTTCTTTGATCTGAGTACTGGCTGCCCATCCTCACAGTCACTTTGCTCACTTATCTCTGATTATTTGTTGATTGTCTCTTGGAGGCGCTCCTCTGATGCAGCAGCTCTCAGTCTTTCACCCTTCCTTGGCCACATCTCTCTTCTCAGCCCCCTCTGGCTGTACTGCTCGGTCGGTTTTTCGGATCAGAGTCGTCATCACAGTTTCTTCAGCTTGGGTCGCTGCTCTTGGCTCATTCACCAAAGGCTCAGCGCTTTTCTTAGTTTGACTTTAAGACACTTGGGCCACTCTTCTCCACCCTCTGCACGTTCGGAGTGCTCTGGAGTTTGACAATGCAAATTAGTGGTGGTGGTCACCACTTATTCACCAGCTAGTCTCACTCTTTGTGTGTGAGAAGCATGTACCTAGTTTGGAAGGCCACTGCACTTCACAGTAGTGTTGGTCACCAGGATGTCTTGAAAGAGGCCATGCCAGATGGGCTCAAGAGACAGCTTCCTGACTTTCTTTTTCACCAGGACCCAGTCCCCTGGACTAAGATTGTGGCACTGTTCTTGGCTCAGAAGGGAAGTTGCTGCCTTGACTTGATGAGAGACAGAACGCACCACATCAGTCAATCCTTTGTAGTAGTAAAGCACCATATGGCCTATTATATTCACAAGCAGGTACAGAGGGAAGTCTCATGGCTCTCGCCATAAGGATTGGTGTTTACATAGAATATCGGAACCAAAAATATAGTGGGATAAAATATCATGTCAAGAATATCGAGGACAAAAATATTGTGAAGGTAAAATTCTATAAGTAAGTAAAGTTTTCTAATTTATGAAGGTAAGTTTCTGTAGGTAAGTAAAGTTATACAATATATATATATATATATATATATATATATATATATATATATATATATATATATATATATATATATATATATATATATATTCACTGAAAAAAACATAGGTTTCAGGGGTGTTATAGTTAGCTGGACTTTTCACTTGTACAAAACCATTGAAATTCCCCCGTTATAGTTAGTTCAGCTAACTATAACTCGCGCGCCCGCAATGCACTGCTGATGACGTCACATATTACATCACTCATGACATGGTCAGTGACATCACTCATGACATGATTCTGGTGGATCCCCGCAGAGACCAGGAAGACCGTCACCCAGGCCCTCGTCACCAGCCGACTGGACTACGGCAGCGCACTCTACGCCGGAACCACCGCCAAGATCCAGAAGAGACTCCAGCGCATCCAGAACGCCTCAGCCAGACTCATCCTCGACATCCCACGACACAGCCACATCTCCGGACACCTAAGAGACCTGCACTGGCTCCCGGTCAACAAGAGAATCACCTTCCGCCTCCTTACCCACGCACACAAAGCTCTCCACGATCAAGGCCCGAGCTACCTCAACAACCGCATCAACTTCTACGCTCCCAAACGCCACCTCCGTTCTGCCAGCCACGCCCTCGCCGCCGTCCCACGCATCCGCAGAGCCACTACAGGAGGAAGGTCCTTCTCCTACCTGGCCGCCAAGACCTGGAACTCCCTCCCGGCCGACCTGCGCCTGACCCAAGACCACCCCTCCTTCAGGAAGAAGCTTAAGACCTGGCTGTTCGAGCAGTAGCGGCACCCCCCCCCCCAGCGCCTTGAGACCCTACGGGTAGGTAGTGCGCTCTATAAATGTCTTGATTGATTGATTGATTGACATCACTGATGACATCTCAAATGACATCACTGATGACATCACTGATGACATCATCCTTGTGATAGAGTGGCAGACCTCTTCTCACCCTAATATAACCTTTGATACACACATTCAAAAATAGAGACTAAAATTTTCAAAACAATGGACATACCAATACCAGTTACAACAACCTCTTCAGTAATTCTAAGATCCACATGCACATCCACTCATTCACCAATAGTCCTATACAGTCACTCATACATGTACTCACTCATCATATGTACTCATACACCTATACATCCTGTTACACAATGCCACTCATCCATAGAGTTACTCACACACATAGTCACTCATGCTAATAAAGAATCAAACATACATTTACTTGCATATACAGTTATACACACACCACCACACTTACTTCTACAGAAACTTACACATACTTAGTCTTTTAAACAATCACTTATAGAAACACATACTTATTCATACAGGAACTCTTTCAATCTCTCACTTTCACATATACTCACTTATATACACCAATAGTCTCATATACTAGTTTAAAACATATGTAGTTACTCATAAAGACACTATTAAGACAGTCGTTCACTCACTAACACACCCATACACACACTCATCCACCCATACACTCCTGCACACATGCTGTCTTCAACACATACAAACAGTGAGTCACTCATTCATGCACCTATGCACTACGTAATACCCCCCACCGAACCATGCAGACACTCAGACTGATACTCAAAAAAACAACTAATAACCTATATAGACACCCATGTAGCTACTCACCAACCCATGCTGCCACTTATACACAAAGTGAGAGACTGATACAGATATTTACATATTTAAACATTACTCACTAAGCCATGTATTCACTATGATACACTTAATCAGTCAGTTACACAATCAATTTTTCAAAAACAAATCATCCATTTAGACACTTATATACCCATTTATTCTTCCATCGACCTTGAGATATACATATATAAAACATATTTAATTTTCAGAAAAACACACATTCACTGGATGATGTCATCAGTGATGTCATCAGTGATGTCATTTGAGATGTCATCAGTGATGTCATGAGTGATGTCACTGACCATGTCATGAGTGATGTAATATGTGACGTCATCAGCAGTGCATTGCGGGCGCGCGAGTTATAGTTAGCTGAACTAACTATAACGGGGGAATTTCAATGGTTTTGTACAAGTGAAAAGTCCAGCTAACTATAACACCCCTGAAACCTATGGTTTTTTCTGTGAATTTCAAAGGTTTTTTAAATGCTAATTTCTAACTATGCCTACAGAGATAGGACATGTGAAGAAAGAAGAAAAAATGCACAGAAAGAAAAAAAAGAAGTGCAGGAAGAAGCAACAGAAGTCCTCAAAGACGAAGAAAAGTGCAGGAAGAAGGATAACGTGCAGAAAGAACAAAAAGAAGAGCAGAAAGAAGCCTTGTTGCAAAATCATCCTGTACCCTCAACTTTTTCAGACGGATATTGGTGGTAACTGAGTCTGACTAACCAGTCCTAGAGCCAGTGCTATGTTAAAAGACACTTAGAATACAGTGAAAACACTTACATACACTAGGGAACACTATGCGTTGGGGTCCCCCTGTGATTAGCATGACCTCCTCTGTAAGCCCCTAGTATATAATAGGGCAGGGGGATTAAAACTACCTCTTAAAACAGGCCACAGGGCGTTTTTGCACACCTTAACTCAGGCCCCGTCCCCTCCCTTCACCACTGTGTAAACACGCCCTGTGTCCGTTTTTAGTTGGGAGATTAAGTTCATTTGAATCCTGAGGGTCCCTAGGGTCCAACTAGCCCACTAGGTACCTCCAGTAAGTGCCACAGAGCTGCGTTGCAGAGAGGTGTAAAAAGTGGCACGGCCTAGACCACCTCTCTGCAATAAAGCTCAGTGGCGCTTACTGGAAGCACTTGGTGGGCTAGTTAGCCCCCAGGGGCCCTCAGTATTGAAGGGAAATTATATCCCCAATTTAAAACATGCCATAGTGCGTGTTTGCACACGTCACCTCAGGCCCCGTCCCCTCCCTTTACCACTGTGTAAACGCGCCCTGTGGCTGTTCTAAGTTGAGAGATTAAGTTCCCTTGAATCCTAAGGGTCCCTAGGGTCAAACTAGACCACTAGATACCTCCAGTAAGCGCCACAGAGCTGCGTTGCAGAGAGGTGTAAAAAGGGGCTTGGCCTCAGAACACCTGTCTGCAGCGCAGCTCCCTGGCGCATACTGGAGATGCCTGTTGGGCTAGTTGGCCCTCAGGGACCCTCAGTATTGAAGAGGAATTAATTCCCCAACTTACAACTCGCCAGGGGGCGCGTTTGCAGAGTGCTGCAAGGAGGGGGCGTGGCCTCCGGCACGATGCCAGTCTTTTATTTATTTACATTTTTTAAGAAGGGGGGCTGTGTGGTTCCCCTTCTTATTCTAATTTATTGGCCCTGATGACCCCATCCCCCAGGGCCTGTCTCCTAATTATATTTTTTTGACCCCAATCCCCAGGGCCGGCCACTGTTTTTTGTTATTTTTAAAATATATATATTTATAGACACACCTAGGACATGCTGGACAAACCGTACGTACCTATCACCATGACGATTTGCGTGATATTCGTTAAAAGGCGACTATGCATACAATGAATCCACGTGGAATGTATTTACACCACTAGTGAAGCTCTGACATGTCTGATGCCCTACCGTGCCTAGTCCCGGTAGACACCCCTGTCGTTTATTTATAAAAACATGGGTAGCTATTGACGGGCACATTTAATACACATGCACACCAAGCCATTTAAAGGGGATTCGACAAGAATTCGACCAAAACTATGCAAGAAAACACCCTCACGGTTAATAAAACACACATCCACTGCCGGATGTGTAATACTTTTTATTTTACTCTCTGGAAAGGGGACGAACATCACTTGAGAGTCACAGCGCGCTCCTGGCAGAGCCCAATGCTGTGTTACACCCACCATTGCCTGCTGAGTGCCACACACCTCTGTGTTGTATTCCACTAGCTGGTGCATATGCTATGACACTCTCTAGCCCATGTGCACTGTAACACCACCCCGTGAAAATGTCATGCCACACTTGTCTTCGCACGGGTTATATTGCCCCATCTAACGTGCCTTCCTCGATGCCTATGTTATAACGCACAGTGCTATGCCATACATATTACAATCTGGGATCCATATCTTTGTCACAGTGCATATGCAATGTTACACTCCCCAGCACATATTTTATATTACAACTTTAGAGACTAGCTAGGTTACACAACACTGCCCTGTGCATATTACACTCCAAGGCGCATATCGCATAGCACGCGCTAGTGCCTGTGCTATCTCGCGCTCTCCAATGAATCTGTCATTGCGCACAATGTATTGCATATTATATTTCACGCCCGGTTCATCTTATATCACACTTTTTGGTGCATAGTTTATACCATACACTATGGGCCCGATTCACAGAACTAACTTAAGACAAAATCCTAAACTTACTACCATTTTGGTATTCACAGAAGGCACTTACTCATTTTGGTATTCACAGAAGGCACTTACTCATTTCGGTATTCACAGAAGTTAGGAGTCCTAAGTTTAGGACTCCTAAATGCCTTCTGTGAATACCGAAAGTCTTAAAATTAGGATTTTTCTCAGTTTAGTAGAAGTATAGTTAGGACTCCTAACTTTAGGACTCCTAAATGCCTTCTGTGAATACCGAAAGCCTTAAAATTAGGATTTTTCTCAGTTTAGTAGTAGTATAGTTAGGACTCCTAACTTTAGTACTCCTAAATGCCTTCTGTGAATACCGAAAGTCTTAAAATTAGGATTTTTCTCAATTTAGTAGTCCTAAGTTTAGACTTAGGACTACTACATTGAGAAAAATCCTAATTTTAAGACTTTCGGTATTCACAGAAGGCATTTAGGAGTCCTAAAGTTAGGAGTCCTAACTATACTACTACTAAACTGAGAAAAATCCTAATTTTAAGACTTTCGGTATTCACAGAAGGCATTTAGGAGTCCTAAAATTAGGACTCCTAACTTCTGTGAATACCGAAATGAGTAAGTGCCTTCTGTGAATACCAAAATGAGTAAGTGCCTTCTGTGAATACCAAAATGGTAGTAAGTTTAGGATTTGGTCTTAAGTTAGTTCTGTGAATCGGGCCCACTATCTAGTTTTCATTTTCAATCGTGCTCTCAGGACTATGTTCTATATAACACTGTGTTCACCTACCCTTTTCACGGGCATTACATTTTGCGATAGGGGGTGGAGGGTCAGAGGGTGTTTCTGCCAAGTGAGCCCAGAGTCACAGTCACAAACGTCCTCTTCTTCCTGAATAAAAGTGAGATTATGCTGAATACTTGTTCATATTTTAAGTAGTTCGCACAGACACACGTTTTAAAAACAATAAAGTTCCTAATACCCGCCTTCTCTGAACAGTTAGCTTGCTGCCCCATCCCCCTCCTCCCTATCCTCTGGTGTGTGAATCCATGGACTAGCCTCCTCCCTTCTGCCATGCATGGTCTGATGTGCTGCAACTGCCCTCAATTTAGTATGATGTACCAGTCCACTCCTCCTGCCCTCCATTGCCCAATTCTATGCCCCATCATTGACCTCCTGCTTAAACTCTGTGCTTAGCTTGCTGCCCCTATTCTCCTTCCCCCTGCCCTCCGATGTCTTTGTGCATGCCCCTGCTCCATCATTTTTGCCCACCATGTTCCATGGACGTGCCACTCCTATCTACTCTGAGTGTTCTGTTGAGCTGCCACTCCCCTCCCACCTGCCTAGCATTGTCAGATGACTGTAACCTGTCCCTGCCACCTCCACCCTGCCTGTCCACATGCCATGCCCCTATCCTCTTCCTCCTGTCCTACATGGTCCATTGTACTGCCACACCCTTCTGCCCTCCCTGGTCTGTTGTGCTGCAACTGCTCCTCCTGCCTGCCCCGTGCGGTCTGTTGTGAGGCCCCTTCCCCTGAACTTTCTTGTCTGTGCACAGGTCCTGACCCTCCCTTCTATCCTCCATCATCCTTTGTGCATGCCCCTGCACCCTCCTTCTTGCCCATCATAGCCATTGTGCTGCCACTAACCCTCCCACTTGCCATGCATGGTCTTCTGTGCTGCCATGGCCCCTCCCACCTTCCCTGTGTGGTCAATTAGCTGCCCCTGACCCCCTCCCACCTTCCCTCCATGGTCTGTGTGTATGCCATCACAGTCTCACTGTTGCTCTTCATGGTGTGTCTTGCTTCTAGTGCCCATCCTGCCTGACCTCCATGGCTATCTTGCTGCTCCTGCCCTGCCCCCTTGCCCCCAGCCCTCTGTTTACATGTGCAGACCCCTACTCCCTCCCTCCTGGCTTGTCTGTTCCATTGTAATGCCCCTGATCTGTCCCTCCTGCCCTTTATGGTCTGTTATGCTGCAGCTTTCTCTCCTGTCTGTCCATTATGGTCAGCTAGCTACCATTGCCTCTTGCCCCTCTGTTCTCTGTTGTCCATGTGCATGGTCCTGTCCCCTCCCTCTTGCTTTCTATGGATTGTTGTGCTGTACTCCCGTCCCGCATGCCCTGTGTGGTGTATTGTGCTGCTGCAAACCCTGATGCCTGCCCTGCAGGGTCAGTTTGGTGCACCTCTCCATGTCCCTCCTGTCCTCTGTTATCCAAGTCTATGTCCCTACCCCATTTCCTTCCATGATCCAGTGTACCATACTTGCGAACATTTTGAACTTGGTAAGAGGGAGATTTTGAAAAAAAACTGGGGTATTGATTTTCCCCTTTGAGTTACATTGAAAAAGAGGAGATTGTAGACAGGAGACAGATCAAATAAAGCCCATTTGAGCTTAAAAACATTGGACGTTTCCTGGCTGAATCGGGTCTGTTGGCATGTATGGTTGTACTACCATTGCCTCTTCATTCTGCCCACAATGGTCTATTACATTGCCACAGCCTCTCTTGCAAGTCCTGTATTGTTGGTTTGTTGCCCCTGCCCCCCTTTCCGCTGCCCTCCATAGTCTATTGTGCTGCCACTGGCCCTTCCTGCCTGCTCAGTGTGGTTAAATTGTTGCCTTTGCACCCTCCTACCTGCCTCCAATTTTCAGAGTCCGTGCCCCTGGCCTCTGCCTCTCAACAGTATCCTAATGAACAACTAGATTGCTAACATTCTATATTTATTACAAAAGTGTGGAACGCCTGATGTCATCTTGATGTAATCAAAACTGTAATACCTAGAGCATTTCCTTTAGAAATTACGTATATGAGAGGGTCTTATTGGCATCAAAATTATGGTTAGTGCTCTAAAAGACTAAAATAAGGACATATTTTCTGAGTTTTCAAATAGCGACAAAGCACTTTTAAATTATTTGTTATCTTTATTTTTTTTATCCAGTTGACCACTTGATTAAATGTTGCACTTAGGGGAGAGGATGTGGTGTTACTTCCAGAACTGCAGACTTTGCAACTGGGGAACCAGGTTGGAGTTTCTGCTTCAGCTCGACATTCTGTGATTCTGGTCAAATCACTTAGTCTCCCCATGTCTACAACCAAAATGAATTTGTTCTTGTGTGATGTAACCAATGCTCATGTAAAGCACTCCAATACCTGACAAGTCTGCACTATATAACACTGCAAAAACACAAAATAAGTGTTTTGCACACTTCTGTCATTGGGCTATATTTGGGCTACATCTGGGTGATTTTGGGCTACATTTGGGCTCTTTTGTCTCCGGTGGCCATCCTGGGAGATTTATTTGTTATGTAGTTTCCTAATTTCCTCATGTACTGCAGTCTCCTCAGTAGGAAATGCTTTCAGTTTTTTACTTTGATTCCATCATGAAGCTATTCAGATATGTCACACATTTGCCATAAATTCTGAATGTTAGCACTCTAGTTGCTCATTAGATCACTGTAGTAAAACTACTGTTCACCATGGAAGTCTGCTCCTGGTATTAAAAGTGCATGTTTCAGTCTGCATGTCAGAATTTTTTAATGAAATAGAAGAGGATTTGAGAAGTCACTCAAAATGTGCCCTCATTTTCTTTCTTCAGCATTAATCATAATTTCTATGGCAAAATGAACTCCCTCATTGTGTTCCTTTTTAAATTAAATGTTTTAAGTGTTACCAGTTTATTCCAATCAAGATGGCTTCAGGTGTGCCATACTTTTGTCATAATGAAGACAGTAAGCGCTCTAGTTGTTTTTAAGAACACTCTGGGACATTCTGTCATTGGGCTATACTTGGGCTACATCTGGGTGATATTTGGGCTACATTTGGGCTCTTTTGTCTCTGGTGGCCATCTTGGGTGACTTATTTGTTATGAAGTTTCCTAATTTCCTCATTTACTGCAGTCTCCTCAGTAGGAAATACTTTCAGTTTTTTACTTTGATTCCATCAAGAAGGCATTCAGATGTGTCACACATTTGCCATAAATTCAGAATGTTAGCACTCTTTATGCTCATTAGATCACTGTAGTAAAGCTACTGCTCACCAGGGAAAACTGCTGCTGGTATTGAAAGTGCATGTTTCAGTCTGCATGTCAGAATTTTTTTAATGAAATAGAAGAGGATTTGAGAAGTCACTCAAAATGTGCCCTAATTTTTCTGTCTGCAGCACTAATCATACTTTTTATGGAAAAATGAACCCCCTCATTTTGTTCCTTTTTAAATTAAATGTTTTAAGAGTTACCACTTTAATCCAAGCAAGATGGCTTCAGGCGTGCCATACGTTTATCATAAGTAGGACTGTTAGCGCTCTAGTTGTTCTTTGGAACACTCTGGGAAGCTGCAGTAGAACACAAAGGATTCAACTGACAGTCTCTGCCCTTGTTGGATGTACATGTTTTACTGAGAATGTCAGACTTCATTCTCACATGACTGAGAAAGATAATGTGAATTTACAGAAAATAAGCTCTCAGTTTAGCTTATAGATCACCTTCCAAACCTCTGTGGGAAAAGCATGAGAAAATATTTTTCTCTCAATCATGATATCCCAGCAGAAGGCTTTTTCACATGGTGAAATCACCTTAGAACATACCACAATTCCTAAAATGAGTATGGTACCATCAACAAATGATTTATAATGTAACTAAAGTCTTAAAACTTTCTATTAACTGCAATGCTTTTTAATGAGGTGCTATCATGTATATTGGTCCCAAGATGGCTGCCAACACTTCTTGGATGAAGTGCTGACAGCCAATCAGATCTCAGGATGAGATGTGTGGTTAGGCTCCGCCCACATATATATATATGATTTTACTTTTGATTTTCTCAGGAACTACTGAACAGATTGACACCAGAGCTGCAAAAGGCACATCCCTGAGCTGAGGACTACCTCTCTGCCAAATTTCAAGTAATTCTGTTCAGCCGTTCGGGCTGTACCTTGGACTAAAGGTCCCTATGGAAAATTGCATGGGGAAAACGCGTTTTGGGACCCCCCTTTTTTCTCAGCCCCCGCTTGACGAATCCCCCCGAGACTTTCAGGGTAGGAGCGGAGCAGAGCGCCCCACCTATTTTGAAAGTTTTGCGAGGATTCGTCAACCGGCGCCAAAGTTATTCCAAATAGAATGTTGCGGATTTCCTATGGAAACACGGTCCTAACTATAACTATCTACTGGCGACCGCCAGTAGATAATATATATATATATATATATATATATGGTTTTTTTTTTCCACCAAAACGCCCTTGCGCTCAGGCTTGCACTCGGTGATGCTCCCTCAGTGATCTCCTCGAGGCTGCACGCATTACCTCTGTCATTAAATAAAACCATGCCCGACGCGTTTCGAGGACAACGCCTCTTAATCATGGGCTGCACGTAGAGGCATGAAAAGGCCTTGTGGCTTTGTGTGCTCTCTTTAATGACAGAGGTAATGCGTGCAGCCTCGAGGAGATCACTGAGGGAGCATCGTCGAGTGCATGCCTGAGCGCAAAGGCGTTTTGGTGAAAAAAAACTATGCGCGGCTGCCCGAGCCGCGATAACAGGCGATGCACCATTTCCTATTGTGAAAGACTGGGAAAGGCACGTATGCCTTTCAGACTGGTACGATGTTCCTGGCTAAAGAGAGCACACAAAGCCACAAGTCACTCCCTACTAAAGGATATCACAAAGCTGTAAAGGACACGCAGAGGCACGGAGCCTACTAAGGATGGACACTGTTACTTACTTGTTGAACTGCAATTACCAGCATGCAAACGTGGCAGCTACTGTAAGCCACGCCCACTGTGGGAGGTTGCTCTTAACCATAATAAAAAGGAGTTAACTAACAAGTAAGCCTTTTCGTGCCTCTACGTGCAGCCCATGATTAAGAGGCGTTGTCCTCGAAACGCGTCGGGCATGGTTTTATTTAATGACAGAGGTAATGCGTGCAGCCTCGAGGAGATCACTGAGGGAGCATCGTCGAGTGCAAGCCTGAGCGCAAGGGCGTTTTGGTGAAAAAAAAGTATGCACGGCTGCCCGAGCAGCGATAACAGGCGGTGCACCATTTCCTATTGTGAAAGACTGGGAAAGGCACGTATGCCTTTCAGACTGGTACGATGTTCCTGGCTAAAGAGAGCACACAAAGCCACAAGTCACTCCCTACTAAAGGATATCACAAAGCTGTAAAGGACACGCAGAGGCACGGAGCCTACTAAGGATGGACACTGTTACTTACTTGTTGAACTGCAATTACCAGCATGCAAACGTGGCAGCTACTGTAAGCCACGCCCACTGTGGGAGGTTGCTCTTAACCATAATAAAAAGGAGTTAACTAACAAGTAAGCCTTTTCATGCCTCTACGTGCAGCCCATGATTAAGAGGCGTTGTCCTCGAAACGCGTCGGGCATGGTTTTATTTAATGACAGAGGTAATGCGTGCAGCCTCGAGGAGATCACTGAGGGAGCATCGTCGAGTGCAAGCCTGAGCGCAAGGGCGTTTTGGTGAAAAAAAAGTATGCGCGGCTGCCCGAGCCGCGATAACAGGCGGTGCACCATTTCCTATTGTGAAAGACTGGGAAAGGCACGTATGCCTTTCAGACTGGTACGATGTTCCTGGCTAAAGAGAGCACACAAAGCCACAAGTCACTCCCTACTAAAGGATATCACAAAGCTGTAAAGGACACGTAGAGGCACGGAGCCTACTAAGGATGGACACTGTTACTTACTTGTTGAACTGCAATTACCAGCATGCAAACGTGGCAGCTACTGTAAGCCGCGCCCACTGTGGGAGGTTGCTCTTAACCATAATAAAAAGGAGTTAACTAACAAGTAAGCCTTTTCATGCCTCTACGTGCAGCCCATGATTAAGAGGCGTTGTCCTCGAAACGCGTCGGGCATGGTTTTATTTAATGACAGAGGTAATGCGTGCAGCCTCGAGGAGATCACTGAGGGAGCATCGTCGAGTGCAAGCCTGAGCGCAAGGGCGTTTTGGTGAGAAAAAAAATATATATATATGTATGTATGTATGTTAATTATCTACTGGCGGTCGCCAGTAGATAGTTATAGTTAGGACCGTGTTTCCATAGGAAATCTCAAAATTCTATTTTGAATAACTTTGGCGCCGGTTGACGAATCCTCGCGAAATTTTCAAAACTAATGGGGCGCTACGCTCCGCTCCTACCCTGAAAGTCTCGGGGTGATTCGTCAAGCGGGGGCTGAGGAAAAAAGGGGGGTCCCAAAACGCGTTTTCCCCATGCATTTTTCCATAGGACCTTTAGACACAGCTACAGCCCGAACGGCTGAACAGAATTACTTGTAATTTGGCAGAGAGGTAGCCATGAGGTCAAGGAAATGCCTTTTGTAGGTCTGGTGTATATCTGTTCAGCAGTTTCTGAGAAAATAGCATTTAAATCAATATATATATCTGTAAGCGCGCTCCGTGCGCTTACGGTAAGCTTACCGTACGCGTACGGTGACGTGCGCGAGCGCGATTCTGATTGGTTGTTAGATCAAAGTAAACATTCGAATCGGTCGAAACCAGGAAGTATCGGCCGCCATTTTCTGTCTCTCGCACTGAAAAACAAAGGTTGATAACATGAAAAGGGGGCAACGAAGAGAGTTGCAGACCCCCTAGCGTTCGTCAGGGGGTTCACGAAGGACCAAAAAGTAAGAAAAATAAATTTAATAATTTTTAAAAAAAATCGCGGAGTGCGCGTGTGGTAAGCTTACCGTACGCGTACGGTAAAAAAAAAAAAATTAAAAAAAAAGAATTAACAATCACATTTAATATATAAATCTAAGGACCCCCAAGGGAGAAAAAAACAATTGATATTTTGTAAAAAATGGCGTGGCGTGCACGGTACGAAATGCGCACGGTGGGCGCTCGGTGCGCGAAGCGCACCGAGTGCCCACAGCGCGCGCACGGTGCGCGATGCGCACCGTGCGCGGAAAAATTAACAATAAATAGATAACTTAGCATTTAAAAAAACGTACAAATTCACTGAAAAAACCATAGGTTTCACACACGTTATAGTTAGGAATTAGCATTTAAAAAACCTTGCAAATTCACTTAAAAAACCATAGGTTTCACACAAGTTATAGTTAGCTGTACATTTCACTCGTAAAAAACCAATGAAATTCCACGTTATAGTTAGATCAGGTAACTATAACTTGCGCGACTGCAATGCACAATGTGTCATTTCAGATGTCATCATTGATGTCATGAGTGATGTCACTGACCATGTCATAAGTGATGTAATATGTGACGTCATCAGCAGTGCATTGCGGGCGCGCAAGTTATAGTTACCTGATCTAACTATAACGTGGAATTTCATTGGTTTTTTACGAGTGAAATGTACAGCTAACTATAACTTGTGTGAAACCTATGGGTTTTTAAGTGAATATATATATATATATATATATATATATATATATATATAGTTATATATATATATATATTACCTACTGGCGTTCGCTAGTAGGTAGTTATAGTTAGGGCCAAGTTTATATAGGAAGAGCATTTTTTGTTTTGCTTATAAATTGGCATCGTTTGATGAATCTTCATGAAATTTTCCAAACTAGTTCTTTGTTCATATCAGCTCCTATGCTGAAAGTTTGGGGGTGATTCGTCAGGGGGGGGCCGAGAAAAAAGGGGGGGGTCCCAAAACATGTTTTCTCCATGTTAATTTCTATAGGAAACTTTCGACAAGGCTACAGGTCAAACAGGTGAACGGAATAACCCCAAATTTGGCAGGGAGAAGGGTCTTGGTCTAGAAAGCACGCTTTTGTTTATTTGGTGTTAATCCATTCAGTAGTTTTTGAGAAATATCTAAATTTACAGATATCGATATTTGGGAATTCTGTCATCGGATTGGCTGAGGCTTAACAAGGACGAGCTTGCTACTTATTGGTTGGGAGCGCTGCGAGCGGTTACAACTAGGAAGTGTTGGCCGTCATTTTGTGATTCTGTCGAAGCGAGTAAGGGGAAAAATGGGCAAAAAAAGTAGGAAAGAGGAGGGTAGGAGCACTGTAACCTCTGTGGGGTGTTTAGGGTGTTGTATAGAGGGGGTGCAAAGCGAACTACTCATACCTACCGGTCTGAAAGTGCTGGGTACGGAAATTAAGTGAGGTATTGCATAGAGTCTGATGCTGCTAAGGTGAGCTGCTGCGAGAGTCGGGATGAAGGGGTGAGCATAAACTGTGTGTCTTATGGTGTGAAATCACTGGCTGCTGAAGGACACCTGTGGAAGTAGTGTCAGCATGTGTTTATACCTACTAGGACGAACTTCTGACTGCTACTGGTTTGAAAGTCCTGGGGTACGGAAAATATGTGAGGTATTGTCTAGAGACTCATGGTGCAAAGCTGAGGTGCTGCTGGAGTCGGGGATGAAAGCGTGAGTCCAAACTGTGTGTCATATGCTGTGAAGTCATGTGCTCTGGCCGCTGTGCCACATCTGTCAAGTAGTGTCAGCATGTAGTTATACCTACTCGGAGGAACTTTTGTTTCGAACATTGTAACTTGTGTAAGGTGCTTAGGGGTGTTATACAGGGAGTGCGAAGGTAAGTTTGTGTGTACCAAATCAATACGGTATTTGTAAAGCGCAAACTACTCACCCCTACGGGTCTGAAGGCCCTCGAGGCCGGCGTGGAAATTATGTGAGCTATTAAGTGAGCTATTGCCCAGAGTCACATGGTGCTGAGCTGAGGTGTCCAAAGGTGTCCTTCATAAGCATTTCCAAACCTACCCCAGTCAATGTGCCTAGGTCATTTCCACCACAATGCACAATCATGAGGTCAGGGTGTGGAAGATGCCCTACGATCCATACTAGCATTTTGAAGGTATGAAAAGATGTCTGTAGCTCATGCAGTTCCTTGGTAGAATAAGAGATACGTTTAAAGATGGTGAACTACTTTTTTTTACCATACAAAACGATACGTGATTGGGAGATGAAAAGCATTCTTTTTTAAAAGTAGGGTGCACATTAGTTTTGTGGAAAAGCATCTTTGTGATTGGTTAAGAAAAAGCAGTTTCAACCTGGAGTACATATCATAGGATAAAATATGCTCAACTCAACCACACCTGCTACTTGCATTTGGAAGGCACTGTTCGAACTTAAAACAATCTTGAACTTTTAACCTGCACGTGCCGTTAAATGTTTGAGAAAATGTTGCAAAAAATATCGTTAAGTTTAAAAAAATGCATGAACTTTTAACCTGCACGTGTTGTAGAATGTTCTAGAAAGATAGAATACATTTCACTTCTGACTTCTATGTGTTGTTGAATATTAAAAAAACTGTTTATATGGAAAATTAAAAAGAAACCAATAGAGAGAAGTTTTGAAACCTAAAAGAATCAAGGAACTATTCTAATTTGTTCTTTACATGTATTTATGTGTGGAGCAACAAAATTATAGACACAACAGCACAAGGAAGAGGAAGAAGCAGGGAGTGGGGGGACGGGGGGAGATGGGCAGAATGGCACACATGCACAATTAAGTACAGCACAAGTATAGACAAACAATGGCCAAAATGACACACACCAACCAACCAACAAGGAGCACAAGTCACACAAACCGCCAACATCACACCACTGAACGAGCATAGAAGTGAAAACCACGCTGCATTCATACAGGATGTGTAGAAAGGCCGGTCGTTGGTGTGTGGGCTGTCTGCGACCGTGGTCATCATGGATGAGATGCCCAGCACGTGGCACATGGGCGAGTTCACTGTGTGTTACATTGCCAAACAGCTGCTCCTCCATCCCACGAGCCCCCACACTTTTGTACGGGGCACTGTTGTATCTCGTGCACTCGTACGGCACACCATTGTAATGCCTATTTGCGCATGTCCTGCTACATTCCAACTACACCATCACAGTGCCGTTTGGAGGTGGTGTATGCCACTTTACAACATCGACTGCTGCGGCCCTTGTGGCAGGCCACACCAGAACACAGAGACACACTTTCCGCACTTCCTGTACACGGACATGTCCGAGACACTCCGTTCCCCTTGCCGGATAGGCACACCCCTGCGCTGACTTGTGTACCCCGGACCAGCACACTCCAGTTGTGCATGCAGGAGGATGCGTGCGTAGCTACATGTCCAGGCTCACTGCCAACGTTGAGGTGAAAGCACACTGTGATGTTGCATGGCTCGTGCGTATCATGCTAAGACAATGACCACAGGGACACACTTGCTCAGATGCTGGTTTGGGGGGCATTGGCGGTCCTGGAGTTGTTGCGATGTGGCCCTCATGGGTATCCCTGTATCATGCTCATTGACTCTATGGCACCTGTGGGTGTTCTGGTGTGGCCCTTGGCTGTTCCCTTTCATGGTGCAGGTAGTCGTCCTGCTTAACACCAGCAGAAAGCAGGTGTAAAATCCCTGGTGCTAACGTCGCCGGAATTTGTTTCGCATTGCAGTTGGTGTGAAAGTTGAGAAGTGATTTTTTTCGTGTGCAGAACAATATACGTACTGAGCAGTGTATCTCGTTAAGATGCAGCACCTGACGCACTATTCCCAATCAATATAAATACAATGAGATTTCTTAATTGATTTTGTGTATACACTGTAAGTGCAGCCACAACCTCAGTGCAATTCAATACAGGATTTTAGTATTTAGAATGAATCGGAAAGGTGCACCTCGTGTCTTTTTGCACGGGAATGGCTAGTCTGCATTTCATTATCAGCACTTTAATGGAAGTAAAGTTGAGATAAATCTAACACACTATTCAGAAGTTGGTGCAAACTGCAGACATCACCAGTATTCCCGCGATAAGTGCCCCAAAATTTAACACATGGTGGACTCCATCAAATAACAGAGTCACACAGCAGTTAAGAGAACAACCAAAAACGTTGTAACATTTTTTTTAACTTTATTTTTTTATAAACATAAATATGTAAACGATAAACTATTTTCAAACTTTATTTTTTTATTAACATATATATGAACGATAAATTAATAAACAAAATGTTTCAAAAATAATACAAAACAACAAAGCGGAACACTTCTGTGGGGCCATGGATGTCGACGACAGAGCCTGTAAAATAAAGCACAAAATAAGGACGTGTGTAATGGGCATATCAAAAGAGAGAGACACAGAGAAACAGAGAAGGAAAAAAAGCCTGAGAGAAAAAGAGAGGGAAGGAAAGAAAGGGAGTGAGAAAGGGAGAAGGAAGAGAGAGAGTTAGACAGACAGAAGGAAAAGAAGGAAGAGAGAGAGAGAGAGAGAGAGAGACAGACAGACACTGCCGCCCCTGCGCATCCATGAGCAAATAATTACCTGGTGCCACCAGAGTGTGCAGCAGTGGGCACTCCACGTGCCCGTCAAAACTCCGCGCATCCCACATATGTCGCTGAGTCCTGAATGGTGGAGACCACATCAACTTCTGCGCGGATCTCACAGATGTCGCTGAGTTCTGAGTCATGAATGGCGGAGACCACATCATCTTCTCCACGGCCCGGCAGATCTCACACATGTCGCTGAGTACTGAGTCATCAATGGCAGAGACCACATCAGCTTCTCCGCGGCCCGGCAGATCTCACACATGTCGCTGAGTCCTGAGTCATCAATGGCGGAGACCACATCAGCTTTTGGGACTGCTAAGCCAGTGGAACTCAAGTCCGTGCCACGTGGTGGTAGGCCCCTGGTTGCCATATGAGCTTCGGTGGCACTAACCCTGTGCATCTGAAGTCTGCGCAAGGGGGTGGTAGGCCCCTGAGGGCTATACAGATCAGGGTGCGACTAAAATTCTGCGCAACTTTTCAAAACTCTTTATGGTTGAGACACGTGGAGCGTCCGCCATCTAGTCAGCACCGGCAATAAAGGATGTGACGTTGTCGATCTATTATATTTGCGTGGTCACATGGCCTGTGATGGTTGTGCCAGAAGGGAGTGATGTGTGTGCAAACCTGCCCGCAGGTAGTGGCCGCGAGATGTTGAGAACTAGACCACTGACCTGCATACCATCAGCGAGTACGCCTGCGTCAGGTAGCTATGTGGGGCCAACGTCGGAACGTAATCGGAGTGGCGTGGCGTACGACGGAACAGGGCAGGAATAACTACAATGACGCGGACGGCTCATAGTGCTGCGTCTGTGTGTCGAGCGGACGGGCCGCAGCTGTCCCTCTACGAGCCTGGGTGCGAACTGTTCATAACTCACACTACATAAGCATTGAAAAACCATTTTGTGATTCAGTCCATCAGCTGGCATTTGTCCGAGGCATTTGTGAAAACAGATCAGAGTTATTTCTGTGATAGATACCCCTTTGACGCTGCCTCTCCCCACATCAGCAGGTAACGCACCCTCTTCCCACATTAGCATCATACCCCCAACCACCTTCTTGGGCCTGGAAGTGTTCCTGTGCGGTTGGACAAAGAAGAATCTTAGTCATGTATAGATTTACATATAAAAAAAATTATTTAAAGAAAATAACAACAAATAAGACTGAAGGGAGTCTGGTGCTGTGGTCGCTGCCACGAAGTTGGGGTCACTGCCATTCAGGACTCAGGACACAGTTACACATGTGGGATCGGCTTGTGTTAAAGAGGGTTAGTGGGACTATGTGTTGCCGGCCTTGCATATCGAAATATGCCTTACTGATCAAAGGGAGTGTGGTGCTGTGGTCGATGCCACATACTTGGGGTCACTGCCATTCAGGACTCAAGACACAGTTACACATGTGGGATAGGCTTGTGTTAAAGAGGGTTAATGGCACCAGAAGCATTGAGACTGTATGAGCCTGTGATGATGTTTGGTGTGGACAGACCGCACTGGGAGCAATGTGTCTTGGCTATTGGACTAAGTCATGTGGAATCAGGACTCTATCTGAATTGTGAGGCCTGATGACCGTAGTGTAGGCCAGAGGTAGCGGTGAGCAAGGGCCCACAGCCACGTGCAAACGTTGGTGGCCCCACCGGCCTGCGTAATGCAGGTTCAGTGGCACCACGTGTCGCCGGCCTTCCATATGCAAATACCCCTCACTAATCGAAGGGAGTGTGGTGCTGTGGTCGGTGTCACGAAGTTCGGGTCACTGACGTTCAGGACTCAGGACACAGTTACACATGTGGGATCGGCGTGTGTTAAAGAGGGTTAGTGGGACTACGTGTCGCCGGCCTTGCATATCGAAATATGCTTTACTGATCAAAGGGAGTGTGGTGCTGTGGTCGATGCCACATACTTGGGGTCACTGCCATTCAGGACTCAAGACACAGTTACACATGTGGGATAGGCTTGTGTTAAAGAGGGTTAATGGCACCAGAAGCATTGAGACTGTATGAGCCTGTGATGATGCTTGGTGTGGACGGGCCGCACTGGGAGCAATGTGTCTTGGCTATTGGACTAAGTCATGTGGAATCAGGACTCTATCTGAATTGTGAGGCCTGATGACCGTAGTGTAGGCCAGAGGTAGCTGTGAGCAAGGGCCCACAGCCACGTGCAAACGTTGGTGGCCCCACCGGCCTGCGTAGTGCAGGTTCAGTGGCACCACGTGTCGCCGGCCTTCCATATGCAAATACCGCTCACTAATCGAAGGGAGTGTGGTGCTGTGGTCGGTGTCACGAAGTTCGGGTCACTGACGTTCAGGACTCAGGACACAGTTACACATGTGGGATCGGCTTGTGTTGAAGAGGGTTAGTGGCACCACGTGCTGTTGGCCTTGCATATGGAAATATGCCTCATTGATCAGAGGGAGTCTGGTGCTGTGGTCGCGCCATGGACTTGGGGTCACTGCCATTCAGGACTCAGGATACAGTTACACATGTGGGATCGGCTTGTGTTGGACAGTGTTAGTTGGCACCACGTGTCCAAAATTCAAATTGCGAGGTCTGCTGCTCGCAGTGTAGACTGCTGAGTGTTCATTTGTACTTGAAAATGAATTTGGTGATTGTACTAAAGCTATAACTGATATAAAAAATGTTCAAGAAGAAAGGATACTAAAAGGATATCATGTCGATTTGAAGTCTGTAATAGTTACTTGCCTGTGGACTCTGTAGTTAATGAATGAAGAAATAATTGTCATTGTGAGCCCTTACTAGTGCAGTGTAGGCGTATGATGAAAAGATGAAATAAGTATAGAATACCCTGACGAAGTGTTGGATATTCTGAGTACAATCTTGTTGTTAGAAATTAGTATTTAAAATTGGAATTGCGAGCTGTACTGTCTGCAGTGTAGACTGCTATTCCATGTTAGTTTGCATTTGAAGATTAATTTGGTCATTGTAGTAAAGCTATAACTGATATGAAAATAAAGTTCTTGAAGCAAGGATACTAAAAGGATAATATGTAGGGTGTCGGACTGTGATAGTTACTTGCCTACTGGAGTCTGTAGTTGCATATGGAAATACCCCTCACTGATCAAAGGGAGTGTGGAGCTGTAGTCGCTGCCACGGCCTTGGGGTGACTGCTATTCAGGACTCAGGACACAGTTCGTAGGATCGGCTTGTGTTAAAGAGGGTTAGTGGGACTACGTGTCGCCGGCCTTGCATATGGAAATATGCCTAACTAATCAGAGGGAGTATGCTGCTGTGCTCGCTGCCATGGACTTGGGGTCACCGCCATTCAGGACTCAGGACACAGTTCCACATGTGGGATTGTTCGGCTTGTGTTGAACAGAGTTATTGGCACCACCTGTCGCCGCCGTTGCATATGAAAACAAGTTACTTACCTGTAACTACAGTTATCCAGTATTGGTATCTTTCATAGATTCACATGCCTGAATCATTCCCCGTCGCCGAGGCGGGAGTCCCACGGTAAATACAAAAGTAGTGCCAAGAGTAAATAATAGTAGTAGGCTAAAAGAAAAAGCCTAAGGCCTAAGTCTTAGTAGCCTATCTACATCATTATAGAAAAAAGAACCAAAGATTGGTCCCAGCCAATCAGCTGCCAGCACCCTCCAGAACCTTCCCAGCAGAGGCAGTTCTCCTCAGATTTTCCTAGCACAAGTGAGCAGTAAGTATACCAGATATAGAGAACTGACTAGCCGGGGAGGAGGGTGGGTGCATGTGAATCTATGAAAGATACCAATACTGGATAACTGTAGTTACAGGTAAGTAACTTGTTTTCTTATCCAGTATTGGGGTATCTTTCATAGATTCACATGCCTGAATCAGAGTAGTAAGCAGTATAACCATATACTGTCGTTTGCGGATGGTGGGAGACACTGGTTCATAAACTCCCAAATAGCATCCACAGTGCTTGAAAAAACACATCTTTCTTTCTTCTTTTTTTTTTTTTTTTTTTTTTTTTAAAGAGTAGTCTTAAAGGAAGCAAAGCTATATCCAAGTATTAGCTATTATATATATATATATACACACAAATATTTAAAATCTTGCAGATATATAAATCTGTACATTTACATGAATATTAAAGAATGGAATAATACATAAAAGGGCAAAGTATCTGAGTCTGGTCTTAATGAAAGAGATGGCACAGAACAGCCTGTCCAATCGCTGCATCATCTTGATGCGAAAATTGAAGACAGTAATGCTTCGTCGACGTGTGGACATTTTTTCATGTCGCAGCACGACATATTTTCCGGAGTTACTCCAGCAAAATAAAACTGTCGACGTCAATACTGTTCTTGTTGAATCAGCTTTGACTTTCCTCTGAAAAGGTCTGTTAGCCTTGTCATGGCAAAAAAGAATAGCAGATGCCAGCCATCTGGCTATTGTTCTGCTTTGTTACAGCATTTCCAAGAGTTGCTTGACCATTCGCCACAAACAGCCGGTTGGATCGTCTGATATCCTTAGTTTTCTGTAGGTAGAGCTTAAAACAGTGTGTAACATCCAGCGAGTGTAATGTTCTTTCAGCTGGAGTGGATGGATCCGGAAAGAATGTTTTTAATCTTACCGGTTTGTTCAAGTGAAATTTTATGGTACCTTAGGAAAGAAACTGATTTGTTTGAAGGGTTACATAGTCCCAAGCAAAATGTAAAAGGGGGTTCATTTATAGTGAAAGCTTGGATTTCACTAACCCTTCTTGCCGAGGTAAGAGCCAGTAAATGGGCAACCTTCCAAGTGAGGAATTTGAGATCAGCTTTATGGATAGGCTCAAATGGACGCCTCATTAACTGCACTAGCACAGTGATGAGTTCCCACTCTGGAGGGGTGCTCGCACCGGAGAGAAGGCTCGGAAGATTCCTTTCATAAATTGTTTGATAAGAAAAGGCGAGCAGAGAAAAGGGAATTTTGAGTATTTCCTGAATCTAGAAAGTGCAGCAAGATGTACTTTGACCGGTGAAAAAGTAAGCCAGACTTGGCTAGAGAAAGCAGATAATGGAGAACTTGTTCTGCAGTAGCTTGAATTGAGTGAATATTATTTGCCTCACACCAACAGCAAATTCGGTTCCATTTGAAGTGATAAGTTTTGATTGTGCTTTGGGCACGAGATTTGGCCAATATTTCACGACAGTCTTGTGAAATGCTGAGGTCCTTGAACTCTAAGAAATCAGGAGCCATGCATGCAAGTGCAGTGACTGTGGGTCCGGATGAACCACTTGGCCTCCGACCCTTGACAACATCATAGGCATCAGCAGAATGCAAATGGGTTTGCCTTGAGACAATAGTAGAAGTTCCTGGAAGCAATATTGTCTTGGCCAACGGGGTGCAATCAGAATTAGACAGCAACCTTCCAACTTCAACTTGCGGCGCACCTTCGGAATCAATGGTATTAGGGAAAAGCGTATACACCAACCCCTGTTGAGGGAACCTGCTGGCATAATATTGACATTCTTTGTTCTCTCTTGTTGTGAATAGGTCCAGGGCTGGCTTACCCCAAGCTTGGAACACTGTGGTCGCCTGTTCCTTTTCCAGCTTCCAGTCTTAACAGTCCGACTGAGACATGCTCAGCGTATCCGTCAGGGTATTGAGGAGACCCCTGACGTGTTTGGCTCTCAGGGCATCTTGTGGAAAGTGACCTATTCCCACAATTCCTAAGCTTCTTGCGAGAGCATAGCTGATTTTTATCCTCCTTGTTTGTTGATATAATACATGCTGATGGTATTGCCAGTCCGGACTAGCACCGACGAACCCTTAATCCTCGGGAGGAATGCTTGGAGAAAACAGATAAACGGCGCGACGCTCAGCCTGTTGATCTGCTGTTGTTTTTATCTTTGAGATCAAATCCCGCAGATGACCTCCCCATCCTTCCATGGAGGTATCGGTCGTTAAAACGAAATCTGGAATGGTCTGTAGGAACGTGAGTCCCTGGGTTAGATTCTCTGTCTGCGACCACCAATGTAGATAATTTATCATGTGCGGCGTGACCTTGATGGTATCGTCAAACGAATCCATGGCTTGTTGCCATTGAAGTTGCGGTTCCTCCTGAAGAGGTCGCATTTTGAGCCGTACCAAGGGATGTATCGTTGAATAGCACATCCTCAGGAGCGAAGCGAACATTCGGCCTGAAACTGGCCTCTTTTTTTTTTTTTTTCTCTCTTTTTTTTTTTTTTCTCAATTAACCTTGCCAATTTGTGAAGATGCAGTTGGCGACCAATTGACAACAATGCGTTGCATTGGACCGTGTGTAACCTTGCTCCGAGAAAAAACATGTCTTGGAGAGGACGTAACTGATTTGCTGTCGTTGAGAAACAGCCTCAGAGAAGAGAAGAGATGGATACACTCTGCTGTGGCAATCTTGTTTTCATGTTCTGAAGGACCTTTGAGCAGCCAATCGTCTAGATAAGGGAACACTTGTATTCCTGGAGATCGTAATGCTGCTACCACTGGTGCCAAGCACTTCGTGAAGGTTCTTGGTGCCAATTTCAGCCCAAACAGGAGCACTTTGAACTGAATGTGCGCAAGGCACTTGAAAGCGAAGATATTTGTGATGTTTGGGGTGGATAGGTATGTGGAAATACGCATTTTCCATATCCAGAGAAGCCATAAAATCTCCTTTGTTTAAACAACTCAAAATCTCATGACGACGAGGGGGACCCCTGGGCAGAGTAATAGGTGGCTGTTTGATGAATTCCAGGGTGTGGCCATTGGTTACTAGGTCTAGAACCCATTGGTCTGATGTAATTTCCTGCCACTTGTGAACAAAGCTGATATCTTCTGGCCCACGGGTAAGAAGGGTAAAATGGTTGGTGCCCTATGGAGATCACTGCTTCCTGTTAGCGTCTCGGCCTTGATACTGCGATATCTTTCGACCACCCTGACGGGAGAAACTAGCCGTAGACTATTGACGGTATGATGTCTGGCTGTAAGGCTGTACTGGGATCGAAACTGCCTATTCTGTTGGTTTTGGTATCCTCCTCTTGACGAAAAACTACGTCCTCTCGCTCCTCTGAAAGATCTGCACCCATATTAAAGGGTGCCTGATGATCCTGCAGTATCCGTGTTAATTTTTATAGCTAAGAGGGTTTCATCAATATGTTCACCAAACCAAAAACCTCTTCATCATAGGCCATGTCTAGAATCTTTGATTGCCCCTCAGGCTTGAAAGTAGTGGCTTTAAGCCATCCCTGGTGTCCAAACACTGCAGCCCCTGATAGCTGACGGAAGTTGGTGTTCACTATGTCCAAGGCGCATCTATAGTTTCCGATGCGGCACATTCTCCTTCCAACGGAATCTTTCTTGCTTTTTGCCTTCGGTCCTCAGGAATTAGGTCAATGAGACTCGCCATGTCTGACCACATTTGACGGTCATAACAGCCGGTTATGGCTAGAGGATTGGCAGCTCTAATAGAGGCCGCTGCCATGGTAGAGAATTTTTCACTGTTGGGCGGCCTGTAAAATTATTGAAGCTGGCCGAGGGTGACCCATTAGACATTATGGGCTTTAGCAGGTGCACAGTATTTCTTTTCATCTAGAATAGATGTAGTCTAGTATAGGTACCACACTCGAGATTTTCCAGGACTCTTCTTTAAAATCATAAAGGAAACATTCTGTCTGTTCGACTAACTGGCAGTAGAAGTCTAGTACTTGCCCACTGTATTAAATTACGTACAGGATGCAGTCATAAATGAGGCCATCGTAGACGATCTCATCGTAGACTTTGATGTCGTAGACATGGGTATGTAGGCGAGGTTATTGCAGACGAGGCCGTCGTCATAGATGACCGTCCTGAACAACCATCATAGATGAGGCTGTCGTAGACGACCGTCCTAGACAATGCCATCATAGATGAGGCAATCATAGGTGAGGCCATCCGTAGATGAGGCAATCATAGATGAGGCAACCATAGATGAGGCAACCATAGATGAGGCAACCATAGATGAGGCAATCATAGATGAGGCAATCCTATGATGGCCATTTGTGGATGAGGCCATTCGTAGATGAGGCCATTCGTAGATGAGGCCATTCGTAGATGGGGCCATTCGTAGATGGGGCCATTCGTAGATGGGGCCATTCGAAGATGGGGCCATTCGAAGATGGGGCCATTCGTAGATGAGGCCATCCATACATGATGAGGCTGTCGTAGACGATGGTCAGACAATACCATCATAGATGAGGTAATCATAGGGAGGCCATCCGTAAATGAGGCAGACCTAGATAAGGCAATCGTATGATGAGTTTTTCTTCGAGATGAGGCTGTCCTGGGCAATCTCATTGTAGAGGAGGCCATCGTAGATGAGGCCATTTGTGGGTGAGACCGCCGTAGATGGGGCCGTCGTCGACGACCGTCGTAGATGAGGCCGTCGTCGACGACCGTCGTAGATGAGGCCGTCGTCGACGACCGTCGTAGATGAGGCCGTCGTCGACGACCGTCGTAGATGAGGCCGTCGTCGACGACCGTCGTAGATGAGGCAGTCGTCGACGACCGTCGTAGATGAGGCCGTCGTAGACGACCGTCGTAGATGAGGCCGTCGTAGACGACCGTCGTAGATGAGGCCGTCGTAGACGACCGTCGTAGATTAGGCCGTCGTAGACGACCGTCGTAGATGAGGCCGTCGTAGATGAGGCCGTCGTAGACGACCGTCGTAGATGAGGCCGTCGTAGACGACCGTCGTAGATGAGGCCGTCGTAGACGACCGTCGTAGATGAGGCCGTCATAGACGACCGTCGTAGATGAGGCCGTCGTAGACGACCGTCGTAGATGAGGCCGTCGTAGATGAGGCAGTCGTAGATGACCATCGTAGACGACCATCATAGGAGGCCCCTCATAGACGAGGCCATCGTAGATGAGGTCAATATTGTTGAGGCAGTAATATTAGACACGGAGTTTTGTAATAGACTCCTTAATGTCAGGTTAAACAGATTTCCCTGATGTAGGGATGAAAAGGGAGTTGTAAGATCAGCCTCTGAGGAGATTTTTCCCACTTGCCTCTCTCTGTGAGAAATGCCTATCAAGACTCAAGGTAGGTCTTTATGGCTTTTTTGCGCGCCCTCAGAAGGTTCCTGGCGCGACTTCTCCCTTTGACCTCTCCTATGAGGTGAAGCAATCCTCGTCGTTCTCATCAGAAGTGACAGATGAAAGTCTCTGTAGTCCCAATAATAGCCTCATCTCTCAGAACTTGAGAGTTATTGAGGAAAGGTTAGACATATTTCGTAGTCTATTACCTTGTTTCCTGCCACTCTGCCATATTACTGCCTTAATAGGGTCAGAGAAATGAAGTATGATCTTGGTATGATCCAAAAAGTAGTAATAGCTGAAGAAACTGAGCAGAGCTCAGGGAGACTCCCTTCACACACGACGTGCGGTGAAAATCTGAGGAGAACTGCCTCTGCTGGGAAGGTTCTGGAGGGTGCTGGCAGCTGATTGGCTGGGACCAATCTTTGGTTCTTTTTTCTATAATGATGTAGATAGGCTACTAAGACTTAGGCCTTAGGCTTTTTCTTTTAGCCTACTACTATTATTTACTCTTGGCACTACTTTTGTATTTACCGTGGGACTCCCGCCTCGGCGACGGGGAATGATTCAGGCATGTGAATCTATGAAAGATACCCCAATACTGGATAAGGAAATATGCCTCACTGATCGAAAGGAGTCTGGTGCTGTGGTTGTCTCACGGAGTTGGGGTCACTGCCATTCACGACTCAGGACACAGTTCCATATGTGGGATTGTTCGGCTTGTGTTGAACAGGGTTAGTGGCACCATGTGTCGCCGCCGTTGCATATGGAAATATGTCTCACTGATCGAAGGGAGTCTGGTGCTGTGGTTGTCTCATGGAGTTGGGGCCACTGCCATTCAGGACTCAGGACACAGTTCCACATGTGGGATTGGCTTGTGTTGAAGACGGTTAGTGGCACCATTTGTCGCCGGTCTTCCACAGTGTAGGCCAGAGGTAGCGGTGAGCAAGGGCCCACAGCCACGTGCATACGTTGGTGGCCCCACCGGCCTGCGTAGTGCAGGTTCAGTAGCACCACGTGTCGCCGACCTTCCTTATGCAAATACCCCTCACTAATCAAAGGGAGTCTGGTGTTGTGGTCGCTGCCATTCAGGACTCAGGACACAGTTACACATGTGGGATCAGCTTGTATTGAACAGGGTTAGTTGGCACCACGTGTCACCGGTCTTCCACAGTGTAGGCCGGAGGCAGCGGTCAGCAAAGGCCCACAGGCAGGTGACGTTGACTTGAGCTGAACACATTGGGAGCATTTGGTCTTCTTAACTCATTATAGTCTCTTACACAATTTGCGCCGCTACTAATCTTGAATTGTGAACCGTGTAACCCCAGTGTAGTGCGGAGGCAGCGGTCAGGATGGGCTCACAGCCACGTGGCGTTGAGTTGCACAGTTAGCGGAACCTGTAGTACTCAGCGTGTGCGCTAAGCCTGGGCAAAGCACTACGCTCGCGTAGTTGGCGAAGTTTGCGCTACTTCGCACTACGCGAATTGCACGTAGCACAGTGCAAACACTCATAGCGTAGTGCAGCGGTCATTGTTTGCTTGCTTGCGGTCCTCGACGTCAAGTTGGCGACCGCGTGCAAGCAAAATGACATCTGTGCGAGACTTTTTCCTCGTTCGCGATCAACAACATCAGGTTGCCGATCGCGAGCGTGGAAAATAAACCTCCCGGAGAGCTTCTTAACACAGGGAGGTCAGGTTTCTCATTGCGAGTGGTCGTGCATGCTCGCGATCGCTCGCGATGAGAAACTACCAGTCCGCGTTGAGAAAGCTGCCGCTGGAGTAGAAATCTACTTGAGCAGCAGAAAACGACCGCTTGCACTGTGCAAGATGCAGTTTGCACTGATTGCACAGTGCAGAGAAGCATCCGGCACTGTGCAATCAGTGCGAACAGCATCTTGAACAGTGCACTACGCAGTTTGCGAAGCTACGCGTAGCTTGCGTAGTGCGAAATGCACTTCACATAGCTACGCGTAGCGCTACCTCGCAAACTACACCCATGGTTAGTGTGCGCACCCTGCGATGATACGTGGTTCCGGCGGGCCACACTGGGAGCAATGTGTTTTATCTAATGAATACTGGCTTGATGAGGCCACGTGGTGATGACTTATGGTGCAGTGAGTTAGTAGCACCTGAAGCACACAGGGTGTGGGCACCCTGCGATGATGCGTGGTCTGGGCAGGCCGCACTGGGAGCAACGTGTCTTGCGAACTGGACTGCGACATCTGCAATCACCACTACATCTGAATTGTGAGCGCTGCTGTCCGCAGTGTAGATCGAAGTTAGTAGTCGGTATAGACATAAGTCTGCGGTGCTGTGCCGCTGGGTTCGCAGGGGGCCTGTGTCGAGGAGGCCCGCGGTTATGCGGGCAGCCACGTGCCAGGGTGAGGGCTGCCGCTGTGACAGACTCGTTGGTCTTCCCACAAGTGAACCATGCCCTGGGTCTGGCCTATTTATTCATACTCCTACACAGGAGTGGCGTACGTTGGAGCAGCACACTCCGCTTCTGCTTCCAAGGGGGGACAACACAGCTACATGACCGAGATCTTCCCCACTGCCTGAGGTAACATGGTTGCGTCCACTGTGCACTACACTACAAGTATCAATAGTATATCTCCACATGGAGAGGTTTGTGCTTTGCATAGTGAGGTCTGTGCAGCACGTGAGCGTTACACTTGGCATTGTGTGCTTTATTGTTGATGGGTGACTTGCCTCCTTCATATATAGTTGGTTGCCACATCTCCCAACATTCAGCTATTGTGTGACTGAGGGGCATGGCGTTTTGGGAAGGTCCGTCACTGACCATGTCATGAATGATGTAATATGTGACGTCATCAGCAGTGCATTGCGGGGTCGCGAGTTATAGTTAGCTCAACTAACTATAACAGGGGAATTTCTATGGTTTTCTATGAGTGAAATGTCCAACTAACTATAACATCCCTGAAACCTATGTTTTTTTCAGTGAATTTCAAAGGTTTTTTAAATGCTAAATTCTAACTATAACGTGCCTGAAACCTATGGTTTTTCAGTGAATATATATATATATATATATATACATACATACATATATATTACCTACTGGCAGTCGCCAGTAGGGAGTGATAGTTAGGACCTATTTTCCATAGGAAATCCGCAACATTCTATTCCCAATAAGTCTGGCGCCGGTTGACGAATCTTCGCAAAATGTTCCAAACTTTTGGACAGCTCCGGTCCGCTCCTATCCTGAAAGTTTTGTGGTGATTCGTCAAGCGGGGGCTGAGAAAAAAGGGGGTCCCAAAATGCTTTTTCCCCATGCAATTTCCCATAGGACCTGTTGACGCAGCTACAGCCCGAACTGCTGAACGGAATTACACCAAATTTGGCAGAAAGGTAGACCTGGGCGGAGCCTAACCACACATCTCATCGTGAGATCTGATTGGCTGTCAGCACTTCATCCAAGAAGTGTTGGCAGCCATCTTGGGACCAATATACATGATAGCACCTCATTAAAAAGCATTGCAGTTAATAGAAGGTTTTAAGACTTTAGTTACATTATAAATCATTTGTTGATGGTACCATACTCCTTTTAGGAATTGTGGTATGTTCTAAGGTGATTTTACTATGTGGAAAAGCCTTCTGCTGGGATATCATGAATCATGTTTGAGAGAAAACTATTTTCAGATGCTTTTCCCACATAGGTTTGGAAGGTGATCTATAAGCTAAACTGAGAGCATATTTTCTGTAAATTCACATTATCTTTCTTAGTCATGTGAGAATGAAGTCTGACATTCTCAGTAAAACATGTACATCCAACAATGGCAGAGACTGTCAGTTGATTCCTTTGTGTTCTACTGCAGCTTCCCAGAGTGTTCCAAAGAACAACTAGAGCGCTAACACTCCTACTTATGATAAACGTATGGCACACCTGAAGCCATCTTGATTGGAATAAAGTGGTAACTCTTAAAACATTTAATTTAAAAAGGAACAAAATGAGGGGGTTCATTTTGCCATAGAATGTATGACTAGTGCTGCAGAAAGAAAAATTAGGGCACATTTTGAGAGACTTCTCAAATCCTCTTCTATTTCATTAAATAATTCTGACATGCAGACTGAAACATGCACTTTCAATACCAGCAGCAGACTTCCCTGGTGAGCAGTAGCTTTACTACAGTGATCTAATGAGCAACTAGAGTGCTACCATTCAGAATTTATGGAAAATGTGTGACACATCTGAATGCCTTTTTGATGGAATCAAAGTAAACACGCATTGAAAATGCAATAGGTCTCGCCCTCGTTTACGTTAAAGCAATTCTGTTTGTAATTAGGTGGCTTTTTAGCTTTGCTTGTATTTAGAGTTTTTCAAACTTTCATGTACATACCATGCATATGTATGCATATATGTATATGTATATGTTTGCATGCATTTATATTTATATAGATATGCAGATTGTATTTATATGTTTATATATGTATATATTATTTACACATACATATATATAAATGCATATATATATAATTTCCACCTACCCGTTAACTAGTCCAATCATATTTACAGACTCTCTCTGTCATGTTATGTTTACACTTGTTATCGCATAACCCTTCTCTCCCATCCGGTGGATGTCTCTGATCCCTTCGTTCACTTGAACCACAGATACCTAGGTGGGGAAGAGAGTCCGTCTCTCTTTTCGGGTTATCCATTTATTTTTCTGGGTAGTCTTCTTTAAATATTTTCTACACCGACCCCACGATTTAACTCACAGACAGTGCCAAACTCTCCTGGCTCCCTTAGGCACTCCTGTGTTTCTTCTATGTCCACATCTGTGACCAGGACGTTGCAACATACGAGCAGTTATTTGCTAATCCTTCCCGCTATCTTTATTTACTTTCTATTATGGATGTATGTATGCCATTAATATAAACGTCTTGTGCTTGTATTCCCTATTCTTCTTTTTATTTTATTTCAGCATTATTGTTAAGCTATTTTATGTTTTTTCTGCCATGTCATGCCGATATTCAATGCTATGGTTGTCTATGTCTATGATGACATAGTTGAGGTTGCCCTGACAGCTGCACAGAAACGTACTTATGTGTCACAACAGTGTGTGTTAACGTAGTGAACAAGGCGGCTTGCCGTCGAAACGCGTCTTGCTTTTTGCTTGGATTAAACTCTACTTTTTTGCCATTACTTCATGGAGTCTGTGCCTGACTGTTTTGCTACCGCCAGGATTGGGATTCAATATTGAAGATCCGCCGGGATCTTGCCACAGACCCTCCTCGATCTGGTGCTCTGCGCATACGGACCCTTGTGTATTATTCTCTAGCAGAGAAAGACGCAGAGCCCCCCGAAGCCGTCATCCAGTGAAGTGACCACCGATACTTGCCTTTTCCCTTTTTGTGGCATCCTGTCCCTTGCGAGAGTCGGAGGACGATCAAGAGATTCAGGTAAGCCACTGGGGTTTTGGAGAAGTGAGGTGCCGACACACGTAACAGAGTGGCTTATGGGAGAGGTAGTCTCACTTATTCCATAGTGAGCAGTGAGTGGCAAAAAAGAATACTCATCCTGCAATGGCAGCAGAATGGGAGAAAGAGCGGGAGGAGGCAGCGAGAGACATTTTTTGTGATAATGACAGCGGCGCCAAAACAGCGCACAAAACAACGGGAGACACTACACAACAACCGAAAAATGATCTATTGACACTAACACACGAACTGGAAAAATTACGGAAAATAGAGATATCAAAATGGTGGGAGTGTAAATCGCTACAAAGATACCTAGATGTGGGGCGAGTCCCAAGAGGTCTCAGAATCTTAGTGGCGCCAACATATGAAAACCCTAACCCTGAGATGCTCAAAGAGTGGGCAGAAAACAGTGCCAACTCATCAAGCAGAATGCTGCAGATCCTAATTAAATATGCTACAAGTGACAGAGAAGCATTACTTCTCAAAATTGATGCCCTGTTTACAGAGTTGCAGAAATCCCCACGACAAGAAGAACTTGAAAAAATACTTAGCGAAATGAAACTAAGACTCTCCAAATACGAACAAACCATAAAAGAGAGAAAAGCTGTGAAGTTTCAGAGAGATAGAAACGACTACATGAGCGGCAAGATCTACACGTTCTCTAGAAAATTCGAAAACATCCGCCGTCGGCACCTCTCTCAGTCATATGAAACACCACCAACTACACATATTCCTAGTGGATCCGAACTGAGTTCCGAAATCGAATCAGACGTGGAAACCGCCAGCAGAGAGAATCTGAAAGCACCAACAGTAGTACAAGAGTTCGGTTTTTTACGTCTGGAGAGACTCACAAGTTTAAGGCCAAGACCGCAAAGGAACAACAGCGGCAAAACAGTAACAAATCAAAAAGCAGGAGACGAAAAGACAGACGGTGGGGCAAGAGACACTCAGAACAAGAACACTCGCACATACAGATACAACAAACGGAGATGAATGCTAATACAAACACACATAACACAGTAATCAATCTCACCAATATGGAACTTACACCAGACGAAGAAAAGATCCTTTCTCTTGGACTCACCTTCTGTACCAGAAATAACTTTGACTACGCCCAAACCAGAGTCGATCTGTTTCAATTTGTCAGAAACCTTAAACTCCAGAAATACTTTTTCCAGGCATCCAATCAGTCTAATAACGCCAATGAAATTCCCCTTGATTCTAACACACTGACAGTCAAGGACATGGCTCTGCTCCAAGAACTAGTACATATGGAAAATACCCAAAATCCAGAATCACTTATTGACTTCGCCACCACCTCAGGACTATCTGTATCCGATACCACCAAGACACCCTTCAAACCTAAATCTACTTTTATACCGATGATGCCAAAAGATGGCCTCGACATTTTTGCTGAAAACGTCACCAAAGATCTGAAAAACTTGGCATTAAGGAGCAGCAAAACATTTGCCAGTAACAACCGCAACAAAATGACAAAATACGATGAACTGATCAACAAGATCAAACAAAGACATGATGTAGTGGTTCGGTGGTCAGACAAAGGTGGCAACGTTGTCTTGTGGCCCCTTGAACAATACAACAAAGAAGCACTTAAACAACTGAATGACAAGGATTGCTACAATCGTGCGAGCTCCAATATCATTGTGGGAATAAAAGAAAAATTCCATAAAGCTCTTTAAGATTGCAAAAGTACAGGTCTTCTCTCTAAACATGAATTTGAATATCTCAAGTGTGATTACCCTGTACTACCCCAACTTTACCTGATCCCCAAGATTCATAAAAATCCAACGGAACCCCCAGGAAGACCCATCATCGCCGCCATAGGAGGACTCCTGGAAAATACTTCCAGATACATTGATCCTTTCTTACAACCTTTTGTGTGCAGCCTTCCTGTTTATATTAAGGACACATGAGATTTCCTCAGAAAGATCTACGATGTGAAATGGGAAAGTGATTTTCTGATGATGACGCTTGACGTCAACTCACTGTAAACGAGCATCAGACACACAGATGGACTCAAAGCACTCCACCACTTCCTAGGAAAAAGACCTATGTCTATGTTCCAGCACTCTATGATGATTGTGCAAATGACTGAACTGTGTCTGGAAAACAATGTCTTTGTTTTTGATAGCCTGGTGTACAAACAGCTGCAAGGCACCGCCATGGGTACCTGCTTCGCCCCCAGCTATGCTAATTTGCATATGGGCTGGTGGGAGGAGCAGGTACTCAAGGTGGAACAACATGTTGCGTTCTCCCAACAAGTGAAGATGTACGTCAGGTACATTGACGACATATTCATATTGTGGAAAGGTACTGTAGAGAGCGCCACTACTTTCTCGGAAGAAATCAACAACAATGTCCTAAACCTTAGTTTCACCTGTAGCATGAGTAGAGAGACCATTCATTTCCTAGACCTTGAGCTTTTTGTAGAAGGTGACAAACTTCAATCTAAAACCTTCAGAAAACCCACTGCTGGTAACGCCATACTCCATGCTCAAAGTTTCCACCCTAGCTCACTCAAAGCCAGCATACCTTATGCTGAGCTTCTCCGCATGAAACGTAATTGTATCACCAACACAGGTTTTGAGGAAGCTACAGGAGAGCTGTGTAAGAGATTATCCCACAGAGGATACAGCCAAGAAACCCTCACTAAAGCTAAATCCAAAGTAGCAACCAAAACCCGTAAAGAACTTCTAGCCATAGAGACAGCGACCCCTGTTGCCACTAAAGAGTGTTCCACCATCAACACCCCGAGACTAGTTACTGGATTTAATGCTTACCATGCCCAAGTTCGTAAAATCATTTACAGGCATTGGAACACAGTTAGAAACGACCCTGTCCTTGGTGCTACCATTAGTAAGAAACCACAAATCACTTTCAGAAGAGCCAAATCCTTGAGACAGGAAATAGTCAACAATGCCCCGAGCAGAACTAAATCTGAAAGTTCCTGGCTTAGACTACCTAAAGGCTTCTTCAAATGCGCCAAATGTAAGGCGTGTAAGCATGGTACTAATACCAAAGAGGTTGCCCTACCATTCAGACAATCCCCCTATGTCATCAGAGGGCATTTTACATGCAAAACAGACTTTGCTGTTTACGTTTTGACTTGGACATGTGGAAAGAAGTATGTGGGTAGCACCATCCACCCGGTGCACGTACGTATTTTACAACACCTTAGAGCAATTACACACAATGACCCCACGTATCCCGTTGCCAGACACATTAATGCAATCCACAAAGGCAAAGCAGAAGATCTCTCCTTCTATGTGGTAGATAGCATCCCCAAAAACCCGAGGGGCGGCAATAGACAACTAGCACTTAGGAGATTGGAATCCCGCTACATCATTCTGTATAATTCCAAAATCCCTAATGGAATGAATGCAGATGAAGCGCTGACCGTACACCTTTAATTCTGTCTCTCGCTGTCGTTCCCGTCCTTACTCTGTAATTCTGTCACGTTCTATCCACACTCCCCTCCCACTCAGTACTATATATTGGTTTTTACGTTTCTCTGTGCTTCTGAAACTCTTTGCAGCCCTCCTGTTTTCTTTATATTTCTTCCTTTCCTTATCTACGTCCTATTTTGACTTTATTTACCTTTGCCCTAGGGAGCTCTTTTTATTCACAAACCATTGTCTTAAGTTTTGACTGTCTTCGCATTAGGTCCTTTACATCTTAGCCCACTTGGGCAATATTTCTCTACTTTCCACCTACCCGTTAACTAGTCCAATCATATTTACAGACTCTCTCTGTCACGTTATGTTTACACTTGTTATCGCATAACCCTTCTCTCCCATCCTGTGGATGTCTCTGATCCCTTCGTTCACTTGAACCACAGAGACCTAGGTGGGGAACCATCCATCAGAGTCCGTCTCTCTTTTCGGGTTATCCATTTCTTTTTCTGGGTAGTTTTCTTTAGTTATATTCTACACCGACCCCACGATTTAACTCACAGACAGTGCCAAACTCTCCCGGCTCCCTTAGGCACTCCTGTGTTTCTTCTATGTCCACATCTGTGACCAGGACGTTGCAACATACGAGCAGTTATTTGCTAATCCTTCCCGCTATCTTTATTTACTTTCTATTATGGATGTATGTATGCCATTAATATATACGTCTTGTGCTTGTATTCCCTATTCTTCTTTGTATTTTATTTCAGCATTATTGTTAAGCTATTTTATGTTTTTTCTGCCATGTCATGCCGATATTCAATGCTATGGTTGTCTATGTCTATGATGACATAGTTGAGGTTGCCCTGACAACTGCACAGAAACGTACTTATGTGTCACAACAGTGTGTTTTTTAACGTAGTGAACAAGGCGGCTTGCCGTCGAAACGCGTCTTGCTTTTTGCTTGGATTAAACTCTACTTTTTTGCCATTACTTCACGGAGTCTGTGCCTGACTGTTTTGCTACCGCCAGGATTGGGATTCAATGCATATATATATGTGCATATGTGTGCATGTACAGAGAGGTAGAGAGGTAGAGGTGTATAGGTAGAGGTGTAGAGGTAGAGAGGTAGAGTGGTAGAGAGCAGTAGAGAGAGAGGTAGAGAGAGGTAGAGAGGTAGAGAGTAGAGAGCGAGTAATAGAGAGTAGAGAGTGAGTAGTAGAGAGTAGTAGAGAAAGTAACAGATAGTGAGTAGAAGAGAGTAGTAGAGTGAGTAGTAGAGAGTGAGTAGTAGAGAGTGAGTATTAGAGAGTGAGTAGTAGAGAGTAGTAGAGAGTGAGTAGTAGAGTGAGTAGTAGAGAGTAGTAGAGAGTGAGTAGTAAAGAGTAGTAGAGAGTGAGTAGTAGAGAGTGAGTAGTAGAGATTAGTAGAGAGTGAGTAGCAGAGAGTATTAGAGAGTAGTAGAGAGTGAGTAGCAGAGTGAGTAGTAGAGAGTAGTTGAGAGAGAGTAGTAGAGAGTGAGATGTAGAGAGTAGTAGAGAGAGAGTAGTAGAGAGTGAGTAATAGAGAGTAGTAGAGAGTGAGTAGTAGAGAGTGAGTAGTAGAGAGAGAGTAGTAGAGAGTAGTAGAGTATTAGAGAGTGAGTAGTAGAGAGTAGTGGAGTAGTAGAGAGTGAGTAGTAGAGAGTAGTAGAGAGTGAGTACTGGAGAGTAGTAGAGAGCGAGTTGCAGAGAGCAAGTAGTAGAGAGTGTGTAGTAGAGAGTGAGTAGTGGAGAGTGAGTAGTAGAGAGAGAGTAGTAGAGTAGTAGAGAGTGAGTAGTAGAGATAATAGTAGAGTAGTTGAGAGCGAGTAGTAGAGAATGAGTAGTGGAGAGTGAGCAGTAGAGAATAGTAGAGAGTGAGTAGTACAGAGTGAGTACTACAGAGTGAGTAATAGAGAGTAGTAGAGAGTAAGTAGTAGAGAGTAGTAGAGTGAGAAGTAGAGAGTTAGTAGTAGAGAGTAGTAGAGAGTGAGTAGTAGAGAGTAGTAGAGAGTAGTAGAGAGAGTAGTAGAGAGTGAGCAGTAGAGCGTAGTAGAGAGTGAGTAGTAGAGAGTAGAAGAGAGTGATTAGTAGAGAGAAATGGAGTGGTAGAGAGTGAGTAGTAGAGAGAAGTAGAGAGTGAGTAGTAGAGTGAGTAGTAGGGAGTAGTAGAGAGTGAGTAGTAGAGTGAGTAGTAGAGTGAGTAGTAGAGAGCAAGTAGTAGAGAGTGAGTAGTAGAGAGCAAGTAGTAGAGAGTGTGTAGTAGAGAGTGAGTAGTAGAGAGTGAGTAGTAGTGAGAGTAGTAGAGAGTAGTCGAGTAGTAGAGAGTGAGTAGTAGAGAGTGAGTAGTAGAGAGTAGTAGAGAGTGAGTAGCAGAGAGAGTAGTAGAGAGTAGTAGAAAGTGAGTAGTAGAGTGAGTAGTAGAGAGTAGTAGAGAGCGAGTAGTAGAGAGTGAGTAGTGGAGAGTGAGTAGTAGAGTAGTAGAGAGTGAGTAATAGAGAGTGAGTAGTAGAGAGAGAGTAGTAGAGAGTAGTAGAGTGAGAAGTAGAGAGAAAGTAGTAGAGAGAGAGTAGTAGAGAGTAGTAGAGAGTGAGTAGCAGAGAGAGTAGTAGAGATTAGTAGAGAGTGAGTAGTAGAGTGAGTAGTAGAGAGTAGTAGAGAGTGAGTAGTGGAGATTGAGTAGTAGAGTAGTAGAGAGTGAGTAGTAGAGAGTGAGTAGTAGAGAAAGAGTAGTAGAGAGTAGTAGAGTGGGTAGTAGAGAGTGAGTAGTAGAGAGAGAGAGAGTAGTAGAGAGTGAGTAGTAGAGTAGTAGAGAGTGAGTGGTAGAGAGTAGTAGAGTGAGTAGTAGAGAGTAGTAGAGTGAGAAGTAGAGAGCAGTAGAGAGTGAGTAGTAGAGTAGTAGAGAGTGAGTAGTAGAGAGTGAGTAGTAGAGAGAGAGTAGTAGAGATTGACTAGTAGAGAGTAGTAGAGAGTGAGTAGTAGAGAGTAGTAGAGACTGAGTAGTAGAGAGTGATTAGTAGATAGAAGTGGAGTGGTAGAGAGTGAGTAGTAGAGAGAAGTAGAGAGTGAGTAGTAGAGCGAGTAGTAGAGAGTGAGTAGTAGAGTGAGTAGTAGAGTGAGTAGTAGAGAGCAAGTAGTGGAGAGTGTGTAGCAGAGAGAGAGTAGTAGAGAGTGAGTAGTAGAGAGTGAGTAGTAGAGAGTAGTAGAGAGTGAGTAGCAGAGAGAGTAGTAGAGAGTAGTAGAGTAGTAGAGAGTGAGTAGTAGAGAGTAGTAGAGAGCGAGTAGTAGAGAGTGAGTAGTGGAGAGTGAGTAGTAGAGAGTGAGTAATAGAGAGAGAGTAGTAGAGAGAGAGTAGTCGAGAGTAGTAGACTGAGTAGTAGAGAGTGAGTAGTAGAGAGAGAGTAGTAGAGAGTAGTAGGGAGTGAGTAGTAGAGTAGTAGAGAGTGAATGGTAGAGCGTAGTAGAGAGTAGTAGAGTGAGTAGTAGAGAATAGTAGAGTGAGTAGTAGAGAGTAATAGAGAGTGAGTAGTAGAGAGTGAGTAGTTGAGAGTGAGCAGTAGAGAGTGAGTAGTAGAGAGTAGTAGAGTAGTAGAGAGTGAGTAGTAGAGAGTGAGTAGTAGAGAGTAGTAGAGTGATTAGTAGAGAGGGAGTAGTAGAGAGAGAGTAGTAGAGAGTAGTAGAGAGTGAGTAGTAGAGTAGTAGAGAGTGAGTGGTAGAGAGCAGTAGAGTGAGTAGTAGAGAGTAGTAGAGTGAGTAGTAGAGAGTGAGTAGTAGAGAGTAGTAGTAGAGAGTAGTAGAGAGAGAGTAGTAGAGAGTGAGTAGTAGAAAGTAGTAGTGAATGAGTAGTAGAGAGTGAGTAGTTTAATTTAAAAGGAACACAATGAGGAGGTTCATTTTGCCATAGAAATTATGATCAGTGCGGAAAAAAGAAAATTAGGGCACATTTTGAGTGACTTCTCAAATCCTCTTCTATTTCATTACAAAATTCTGACATGCAGACTGAAACATGCACTTTGAATACCAGCAGCAGACTTCCCTGGTGAGCAGTAGCTTTACTACAGCGATCTAATAAGCAACTAGAGTGCTAACATTCCGAATTTATGGCAAATGTGTGACACATCTGAATGCCTTCTTGATGGAATGAAAGTAAAAAACCTGAAAGTATTTCCTACTGAGGAGACTGTTGTAAATGAGGAAATTAGGAAACTTCAAAACAAATAAGTCTCACAAGATGGCCACCAGAGACAAAAGAGCCCAAATGTAGCACAAATATCACCGAGATGTAGCCCAATTATAGCCCAATGACAGAATGTCCCAGAGTGTTTTAAAGAACTAGAGCGCTAACAGTCTTACTTATGACAAAACTATGGCACACCTGATGCCATCTTGATTGGAATAAAGAGGTAACACTTAAAACATTTAATTTGCAAAGGAACAAAATGAGGGGGTTCATTTTGCCATAGAAATTATGATTAGTGCTGCAGAAAGAAAGATTAGGGCACATTTTGAATTCTCAAATCCTCTACCATTTCATTAAAAAATTCTGACATGCAGACTGAAACATGCACTTTGAATACCAGCAGCAGACTTCCCTGGTGAGCAGTAGCTTTACTACAGTAATCTAATGAGCAACTAGAGTGCTAACCATTCAGAATTTATGGAAAATGTGTGACACATCTGAATGCCTTCTTGATGGAATCAAAGTAAACAAGCATTGAAAATGCAATAGGTCTCGCCCTCGTTTAAGTTAAAGCAATTCTGTTTGTATTTAGGTGGCTTTTTAGCTTTGCTTGTATTAGAGTTTTTCAAACTTTCATGTACGTACTATACATATGTATGCATATATGTATATGTATATGTTTGGATGCATTTATATGTATATAGATATGCAGATTTTATTTATATGTTTATATATGTATATATATACACATACATATATATAAATGCATATGCATATATATGCATATATATATATGTGCATATGTGTGCATGTACAGAGAGGTAGAGAGGTATGGGTGTATAGGTAGAGGTGTAGAGGTAGAGAGGTAGAGGTAGAGAGGTAGAGAGTAGTAGAGAGAGAGGTGTAGAGAGGTAGAGAGTAGAGAGCGAGTAATAGAGAGTAGAGAGTAGTAGAGAAAGTATCAGATAGTGAGTAGTAGAGTAGTAGAGTGAGTAGTAGAGAGTGAGTAGTAGAGAGTGAGTAGTAGAGAGTAGTAGAGAGTGAGCAGTAGAGTGAGTAGTTGAGAGTAGTAGAGAGTGAGTAGTAGAGAGTAGTAGAGAGTGAGTAGTAGAGTGAGTAGTAGAGAGTAGTAGAGAGTGAGTAGCAGAGAGAGAGTATTAGAGAGTAGTAGAGAGTGAGTAACAGAGTGAGTAGTAGAGAGTAGTAGAGAGTAGTAGAGAGTGAGTAGTAGATAGTAGTAGAGAGTGAGTAGTTGAGAGTAGTAGAGAGAGAGTAGTAGAGAGAGAGTAGTAGAGAGGGAGTATTAGAGAGTGAGTAGTAGAGAGAGAGTAGTAGAGAGTGAGTAGTAGAGAGTGAGTAGTAGAGAGTAGTGGAGTAGTAGAGAGTGAGTAGTAGAGAGTAGTAGAGAGTGAGTAGTAGAGTGAGTACTAGAGAGTAGTAGAGAGTGAGTAGCAGAGAGCAAGTAGTAGAGAGTGTGTAGTAGAGAGTGAGTAGTATAGAGTGAGTAGTAGAGAGAGAGTAGTAGAGAGTGAGAAGTAGAGAGAGTAGGAGAGTAGTAGAGAGTGAGTGGTAGAGAGTAGGAGAGATTAGTAGAGTGAGTAGTAGAGAATAGTAGAGAGTGAGTAGTAGAGCGAGTAGTAGAGAGTAGTAGAGTAGTATAGAGTGAGTAGTAGAGAGGGTAGTAGAGTGAGTAGTAGAGAGCAAGTGGTAGAGAGTGTGTAGTAGAGAGAGTGTAGTAGAGAGTGAGTAGTAGAGTGAGTAGTAGAGAGAGTAGTAGAGAGTAGTAGAGTAGTAGAGGGTGAGTAGTAGAGAGTGAGTAGTAGAGAGTAGTAGAGAGTGAGTAGCAGAGAGAGTAGTAGAGAGTAGTAGAGAGTGAGTAGTAGAGTGAGTAGTAGAGAGTAGTAGAGAGTGAGTAGTAGAGAGTGAGTAGTAGAGTAGTAGAGAGTGAGTAGTAGAGAGTGAGTAGTAGAGAGAGTAGTAGAGTGAGTAGTAGAGAGTGAGTAGTAGAGAGAGAGTAGTAGAGAGTGAGTAGTAGAGTAGTAGAGAGTGAGTAGTAGAGAGCAGTAGAGTGAGTAGTAGAGAGTGAGTAGTTGAGAGTGAGCAGTAGAGAGTGAGTAGTAGAGAGTAGTAGAGTAGTAGAGAGTGAGTAGTAGAGAGGGAGTAGTAGAGACAGAGTAGTAGAGAGTAGTAGAGAGTGAGTAGTAGAGTAGTAGAGAGTGAGTGGTAGAGAGTAGTAGAGAGCAGTAGAGTGAGCAGTAGAGTAGTAGAGAGTGAGTAGTAGAGAGTGAGTAGTAGAGAGTAGTAGAGAGTAGTAGAGAGAGAGTAGTAGAGAGTGAGTAGTAGAAAGTAGTAGCGAGTGAGTAGTAGAGAATGAGTAGTTTAATTTAAAAGAGCACAATGAGGAGGATCATTTTGCCATAGAAATTATGATTAGTGCGGAAAAAGAAAATTAGGGCACATTTTGAGTGACTTCTCAAATCCTCTTCTATTTCATTACAAAATTCTGACATGCAGACTTAAACATGCACTTTGAATACCAGCAGCAGACTTCCCTGGTGAGCAGTAGTTTTACTACAGTGATCTAATAAGCAACTAGAGTGCTAACATTCCGAATTTATGGCAACTGTGTGACACATCTGAATGCCTTCTTGATGGAATGAAAGTAAAAAAACTGAAAGTATTTCCTACTGAGGAGACTGTTGTAAATGAGGAAATTAGGAAACTTCAAAACAAATAAGTCTCCTAAGATGGCCACCAGAGACAAAAGAGCCCAAATGTAGCACAAATATCACCGAGATGTAGCCCAATGACAGAATGTCCCAGAGTGTTTTAAAGAACAACTAGAGCGCTAACAGTCTTACTTATGACAAAAGTATGGCACACCTGATGCCATCTTGATTGGAATAAAGTGGTAACACTTAAAACATTTAATTTGCAAAGGAACAAAATGAGGGGGTTCATTTTGCCATAGAAATTATGATTAGTGCTGCAGAAAGAAAGATTAGGGCACATTTTGACTTCTCAAATCCTCTTCCATTTCATTAAAAAATTCTGACATCCAGAGTGAAACATGCACTTTGAATACCAGCAGCAGACTTCCCTGGTGAGCAGTAGCTTTACTACAGTAATCTAATGAGCAACTAGAGTGCTACCATTCAGAATTTATGGAAAATGTGTGACACATCTGAATGCCTTCTTGATGGAATCAAAGTAAACAAGCATTGAAAATGCAATAGGTCTCGCCCTCGTTTAAGTTAAAGCAATTTTGTTTGTAATTAGGTGGCTTTTTAGCTTTGCTTGTATTAGTTTTTCAAACTTTCATGTACATACCATGCATATGTATGCACATATGTATATGTATATGTTTGCATGCATTTATATTTATATAGATATGCAGGTTATATTTATATGTTTATATATGTATATATATATACACATACATATATATAAATGCATATGCATATATATATGTGCATATGTGTGCATGTACAGAGAGGTAGAAAGGTAGAGGTGTATAGGTAGAGGTGTAGAGGTAGAGAGGTAGAGGTAGAGAGGTAGAGAGTAGTAGAGAGAGAGGTAGAGAGAGGTAGAGAGGTAGAGAGTAGAGCGCGAGTAATAGAGAGTAGAGAGTGAGTAGTAGAGAGTAGTAGAGAAAGTATCAGATAGTGAGTAGTAGAGAGTAGTAGAGTGAGTAGTAGAGAGTGAGTAGTAGAGAGTGAGTATTAGAGAGTGAGTAGTAGAGAGTGAGTAGTAGAGTGAGTAGTAGATAGTAGTAGAGAGTGAGTAGCAGAGAGAGAGTATTAGAGAGTAGAAGAGAGTGAGTAGCAGAGTGAGTAGTAGAGAGAAGTAGAGAGAGTGTAGTAGAGAGTGAGTAGTAGAGAGTAGTAGAGAGTGAGTAGTAGAGAGTAGTAGAGAGAGAGTAGTAGAGAGTGAGTAGTAGAGAGTGAGTAGTAGAGAGTGAGTAGTAGAGAGAGAATAGTAGAGAGTAGTACAGTAGTAGAGAGTGAGTAGTAGAGAGTGAGCAGTAGAGAGTAGTGGAGTAGTAGAGAGTGAGTAGTAGAGAGAGAGTAGTAGAGAGTGAGTAGTAGAGTGAGTACTAGAGACTAGTAGAGAGCGAGTAGCAGAGAGCAAGTAGTAGAGTGTGTAGTAGAGAGTGAGAAGTAGAGAGTGAGTAGTAGAGAGAGTAGCAGAGAGTGAGAAGTAGAGAGAGTAGTAGAGTAGTAGAGAGTAGTTGAGAGCGAGTAGTAGAGAATGAGTAGTGGAGAGTGAGCAGTAGAGAGTAGTAGAGAGTGAGTAGTACAGAGTGAGTAGTAGAGAGTAGTAGAGAGTGAGTAGTAGAGAATAGTAGAGTGAGTAGTAGAGAGTGAGTAGTAGAGAGAGAGTAGTACAGAGTGAGTAGTAGAGTAGTAGAGAGTGAGTGGTATAGAGTAGGAGAGAGTAGTAGAGAATAGTAGAGTGAGTAGTAGAGCGAGTAGTAGAGAGTAGTAGAGTAGTAGAGAGTGAGTAGTAGAGTGAGTAGCAGAGAGAGTAGTAGAGAATGAGTAGTAGAGAGTGAGTAGTAGAGAGTAGTAGAGAGCGAGTAGTAGAGAGTGAGTAGTGGAGAGCGAGTAGTAGAGAGTGAGTAGTAGAGAGTGAGTAGTAGAGAGTAGTAGAGTGAGTAGTAGAGAGTGAGTAGTAGAGAGTAGTAGAGAGAGAGTAGTAGAGAGTGAGTAGTAGAGAGAGAGTAGTAGAGTAGTAGAGAGTGAGTGGTAGAGAGCAGCAGAGAGTAGTAGAGTGCGTAGTAGAGAGTAGTAGAGAATGAGTAGTAGAGAGTGAATCATAGAGTAGTAGTAGAGAGTAGTAGAGAGAGAGTAGTAGAGAGTGTAGTAGAGAGTGAGTAGTAGAGAGTAGTAGCGAGTGAGAAGTAGAGAGTAGTAGAGAGTGAGTATTAGAGTAGTAGAGAGTGAGTGGTAGAGAGTAGTAGAAAGTAGTAGAGTGAGTAGTAGAGAGTGAGTAGTAGAGAGTGAATATTAGAGAGCAGTAGAGAGTGAGTTGTAGAGAGTAGTAGTAGACAGTGAGTAGTAGAGAGTAGTAGAGCGTGAGTAGTAGAGAGTGAGCAATAGAGAGTAGTAGTGAGTGAGTAGTAGAGAGTGAGTAGTAGAGTAGTAGCGAGTGAGTAGTAGAGAGTAGTAGAGAGTGAGTAGTAGAGTAGTAGACAGTGAGTGGTAGAGTAGTAGAGAGTGAGTGGTAGAGAGTAGTAGAGTGAGTAGTAGAGAGTGAGTAGTAGAGAGTGAATATTAGAGAGCAGTAGAGAGTGAGTAGTAGAGAGAGTAGTAGTAGACAGTGAGTAGTAGGGAGTAGTAGAACGTGAGTAGTAGAGAGTGAGTAGTAGAGAGTAGTAGCGAGTGAGTAGTAGAGAGTGAGTAGTAGAGAGTGAGTAGTTGAGAGTGAGTAGTAGAGAGTGAGTAGTAGAGAGTAGTAGAGTAGGAGTGAGTAGTAGAGAGTGAGTAGTAGAGAGAGTAGTAGAGAGTCAGTAGTAGAGTAGTAGAGAGTAGTCAGTCAGTGTCAGTCAGTGTCAGTCCGTGTCAGTCAGTGTCAGTCAGTCAGTCAGTGTCAGTCAATCAGTGTCAGTCAGTGTCAGTCAATCAGTGTCAGTCAGTCAGTGTCAGTCAATCAGTGTCAGTCAGTGTCAATCTGTGTCAGTCAGTGTCAGTCAGTCAGTCAGTGTCAGTCAATCAGTGTCAGTCAGTGTCAGTGTCAGTCAATCTGTGTCAGTCAGTGAGTGTCAGCTAGAGCAGCTCTTCTGACCTGGTTCTCTGGCTCTAAAGCAGCTCTGCTGACCTGGTTCTCTCTCTCTAAAGCAGCTCTGCTGACCTGGTTTCTCTGGCTCTAGAGCAGCTCTGCGGACCTGGCTCTCTGGCTCTAAAGCAGCTCCGCTGACCCAGTTCTATGGCTCTGAAACAGTTCTGCTGACATGGTTCTCTGGCTCTAGAGCAGCTCTGCTGATCTGGTTCTCTCCCTCTAAAGCAGCTCTACTGACCTGGTTTCTCTGGCTCTGCAGACCTGGTTCTCTGGCTCTAGAGCAGCTCTGTTTACCTGGTTCTTAGGCTCTAGAGCAGCTCTACTGCCTGGTTCTCTGGCTCTAAAGCAGCTCTGCTGACCTGGTTCTATGGCTCTAAAGCAGCTCTGCTGATTTGGTTCTCTGGCTCTAGAGTAGCTCTGCTGATCTGGTTCTCTCCCTCTAAAGCAGCTCTACTGACCTGGTTTCTCTGGCTCTGCAGACCTGGTTCTCTGGCTCTAGCGCAGCTCTGTTTACCTGGTTCTTAGGCTCTAGAGCAGCTCTACTGCCTGGTTCTCTGGCACTAAAGCAGCTCTGCTGACCTGGTTCTATGGCTCTAAAGCAGCTCTGCTGATTTGGTTCTCTGGCTCTAGAGTAGCTCTGCTGACCTGGTTCTCTGGCTCTAAAGCAGCTCTGCTAACCTGGTTCTCTGGCTCTAAAGCAGCTCAGCTGGCCTGGTTCTCTGTCTCTAAAGCAGCTCTGCTGGCCTGGTTCTCTCCCTCTAAAACAGCTCTGCTGACCTGGTTTCTCTGGCTCTACAGCAGCTCTGCTGACCTGGTGTTCTGGCTCTAGAGCAGCTCTGCTGACCTAGTTCTTAGGCTCTAGAGCAGCTCTGCTGACCTGGTTCTCTGGCTCTACAGCAGCTCTGCTGACCTGGTTTTCTGCACTAACGATGCACGCACCCGACTTCGCGAAAATATATTTAAAAATAATATACATTTATTATAAGTACAAATATATTATTTTGATGAATATCTTACATAATCTCTTGCCTTAATATGTATATTAAAGACACATACATATCATTTTGGAACATACAATTTTTTTGCGGGAGTTGCGCACCCAGCGCGCCCCAGCACGTATATGATGTCACGCGGGACCCGCAACCGTGCCAACATCTCGTACCGTAATGCGCATGTGTCGCAAATGCGCGGGAGCAGGAGTCACAGACTGGTCGCATACCAATCGCGCATATCACGTGATATTAAATGTATATGATGTAACTGAAAAACACGCAGCCGTCGCACACCATACGCGGATCCTTCATGACATTTCTAAAATGGCAGCTAGAATGCGCGCACCCACCGTGATGTGTACACTTTGAGGGCGCGACTCCGAAAAAAATTTGATTTTTTTGTAAAGAAAATAATATAAATATATTAAAATAAAATATTAAAACTAGAAAATTAATCAATATTTCAGTTTTAATAAAAAAATTTTTTTTTTTGCAATTTTCAGAAAACTATATAATGTTATTTAATTAATTAAATATTTATGAATAAACAGTTAAAAAACTGTAGAAAATCAGTACAAAAAAATAGATATAACTACTATCACATTTAAAAGTTAGCATTTAAAAAACCTTTGAAATTCACTGAAAAAAAACATAGGTTTCAGAGACGTTATAGTTAGAAATTAGCATTTAAAAAACCTTAGAAATTCACAGAAAAAAACATAGGTTTCAGGGGTGTTATAGTTAGCTGCCCATTTCACTCATACAAAACCATTGAAATTCCTCCGTTATAGTTAGTTCTGCTAACTATAACTCACGCGCCTGCAATGCACTGCTGCTGATGTCCCATATTGCATCATTCATGACATGGTCAGTGACATCACTGATGACATCTTCCACTTGACAATCTGATACACCTCATCATACACTATTATAACCTTTCATCACTCACTGTAAAATACAGAGTACCATATTTGAAACCATTGACACACCAATACCAGTTACTACATACCCACTCACTGATTCCTAAGTCTACAGACACAACTACCCATTCAACAACAAAATCATCTATACATGCAGTCATTAATTAATAGAACACTATCAAATGCACTTATACACATATATAGACATTGACACATCAGCAGTCATCTTAGTCGGTTATGCAGTCATCCTACTCACTCATGAAAAAAATGTATCGCACTTAAATTTACTCACTTACACAATTATCCAACAACACCTCATTTATTCAAACACTTAGTAACTCATCGTTAATATGTTAAAAAAGCACCATTACAATTATACACTCATTCATATAGTTACTCTCACAATCACTGACTCTTACACATACTTATTTATATACACCAACTCTCACATACACTGCCTTTTATTTTTTTACTTTGTTGAAGATGTACAACTAAAACATATATTCCCCTCACCAACACACAAATAAATAAACTCAGTCACCCAAACAACTGTTTCCACATGCACTCTTAAACCCATACACCTAGTCAATCAACCATTCACACATCTATGCATAGAGTTACACACACCCCATCCAACCACACACAAACTCAGTGTCCCATACAAATACTCACCCAACTAATTATTAACTAATATACACACTCATGTAGTTAGTGACCAACTGATGCAGCATGTTATACAACAACAGAGACAGTGCTGCACACATTCACATAGTTTAGTTACTAATCCATGTATTAAGTGAGACACTTTTAATTACTCACTTAAAAAGACAGTTAGACAGCTACTAAATCCTCCATCCAGACAGTTATATATCCACTCAATCTTCAATACAGATTGGTATATATATAATACATATTTAAATTTCAAACTAAACCACATTCAGTGGATGATGTCATCAGTGATGTCATTTGATATGTCGTCAGTGATGTCATCAATGATGTCACTGACCATGTCATGAATGATGCAATATGTGACATCATCAGCAGTGCATTGCGGGCGCGCAAGTTATAGTTAGCTGAACTAACTATAACGGAGGAATTTCAATGGTTTTGTACGAGTGAAAAGTCCAGCTAGCTATAACGCCCCTGAAACCTATGTTTTTTTCAGTGAATTTCTAAGGTTTTTTATTTTTTTTTGCAAAAACAATTTTTATTGCATTACTCAATCACAAATGACATACACAATGTAATTCAGGTCAGTGGCCGCCATCGGCAAATAGTGCTATGTCCAAGTTCAATCCGGGCCACTTCCAACTACCAATGCACTGTCCCCAAACCCTCCCCAAAACGAACTCACCCCCCCCCCCACATGTCAGTGTGCCGAGACGCCCGATACCAGGAATTTCTAAGGTTTTTTAAATGTTAATTCCTAACTATAACGTGCCTGAAACCTATGTTTTTTTCAGTGAATATATATACATATAAAATGTATGTAGATGTGGAGTTAAGAATAGTAAATCTAAGACTGATGGGGTTACAAATTGGTATCTCACGCAGGCTTTACAACTGCCTCAAGAGCGATGAGCATCCTTGTGCGCTAACTATTCAACACACATGGCCTGGATGCCTAGGGCCGCTGTGTAGTGATCTTTGGTGTGTAGGAAGATAAACCAATTAACATAATCTCTGTATATGCTCCTCCACGCTTACACATAACTACCTTCTGTGATTTAAGCACACTGCTGCTCTGCCTTCCAGAAGTCATATTATTAATGGGTGACAACTTTGATACAGCACTTGATTACCAAACTGATTGCCTACCCCCTAGACTGACAACAGCTTCTCGTGGCTCATTTGCTGACTTTTTGGCTGCTCTTGGCCTCATGGAAGTATGGTGCTCCCTCCACCCATTGACACAGCTTTACACGTTTCATTCAGGGGTCTTTCCTGCATTGACTCCATCTTTACCCCGGCACATTATATCACTCACTTTCACGAAATCCAGCACTTAGCTAGAGGCATCTCTGAGCACTCACCGGTATGGGCAATACATGGCCTACCTAATCGGCAACCCCGCACGACATAACACACAATCCCTGGTACTTCAAAATACCCAGCATACGTGAGGGTCTCCGGGAGGCCACAGAGCATTATTTCACCTAAAACTAGCACTCAGTGAACTCAGTGCGGACCCTTTGGGAAGCATATAACACTGTGATAAAGGGACAGGGCCACTTACTTATTACTAGCCACAAAAAAGACAGAAGGGCACAGATGGAGTCATTAGAGCACGAGATCACAGAGCTAGAGACCCAAATCCAACCAGACATACACCACACACTACGCCTGAAACAAAGAGAATATGGGGACGCGGCATCCAATGCTGCCAGGGCTAGTCACCGGGCAACTCTCCACCACCTTTATGAGGTTGGAGACAGTGCAGGGAAACTACTGCTGTTGCTTGATAGGCAAGAGAAGGGAAAATCGCTGAGTCCTAGAAAAACAGACTTGCAAAGGTGAGCAGGTGAGGGGGAAGCAGGAGATTGCAAACGCTTTCTCCACCTTATTACGTCCACTTATACTCCCCGGCCACTTCCGCAATGGCAGAAGACTCTTGTGAACTGCTAGCAGATGTATTGTTCCCAAGCTTGCTGGATGCAGACAGGGCTCTTCTGTAAGAAGAGCTCATGGAAGAAGAAATAATGTGGTCAATCTATGAGCAGAACTCTAGCAATTTGCTGGGCTCCAATGGGATCCCCATTGAACTGTATAAACGAACAGCCACAAAGATAGCTCCCTTTCTGCTTCATATGTTCACAGAGAGTCATGACTAGGGATCCCTCCCTCAAGACCAACATAAGGGTTATTCATGAAGAATGCAAATCACCGGAGGATTGTGTCTCCTGTAGGCCAATCTTTGTCAAGATCTTAGCCTCCCACTTGATAAAAGTTATTATAACTCTCATCCATCCTGACCAATCCGGTTTTCAGCCAGGACGTAACATTGCTCATAACCTCTGGCGTCTTCACTGTGTTCTGTGCCAAACTGCAGATCTACAGCCCAACACCATGGTGCTTTCCCTTGAAGCTAGAATTACCTTTGATACGGTCGAGTGGCCTTACATGTTCGAAGTGTTGAATAGGATGGGCTTTGGCATGAGATATGTGAATTAGCTAAGACTCCTCTGTTTTTGAACCACTGCCCCAAGTAAAAGTCAACAGGGGCATATCCCCTCCATTCTCACTCCATTTTGGCACCCGACAGGGTTGTCCGCTCTCGCCGTTAATATTCGCTCTTATTTTAGAGCCCCAGGCTGCCTGGATTAGACAGCATTCCCAGGTTCGGGGGCTCCAATGGGCAGACGATTGGGTGGATATAATTTCCCGCTATGCAGATGACATCTTTCTTTAGGTTTCCAACCCAACATTCAAACTCGATAAAATTATGCATATTCTCTCCCTATTTGGTAACTACTCAGGTTATACCATCAATTACAGGAAATCCTTAATATACATTCTCCATGGAGACGTGCCATATCTTCCCAGCGACTGTGAGGCCAGGGTGGTCCGAGAGATTCCGATACTTAGGAATATATGTGACCACTGACCCCAACATGTTTTACAACAACAACCTTTTGACGCCACTTACGCGCCTCAGATATGATATTCACACTGGAGGGCACTGCCCCAGTCACTGATTGGCAGAGTGGCTTTTCAAAATTATGACATTACCCCACTTCCTCTACTCATTGCTTAGCACCCCGTACCCAGTCCCAACCATATCTTTCAAAGCCGGTGGGGCTGACGAGCCCATGGCTACGCACCTGCGTGCCTTGAGTGGTACTTTACCTGAGAATATTTTTTGGCAGCCTACGCAGCAACCCCACACACCTACCTACTCCCTGCTGACGAGAGGCAACTACCTCGAAACACGTGTCCAGGGATGGCTAACGCGACACTCATTTTCATTTCAAACTTTTGGCATAGGCGTACCCGCCGACGCTACTTCATGGACCACAATTCTTTGGGGCAACACGCTGATAGGACTAGCAGAGTGCGGCCAATCGGATTTTTGTTTATATTCAGGCTCCCTTGAGCCGGTGGGGCTGACGAGCCCATGGCTACGCACCTGCGTGCCTTGAGTGGTACTTTACCTGAGAGTATTTTTTGGCAGCCTACGCAGCAACCCCACACACATACCTACTCCCTGCTGACGAGAGGCAACTACCTCGAAACACGTGTCCAGGGATGGCTAACGCGACACTCATTTTAATTTTAACCTTTTGGCATAGGCGTACCCGCCGACGCTACTTCATGGACCACAATTCTTTGGGGCAACACGCTGATAGGACTAGCAGAATGCGGCCAATCGGATTTTTATATCTTTCAAAGATATTGAGATTGAATTGCACACACTGCTTTGGAATGGAGCCCCTTCACAAAGAACAATCAAAAAACTGACAAGAGGTTGGTACGATGGGGGCATTGCCCTTCCGGATATATAAAAATATTATTTGGGGCACGCAGTTGACAGCGGTTAACTACTGGGCACATCTTCCGGTAACCAAACCCGGATACCGTATGGTAGCTCATGTTGGATTATGGAAGGGGGAAGCCATGCCAAGACACCCGCACCTCTCGAGGATTACACGCTCCATTAGCCCCTGCACCAGTTATCACGGGCTCTTAAACGTGACACAGCCCTGTGGTAATCTGCAGCCGCTGTTGGATCCTGGAAGAGGGAAGCGGTGCAAAGATGACAACACCGCTGGGGGACTACATGCCCCATCATCCATTGCACCAGTCATCAAGCGCTCTTAAGTGTGACACTGCCTGTAGCGTGGAATGTGCCTGGGCAAAGCCCGTCTGTGCCCATCTTAGCCCAGAAGAGGCCAGGCTGGGCCATCCCCCTAATGTCCAGCCTTTTGTGATGGCACAGACAGATCAATGGGGAAGAAAAAGGACAAGCAGATGGACACTGGAGGTGAAAAAATAATAAACACACTCAACTCCTTTCTCATGCGGGCAGCTAACATACTAAACAAGGAGATCGAGATTACAGAATGACTGCTTTCTATTGAGGAGGTAAGAACTGGCCAGCTCATCAACAATACTCAGCCTTTGCTGGGAAGCTATACTGCTCCCAGGACAGAGGAGGAAAGGGATTTGCCTCGGAGCTTGATAACCATATTGAAAACCATGTTGATCCACCAGCCTGTACGTCTAAATCTTTAAGGGTCCCTCCAAGAAAGAGGAAAAGGGGGGGCTAAACAAATTACTGCATCTCTACCCAAGACGGTCAGAACTGGCCTTTTACCCAAGAGTTTACCCTCCATAAATATGGATGCTTTCTGTAATATATTTGAACGCTTTCTTACGTCACAATTACAGCCTCTTTTGAGTAGACTGGATCTTATAGAACAACGTTTTATACGTATATGTATTAATAGAGGCCTTGAGGGGTTCCCTGTCTGTTGTTCCTGATTCCGTTTACCTTGCTACTTTGCACAGAATTGCTGCTTGCACATCTTATCTCAAACTCTTTTTAAAAAAGGAAAAACAAAAAAAAAAGACATTTCTGCACTATTTCTATTTTTAAGGTGTTCACTGTTCTGTTTGAATTTGATTGTTGCTTGCACGACTTACTTCAGGGTCCCGCCGGCTTGCCACTGATAGTCGCCATCTTTAGGCAGTGCACTCTCTAGTCTTGTGGCGGCCGGGGCCTATTTAGATGCGTGATGCGCTGACGCGGTTGCCTTGAGGGGTTCCCTGTCTGTTGTTCCCGATTTCGTTTACCTTGCTACTTTGCACAGAATTGCTGCTTGCACATCTCATCTCAAACTCTTTTTAAAACTTTTATTCTCTTTTAAAAAAAAGGAAAAACTAAAAAAAGTAATCTCTGCACTATTTCTATTTTTAACGTGTTCACTGTTCTGTTTGAATTTAATTGTTGCTTGTGCGACTTACTTCCGGGTCCCGCCGGCTTGCCACTGAGAGTCGCCATCTTTAGGCAGTGCGCTCTCTAGTTTTGTGGCTGCCAGTGCCTATTTAGATGCGCGCTGCAAGGACGCACCGCTGGTGCGCCAATGGCGCGCTTAAGGCAAGCCCGTCTGCGCCCGTCATCATCCCGAAAGCGCACAGCGCCAGCCATGCTGCCCATTTAATTCCAGGGCTGGAGGGCAGACTGTGCTATGCCAGAGACTCCTGTGGGCCCTCTGTCCTCAGGTCTGCCCGCATCAAGGTAACTGGGATGTGGTGGGTTGCACTTACACCATCTGCCCGACCTGCGGCTTTAAGCTGGATTTTGCCTTACCCATTTCTATCCAATCCAGCACTTCTTCGTGCAGATCTTTGAGGGCCCCACCCATCTCCGCTGCGCTGCTCGACGTTTGCTCACTCAGGAAACATCATGTAGATGTTTATGAGCTCCTTGTAGACAGACCTGTAGATCTTCTGTTTCTTACGGTGACGTGGCTTGATTCTACATCTGCTCCCATTGTCACCCTGGCTACGCCCGAGGGCTATAAGGTCTCCAGAGCCGATCGACCAGAGGGGAGGGGGGGGCGGAGTGGCCATTATGTATAAGAATAAGTGGGACCTTCGCAGGGGTGATGGCCCATGATTTTAGCATTCTCTTTTCGGCTCACTTCACTTTTGGAAGCTAACTGATCTACAGGCCCCCGGGTCTGGCGGGCCCCTTTCTTCAAACTTGGGGTAATGCTGTTATTTCCCGGGCTCTGCAATTCTCCCACCATATTGTGTTAGGAGATCTTAATATCCACTTCGATCAGGCAGTCAACAAGGACTCGCTTGACTGTCTGGATATTCTGCACCTGGCCCAACTCTCCCAGTGGATCAGCCTTCCCACTCTCCAGGCAGGCCATATACTAGACCCAATCTGCACTCATTTTCCCATCTCGTTGGAGGATCTACACCCGGCTTCATGGTCTGACCATTTTCGAACTTTTTTTTCGTGGGAAGTTACCAATGTGGAGCCATCAGCAAGATCCTATGCCAAACCAGTCTTTGGCAAAATTAATCCTCTTGTGCTTAGTCAGGCCCTGGATGCTTCCAGGCCCTTCCTTTTGGGGTATCTCGAGGGCCGCCTTGCTGGATTTACTATCTGGGTTTCTAATGCATTAGATTTGCTTGTTTCGCCCCCTTGTCCAAGGCTGTTCAGGGAATCTCCGTCTAAACCCTGGTTTACTTCTGACCTTAAAGCACTTAAACATGAATGTAAGATTCTTGAGTGTGTGTGGCTTTGCAGTGAATATTTCCCTGCTGCTAAGCAGAAGCTCAGACTCAAACAAAAAAGCTACTATGGGGCTAAAACTCAGGCCAAAAGGCATTTTTACGCATCTCGCATTGATTCTGCCAAAAACAATGCCAGAGAAATGTTTTCAGTTGTCCAGAGCTTTATGTCCCCTGCTGCTCAATCTAGGGAGTCTTCATCTATAGACGCCTAGTGCGAGAGCCTCTCCAATTTCTTTAGGAATAAAATCCTTTCCATTCAGGCGGCCTTTTCCTCCTGTGATAATGGGACTGGGGCAGCTTTGGTGTCATCTCCTGCTGACCCCAATCATGTTTTTCATGCTTTCAGGCCAGTGGATCTTCCTGATTCTCTTCCTGATTCCCTTGCCGGGCTAGATTGTTGGCGGCAGTTGCTGAGACCATCAATAATGAAGTGTATGGCATTATCAATCTGTCTCTTCAGGCAGCCTACGTTCATGAGGTCTGGAAGCAGGCCAAGATTCTGCCTCTGTTAAAAAAAACGTTGCTCGACCCACTAAGCCCAGTGAACTACCGTCCCATCTGCCTGGCTTGGCCAAGGTGTGCGAGAAGGTGGTGAACAAACAACTCACAGAGTTTGTTGAGAGGGAGGGTCTGCTGCATCCGGCCCAGTCTGGGTTTAGAGCCTCCCATAGTACCGAGTCTGCCCTGGTGTAGGTTTCGGAGGCAATTAGGGAGTGTCTGGACGCCGGCGGGAGGGCAGCATTAATTTTGCTTGACCTGTCGGCGGCGTTCGACACTGGTCCGCACTCTCTCCTCCTCTAGCGTCTTACGAGATCGGTGAATCGGATACGGTTTGGGGCTGGCTTAGGTCCTTCTTGGAAGGACGGGCTCAGCAGATCCTGCTTCCACCGTCCTCTTCTTCTTCCCAGTTAGTGACCACAGGAGTCCCCCAGGGGTCCTCCCTCTGCCCCCTTCTCTGTAACATTTATGTCACACCTCTGGTGTATCTGGCAGAGGACCTTGGGGCTAAGGTTATGGCCTAAGCTGATGACACCCAGCTTCTCTTTACTTGGGATAAGAATGTGGACTCTGTTTCCTCTGCTCAACACTGCTTGTCTTCTATTTTTAATTGGCTAGCCGCCGCACAACTCAAGTGCAATGAAGAAAAGTCGGAGATTCTCCTATATGGAAACTTTCCTTCCAATTTTAGGGAAACTCTTTGGCCGCCTGAGTCCCCTCCTCCCACTTCTACAGGGAAGCCTGCTAAGAACCTGGGGGTGTGGTTTTAGTAGAATCTTTCCTTTTCTACTCAGATCAGGAAACTTGCTGGGACCTGCTTTGGCATTTTGAAAACCCTGAGGAAGTTTCTCCCTCTCCTGCCTAGGGCGGCGAAAGAAACTGTCATCTGTGCCCTTATTCTGTCTCGGCTGGACTACGCTAATGCCCTTTATGTGGGCATTCCGGGCTATCTGTTAAAAAAAAAAACAGGTGGTCCAAAAAGCGGCAGCCAGACTTCTTCTTGAGAGTCCCTCTAGGATTAGCATGAGATCCCACTTACGCTCTCTACACTGGCTCCCCGTAGCCGAATGGGTCAAATTTAAATCTTTAGTTATGGCCCATCGCGCTATTCATGGGCATGGCCCACCTACCTGCAAAAATGCTTTTCTTTCTACACTCCAGCGCAACACCTGCGTTACATGTCCCAGTGCCTCGCCCAGGTTCCCTGCTTTAAATGTCAGAGGCTTGGAGGCAGCTCTCTTGCTCGGAAAACTGCTGTTGCATGGAACGCTCTTCCTTTCGCCTTTCGGAACATTCAGGACCCGTTGATTTCCAAGAAGAACTTGAAAACATATTTCTTTGTTTATTATCAGATTTTTGCCCATCTTTGCCTCGCGCCGGGACACTCTTGAGTATCTGTGCGCGTTACAAATTAAAATAACATAACATAAATAGAGGGCCCATTCAGAGCATGCCAGCTAGCACTCGCCCCAGTCCCTTCAACCCATTATCAAGTTCATTCATTCCATTATCCGAAACGAGCAATACAGCTAGGCAAGGGGACGGAAATAAGGGTCTACAACAAAATAGATCCCAGAAGCGGCCAGAGAGTAATTTACATCCAGAAGTGGCTCAAGAGGGAGCTCCAACTGTCTCAAACTGTGAAAAGAATACCTACCCTTTGATGGCAGATTACTCTGGCCCAAAGCTAGATCTAACCCCCAATTTGACCAACCCATGTGTAAAACAAAATCTCCCATGGCCCCTGCCCAGAGAGAAAGCTAAAACCCCATTGGGAATGGGAGTAGTAGGGGAGGAAGTTCGTGTCGGGAGGCCCCAGAGGCTGCAGACACTAGACTTGCCGCCAGTAACTTGACAATATGTCCTTGTGTTGGTAAATATTCCAGAACTTAGGCAACCTTGGTTAAGACAACAGAAAAACGTACAGCGAAGGTGTTACAGTAGCTTGTTAAGTTTACACAAGGGGGTCCTCATTTATATAGGCATATTTTAATGGCAAGAAGCGTTTCATGAGTGGGCTTAGCTCCAAACAATATAACGAGGGATTGTATTGTGGTGAACCTAGACAGCCCAGGCTTAGAGTGGAACTTACTAAACCAACTTCCAAATGCACCATCCTTAAGCTCTCAGATATTTACTCAGCCGTTAAGTCAGTTCTATAAACCGTGCCCTCCCGTGAGATAAGAGGTGGGTAAACCCAGATATGCTAGCCATCTTAATGTGCAAACAAAGTTTCAGATGAGAATTGGTGAGATACCTCTGAGTAATAGATATGCTCCACAGAGCCTAGAGGATTGTGATTGAGATGGCCTCCATGAAGGAAAGAGAGACAGGAGGGAGGCGGATAGACCCTTCAAGGACAATTTGTATTGGCTGATAGAGGTACTTAAATATGATATGTCTCCAGCAGACATGAGAGGCAGGTTCATCTTTTTAGACGGCTCACCAGGATCCCGGCGGGTAGTCGTCACGGTTTTTGGGGTTATGCTGCCGCCAGGATTAATGTAGGAGTTTAATTTCCTTGGGACGGAGCACCGCGCTGAGGCATCTACTCGGCCATCGTAGCTGGCCATGCACCCTTTGCGTTTCTCCTTTGTGAATCTTCATTGATGCTTTTATAAGGTATCTCCCCTCTGTTATTGTTCTTAATCAAATGGTAGGAATTGCATTGCACTTTTTAGGTACCTTTTAAGTTCATGAAGAAAAGGATCAAGAGAATTGCTTCCATCATTGTGATTTTACACATGACTTAATGTTTCAGTCTCTTGCTCTTATTAGTACATGGTCTCTGCCTCTTAACCAGCAACATTTCTCTTCTCCTTTGTGAGATATTAATGGTTTTAATATGTTATATCTATCTGATGATTGAACAATATAGGGTAGCACTTGTGTAATTCCTCCAAAGTAATAGAAGTAGCTAATTATGAGTCCAACATTCAGGATGAGGCATTATGATATTCTACTTTAGAAAAACTTAGCGTACATGCATATATAATATCTGGATAAGATGAGATAAAATCCTGTTTAGAGATCTTGCAAATTTGCACATTCCCGAAAAAATGTCCCTTGCTTGTTTAGACAGAGGATGCCTCGTTCCACTTCTAGAGATTGTGAAGCACTTCAGGCAATTCCGGTCAAACTTTGCGAATTCTGCACATTTATAAAGCACTTTAAAACAGATTGAATATATTTATAAAAGTCTTAAGCCTGACTTGCAGATTTTCGCACCTAGTATAAGTATTTTAGGCATCTTTAATTTAATTTTATGAAATTTCCATATTCTTGGAAATTTCCCCTTTCTGGCATAGACAGGGGTGATCTCGCTCCATTCTCTTAGATTGTTAAGCACTTCAGATACTTTTGGTTAAATATTGAGAATTTTGCACCGTTTGATAAAAAAATTGGGATTCTCCTGCGAATTTTGCAAAATGTAAAGGCTATAACTGGGCATTCACTACGCGTCATAGCATAGTGCTTTGACATATAGTATTAATTCAATTTGATCAATTTCTTACAGTTATTTATTTTTATACATGTTTATCTGTCTTCACATTTATATGCATATATTTATTTATAATTTCTGTCATAAGAAATATTTGGAGGCACTCATTTTAGTTGCCTGAAGAGCTTGTTGTGGGTTTGGATCGTTTAAATACTATGGTACTTTACTATTATTGTAAAACTGAATTGTGCTACCTTTTGCTTGAACAGTGATACACATACTATTTACTCAAAAACTTGTAAGCTGTGAACCCTTCCTTTAAATTGTGTTTTAAATATGGGTGGTGGGAGGAATGCAATAGCCCTTTAAATATGACACTCTGCGCACGGAACTCTATGACCCAGTCGAAGGCTTGCTGGTGGAACGCGTAGGTTGAGTCCTTTCTAAATGCACGTGCACTTTGCAGAAATATAAAAAGAAAAAGAAAAAAGAAATCTGACAAAATCCACTTGCCCGCTCATGTGCCGTCTTCCTGTGGTTGTCTGTGGTTTTAACTTGGAGGAATTGAGGTTGCCGGGCAGTGATCAGGAAATCTGTAGATAGTTATAGTTAGGACCTAGTATCCATAGGAAAAGCGTTTTTTGATTTGTCAATATCTTTGGCGTCATTTGATGAATCTTTGCGAAATTTTCAAAACTAATGGAGTGATCAGGTCAGCTGCTGTTTTGAAAGGATCAGGGTGATTCATCAAGCGGGGGCTGAGGAAAAAAGGGGGGTCCTAAAACATGTTTTCTCCAAGTTAATTTCCATAGCAAACTTTAGACACGGCTACAGCCGGAATTGCAGAGTTACACCAAATTTGGCAAAAAGGTAGCTCTTGGTTCAGAAAGCACTCTTTTTGTTAAATGGTGTAAATCCGTTCAGTAGTTCCTGAGAGATTTAAACATTTCTCAGATATACAAATGGGGACGCGGAGGATCCGCGAACCCTCCCGATCTTGTGCTTGCAATCTGATTGGCTGCCAACACTTCAAACCAGGAAGTGTTGGCAGCCATCTTGTGAATTGGTTGAACTGAGTCTCAAGAAAAAAGGTAAAAAGATGAAAAGGGGGCAGGGTAGAAACACCCTCACCACCTAGGCCTGCTCAGGGGGTCCCAGAGGGACCCTCCAGAGCAAAAAAAAAGCATTACAAAAGAATTTGGAGCAATATGCGGTGGTTCGGCAAATCTTACTGATTTTTTTTTTTTATGAAGCGCAGGCTCCCGCACAGATGAGATGCGGGGGTCCGCGCAGGCGCCTGTATGCCCTGGGGACCATCACCTCCCTGGGACTTTATTCTTTAAAAACAAAGTGCCAGGGACTCCTGCTCCCACCACGCAGCCCCGGGGACTGCCAACATCCCCGGGGCTAATTATCATAAATGCGGGGGGGCACGTGGCCCCCGCTGCCCACCACCCCCCAGGGCTAAATTCATAAAGATGCCTGGGGGGCTGGAGTTCCCCCACACAGCCCCGGGGACCACCACCTCCCTGGGGCTTAAATATTGTTGGTGGGGGCATGCGGTCCCCCCCTCGTGGAGACGTAAATGGCCCTGGGGGCCACCACCCCCCAGGGCCAGCTCCAGCAATGTTCTGGGGTGCCCACCCACGGGACATTGCAGTTTGCTATGGTTTGGCCTGGGGGTATGGGGCCCTCCTTAAAAAATGAATTAAAAAAATTTAAAATATGCTGGGTCTCGGGGATGGGGTCCCTGGGGCCGAAATCGGCCTAGAGACGTAGGGGGCATTAAATAATCTTTTTTTTGTCACGTGGTAGGAGTCATGACCCTATCATGGCGCTCAGCACGGTCCCCCAGTGCAACGTCGTGGTGGATTTGCGGATCCATCTTAAATAAATAATTAAATGCTACAAAATTCCAGAGGTAGAGTAACCGTCGTGAACGTTTTTATAGAGCTAGTGAGACTGAACTCCATAATCACATTGAAATTGACAGAGTTAGAATTAATATTAAAAAATATAAATTACAAGTTAAAGTTGAAAAAACGAAATGTGTTGTAGTACATTGAATTTGTACTTTTGTTTTACAGATTTGTGACGACTTTGCGAATCGGGTAAATATTTAGAAAGAGTATATATGTTTAAAAATACAATTCTTTCACTGTTGGGTTATAGGTTGGCTCTAAAAAGAGCTGTTGTGTTCATGGTTGTTGAGAAACACTCTGTTCCCTTCATCTGTGAAGTGAACTCCATCACTTCTGCTAATGTTATGCATGTCAAAACGTAGATTGTTGTTATAGATAGAGCCAATGTTATGGTCTCTGAGGTAAGCAGAAATAGCTTTATTAACATGCTTCCTAGCTTTGTCAATCTGTGGACAGAATTGGTTTGACCACTTCCATTTCTGTCTTCGGCATATATTAGAGTATACAAAGGCAGTGTGAGGGAACAGCAACGTCAGTTGTGTAATGGTATCCTTCATTAGGATTTCCAATCCTACCCCTGTCAATGGGCCTAGGTCATTGCCACCAGAGTGCACAATCATGAGTTCAGGAGGGTTGGAGATGTAAAAAGGTTTCAACCAAAGGCATCAATTGGTGCCACTTCAATCCTCTCTGTGCAAACCATTTAATATCCACATTTTACAAACCTAGGTCTTTGTCAATACCTTTGTGTTCAGCATACCTTTTGCCCCAGAAAACATAGCTGTGTCCTACAATCCATATTGTTAGCATTTTGAAGAGATGTGTGGAAGGCATCAAAAAACGTCTGTAGCTGTGTAAGTCAGTTGCTACAATGAGAGGTATCTAAAATGGTGGCGAAGATGCTGTTTTTGAAAAACCAGATAACTGATCATAAACACTGTGTACTCAAAAATAGGATGCATGTTACTTTGCAGAAGAAGTATCTTTCCGATTGGTGATAGAAAAAACTTTGAAAGGTATAGTTGACAAGATAAACGAATATTTGTAAGATTCAACTACACATGCTATTTGTATTTGTAAGCTAGTGTGCTGAATTTGAAAACATGGTGAACTTGTGACCTGCTGGTACAGTTGAATGTTGCTGAAACTGTTACGATGGAAATTAGGATCAAGCAGAATGGGGGAAGGGTTGAAAGTTAATTGTGGTTTTAAAATATGAAATAGTAAGTTATATATATATGGGATGTGATATGCTTCTAAAGTAAGTTTTCCCAAATCAGTACTATGTTTAGAAGTGGTATGTTCTTAAAAAATAATACTACTATTGTTGGAAATACGTTTTTGAAGTCCTGTAAAGGTTCGCCACTACCTAGCGACGCTACACTGCGGCACCGCAGTGGAGTCGCGACTCCAGTAAATTACAGGATCACATCTGGTAATTTTAGAAGAGAGTAATAAAGGGTTGATATGTGTATCCAATATAAAAGTGTTTTGGAATTTGAAAAAATCCAGGGAGTATTTTGATTTGTTACTTACATTCATTTCTGTGCAAAAAGTGAGGGAAAGTTTTAGTGGTGCATCACACTGATTGTGTGGGAAAGAATTCTTTAGGGGGAGTTTCTGATATTTTCATATTCTGCAAAAGTATTTCAGAGGTGAGTTATAAATGTGTAAGGTGTGTTATGTATTGTGTAGGAGTGCTTTAGTGTTTGTAATGATATTTGTAACTTTGCAGCACACTATTTATAAAGCTTGCGAAACATTAGAGAAATGTGATGTTTAAAGTATGTTAAGAAATGTAGAAACCTGTATTGCAGTCTATTTTATTGTCTTCAAATGAAGATTGAAATAAGTTGTGCATACAAATATGTGTGTTTTCTGAGTCTGAAATGAAAGTAGTTGAGAAAACGGAGGGTTAAAACATGTTGGCAGATGGATTATTGTTTATGCTACTTCATATGAGGCTCTGGAAAGGTACACTTGAAGTAGGGTGTATGAATTTAGGTGTGTGCATTAAAAATTTGTGTACTATAATGACTGAGGTATGTGTGTACTTCTACATGGATTCTGATGTGTTGTGCATCTGATGACCCTAACTTAAAAACTATGTAGCTTCTCATACAGGTGCATATCTCTTGTCAGTCCTATTATAGCATTCAGCTGCAGACGCAGACACTTTTTAAAAAAAATTCAAATACTTCATTAAATTTAAAACAGAAATGTAACACGTTTGGAAAAATGTACAAGTTGGACACTAGGTCTGATGTTGCATTAGATCATAGCATAAATGTTATCAATATTCCACAATAATTATTATTCCAAGCAATATGTAAACCAAATAAATGAGAGAGAAACAAAAGAAAAGAAAAAGAAAAGAGAAAGAAGAAGAAGAAGCCTAATCGAATAATGAAAAATAGTGAGCACATCGTAAGAAACTAATAGGGTTTATATAATACAATCGAGAGGCCTGCTGTAGCAACAAGAAATTATGATCAATTAAATCAAACACTATATATACATCTTTAACAAGAAATCGTACTATGCATGAATGAAAGCGAGGAAAAAACGTACTGTATTAGTATCTATAATCAAGAAACCTATAAGATATGAAGTGTTCACGGAGGTTTATGTGTGTTGAAATAAATGTCTAAAGAATTCCACAATGCTCTAGATGAGGATTTCCATGGAGAATTCTGCAGCGCTATATTATCTGCACCCCTGAGATGAATAACACAGTTCATCCATCCTTTATATGAGGTCTTATACATGTCCTTCCAATTGTTAAGTACCACTTTTATTGCTAACGTGAATAAAAGATCTAAAAGGGCTTTGTCTGTATCATTACATGTATCAACTGCCAGAAAGCCAGTAGTTAGAGTAGCAAATTCTCTTTTCAACTTACAATTAAATAGTTTTGAAAGAAAACGTCCCAAAAGGTCAACATGGCCTTACAGTGAAAAATAAGATGGGCTAAGTCTCCAGTTTCTTCTTTACATTTCCAGCACAACGGATCATCACGAATATGAAGAGAATGTAATCTAGCAGGTGTCCAAAATGCATTATGCAATAGCCAAAATTTAGTTTGAGATAGTACTGGGGATAATTTATTACTTGTAGTAGAACTCCACAGCGCGGGGTACCAGCAGGGGCACCAGCGGGGTACAGCGCTGGTGCCCCTGCCCCCCCCCACCGCCTCCTCATTCCGGCCCGACGCCTGTGCTGGGCGGAGGCTGCTGCAGTGCCCGCCTGGACTAACCTGACGGCCTCCTTTCGTAGCGGTGGACATCTGGCACTGACCGGTGCGGCCGGAGCGGATGAGCCACGGGCCCTTCTCACCCGGCGGGCCTGGCGATTTGGCTTCGCTTTCTCTGGACCGGCGGGCCCCGGTGACGATGGGCAGGACCAGAGCGCCGCAGACCCCGGTTCCCTCCTCTCAGACGAAAATGGACCAATTCACCACGGCCGACCGGGACCCAGTGGGTGGACCGGCTGCTGCATCCGGAGTCGCGGGGGGAGATCTTTCCACCATCCTTCAGGTGATCAGTGCATCGCAGGCTTCCGTGGAGGGTAAGATCCGTGAGGTGAAGGTTGACGTGTCTCTCATCCGCCAGGACTTGCGCAAGGCAACGGAATGCCTCACAGAGGCAGAGTCTCGCATTTCCACCGTGGAAGATTGCATCAACCAACTCAAGACTCAAGTGGCTCACCTCCAGACCCAAGCCTCCGAACTCCACCGACGGGCGGAGGATGCCGAAAACAGATCGCGGAGGAATAACTTGCGCCTGGTTGTGATCCCCGAGGGGGCGGAGCAGGGCCGCGCTGACACATTTGTTGAGACTTGGGTGCGTTCGTGGATGCCCGAGGCAGACCTCTCTCCCTGGTTCGTTGTGGAACGAGCCCACCGCTCGTTGACTGCCAAACCTCCACCGGGAGCTCCCAACCGTCCCATAATCCTGCGGGTGTTGAACTTTAGAGATAGAGACGCTATCCTTAATGCAGCCAGGGCGCACGGTCCCCTTCATTTTCAAAACCACCGAATTATGGTATTACATATTCCACAGGGGTGCACACCCAGCGCCGCTCCCATGACGACGTCAAGCTGAGGCTCCGTTCCCTGGGACTCCGATATGGTCTTTTCTTCCCCGCCAGGCTCAAAGTCATTTTCCAAGACAAGACCCTTTTCTTTGACACTCCACAGGCGGCCTGTACCTGGCTCGCAGAGGAGCGGCCTCTTCGGCCGGGGCCGGAACCCTTCACTGTCCGGCGGGGATCCTCACTGCCCGGCGAGGCTCCGCCTAGGCACCAAAGACGTCGAACCTGGTCCCGCAAGAACAATGGCGGGAGGCCGCATCGCGATCATCGGGTGCAGAGTTGCCGCACATCATATCCCCGGCCCCATGTCGGAGGTCTGCCTCCCCGGGCTCGTCTGCCCCTCTAGTAGACCAGGGCGGCCCCCCAGGGCCCTCGGGCGCAGTGCAGCACACAATGTCCGACTCTGACCTGTCCCGGAGCCCCGAGATCCGTATATCCGGTACCGATGAGAACGACTGAAGGGACCACACACGAAGGATACTTTCTTGTTTCCTGGCAGCTTCCACAGAGACCTTGATCGTGGCGCCTTGTGGGGAGGAGGCTCCATTCCGTGCTGGTTGCTCTGGTTGACGTATGCCCGGCTTTTTCTCCGGACTCACTTTCATACCATGCACGAACTGGACTTGATTGTTATGGTAGCAGTTGTCGTATCGTATCTTTATAAGGCTAAATGGAGGGTGGTCCCCCTTTGCCTGGCTCCTGTCTTGCTGATCCTTTTAGCTTAGCACTTAGCCTCCTTGGGGGTTGTTGGTTTGACTTTGTTTCCTTTCCAGGGCGACAGATGCTTCCTTTTCAGAAGTATAGGGTGGGGGGTGTTGGGGAGGGGGGGAAGACCGTTGTCTCCCGCTAGTTTGTTGTTTTTAGCCGCCTACGGGCCGCTGTTCCCAGTTCTACATGGTAGTTCCACGCACCTGGTTACCTCAGGTGATGACTTGAAATTTGCTGGCTCACACTCCTCTCACTGTACGACTCGGACCTAGCCCTGTCGCCTTTTCAGGGGCCTGAGCTCCCCCGCGATGGCCTTCCCCCCTCCCGCATCACCCTTCCCGATGGCACACGCTTTTACTAGAGCCCTCCATATCCTCTCCTGGAATGTCAATGGCCTGCTAGACCGTATTAAGCGTACAGTCGTCCGCGTAGTGCCCACTGCCATGCACCCGATATCCTGTTCCTGCAGGAGACACACCTTCTAGGCTCCCAATGTAATTTCCTCGCCAGGTATGGATTTGACAGGGTCTGGCACTCTGGTTTTGCAAGGGGCTCTCGGGGGTTGCTATCCTGCTGCGGCGCGGCCTTCCCTTCACTCTTGTTCGTGCTCAGCTGGACCCACAAGGTCGATTTGTAGCTTGACTAGCGTGATTGAGGGACAACCCCTTAGCCTCCTTCGCGCGTATATTCCCCGCGCCACTTTGGCCTCCACTCTTCGTAGCCTCACTTCTGCCCTCTCCTCCTTCCCTGCGGGCCTGACGGTGGTGGTGGGGGACTTCAATGCTGTCCTGCAAACCTTGTGTGACACAACAGGTACTCCCTCGGCTCCCCGCCTTACCTCAGCGCGGCGCCTTTCTGAGTGGTCCTCTGCCATGGGTCTCTGCGACGCCTGGAGGGTGTGGCACCCTTGCAAGGCACAATACACCCACACTTCGGCGGCCCATCACACCCACTCTCGTATTGACCTCTTCCTCATGCCAGCCACGGACTGTCAGTTGCTGTCCGGGGTCAATATACTGCCCAGGGGGATCTCGGATCATTCCCCCGTTTCCCTCCACATTGGGTCCTCCAGCTCTAGCACCCGTCCGGTTTGGCGCATGAACGCCTGGTTCATGGAGGACGCCGACTTTGTATCCTCCCTCGGGTGGGAACTGCAGCTTTACTTCTCTACTAATATGGGGTCGGTCTCCTCCCCGGGAACCCTATGGGAGGCTGGAAAGGCGGTGGTGCGGGGGGTTGCAAGAGGCCTGGTCCATGCGAAACGTACGGAATGATTGGCTCGGCTTGTGAGGCTAGAGGCGCAGGCGGCCCGATTGGAGAGCGCCCTGGCAGCCGACGGTGAGGGGGACTCCGATCGGCAACTCACACGTCTCCGAGCAGAGATCTCTCAAATCTCGTTGGATTCTGCCAGGATACGTTGGCAGTCGTCGGTGGCCCGTATATATACGGTTGGGGCGATAAGAATGGTAAATTGCTCCACAACTTGGTGTCGTACCCCAGAGCCGCTCGTATCATTCCTGAAATTCGGTTTGAGACCGGACCCTGCCGGGTCACGTCTCAGGCCATCACCCAAACCTTCGCGCACTACTATGCGGCCTTATATGCGGCCCGACCCCCCCAGTCCTCTCTGTTGGCCCTTTTGGCCGAGACTCATACCCAATTGCCTCGTCTCTGCCGGACAGCTTCGGAGACCCTTGATCTCCCCGTTACTTCGGAAGAAATACACAGGGCCATCTCAACTTTGCGTTCTGGTAAGACGCCTGGGCCTGACGGTTATCCGCAGGAATACTACGCAACTTATCGCGACACCCTGGTACCCCATCTTCTGGACCTGTTCCCACATGTCGCTGAGCAAGGATCCTTCCCGCCTGAAGCGGACGAGGCTACCATCGTTGTTCTTCCCAAGACAAACCCACCCTCCCTTGACTGTGCCGACTATCGCCCGATCTCGCTCATCAATACTGAGATCAAAATTTTCGCCACTGTGGTGGCTCAACGGCTCCTGCCCCACCTACAGGATCTAGTTCACTCGGACCAGTGCGGATTTATGCCTGGCCGGGGGACCCGGCATTGTATACGCCGCCTCCACCTTGCCCTCACTCATCGTCATCGCCTTACCCCCTACCTGGCATTACTTTTCATAGACTTCGAAAAGGCGTTTGACACGGTGGATTGGGGTTACCTTGACGATGTGCTGGAGAGGCTGGGTTTCGGCCCCCTCTTCCGGCGCCTTGTCCGGGTTCTTTATTCTCAACCCAGGGCGCGGGTCCTTATTAACGGCGTACTCTCCGAGCCCTTCTCCATCCAAAGGGGCACCCGTCAGGGTTGTCCACTTTCTCCGCTACTAATCGCTTTGGCGATGGAACCTCTGGCCGCGATCATTCGTCAGGATTCTCTCATCAGCGGCTGGACCTGGGACCGGAGCCACGCCGATAAGATAGCCTTGTACGCTGATGATGTCCTTCTGTACTTAGCAGACCTCGAACACTCTGGTCTGTGCTGTCTGGGCGTCCTTTCGGCGTTCGAGCGGGTCTCTGGCCTTCGACTCAACCCAACGAAGTCTACCTTGGTCCCTCTGCACCCATCTCGGTCATGCTTTGACTGGCAAACGAATATTCCCTTACGTAAACAGTCCTTCAAATATCTGGGTGTGTGGATCGCCCTCCTTCCGGAGCTTGAATGGGCCCTGAACATTGCTCCCCTGGTCTCCAGGGCCAAAGCGGATCTTAAGAAATGGCAATCCCTCCCTCTTAACCCCTTAGGCCATAGTGCCCTTTTCAAAATGATGGTCCTTCCCCGTTTCCTGTATTTTCTACAGAACACAACCGCCCACCTCCCGAGCAGCTGGTTCCGGGAGATGGATGGTGTCCTTGTTCGTTTTCTATGGGATAGCGGGAGATCACGAATGTCCCTAACACACTGCCGTATCCCTCCCTACGACGGGGGCATGGGTGTTACTAACCTTCACCTTTACTACCTCGCTACTCGCCTTATTGTGATCCACGATTGGTTCACAGGTGGATGGTCGGATCCAGCGTACCAAGTGGAACTTAGAACCCTGGACTTTCCACGGATCCAGGACTATCTATATGGGTGTTCAGTACCGCAGGATATTCCTCCCATCAGTAAGTCAGTGCTCCTGGCCTGGCGCACGGCTTTGCGTTACGTCCGGTGGGACCGGAAGCTCACCAGGCAGATGCCCTTGTGGAGTGGAGCATGGTTGAGAGAGGTCTCCTCCCTTCGAGACTTCCGGCGCTGCGACCTCGTGGGGATTTCGCTTCTGGGGGATGTCTGGGTGGGGGACCACATTAGAACTTTTGCAGACCTGCAACAGCGTCACTCTCTCCTTCCCTCACAGTTTTACAAATACCTCCAACTTCGACACGCTCTCCAGGTGCACATTCTCAACCCTACTACCCTTCCGGAGTTCAGTCCCTTGGAGGCCCAGGTGTTGATGGGGAACCTTGGTAGAGGGGGGGTGTCGAGAATTTACAAATCCCTAGTTAATAACGGTCCTGCGTCTCTCACCCGACTACGCACCCGGTGGGAGAGGTGGCTGGGTCCCCTGGAGGAGGCGGACTGGAGGGATGCCCTTATGGCGACCAAGACCTTGACAACCTCCTCCAAACTTCGCCTTACCCAACTTTATTTCCTACACACGGCCAACCTCACTCCGGTGCGGTTATATAAAGCTAATCTGCGGCCCTCCTCAGCCTGCGCACGTTGCTCTCATACCGCTGCGGACTTCTTTCATGTGGTCTGGCAGTGCCCCGTTATTGAATCATTCTGGAGGGGAGTGGAAGATGAGCTCACGGGCGCTCTGGGTTGGGTACGGTGAGCCTGCTGCTCGGGGTGTTGGAGGGCCTGGACGGATCCCGTGCAGATAAACGCCTACTGGGAACGGCGGTGGCGGTGGCAAACGGGACATTGCCGCCTTGTGGTCCCAAGCCAGGCCACCCACTGTGAGGCACTGGAGACGGGGGGTGGATTGGTGTGGAGCCCCTTTTTGCGGCCAGAGGCTGTCCTGAGATGTTAGGCCGAATATGGGGTAAATGGTTCAATCTCCTTCCCCCGTGAGCGTTCGAGTGTGTGAGAGATAAAGTTAGTCCTCATACCATGGTATATCTATTCCTTTTGGTGAGCATCAGTCTGAAAACTTGTGTATACCTGTATCAAACTACTGTGTGGTTCTGCTACCGATGTCAGTTTGTGTTAAATCTAAATGCAATAAAGTTTGCTATAAAAAAAAAAAAACTCTCAACATAGTTGGTTGCAATTGATCTGAAAAAGTTTTATAAAAAGTGGCTGTAAATCCGTCAGGACCCGGAGCCTTATTATCTTTCAAGGCTTTAATCTGGTTCGCTACCTCCAACGAGCTGATTGGTTTTCCTAGAGCTAGTTTATCGGTTTTGTTTCATTGGGGCAAATTCAATCTGTTCAAGTATTGGGTACAAACTTCTAAACTAAATTCCTGATCACTTTTATATAAGTCCTCGTAGAAGGATTTAAAGGTGTTTAAAATATCTTTTTGTTTTGTGTGTGTTTGGTTATTGACATCTTTGATGGACGAGATAACATTTTGGTTCTGCTTATGTTTAAGGAATGAAGCCGGTAATTTACCCGCTTTGTTGGCTTTGCAGAGGTTAAGGGCTTTAAATTTGTTCACTCATACTCCCGCTCTATCACGCAGAATGTTATTATATTCATATTTCTTTTGCGTGAGGAGGGTAAGAATAGTATTATCTTCCAATGAAGTGGCATGGGAGGACTCCAGGGTTTTAATTTCATATTCTAATTTAATTAATTCGGAATTAAGGTTTTTGTTTATTTTTGTTTTAATTTCAATAATGATCCCCCTGATGGTAGCATTCAGTGCGTCCTGAAGGGTATTTACTTTAGTTCCTGCTATGTCATTATGCTTAAGGTAATCTGCAATAGCCTCTTCAATTTTCTTTTTGTCTACAGGGTCTAATAAAACATCGTTATTAAAGTGCCATCTTTTTGGCGAAGGTTCATTGTGACTGCCAGCCAATTTAACACTGATACATGAATGATCAGACACTAACTTGGGTAATATATCAGAGTGTTCAATTAAGTGTGTGAACGAGCCAGAAATAAGAATGTAATCTATTCTAGTATATGAATTATGAGGGACAGAATAAAAAGTATAATCTCTAGAATCTGGGTGTTGAAGGCGCCAGATATCTTTGAGATTAAATTTAGAACAAATATTATGAACTATGGTGTGCGATCTTGTGGGATGATATTTGCATGTAGATTGTCGATCGATTATTGGATCTAACGGGATATTGAAGTCTCCACCAACTATTATAAGATCATCCGGGGGAAGATTTTCTATAGTGTTCGAAACACCCTCCCAAAAATCTGGATCTTCTGTATTGGGGCCATAAATATTCACAACATGAATGAGATCTTCTTCTTTCTTTAAGTGGGTAAACAGTAGTCTGCCGTTACTATCATGAGTTTGCGATTCCAGTGAAATATTGGCTTTTCTAGCTATCAAAGTTATCACACCCTTCTTTTTATGATCTGCCGGTGAACAGGCAACTTGTGAAATCCAGTTATGTTTAATGAAAGTAGCATCTTCCCTCGATAACTTTGTTTCTTGTAACAAAATGATGTCCCCTTTAGTTTTGGCTATAATCAAAGGTTTTTCGGCGTTTAATTGGGTGGTTAAGACCTTTGACATGTAATGATACTATATTGAGATCTTCTGCAATATTGTATGACCTAGCTTGAGCCATCACATATATATTTCAAAACAGGATGTACTAGACACATGCGTTATATATAAAGTATGTAATGTCACCATAATCCCTAGCTCATTCTCAAAAAACACATTAAGTACAGACATATAGCTTGTATTGTCAATGAGCAAGCTAAATATACCAACAGCCTTTATGAAAAAATATCACATAGGCACTATTGTTTAGTAGAACCGTAATACTTCCAAAACAGTATTAAATAACGATCAAAAGACAGAAGAAAAGCGAGAAAGACACGAAAAACAGCTGGGAATACCCAAGAAACATAACACAACACACCCAATGTTAATCCACACTTCCTGGGGATCCCCTCCCAACCTCCCCACATCCCCCTCCCTCCTCACCCTTCCCTGCAAACCTCGAATGTAGGAGGTGCGACGGCAGGAGTGTCGAACTGTCGAACGGAGTTTACTTCATTTAACATGATAAAGACTTCCAGAGTATATCATACAAGTCAAAATGAATTATATGGTACAAGCAATCGAAATCGTGAACCAGACTGTTTTCAAGGGAAAAAAATCCCTACAATTTTTTTAACCTATTAGAGGACAAGGAACATAGCAAAAATAGACACTCCCTATATTAAAGAGAGCTATCAGTGTAAATAGGAACTAACATCAAACTCTTAATATTCACGTGGTATAAGAAAAAATAATCAGTGTTTGCTGGGACGTTTAGTACAGTAACCCATAAAGGACCATCAGAGATCACTGAACTCATAAACAGAGATAATTAGAGACATGTATATATCACGGCTTCCTCTTATTGGAAGAGGACTGAGAAAAATCCATGTCCTGAGTGGGTGGGCCTTCTAGAAAGTTAGATAAATCCATAGGGTCCGTGAAATAATGATGACGACCATTGACTGTGATTCTGAATTTAGTTGGGCCAACAAAGGAAAACTGAATATTTCTGTCTCTTAGTTTTTCCTGTAGAATGAGGAAGCCCTTCCTCGTATCCACAGTAGGTTTAGAGTAGTCCTGCGTAAAAATTATCTTGTGGCGGTTCCAGATAAGCTGACGAGTTTTGCGGGCATAGTTGAGGATAGCTTCCGTGTGTTGAAATCTCATTGGTCTACAGATGATAGGACGGGTTGTTTGCGGTGAAGCAGAGTTAAAAGTTGGAATTCTGTGTGCCCGGTCTTGAACTGAATTTTAGAGTTTTTTTCTCCCATTGTAATGGACTTGCAAGGAAAGGGTGTAGACTTACACTTGCTAATACGACCAACGTTAATGATGGAGTAGACATTATCCTTAATCAAAGCACAAACTTATTTAAGAGAACCAGAACACTTGGACAGAAGCAAAAAGTAAATGGCGAAAAAGGGTCTGGAGAAATTACCCAGACTGAAAGAAGACACCAGTTATGTGATACTGAAAGTGCGCACGAAAACACGGAGCCTTGAGTGCTTAATTTGGCCCCAGCTAATGAACAAACTGAAATGACCAGTTCGGCATCAACCGGTAGGACCAACACATTTGGCTGATGGAATGCTTACTAACAGAGCACTGGTGAAAAATATAGAATTAACCCAATTCCTTGCGATATAATGAAGATTCACACACCAATGGCCGACTATTATAATTGAACTGATGACATAATGATCAGAAATTACATCCCCCAAACAACTGTACATTACACTAGTAGTGGATGACTCCTCCACATTGCAGAATAAAAGATTGAAGGAAATAAACAAGACGCCTCACCGCTTAAGTTGACAAAGAGGAAGGGAATCAATCACATCCAGACTGCAGGGTTACATTAGGACAAGAGTCTTTACAGGTGCTGAGCATCAAATTGTGCCGGTTCTCATTGAGGCACAGAAGGCTTTGGCAACAGTTGTACTTGACCTCAGTATCCACGAATTGTGAACTGCTGGTTATAAATAGCAGGACCGGGGATCCTAGCACTGATCAGACGGCGAGGAAACAGCGCTCACGTCGACCTCTCCTGGCAGCCATAACGAGGTCAGGCAACAATCAGCCGGACGGCGGCATAGAGCTAGGGGTTGTCCCGCTCTAGAATGTTTCCCACATTCGACCCCACTGCTTTCAGAGCAATTAAATTAATTCCACGCTTGCTTGCATCGCGCAGCTCAACCCCCTCAACGTTGGTACAGCGATCTCCGCATTTAATCATTTATAGCCGCCGTTTTAGGGTCAGGCTGCAATAATCGAATGATCGACAAACATCGCAGATCTTGGCAAATACAGTAACAAATACCTCAGCGAGGGTGTGATCGGGTAATGGTCCCATGAATCTGCTGCCTGGTACGGAACCCGGTACATAGATGGGCTTTTAATGAACTCAGAGTGCATAAAGCACGAGATCCGCCATTTTAGGCCCACGGGTCTCCGAGCTCTTCAAAATTGCTGACAGTGATTTCTTGGTGGATTGCAGATCATTCTCAGCGGTGACGACCTCCACAGGAGCAGCGCTCCACCAGGAATCAAAGCCGGGTTCAGTGAAGGACCGCCGTTTCCATTAACTCTGGAATACCTTCGCTACTTCTGCGTCAGCGACAGAGCGATGAGATCAGGCAGCCATCGGCTCTGCCGTTCAAGCCACGCCCGAAGCAGACATTTATTACCTATGTAGGTGTCACAGAAACCCTCAAATAGTGTTCAATACCAGCCGTGGTCTGTGCAGGTAACAGCGGTGGGGCTGGGTAAGGGAGAATTTCGAAGGACGATGCTGAAGGAAAATTAATTAATTATTTAAGTTTCCCTCTGCATCGTCCACCAAAATCCCCCCTTACCAGGGCCCCACCACTGTTACATGCACGGACCGCAGCTGTTCAATACCCACCTGCCCTGTATAATTTGGAGAAAGGAATACATATAAGTTCTTCTACACAAATTTAGAGAGCATGTTGTCAAAAACAGAGGTATTCTAGAATTCGTAGGCTTCTTTTGATGTATTATTCCACCACAAAAAAGTACAGACAAGCACGCTGATGTCTTGAAAATATGGTGAGACTTGCAACAGTGACATGAGAAGATTTGGCCTTTCAAATTTGGCTAGGTGTAACATTATGAGCAGTCGGTCAATAATGAAGCTGCAAGAGAAAAGAGAGGATTATAACATGTTGGCAGATGGATTCTTGATTATGCTACTTTAAATGAGTCTCTTGAAATGTACACTTGAAGTAGGCCATATCAATTTAGGTGTGTGCTTTAAATGGATGGTTCTGTCTGTCAAGTTTGAGTATATGCGTGCTATCATGACTGAGGTATGAGTGTACTTCTACATGTATTCTGACACATGTTGTGCATCTGATGATCCTACCATAAAAACTATATAGCTTTTCATAAAGGTGCACAAATCTGTCAGTCCTACTTCAGCATTTAGTTGCAGAAGCAGACATGTGTTACCTATTTAGGTTTCACAGAACTCCTCAAATACACAGTTCAATACCCACCTGCCCTGTTATATGAGGAGAAAGGAATATGTACACCTTCTTGTACACATATTTAGAGAGCATGTGGTCTGAAACAGAGGAATTCTAGTATCTGTAGGCTTCTTTTTATGTACCATGTCACTAGAAAAAGGCACAGACATACACATTGACGCTTTCAGACACATAGTGAGACTTATAATAGTGACCTGAAAAGAGTTGGACTTTAATATTTGCATAGGCCTAATATTATGAGCTGTCAATGAATAATGAAGTTGCAAGAGAAAAGAGAGGTTTAAAACATGTTGCAGATGGATTATTGTTTATGCTAGTTTATAAAAGTCTCTGGAAAGATACACTTGACGTATGCCTTATAAATGTAGGTGTCTGCTTTAAATGGGAAGTGGTGCACTTCGTCAAGTTTGAATATCTACGTGCTATCATGACTGAGGTATGTGTATACCTCTACATGTATTATGACACATGCTGTGCATCTGATGATCCTAACCTAAAAACTAAGTAGCTTATCATACAGGTGCACAAATCTTGTCAGTCCTGCTAAAGCATTCAGTCGCAGAAGCAGACATCTATTACCTAAGTAGGTGTCACAGAAACACTCAAATAGTGTTCAATACCCACCTGCCCTGTTATATGAGGAGAAAGGAATACATATACCTTCTTCTACACAAATTTAGAGAGCATGTGGTCTGAAACAGAGGTATTCTAGAATTTGTAGGCTTCTTTTAATGTATCATGTTACTACATAAAGACACAGACATACACATTAATGCCGTGAGAAACATGGTGAGACATATACCAGTGACATCAGAAGAGAGCGCCTTTCATATTTGTTTAGGCCTAACATTGTGAGTTCTCAGTGAATAATGAAGCTGCAAGAGAACATTTAGAGTTAAAATATGTTGGCAGATGGATGATTGTTTATGGTAGTTCACATGAGTGTCTAGAAGCGTACACTTTAAGTAGGCCGTATAAATTTAGGTGTCTGATTTAAACAGAAAGTGCACTCTGTCAAGTTTGAATATCTGGATGCTATCATGACTGAGGCATGTGTCTACTTTTACATGTATTCTGACATGTGTTGGGCAGCAGATGACTCTAACTCAAAAACTATGTAGATTAACATACAGCTGGACAAATGTTCTCAGTCTTACTACAGCCTTCAGTCCGGGAAGTCCAGATCATTTGCCTAGGTAGGAATAACAGAAGCACTGGAATATTGAGTTAAAAATCTGAGTTACATGTTGAATGATCAAAAGGTAATGCAAACGTCTTCTTGTACACAAATTTGGAAAATAGAAGGGCACATTAATTTATAAATGTTTTCTTCCAGAGTTTTCAAACATTTACAGCTTTGCTAATGTGCATAGTTAGGTATTGTACATATTTATTTCTTATGGAGAGAATGCCAATGTAATTGTAAGCAACTGCTTATTGATTATTATGAATATTAATATATAATTATTCTTAAATTATTAATTGATGTAACAAACTATTGAAACTGTTATTTGTTTTTAAGATATTTACTTTGCTTGGAAAAATATTTGAAGATGGCAAGAACACATGAAAAGAGAGGAGAACAAAAAAAGTACTACTTAAAGAAAAGTGAAAAGAGGAAATTAGATGATGCGCAGAAGGTTATACAGAAAAAAAACTCTTCTGGTAGAGAACCAAACAGTTTTTTAAAACATATTTACGGAGATTGAAATATGTGGAAAATGTTAAAAAGAAAAGCTTTACAACAAATGAGAAACAAAAGAAAAATTGTCAAGCTGAAAGAAGTTTAAATTATAGAAATACAATGAATCTCACAAGAAGGCAGAAAGAGTATAAGGATAAAAGAAGAAGAATGTTTAAAAGTAGAGTAATTCAAAATGCATTAAATTGTAAAAAATATACAAAAAGATCAGCAGCTTATAAGAAAAAGCAACAGATTGAAAGTGTAGTAGATAAAGCTTTCTGATATAAAATAACAATTATTTATAATAATATTGAAGAGAATGAGAACATTGGATAAAACAATGGTGTTTATGAAGAAGAAAAGAAAAAGAAAAAAACTTTTACTGGTGAATAGAGGCACACTTCCAGTACTGAGCATTTCTTTAATGAAGAAAGCTATTTTCAAGAGAACATGCATTTGATAGTAGTGGTTGATGCTATGAGGTGAAAGATGGTTCTCCTATTCCAAAGGAAAAAATGGTTCCTAGGAATGTGGAAGAAGTAATAGCTGAAGAAGCTCAAGGGAGGTGTACACAAGCTCCAGTGTATAACTGGGATGGCAGCAGTATTTACAGTATTCAACAGCAATCTATTGACATATTACGAATTTCGTTACGAGAATATGCCAAGAAAAGTGTTAAACAGAAGATTAAGATGTTACAAGAACTAGATCCATGTAAAATAGGAAAATATAGAAAGTTGCACGGTCATTCTCTGGCTTGTCTTTCATGAAAAGTGTGTCAAAGTACTTTTCATCATTTAAGAATGTTAGCTCTCCACCACTCTGAAATGCGGAAGTCAGTAAGGAGACTCTACTATGTATAAACTCCTGCATTATGTTTAAGTAAAATGAACACAGCTCTTTTGCACGGTTCTGTATCAGATGTACAGAAAGCTTGTGATGATATACAGTTTAGTTTTTTCGGTTCAGAAGAAGAGTGTAGAGAAACTGAGGGCCATATTCACAAGGACCCATCTCCGATTTATCCCCATATTAACGCACCAAAAGTGGAGATAGAATTAACACCCCATTCACAATCCGGTGCAAACTGCAGACATCGCCAGTATTCACGTGATAACTGCCCCAAAACTTAACACCATGGTGGACACCACCAACTAACACTAATGAGATGCAGAGTAGGCATTCCCGTGCAAAAACACACGAAAAAACCACAACACCACTTTCACAACGAACTGCCAGATCCGCGATGCGAGTCAAAACCAAGCGATAAGCCGCGTTAGCCGCAGGTATTTCACACCTGCCTCTAGCAGGTGTAAAGATGAACGACTCCCTGCAGTAGCAACGGAGCTCCCCAACAGCCACACCCGAAGAACAAACAACGCCATGGAGCTACTCATCATGCAGCTCGGAGCCCCAACAGGGCCACAACACCTACCGCCACCACCCCCCAGGACCTCCACCACCCCCTGGACCCGGACCCGCCCCTCCGACCACCACAGAGGCAGCGCAGAGTAAGACAGCGGACCTACCGAATCCGCACCACTCTCACAGACCTAACGCCCGCGGAAGTCATTGCCTACTACAGGCTCAAAAGGGCAACCATCCTCCGCATCCTGAACCACATCGCCCACAGGCTGACGATCCCAACATAGCGGAGAACCAACATCCCTCCGCAGACATAGCTGCTGGCTGTGCTGCACCTGTTGGCCTCTGGTACCTTCCAACCAACAACTGCCAGAGTCGGAGGGGTCTCACAGCCAGCCCTATCAAAGTTCCTCACACCTGTCCTGGATGCCATCCTCAGCTTCATACCCCAGTACCTTCACTTCCCCAACACTGCGCAGGAACAGCTGGAGACAAAGCAAGGCTTCTACGCCATTGCCGGATTCCCGGCTGTGTTGGGGGCAATCGACTGCACACATGTCCCACTTGTGCCCCCTGCGGATATTGTACACCACTACCGCAACAGACGGCATCAGCATTCCATCAATGTGCAAGCAATAGTGGACCACCGGGGACTCTTCACCAATGTCGTCCCCAACTACCCAGGCAGTGGGCATGATTCCTTCATCTTCCGACAGTCCATCATCAACCAGCGCTTCCAGGATGGCACATATGGAACGGAACTGCTCGTTGGTAAGTGCCAAATCAACACATCACACACCCCAAAGCCACCAACACACAACTCACAACTGTGGGAATGCACACGTGACCAAACAACATACATGTCAAACTACACGACCACCTACCAGACATGACAACACCACGCCATGGTCATCCTGGGCTACCCCTGCACCCAATATAGACATTACATGGCACCACAGCCACACAACAGCTGAACGTGTGGAGATGCGGAATGCAGCCAGGTGCGAGGATGCATGTGACCTGTGAATGAGAATGTACACAACGAGAAGTGAGGCGTGGAGGTGCAGGACAGACATGGCCATGCAGACCACAACTGCTGGTGACTGGAGAGTAGTGAGCAGTGGAAGCAACACTTTCACCCCAGGACGTGGAACAGATAGCGGAAGTGACACACGCTGCATCCTCCCCTGTGTGCGTGAACGTAGTGGGTTGGCCCTGAGTACGCCAGGGCTGCGCAGAAGTGTGGTGACAAACCCTGTTGCTCAGGACGTGGGCCACTCCCGAGAAGGCCAACGTCACTGACAGTGCGGCGCCGCACGGCCTGCAATGAGGCCGACGCCGTGAGCAGCGGGGCCTGCGACCCTGTGCGCCTGCTGCACCCCAGCACGCTGATGCACAGACCAGGCCTGACCGACCCAGCGCACCACGGCCGCATTGCTCAGCTGCCGACACCCTCGTGTGTCGAAGAGGGCCCAACATGTGCCGGGGCAAGCTCCAGGCCCCAGTCACACGAGCTCAGCAGCCTCCGCAGTCCATCGCTGGCCCCCCCGATGCTGGCCCTCATCACTCCTTACTTATTGACATGCTCCACCGGTGTGCTCTTTGGACCAGTAGGTCCCACATGTGGAACAGTGTCCTGAGTCCTGAATGGCAGTGACCCCAAGTCACCAGGCTCCCTTCGATCAGTGTGGCATAATTCCATTAAGCAGGCCTGTGACATGTGATGCCAATAACCCTGTGCGCCATGAGTGTCCGTCATCCGCCAGCAGAACATTGTTGGTGTCTGAGCCTGTGGCATGGGGGTTTTCATCAGCAACGGGCAGGTACGGACTTGGTGTCGGGCCTGGGTCTGTGGCATTCGTATGCGCCATGTTGCTGGACACAGCTGGCATGTGCCCTCTGCATCATGCCCTGGGGGTAGGCCCCTCATTCTCCCCGTGACACTCTGCGGAAGGCACATATGACACATACAAGACCCTGCTATGCTCTCATGACCCTACCCCAGTCTCCTGAAGATCAGCGTCCCAAGGCGGTGGGCCCGTGTCGGCCGCTGTACATCTGGGGAACACTAGCCTTGTGCAACTCGAGTCATTCCCCCTTGCTGTACTGACATTGCATTTCTGACTGTTGGAGTTGTTGCCAGCACCAGCTACTCCATGAGGGCTGGCTTACACTCACCCCACACACAGCCTGCACAGGCGTCACTGTATTGGTGGGCCTGCCATCACATCCTGCTGAACCAAGTATTGACTCTTTTCTCACTGCACTGTCACAGGTGATCAAGGATATGCACTGTGCCCTTGGATGATGACACCCCTCTGAGAACCGGACACACCCGCCCAGAGGCAGTACAATGCGGTCCACATATGCACCAGGGGCATCGTTGAATGCACATCTGGTGTGTTGAAGTCACGTTTCAGGTGCATGTTGTGTGTTGCACGTCTGTGTTCGCACCAATGCCCCATGGATCCCAGTTCCAGAGGTACCCGACGATGATGGTGACGATGGGACAGGTGGCCCACATCCCACTGCAGCTGCGGCAGGAATGGCTCGTAGGAACTCCATCATTGACACTTACTTCTCATGAGCACGTCACATTGTGGCAGTCCATGGCAATCATGGGACAATTGAGGATGTCCAATAGCGCTGCATGTGTGATTAAAACATATTTGCATGTTGCAGGTTGTACTTGTACATTGTCATGTTACATATTCCTGCGGTTTCAGATGTGATTTGCCATGGTGTGCACATTTACGAACCTGTAGTGTCCTGTGTAGTGTCCTGTGTTCTGTTGTGGAGGGGTTTCTGTTTGTACCGGGATGTTATCAATGTCGAGGTGCACTTCTGCTTATGTGCGTATGCTGCACGGTGGGCGAGTTGCTCCTGCAGCTCTGATTTGTCTGCTACTGGTCTTTTTCATGCGGTGGGCCTGTCGGTTCTGTTCTTCCACGGTGCTTGGATGTTGTGGTGTACATGTTGTCCTCGGCAGTCGGCCAGGGTGGATCCGTGGTACTCCGCTGTTGAGGTTTTTTTTCTGTGGCATTTTTCGTATGCTGCTCTTGTGCTTTTTCCCGCATTATGAGTGTGTATTGCTGCCCTCGCGCTGGTTGCCACTGTTTTCTTTTCGCGCTTTGGCCCAGGTTTTTTGGTGTTGTGGTTTGTGTTTTTATCTCCATCGAGGTGGTTGTATCGCGGACATTGTCCGCGGTTCCGGCAGACTATTGCATGGTACCGCCTTGTTGTGAAATCCACGTTGACACGGGGTTATTTACCCGTGATAGGCTGCGATGTGTAAAGTTGCGTTAACATTTTTTGGTGATGTATAGCACACGTTCTTGTGAATATACCCCTGAGAGTTTGACAAGTGTAGGTGTTGAAGAACACGAGAAAGAGGTTAGTATTGATGAGTTTGCAGAAGAAACTACAAAGTTTAAGACCGTTTCGTCTAGAAAACCAAACTATATTTGTATTTGTTGTCGATGTACTCACTATAGAAGCTAAACTAGGAATGTTGATTTATATTTATATTTAAAAAGTGAAAAAGAAAACAATGATAAGTGGTAGCAATTTTGTCTTTATTTGTTTGTAGAAAGTCAGTTTGAGTTGGCTAATGATCAAGTTATTTGTAAGTAACTGTTACAACAAACTAGAAGAAAACAAAATGCCAGCTAGAGCAGTCCATAACAACTTAGAGTTGGTACCTATTCCTCAGGAACTAGCAGATTTAAATGTATCTGAGTCTATTCTTATTCAATCTGTACACCCATTTCAGGCCATAGTTCCTATGGAGCCTAAAACAGGTAAGCTGCTACCAACGGATTTACAAAAAGGTCACAAAGGAAGAATTGTGTACTTACCTTTAGATTTTAAGAAAAACATCGAAACTGTTGGTGTAGAGAGAAAGGAAAACGAGCCAGTAGTTATTCTAGTGAATGGTGTACCAACAAAGAGTAGAAAAATCAGGCAAGCATTTGTAGATGTTAATAAACTTCGAAAGGCTACATTATACTTGGACCAGAATAATATTTATTATAAGAATGTAAATGTTGATGAACAAGTAATATACTTACAAGATGAAACACTAATCTCAAGTGGCCAAATTGAAAAAGTGGACAAATACAGGAGTGAAGAGATTTATGAACATTATACTATATATCCTCTTCATTCGAAAGAAATCATAGGAAACAGTATTGAATTATTTCAAATGAAAAAAGCAAAGGGAACTCCCATGAGAGTATGGGAAAAAAGTTTAGAAGCTCATTGGTTTCCACAGCTATTCCCCACTGGAGAAGGTGGACGATGTGATGAGCGAGCTGTACTGATTTCAGCTTCAGAATACCAATCACCAAGAATGTACTGTGAAGATTCAAGATTTCGGCAGTGCATTCCATATATATTTCATCTTCTGTTTGAAAGTAATTTGCCTGCATTTCATATGCAGTAAACCATATATTAAAAACAGAAGTTCATCTTCAACATGTTTCTGCAAAAGAGTTCATGGACAAATTTAAAGAAAGAGATGAAAATTTAGAATCTCAGTTAATTAATTTGATAGCGTGCCAATGAATGGTGTACTTAAATGCAGGTTAAGAAACCTAGGTACACCTACATGGTTTCTAACACTTAGTTGTGATTAATATGCGTGGGATGATTTACTTGAAGTAAATTCAAATGTAAAAAACATTGAACTGAAGACAGCTGGAGAATTCTGCTGTTTGGATCCTGTAAATGTCTGCAGATATTTTAACCATAGGGTTCAAGCTATGATGTTATTTATCTGCAATAAATGTTTTCCACCACTTGGAGAGATAACTGATTTCTTTTGGCGAAAAGAGTGCCAAACCAGAGGTGCTCCTCATATGCACATGCTATTATGCATGAAGAACATACCAAAATTTGATAGTGATGAAACTGTTTTGTCTTTCATCGAACAGTATGTTACATGTGCCATTCCAAGAGAAGGAGGAGAAAAGAGCTTGAGACAACAAGTTTTACACTTTCTAAGTCATAGATGTGGGAAATACTGCAGATGGAAATATAAATGTAGAGGAAAATGTTATACAAAATGTTGTTTTGGATTTTCATGTTCTATAATTTCTAAAGGAAGAGTAAATACTTTATTCTCAGCAGTAATACATACAATAACTCGAAAATGTCCCAAGAAAACATACAACTTAAGAAGAACAGAAGCTTCAAAGTACATTAATGACTACAATCCAGTTATTTTGAAAATGTGCAATGCAAACATGGAAATTCAGTATGTTGCAGATAATGCAATTGCTGTTGCTCATTATGTTACATAATATATTACAAAACCTAAAAAGTCAGAGATGAAAGAAACGTGGGAAGACATTTCGGCAGAAAAAAGTCTTAGCAAGCACTTGTACAGCTTCAGCTTGAAAATGCTTTCCCATAGAGAGATCGGATTCTACGAATGTTCGGAATGCTCAGGCTCAGCCAGTTTGTATTCAAAGTCAAGAAGAATCATTTGGATAAGTCTAGGTCTACCCTCAACACGAAATAGAGTATTGAAATCTTTACAAGAAATTGAATACTTAGCACAGTATGAGCCAGAAAGTACTGATTTTTTTCAAAACTATTATGTTGGATAAAAAGAGTCCACATCTTGAAAACCTATGTCTATATGAAATACTTCAGCATTACAGGTTTAAAAAGAATTTTAGAGAAAATATAAAAGAAGAAAAATATACAGTATTTGGATGTGATGGATGTTTACTGAAACATGTCAAAGGGAATTGTATTAACCACAGAAAACTGAGTTGTGAAACTGCAGAAAAGAGGGAATTTTTCTATTTAGCACTTCTGCAGCTGTTTAAGCCTAGGAGTAGTGAAACATAATTATTTGGAGATTTTGTCTGCTATGAAGATTCGTTTAATGCAACTAAAGACAGCATTCAGTGTAAGACTTTTCCAACTTACTTACAAATGTTAAATGATGAGATTGAACAAGAAGGTACTATTGCAGCTGAAATAGCTAGACAAAGTTCACAAAGCAGTCAAAGTTCAGTTCCAATGATTGAAGATCCACTGGAACAACCAATTATTGAAAATGAAGCAGCAACAGCCATGAATGGGGTAGAAACTGCAATGCAGCAAACACAACAGGATATTATTCAGTTTGAAAAGTTAGAGGAACAACTAAATATTGAACAAAAAATAAATATATCTACAAGTCAAACAACAGGTAGAACATGGTTTCCTCCATGAAAAAAGAATGCTAATGTTCATCATTTCAACCTATTCTATTGTACATTAGTGGTCAAGCTGGAACATGAATATGTTTCTTAATTAAAGTTTTGACCAGTTATCTACACAAAACTACAGAATCACATTTATCTTGTGTTATAACAGCTCCAACTGGATTAGCAGCACACCACATTAAAGGTATTACATTACATCGATTACTTATGCTACCTGTTGAACATGATAATAAATTGGAATATCAAAAGCTATCGGGAGAAGCTTGTCATGAAGTCTCAAGAGTACTGAAGAAACTAAAACGTTTAATCATTGAGGAGGTGAACATGGTGTCAAACTTAATGCTTGTGTTTGTACACTTGAGAATGCAACAGAATTTAAAAACAGATTACGATATTCTGTTTGGAGGAAAATATTTAATTATATTTGGAGACGTACTACAACTTACTCCTGTTAAAGGACAACCTGTTTTTAAAACACTTCTCAATGATGACATAAGGAAATCTTTGGGAAATATTGGGAATGTAAATATTTGGTTAAACTTCGAAAATAAAGAACTTGTTAAGAATATGCAACAAGCAGGTGATGAAGATTATGGAAATATTCTTAAAGACATAAGAAATGGTAAGTTGACGGAACATGGTAAACCAGCTTTAGAAAGTCGGCTACAAAGGAACTTGTTTACATCTAAAAAAAATAGTGGCAGAAGTAATGTACAATATGCTTGTAGAAAACAAATCTATAGTTTGCCTAATGCCTACACTGCAAGAGTGTTCTACATTTAATGAACAACTTCTCAAAATGGAAAAAGAACAAATTCTGGAAATTAAAGCTGTTGACAAAATTGAACACCAGGGAGAAACAATTCTTCTTACTGAGAAACTCCAGGCTAAATTGGATTCTTTGGAAAAGTATGTATCTAAAACTGCAGGATGAGAAAAGATTTTGCATGTGTGTAAAAACTGTCGAGCAATTTTGTGGTGTAATTTGAATATAGAGGAAGGATTAGTAAAAGGAGCAGTGGAAAACGTTGTTGATTTAGAACATTTTCAAAATAAGGATGGAATAGAATTTTTGATTATAAAATTTGACCCGAATAATGAGCTAAAACAGATTGGGCGTTGTGTTGTACGCTTTTTGCATGTAAAAGACTTGTATGTTCATAGACAACAGTTTCCTCTGTATCTAGCATATGCAGTAACTATTCATAAATCTCAAGGAATTAAGTATAGATGGAAGTATGGTGTTCAAAGAGGGAATGGCATATGTTGCATTGTCTCGAGTAAGAACTAACTTAAGACAAAATCCTAAACTTACTACCATTTTCGTATTCATAGAAGACACTTACTCATTTTGGTATTCACAGAAGACACTTACTCACTTCGGTATTCACAGAAGTTAGGAGTCCTAACTTTAGGACTCCTAAATGCCTTCTGTGAATACCGAAAGTCTTAAAATTAGGATTTTTCTCAGTTTAGGAGTCTTAAAGTTAGGACTCCTAACTTTACTACTACTAAACTGAGAAAAATCCTAATTTTAATGCTTTCGGTATTCACAGAAGGCATTTAGGAGTCCTAACTTTACTACTACTAAATATAGAAAAATCCTAATTTTAAGACTTTCGGTATTCACAGAAGACATTTAGGAGTCCTAAAGTTAGGAGTCCTAACTATACTACTACTAAACTGAGAAAAATCCTAATTTTAAGACTTTCGGTATTCACAGAAGGCATTTAAGAGTCCTAAAGTTAGGACTCCTAACTTCTGTGAATACCGAAATGAGTAAGTGCCTTCTGTGAATACCAAAATGAGTAAGTGCCTTCTGTGAATACCAAAATGGTAGTAAGTTTAGGATTTTGTCTTAAGTTAGTTCTGTGAATCGGGCCCAACATCTGGTTTGTATTTGATAGATTTTGATGAGAAAAAGCTTAGTGCTGATGCAAATTGTGTAAGAGAGTACAATTGTTTAAGAAGACTGTATGCTCCTCATTTAGGAGAATATGCAATATATGAGAAACGTACAGTGTGTCCAAAATGGAAATATATCAAACATTGAACTAAGACACAACCCATGCAGTAATCCAATCACCCAGGCGCTACTGTTGCACTTGTCCACTCATCCAGGCACTACCCATGCACTCATCCAATCACCCAGGTACTATCTATGCAGTCACCTAATCACCCAGGCACTATCCATGCACTCACACATCCACTCAGGCACTACCCATGCAGTCATTCATTCACTGAGACACTAGCCATGCACTCATTAAATCACTTATTCAGTATGCATTTGTTAACCAAATCACAAAGGCACTATATATTCAATCAGTCACATATCAATTTGTTCATACATACAAGCATTATTGCTCAAATGTGTTACCCATACATCCACAAATTCATTCAATTACATACACAACATAAACCAGTGGTTCCATAAGAACCGTTTGTTTTGGGAGTGGAAACTATTTTAATTTTAATTTGTTTTTTTCAAACTATTTTGTAGTTTTTGGGTGTTTTTTTAAGCAAAATTTAAACAAAAGACAAGCACCAAAAAGTGTGCTTAGCAGGAAGAAAAAGCAACAATGGTTGTTGATGGTGTCCAACATAGTTTGGACAACCTATCCCCTCACACTCAAAACAGTAATACACTTTTAGCAAACAAATCCTGCCTTTGCGAAGTTAGGCAATGTGGTGGAAACGTTCTGCAGCCTTTCGCCATGTCGAGATGTTCCGGGCTGAGCATCTTGGACACCTTCCAGCTCCTTCAGCCTAGAGAGTTCTGCTCTAGCAAGCCGGTTTCTGTGCATGGTCTTTAGGTGCTTATACACAGATGATGTAGCGCACAAGTATTTCTTATCGGAGTCGCGGGAAAGCACCTTGTTGCAAATTGTGCAAGTCACCTTTTGGGCATTCACTTTTTACTGCCCTTCCAGAATGGAGAAAAACTGCCAGACCACTCTCTCCTTCCTCTTCTTGGGTTGCTCCTCTTCTTCCTCCATCACATTCTGCTTCTCCTGGTCTTTAATGTCAGCTAAAGTTGCCATGTTTACATTTCCTACAAAAAAGAAAACACCCAAACCCCTCCGAAATAGCTTCTACTAGAAGGAATGTGTCTGTTGCCAACCAGACTCTGATGTAGAAGAAAGAGCGTGGGATCTCTTTTTTGTGTCACATGTGGTGCGCAACCCCTATGCGGTGGCACTGCGTCCCCAACGCGATTCAGCCACTTCTTTTAATTTTACATTTTAACTATATTTGGTTGTATTTTATAATATTTGATTTACAAATAACTGTACCTCTTCATTTAAAATAAAGTAAATGAATCTATATCTATATATAATATAATTGTAAAATAATCTTTAGATTCGCGTCCCCTACACGAATCCGGAAGTACATGCAATCTAAACGGACGCACCGCGACCCCTGAAATTATTATGAAAAAAGTTTTTTATTAATATACAGGTTTCTTTACTATCTTAGTAAAACTGTAACCTTTAACTTAAGCATATTATTGTCTACATATACATATTAATATCACAAATAAAAAAGATAAAGTTGCACCCGGACCACGATTCCGCACTTACATCTTGGAAACAAACAAGGAGGTACAACATATTTTAAACAAAAGTATTAATGTAATATTCAAATCACTTAAAAAACCAAAGGTTTCACGTATGTTATAGTTAGCTGGACATTTCACTCGTAAAACACCAATGAAATTCCCCCGTTATAGTTAGTGCAGGCAACTATAACTCACGCGACCGCAATCCTCTGCTGATGACGTCAGATATTACATCACTGTATTTAGACACTTATTTACCCATGTCTTCTTCCATTAATCTTTAGCTATACATATATTACAAATATTTATTTTTCAGAAAGACACATATGTCATCAGTGATGTAATATCTGACGTCATCAGCAGAGGATTGCGGTCACGTGAGTTATAGTTGCATGGGGAAAACGCGTTTTGGGACCCCCCCTTTTTCTCGGCCCCCGCTTGACGAATCACCCCGAGACTTTCAGGGTAGGAGCTGAACGGAGCGCCCCATTTGTTTTGACAATTTCACGAGGATTCGTCAACCGGCGCCAAAGTTATTCAAAATCATTGATGTCATGAGTGATGTCACTGACCATGTCATAAGTGATGTAATATGTGACGTCATCAGCAGTGCATTGCGGGGGCGCAAGTTATAGTTACCTGATCTAACTATAACGTGGAATTTCATTGGTTTTTTACGAGTGAAATGTACAGCTAACTATAACTTGTGTGAAACCTATGGTTTTTTAAGTGAATATATATATATATATATATATATTACCTACTGGCGGTCGCCAGTAGGTAGTTATAGTTAGGACCACGTTTCCATAGGAAATCCGCAACATTCTATTTTGAATAACTTTGGCGCCGGTCGACGAATCCTCGCAAATTTTTCAAAATAGGTGGGGCGCTACGCTCCGCTCCTACTCTGAAAGTCTCGGGGGATTCGTCAAGCGGGGGCTGAGATAAAAGGGGGGTCCCAAAACGCGTTTTTCCCATGCATTTTTCCATAGGACCTTTAGACAGGGCTACAGCCCGAACGGCTGAACAGAATTTAATGAAATTTGGCAGAGAGGTAGTCCCCAGGTCAAGGAAGTGCCTTTTGTAGGTTTGGTGTAAATCTGTTCAGTAGATTCTGAGAAAATAGCCTTTAAATCAATATATATATCTGAGCCAGCTTACGGTGCGCTTACGGTGCGCTTACCGTACGCGTACGGTGACGTGCGCGAGCGCGATTCTGATTGGGCGTTAGATCTTAGTAAACATTCGAATCGGTCGAAACCAGGAAGCGGCGGCCGCCATTTTCTCTCTCGCACTCTGAGGGGGGAGGATAAACAAAGTGTAAAAACATGTAAAGGGGCTGTTTAGACAGCTCCCAAGCACCTAGCCATGTTGGGGGTGTCCCCAACGATCCCCCAAGTGAAAAAAGGCAATTTTTATTTTCTTGTAAATTTCGCCGATTACGCTTACCGTACGCGTACGGTAGCAAATAATAAAAAAAATAAAAAAAATAAAAATTCTCCCCACCCCGTTTACAAACGGTGCCCGTAGGGCACCATTTGTGCATGGCTTATATATACCAAACAAAACATATATTTTACCAGTCACAACAATGCTCATCATATGTTTCCTCCATGTGCGCACGGTGCGCGAAGCGCATCGTGCGTTCATGGCCCATCTAGCGTAACGTGGACACGCGGTGCGCGAAGCGCACCGTGTGCTCACTCTGCGCGAAGTGCACCGTGCGCGCACGGAACGAACTGCGTTAAGTGGGCGCGCACGCCACAAATGGCGTAAAGTAACTTAGCATTTAAAAAACCGTACAAATTCACTGAAAAAACCATAGGTTTCACACACGTTATAGTTAGGAATTAGCATTTAAAAAACCTTGCAAATTCACTGAAAAAACCATAGGTTTCACACATGTTATAGTTAGCTGGACATTTTACTGATAAAAAACCAATGAAATTCCCCCGTTATAGTTACTGTAGGCAACTATAACTCACGCGACCGTAATCCTCTGCTGATGACATATGTGTCTTTATGAAAAAAAAATATTTGTAATATATGTATAGCTAAAATTTAATGGAAGAAGACATGGGCAAATAAGTGTCTAAATACAGTATTAGCATCAGCAGAGGATTACGGTCGTGTGAGTTATAGTTTTTTATCAGTAAAATGTCCAGCTAACTATAACATGTGTGAAACCTATGGTTTTTTCAGTGAATTATATATATATATACACACACATATATATATATATATATATATATATATTTGTAGAAGCAATAATTGTCGCATTCCAAAGCTATTAGTTTCAGGGTGTTATTCACCACCACTGGTGGTAGTGGTGGTGAATAAAACCCTGAAACCAATAGCTTTGGAGTGCGACAATTATTGCTCTACAAATTCAGTGTTGGGCTGGATTCCACCCTCTTTATGTTGGCACCGGATGGCAGAATGCGCTGTCAAAAGGAATCAAATTGTTGAACAATATATATATATATATATAGATATTATCTACTGGCGGTCGCCAGTAGATAGGTATAGTTAGGACCTATGTTCCATAGGAAATCCGCAACATTCTATTCCCAATAAGTCTGGCGCCGAATGACGAATCTTCACGAAATTTTCCAAACTTTTGGCCAGCTCCGCTCCGCTCCTACTCTGAAAGTTTCGCGGTGATTCGTCAAGCGGGGGCCGAGAAAAAAGGGGGGTCCCAAAACGCGTTTTCCCCATGCAATTTCCCATAGAACCTGTTGTTGCAGCTACAGCCCGAACTGCTGAACGGAATTACACCAAATTTGGCAAAGAGGTAGGCCTCAGTTCAGACTCGTGCCTTTTGCTTAAATGGTGTAAATCCGTTCAGTAGTTCCTGAGAAAATTAGAGTTAAAAGTTAGTTATATCTATGGCCGCGGAGGATCCGCCCACCCTCCCCGAACCCTCCCGAGCACGAGCTGAATGCTAATTGGCTGCCAACACTCTGAATCTGGAAGTGTTGGCAGCCATCTTGTGCCATGGTAGAACCGAGGCACAAGAAAACCAAACAAAGGCGCAAAACGCGACAAGGGGGAAGGGTAGAAACACCCTGACCCCCTAGGCCTGCTCAGGGGGTCCCACAAGGACCCCCAAGGCTAAAAAAATGTTTTTTTTTATCGCGGGTTGCGCATCCCTCTAACGAAAAAAAAACGAAGCGCGGCCTCCCGCGCTTTGTTTTGATTTAGCACCCGGGGGGGCCAAGTCCCGGGGGCCATATGGTATTATAATGGGGGGCCCAGAGGGGCCCCCAGCCCCGGGGACCGCGACCCTCAATTTCTCTGTTGAGGGGTTCTCAGGCCCCCCCAGCCCCGGGGACCGCCACCCCCCGGGGCTTAAAAAATTATTGGGGGGTTCGTGAGGGACCCCCCAGCCCTGGGGACCACCACCCCCTGGGGCTTTGAAAGAGGTGGGAGGGGGGCCGTGCGGCCCCCCTCCTGGAGCCCTCGATGGCCCAGGGGACCGCCACCTCCCAGGGCCGGATCCTGCAGTGTCCCAGGGTGCTCACCCCGGGACACTGCCGTTTGCAATGACAGGGCGGGAGCCTCGCGGCTCCCACCCTGTCATTGCAAACTGCTTTGCTATTTGGAAGAGAGAGCAGCAAACCTGCTCTCTCTTCCAAATAGCAAAGCTGATTGCTTTTCCACATGGGGAGCAGCATGTTAGCTGCTCCCCATGTGGAAAAGCAATGCCGGCTCCCGCAGGAAGCGGGGAGCCGGCTGGGACCGTGGGGGGATTGGGACCCCACCACGGTCCCCAACGAGATGGCCAGGCCCCGGGGGATGGGGTCCCCGGGGCCATAAGTGGCCCGGGAGGGCCCCCCTCCTAAACATTTAAAAAAAATAAAAATAAAAAAACGTCCCCGGGGGATGGGGTCCCCGGGGCTTTAAGTGGACACAGGAGGGGGGCTACGCAGCCCCCCTCCCTAAAAATATGTTTAAAAAAAAAAAAAAAGGCCCATGCCCCGGGCAGATTAAGGCCTTGGGAGGCGGGCCACGTGGCCCCCCTCCACAGTAAAAACAAAAATAAAAAATTAGGGGGCAGGCCCTGGGGGATGGGGTCCCCAGGGCCAAAAAATAAGAAAAAGAAGTGGGGCTCCACAGCCCGCCTTCTTAAAAATAATTTTATTTTAAAAAAATGGGATCGGGGAGGAGCCAACGCCCCCTCCTTTCATCACTCTGCAAACGCGCCCCCACAGTTGCACAGTGGTGAAGGTAGGGGGCGGGGCCTGACGTGATACTGTGCAAACACGCCCTGTGGCGCGTTTTTAGTTGGGGAATTCATTCCTCTTCAATCCAGAGGTCCCCTAGGGGACAACTAGCCCACCAGGTACCTCAACTAAGCGCCACGGAGCTGCGTTGCAGAGTGTTGTAAAAAGGGGTGTGGCCTCTTAACACCTCTCTGCAACGCAGCTTCCTGGTGCATACTGGAGGTACCTGGTGGGCTAGTTGGCCGCCAGGGAAGCTCAGGATTCAAGGAGAATTAATCCCCCAACTTAAAACACCCCACGGGGCGCGTTTGCACAGTGGTGAAGGTAGTGGGCGGGGCCTGAGGTGATGTGTGTGCAAACACGCCCTGTGGCACGTTTTAAGTTGGGGAATTAATTCCTTTTCAATCCTGAGGGTCCCTGGGGACCAACTAGCCCTCCAGGTACCTCCAGCAAGCGCCACGGAGCTGCATTGCAGAGTGTTGTAAAAAGGGGCGTGGCCTCTGAACACCTCTCTGCAACGCAGCTCCCTGGCGCATACTGGAGGTACCTGGTGGGCTAGTTGGCCCCCAGGGGATCTCAGGATTGAAGAGGAATTAATTCCCCAACTTAAAACGCGCCACAGGGCTTGTTTGCACACGTCACCTCAGGCCCCGCCCCCTTCCTTCACCATTGTACAAATATTCCTGTAAAATCAGCCAAACTACGAATTCCGATTTACTCACCTGTTATCAGGAGAGAACCCAGGGCTGCATCTGTTAGCCCAGCACTGACTCTGAAAAGTAATTCTAAGCGTACTTACCAGTAACTTGTATTTCCTTAACATAGGAATCCATTGTGTGGTTTTCAGCAGAAAATTTTCTGAGTGTCCATTTTTGAAACATACAAATATTCCTCTAAAATCAGCCGAACTACGAATTCAGATTTACTCACTTGTAATCAGGAGAGGACCCAGTGCTGCATCTTTTAGCCCAGCATTGACCCTGAAAAGTAATTCTAAGCGTACTTACCAGTAACTTGTATTTCCTTCCATAGGAATCCAATGTGTGGTTTTTAGCAGAAAAGTTTTTAAGTGTCTATTTTCACAAACTAAAAATATTCCTCTAAAATCAGCCGAACTACGAATTCCGATTTACTCACCTGTTATCAGGAGAGGACCCCGGGCTGCATCTTTTAGCCCAGCACTGACCCAGAAAAGTAATTCTAAGCGTACTTACCAGCAACTTGTATTTCCATCCATAGGAATCCATTGTGTGGTTTTCACCAGAAAATTTTTTGTGTCCAATTTTGAAACGTACAAATATTCCTCTAAAATCAGCCGAACTACGAATTCCGATTTACTCACCTGTTATCAGGAGAGAACTCAGGGCTGCATCTTTTAGCCCAGCACTGACCTGAAAAGTAATTCTAAGCGTACTTACCAGTAACTTGTATTTCCTTCCATAGAAATCCATTGTGTGGTTTTCACCAGGAAATTTTCTAAGTGTTCATTTGTGAAACGTACAAATATTCCTCTAAAACCAGCCGAACTACGAATTCCGATTTGCTCACCTGTTATCAGGAGAGAACCCAGGGCTGAATCTTTTAGCCCAGCACTGACCCTGAAAAGTAATTCTAAGCGTACTTACCAGTAACTTGTATTTCCTTCCATAGAAATCCATTGTGTGGTTTTCACCAGGAAATTTTCTAAGTCTCCATTTGTGAAACGTACAAATATTCCTCTAAAACCAGCCGAACTACGAATTCCGATTTACTCACCTGTTATCAGGAGAGAACCCAGGGCTGAATCTTTTAGCCCAGCACTGACCCTGAAAAGTAATTCTAAGCGTACTTACCAGTAACTTGTATTTCCTTCCATAGGAATCCATTGTGTGGTTTTCACCAGAAAATTTTTGAAGTGTCCATTTTTGAAACGTACAAATATTCCTCTAAAATCAGCTGTACTACGAATTCCGAATTACTCATCTGTAATCAGGAGAGAACTCAGGGCTGCATCTTTTAGCCCAGCACTGACCCTGAAAAGTAATTCTAAGCGTACTTACCAGTAACTTGTATTTCCTTCCACAGGAATCCAATGTGTGGTTTTTAGCAGAAAAGTTTCTAAGTGTCTATTTTCACAAACTAAAAATATTCCTCTAAAATCAGCCGAACTACGAATTCAGAATTACTCACCTGTTATCAGGAGAGAGCCAAGGTCTGCATCTTTTAGCCCAGCACTGACCCAGAAAAGTAATTCTAAGCGTACTTACCAGTAACTTGTATTTCCTTCCATAGGAATCCATTGTGTGGTTTTCACCAGAAAATTTTGTGTCCAATTTTGAAACGTACAAATATTCCTCTAAAATCAGCCGAACTACGAATTCCGATTTACTCACCTGTTATCAGGAGAGAACACAAGGCTGCATCTTTTAGCCCAGCACTGACCCTGAAAAGTAATTCCAAGCGTACTTACCAGTAACTTGTATTTCCTTCCATAGGAATCCATTGTGTGGTTTTCACCAGTAAATTTTCTGTCTATTTTCACAAACTAAAAATATTCGTAAAAAATCGTCTGTATGACTTAAACACATTCTTTCAACTGTTTACAGGAGGTTAGCCAGTGCTGGATCCAGGATCCACCACTGAGTAAGGAAAAGTAACGATAACACCACTTACCTGCTAAGTGAATTTTCTGCCATAGGATAACATCGGTGATTCTATGGGAAAAAGTTACTAAGTGTCAACTTTTAAAATACAATAATATTCCTTAAAAATTACTACTGTAACCAAAGCGCTTTTACTCAACTGTTTACAGGAGATGTCCAAGGACTGAATCTAGGATCCAGTTCTGTGGTTAGAAAAGTAATCCATAAAGTAACCAATTGCATTTAATTAGAAATTCACATTGAGCTCAATGTTGCTTTGTGTTTGAAATTGTGTTGCCCATTACAACAACTGTAACTACTGTACTTAAAAGTCTGTTGCCTATTTGCCAAGTATTTAAACTAATGTATTTCATTCTGAGAAAGTATATTTTGTATTGTAATGTATAATGTAATTAAAAAATATATATCTAAAATTAAATAGTGTTAAAAATGTAGTAAATTAGTATCAAAAAAATCAGTATAACAATTAATACATTATAAATTGTCATTTACAAAACCTTTGAAATTCACTGAAAAAACCATAGGTTTCAGGCCTGATATAGGTAGGAATTAGCATTTAAAAAACCTTTGAAATTCACTGAAAAAACCATAGGTTTCAGGGGCGTTATAGTTAGGAATTGGCATTTAAAAAACCTAAGAAATTCACTGAAAAAACCATAGGTTTCAGGGGCGTTATAGTTAGCTGGACATTTCCCTCGTACAAAACCCTAGAAATTCCCCCGTTATAGTTAGTTCAGCTAACTATAACTCGCGCCCCCGCAATGCACTGCTGATGACGTCACATATTACATCACTCATGACATGGTCAGTGACATCACTGATGACATCACTGATGACATCTCAAATTACATCACTGAGTCCTCAAAACCGCAAACATTTGAATATTCAACGACATACAATTAGAGACACATAGCTCTACTATACTCAACTCTTAGGTCACTGCAAGAGATTCAGGAGCGCCATAACTCCAATTCTACAAACCGAACCGCTGAACCTCTGGAATTCAGAATGGACTGGGACAGTTTCTAACTCTCTCTGTGCAAAATCTGACTCTCTAAACCTCAATGACAGTCATCCTCTGCTACCAGATTGAAGCAGCTCACAATGGAGTTTGCACCAGGCAAATCATTAGTGCAAATTCAAGTACAAGCTGCACTCAAGTGGATGGAACTTTGTCTTGTATTGATGCTTAACATCAATATATCAGCAATACATCAATAACACAGAAGCTCATTTGGCCCCACAAGGATGACTGAGAGTGGTAGGTTTACAAACCATGAATGTTTCTTAGCAGATTAGCAAAGTTACAAACTCAAATCAATCAAATTTAGTCATCAATCAATAATCACATAAAAGCATTGTTCGTTATATTTTAAAGCAAGTGAAAACAGCAAATACAAACACAGGCTGTTCAAAGATTGCCATATGCAAATTACATAAGATTCATTTTCCCCTGAAGTGAAATTGTCTAATGCTAAACTGAGGATTCAGAAGAGGTCAGGGAAGTTTAAAAAATATATATATTTATATATTATTTCCAAATGAAATTCATTACAACAATTAAAGGCAGCTGTGTCTCCATATATAATACAGTTAGGAACCAATCAGTTGGCAGATAAGTTTATAGAATAATTGTACTGCAATTAATACATGGCATGTGAAATAATGGCAATATACAGGAATTTAAATACAGTTCAGTAATGCAAAGACCAGAAAGAATGTGTGTTGACAATGGGAGAATCACAATAAAAGAAGGGGGAGAAGCAATAAAGGGAAGAAGGGCAGAGCACATTAACAAAGGCGAGAGAGTCCTTAAATTCAGGATGCTAAATTGAGCATTTGTGCTAATAGATAATCTTGCAAAGGACACCAAATACTCCTGGGCATGCTAGTTGGGGGCAACATGGAGTAGAATACCAGGTCAGGGAAGTTGAGCAGCAAGCATCAGCAAGTAAAAAAGGCAGTACCAAATAAAAGCTCAATCAGACAAAGAATAGATTTTGCCATGATTTTAACTCTACAAGCAGAAATTAAACAAGAATGAGGTCTCAAGAGAGAGGAAAGGGGCAGCTGTTCTCAAAAGCGTAGATAGGAGTATCTAAAACTAACTAACTTTGTACAGCACAATTAAACACACAATTCAATCAAATGTAACTCTGGGGGCGTGGTCTCGCTGTGAATGGAGTGAGACGCATGCTGCGGGAGCTCCGGCTGCTCGCTGCGCTTCAAAGCAATTAAAGCGGAGCTGGGGCTTTATCGGTGCCGTTATTTGGGGCGCATGTGTGGCAGAGAGTGAGGGGCCCCCACCTGACGAGCGGACGGCGGCTGGGACTCGACGGCTGCGGTGATGCGGCCGCTTCACCTCAGCCTCCTGGCCCGGATTGCAGCAGCCGCCATCTTGAGGCACCCAGGCTCGAACCTTTCTTGTGGCTGGGGAGTGCTGCCCTGAGCCCCTTCAGACTCCTCCAGTGCTGCGCTGTTCTGACCGAGGCTCTGGTGCGCGTTTGGAGCAGTCAACATCCCTGTGGCGCCAACGCTTGATCCTCTCTTGCCGCTCCGGCTGTCCGCCATCTTGGGGCCAAGCACAGCCCCGATCAAGATTGGGACTGCCTGGGAGGGGCAAGCGGTGAAGCAGGCTCCTGGACCCTTTGGCAGTGAGTGACGCTGCTGTGTGGCTGGCGGTGGAAGGAGGTGGCGAATGGAGGCCCCGGCCGCAAAGGGACCTATCCTGATTCTGCTGCAACGCGTGCTGTATAAGGGGCGGGGTTACTGGAGCTTAACTACTGCCCCGGGGAACGGATCTTCGTTGCGGCCCCACATTCTGTCTGATTGCCCGTCCACCTCCCTGTGATGCTCCTGCATGGGGACCGCCTGGGGCCTTCCTCAATCACACCGGCCATACTGGGCACTGCTGCACCGGACCGCGTGGTCGAGGCCTATGAGAGGACCGGCCTGACCTCGGCGTGCTCGCCCTACAGGGGAGACTCACTCTAGCACCAGATCGTCTGGGCCCTCGCTGACCTGCTGGCTGGGGTCTTTGAAGAAGCTACTCTGCACCGCTGCGGCCATAGCGGACTCTAACCTTTCCTTGGTGGCATTTGGTACCCTGCGTTATCTCACCCCCGAGGTGTGGAACGCGGCGCCTTGCAACATCCCGAACCGGCGGACCGGGCGCTGAGCCGGGGGTGGCTCCCTTGAGTACGGAGGTACAAGCTAGGTGGACAACATTTAAGATACAACCCCTGCGAGCCATAGTGGAGGAGTAACCTCGCTACAAGGTGTGCCCGCCCCTGGAGTCTCGGGCTAGTATGCGAAGACGGATCCTCCCTACACCTCCCAAAGTGAAGCTACTGGTGGCTGCGGCTTGGCTCTGCGCCCTAGACCCGGTGGCCCCAAGCGGCACTCGCCCCCTGGGACCACGATTGGCGTGTTTGTTCTGAGCTGGATGCGCGACCCAGAGCGGGCCAGGCTTACACGATTCAGTCATCGGGGTTTGACCGCCTTAGGGGCGAGGATCCGGATGCAGCCCGGTGTTTTGGGCCACTGCCTGCCCTCTCTTTCGCCATATTGACTGTGGGACCTCACCAAACGCGCCCTGATCTTCGCCATCCGAGTTAGAACAGGTACAGCCGGTACCCCCATTTATTTTCTAGCGGGCCCTTGACCGCTCCTAGCTACCACGTCTGGCGTTGGTGGGTACCGGTCCCAGCCGGGAGATGACACGCACTAAATCAGTGAAGGACACAGCGGCACCCCCAAAGGACAACCCTGTGGTTGCGCAGTGGGGCATATCGGGCACAGCGGCCTCTGGGGAGATGGCCTCACAGACTGGGGAGGACTCGCCACCTGTCACCCAGGCTTTCATGGCTAGCTTCATGACGGAGCTCAAAACTGAAATAGGCTCCTTACATACAGAGGTTCACTCTTGTGTCTGGGAGCTCAGGAAGGAAGTCACCGACCTCGGGGAAAGAGTAGATGGCCTCGAGAAGACTGTAGATGCGCGAACAGTGGACCAAGAGCAACTCTGGCAGCGCCTGCCCGCCCTTGAGGAACAACACATTGACCTGCTACTGAAACAGGAGGACTTGGAGAATCGGAGCCACCGGAACAAGCTTCGCATCCGGGGGGTTTCTCTTGGGGCGGAGGGGACAGACATCATGACCTACGTGGCGCAGCTCCTACATGAGGTCTGGGGAGATGATGACGCTTCCCTGTCGGCTCTGGATTGGGCACACTGAGTCTCCGGCCCCACCGGCAGATCAGGCCTCCTCCCGGACATTCGGACCCGGCTCCATTTCTTTATGGAAAAGGAGGCTATTCTCAAAGCGGCACGCTCTAAACCGGACCTCACCTACAACGGTGCCAAAATACAGATCTACCAGGACCTCACGCCCACCACGCTCCGGAGATGCTGAGATTTTAGACCTGTGACGGACAAGCTGCTAAGTTTGAATATTCAATACCAGTGGGGCCACCCTTTTCCACTCATCTTCCAGTGGGAGTTCAAGCGTCGGATGGTGAGGTCCTTTCAAGAAGCGGCGCAACTTCTCCATCTCTCCCTAACGCCGCCTTCTAGCCCTACACGTCTCCCGCCCCTCACTCGTGCCCCTTCCAAACCATCATGGTCTACCATACGCCGCCACCGGCGCTCTTCACGTCCTGGAGAGCAGTCATCTTCACAAACCAAGAATGACATTATTCAACACATCCATTCCATGGAAGGGGACCGCTCTGCAAACAGCTCCCAACCTTAATCTCCCTGACTGACCGGAATCCCATCTTTGCCGTTGGTGGAACACGCTGACCTCGGTAATTGTCTCACAACCCGGAGATGTTTGCGTCCAGCCACTTGAGCTGACCCTACCCCAGCTCCATACCTGCAGTGCTGTTCTTTCCTCTTCGACAGGAGCATCACTTATCTGCCCCTCCTCCCTAGTGCCCCAACCTGCTCTCTACAGTGGCATGATGGACTACTTCAGGCTTTGATAAACTCATGGCTGTCGCCCATCCCCTGAAGATACACGCGAATATTCGTACTACTCACACGTACACCGCCCGTATTCGCGCATCAACCACATTTTTATTTCTCACGCCTTGATCAGCGAATCACTCTCGGCATCCATGTCCGCCATCGCTGTCTCCGTTCACGCTCATCTCGAACTCCTCCTTGAAGACCCGTCTGCTTGTGCCTCTCGGACCCCTAGTTGGCGCTTGTCACCGCACATTCTACGGGACCCAGTTGACGTGGCGAGCCTGCGAACCGCCATTGATTCCTACTTCGCAACATATGACATCCCCGAAACCCCGTTCCCGGTAGTGTGGGATGCATTCAAGGCCACGATCCGGGGTCATATCACATCTCTTGCAATTGCACGGGCGCGTGAGGCGCGTCTCCTGGAAAATAACCTCTCCAAAGACATCAAGGACCTGGAGAGACAGGACCAGGAGCGCCCCTCACTTGCACACAAACGTCACCTCGTGAACCTTCGAGGGCAGCTCCACTCTCTTTGAACTAACAAGGCTGAGAGAGCCCTCTTAACGTTGAAACTATGCTATTTCGAGGGGGTAACAAGGTGGGTACGGTATTGGCTAGAAGCCTGTGAGTACATGCTGCTAAAGCACACATAGCCAATGTCCAGACTGGCGATTGCACGAGGGCCCCCACAGAGACGGCTAAACCTGAAGCCTTCCACACATATTACTCAGCGCTCTATGCCGCAGACGAACCGCCCCCGGGCCGGGTAAAAGATATCCTAGACAACTGCTCCTGGACCCCAATCAGTCCATATTACGCTCAGCAGCAGGAGGAACCCCTCACTCAAGAGGAGCTTGCGAGCGCTTTGAAGGACTTGCCCCTTGGGAAATCACTGGGCCCGGATGGCCTCCCCTTGGCCTTCTATCGCCTGTTCTTGCCACAGCTCCAACCCTACCTCCTGCGACTGTTCAACTCCTTTTCCAATACGGAGGGACCGTCCCCCTCTATGGGCCTGGCAGAAATTGCCCTCATCCCTAAACCGGGTAAAGACCCCACCCTATGTTCTTCATTTCGTCCTATAGCCCTCTTGAACACAGACCTTAAAATTTTCACTAAAATATTGGCCAAGCGCCTTGCCGGACTTATAGAGCCGGATCAGGTCGGCTTTATCCGGCACCGCCAGGGAGCGGACAATGTGCGTAGAATTGCCCATCTCGTAGGGAAGGCTCAACATCGGAACATTCCGGCATGTCTATTGTCGCTCGACGCGGAAAAGGCGTTCATCCGAGTAGACTGGACCTTCCTGCGAGCTGTGCTGAACAAAATTAGGCTAGGTCAAACCATGATAGCCAGGATCATGGCCCCCTACCTCTCGCCACAGGCCCGGGTGCGAGTCAATGGCCAACTCACAAACCCCATCCCCATATGACGGGGCACGCGGCAGGGCTGCCCACTATCCCCCCTGTTGTTTGCCATCTTGGTGGAACCTTTGGCCATGATGATTCGGCAGGCTACGGATGTGCACGGCATCCTCCTTGCAGGTCAACAACACAAAGTGGCTCTCTTTGCCGACGACCTTATCCTCACGCTATCTCGTCCGCACACCTCCCTCCTGGCACTTCTCTCTTTGTTGCAGTCCTTCGAATTGTCCTCTGTTCTCAAAATTAACCATGAGAAGTCCTGAGCCCTGAACCTTACGATCCCCGAGGAGGAGATTCCGGATCTGCAATCCCTTGTCCCCTACTCGTGGGCTCCAAGGTCCATTCGCCACCTGGGACTCCAGCTGACCCCTACACTTGCCACATGGTCCCAAACGAACTGGAGGGAATGTAGAAGATCAGTTTTGGAAGACCTGAGGGGTTGGAAATCCCTTACCCTCTCCTGGCTGGGCTGCCTAAACGCTATCAAAATGTTGGTGCTCCCAAAAATTCTATACCTATTCCAATGTCTACCTACCCCCATCCCGCAGCGCCAGATCCAAAGGGCCCGATTCACAGAACTAACTTAAGACAAAATCCTAAACTTACTACCATTTTGGTATTCACAGAAGGCACTTACTCATTTTGGTATTCACAGAAGGCACTTACTCATTTCGGTATTCACAGAAGTTAGGAGTCCTAACTTTAGGACTCCTAAATGCCTTCTGTGAATACCGAAAGTCTTAAAATTAGGATTTTTCTCAGTTTAGTAGTAGTATAGTTAGGACTCCTAACTTTAGGACTCCTAAATGCCTTCTGTGAATACCGAAAGTCTTAAAATTAGGATTTTTCTCAATTTAGTAGTCCTAAATTTAGGACTCCTAACTTTAGGACTCCTAAATGCCTTCTGTGAATACCGAAAGTCTTAAAATTAGGATTTTTCTCAGTTTAGTAGTAGTATAGTTAGGACTCCTAACTTTAGGACTCCTAAATGCCTTCTGTGAATACCGAAAGCCTTAAAATTAGGATTTTTCTCAGTTTAGTAGTTGTAAAGTTAGGAGTCCTAACCCTAGGACTCCTAAACTGAGAAAAATCCTAATTTTAAGGCTTTCGGTATTCACAGAAGGCATTTAGGAGTCCTAAAGTTAGGAGTCCTAAATTTAGGACTACTAAATTGAGAAAAATCCTAATTTTAAGACTTTCGGTATTCACAGAAGGCATTTAGGAGTCCTAAAGTTAGGAGTCCTAACTATACTACTACTAAACTGAGAAAAATCCTAATTTTAAGACTTTCGGTATTCACAGAAGGCATTTAGGAGTCCTAAACTTAGGACTCCTAACTTCTGTGAATACCGAAATGAGTAAGTGCCTTCTGTGAATACCAAAATGAGTAAGTGCCTTCTGTGAATACCAAAATGGTAGTAAGTTTAGGATTTTGTCTTAAGTTAGTTCTGTGAATCGGGCCCAAAGACTTCAGCGAGACATCACTGGCTTCATCTGGGGCGGGCGTAGGACATGGTTCTCCAACAAAATTCTTATGCTCCTGTGGGACAGGGGTGGGCTTGCCTGCCCTAACCTGTTAGAATACTACTGGGCCTCCCATCTTCGCTTCGTCTCTGAGTGGATAGCGAGAGAGAGCAAAAAGGTCTGGTTCCATATGGACAGGGCAATAACCGGGCGAACCATTTGGGACCTCTCCTGGCTCCATCGGACTGCACGCTCCCGTAGCGCTTACATTGCCGTGCCCACTAAGACGGTGCTGGACATCTGGGACAAAGTAGCCGTTCCCAAGGGGCTCACAACCTTCCCCTCCCCCCACACCCCATTGCAGGTAATTCGCTATTTCCGCCGGCTCTTAACCCGCAGGCGTTCTCTAAATGTCTGGAAGGTGGCTGCAGAACGATCCGAGATCTGTTTGCGGGGGACACATTCAAAACCTTCGCTCAATGTAAGGAGGAGTTCCAACTCCCAGAGAAGCCAGGCTTCAGTATGCGCAGCTTCGACATTGGCTGTCCACTCCTGATATGCTGCAAGCCGCCACCCGAACATTCACCCCCTTTAAATGCTTGGTGCGCTCCTTCGACGACTCGAAGGGACTTATATCTCGGACTTATCAAATCATGCAGCACCCTCCGCTGGTCGCCACTTACCCCTACCAATGCCAGTGGCAGTCGGTGTCTCCCGCTGAAATTGCACCCGCCCAGTAGAGCCGTTTGTGGCGGGACATACCAAAGGTCTATCGCAGTATATCACAGCGGGAAACCGCATACAAGATTATAACGCAGTGGTATTACACACCCTCTCGATTGCACAGGATGTTCCCCACTTCCCCCCCGCTGTGCTGGAGATGCTCGAGCTCCCTGGGTGACTTTATTCATATTTGGTAGGCCTGTCCGCTCCTGACCCTGTTCTGGAAGGAGGTTCTTAGTCATATTAAAGGAGTACTTGGCTTCCCCCTGCCTGAATCCGCAGCCACGATTCTTTTAGGCCTCAAGCCCGACAACTTGAGAGCACTCACCCGTAGTGATTGGCATATCGCCTTCCACATGCTAGGGGCTGCCAAACAGCTCATCGCTCTGTATTGGAAAAAGGCAGAGACCCCCCCCACTGCTATTTGGTTCACGCGCCTGTGGTAACTAATGATTTTGGAACTCTTCACTGCGCGCCTGCAGTCCCGCGACACCCGATTCACCAAAATATGGCAACCACTGGTCAACTACCTCTGTAAAGTGGAACACGCGCGTCTTCTGCCCCCGAAACTCCGGGCTCTACGCCTCTTCGAAGATGCTGTGATCACACCTGAACCCGACAGACTAACTGTATAACCACACTGGCCCTGCCCCTCGTTCTACATGGTGTATGCCCCGGATGGTGACCCGACTTGTGACCGCCACTGCCCCTCTTTGCCCCCCCCAGCCCGCCACCCCCCTCCTTCTCACAACTGTCTAGATCTCCACTATTTGGAACTACACGCAATGCGACTCTCTCCCCTTGTCTCGCTCTATCTATCATTGCCCCCTTGTCTTAGCTCTCTTTCTCCTACTTGGCTTTTCTGTCCTCTTGCCATTCTCTATTCGTTAACTTCCCTCTGCCCTCTCTTACAGGCTCTTTGCCTTTTTTTATCTCTTCTCTTTGTTATGATAGTACACATGTTGAGTATGGATTTTGAAACTCCCCCACATTGCAGTCTAATGTTGTGCCTCTTGCAACACGTGGCCGCCCTCTAAGGGTTGTAGGCGACTTGCTGTGTAATACTTACATAGATATTCGTCACCAAAGTCTCCCATGCCTCCCCTAACTAACGCGGCAGGCCCTACGTAGGGTTGTGGGCTATATGCTGTGTATATATAGACCCTTTCTATGGTTCCCTTATGAAAATAAAAACTGATTTATAATAAAAATGCAACTCTACCCACAGTTTCCAAGTAGTACAGACTAATAAAAATTGAGCATTTCCCTAATTAGGTGTTTTTGCCCTTGTAGCCTGGTCTTGCACAACAGAAGCTTTGCGATGCATGGCCTTAGGGAGATATCTGATATAGGATGATACACTGCGGTCAGGCCATCCCCAACACAGGTGCAAGAAACTCATGATTCAACTTTCAGTAAAACTCATTATCATAGCAGTTCTCAGAGAAGCTAAACACCTGAAACAATTCATTCATTCAAACTATTGCAGCTTAGAGCTTGGCTCCAGAAACGAGAGAAAGAATGAGATAACACACAGCAGCCAAAATCACGAATTCGATGGTAGCGATGTCCATTTCCATTAACTATCACTAAATGAACATGAACACACTTTAACTACGGTCAATTATAAAGTGAAAATGACTAATTATGGTCAAAATTAACATAAAAATCATAATTTAGATATCACTGATACATACTAAAACTCTCAATGTGAAGGGGGAATCTTTTTCATGCTCCCTCCTTGTTGTGGTATGGACTGAGTCATTAAAGGTACTTTTTGAGTCAGCTAAAACAGGGGTCTCCAACCTTTTCTGTAACATGATCTACTTAAGCTCCGATAAAAATCATCCCCAGCTACTAATATTATGGGCTCGAAAAATCATAAAAATTGCACTAGACCTGCAGGTCTAGTAACATGAGTTTCTACTCGACCTAACTGAAATGCACTTGACCTCTGACACTGAAAGCTGAGCAAATGTGACAAGTTAACAAGATTTAAAAGCATTTTTATTGCTCATCTACTTTATGAGCAATAAAGATGCCTTTAAATTTTGCTATCTTGTCACATTTCCTCTGCTTTCAGAGGCAGAGGTCAAGTGTCAGTTTGTCTTCCTACTAGCCAGAAAGGGGGAGTAGGACCTAAAAATAGCTCGTCCTGAATGAATCTGACTTGCACATGCAATCTCGAGCCCTGATATGCGTTGCATTAGTGACCACACCAGACAAGATTACATTAGGGGGCTCAATATCCAAGATTACTAGGAGTAATCACCTCAGAACATCAGGCAAGATTGCCAGCAGTATTGTAAAAATGGCTTTATCAATTGTTAATCCTTCTACCAATGTATTACATAGCAGTGATAGCTGCAATGCCTCTGGCACCAAGGTTCTGATATTGGTAATAAGTCTAAAAAGGCAACATTATTTATACCTCAAATATCAACTTTAAAAATGCTTTAAAAATTGAGCCTTTTTTCTCGAAGAATCAGCTAATGGGTTTAGAAAATTGACACATTTTCATCACAAATACACACTCTCAATTTTGGTATACATATGTGGAAGTACAATGTATTCTCTACTTACATATAAGAGGACCAGTAGCCGGAGGTTAAATGAGTCAATAATTATAGCCACTCAAGAGGACACACACAAAAACAACCCAAAGCGCTATCAGTGGCCATGAGAGAGAGTGAGTGATTGCCAGAAGTCTCAAAAGCTTTTCATACATTTCTACACAATAGATGCATGTGGCAGTTGTCAAAGGAAACATTAATTTTGCGTCTGAGGTTACACAGCAGGCGCTCAAGGAACATAGTACTCATACAGATAAGAGCATTTGTCATCGCATATAGTATCCCAAGCAATACGCAAGGCTAGTTGCGAGGAACAAAAATAGTGCTTCTGCTCGAAAAACCCAAACCCAACAGCCAAAGCTTGGAACATTTTGTGCCTATGACTCATAAACAGTTCTTGTAACATTTCCTTCAAGCGAGAAGTATAGGTAACAGAAACTTGATTACTGATGAGGTTAAAGTGATCAGAAACAACCGAGACAGGATGTGTGATACTAACAGGTGGGCGAAAACATGCACGAAATAAAGTTTGCTTTTGCGGCAGAGAGGATGACAAAAACACCAGAGCGCATGATATAAAATGTCGGCTAAATACAAAATGGAAGAACTAATTGATGTTCACAATACAAAAGAAATTCTTTTTCACACATATATTAATTCAATCAAGTTGAAGCATCTAATTTAGTAAGCTCGGCTACACACAGGAGAGCTACTCACAGGTAGGTGGAGAGCTACCAGTAGCTCATAAGCTACTCGCTAGAGAAACTTGGGATAGAAGTTTCTGACTTGGAAAGTACTTTTAGTTCATTGTGACTTATGCCTTAGCAGTGGGAAAGCCTATCATTTTCTGAATTGTAGGCTTTGCAACTGCAAAAGCACTTAGTACTGCAACCATAAGTCTCTATTACAGAATATTAAGCATCACCATAGAGGATTACTATTTATCCAGGAAGTTAGGCTCTCCTATAATTAGCCAGAAGACAGACTACCTTCTTTTTACTTGTAGAAAAATGCGGATTGCCTGCATCTACAAAAACAAGCATTTGCAATGCAAATAGGTCTTGCATTTGTCAGTTAGAGCTATTGACGTAAATGGCAATGTTTTTTACCTACACGTTTTATTTTTGGAGTGAATGTATGCAGTGTGCAAAATCCCTTGGAAAGGTCCTGCACTTCGTAATAAATATATTGAAAAAAATGCAAAGTGTGGAGTGGTTCAACAATTGCTTGGTACGTACCTCATGGGTGAAGTGTTGCCACACATGCACACCGTGGTGCTTTACTAATGCGAAACTCATTAATAAAAGTAGTGCTTACAGACTAACCAACGCGATCGGGATCGGAGCATGTGAATCCGAATCCCGGCTTCTCTTTCATTTTCTAGACTATTTGACTCACTCTCCTGCGTCTTGCTTATCCTCCAAACACTGGGAGGCAATGAAGTTTGCCAAGTGGGCGGGGGGCAGGGGGGTTTCGGGGTACATGAAAATTTATTCCTTGCCTAGTTGTCAAAGGTCGCCCGGTGCTATTAGTTAAAAGTGTGCCGATTTCATTAAGATATTAACCCCTTCGATGCTCATGACGGAATGGTTTCATCATGAGCATCGGTGCTCCTGTGCTCATGACGGAACCATTCCGTCATGAGGACAGGGGCAAAAAACCCCTCTGCTCTAGACAGCAGAGGGATTTCCTTTTCTCCCCCAGAGCCTCAGGAGCTGGGGAAGAGCTTCCCCTGTTACCGAGGCCCCCTCCCTGCTTTCTGTGAAAGGACGATCAGCGCGCACCTCGCGCTGTCGTCATTTCACAGAAACCGAAACTAAAATTAACCTTTTAGTTCATTTCAGTTTCACTTTCTACGTGCTCAGGGGGCTAGCCCCCTAAGCACGTAGAAAGACGGGAGAGGTATCGTTGGAAAGGGGAGAATCTCCCCTTTCCAATGGTACCCCTCCCCAGTGGATCCCTGCTTGGGGATCGCCACAGGAGGGCGATCTCCAAGCAGGGATCGCCCCACTAGGCACCAGGGAGGGGGGAGCGGCACCTTGGGCAAGGGCTTTTGCTCCCCCCATAATTATTTTGGGCACAATCAGTCTTTCTGCCCCCCCTGGGGGGTAGATGGGGGCAGTAGCCCCCAATCTGCCCCCCGGGGGGGTAGAAAGCCCTCTAGACACCCGGGATTTTATGTTATTTTATTCATTAGGGGTGGGGGCTGCCCAAAACGGGCATGCCGATGCCCCCACCCCCTGAAGGCAACCAAGTAGTCTTTCTGCCCCCCCGGGGGGTAGATGGGGGCAGTAGCCCCCATTCTGCCCCCCCGGGGGGGTAGAAAGCCCACTAGACACCAGGGATTTTGTGTTAATGTATTCATTAGGGGTGGGGGCTGCCCAAAACGGGCATGCCGATGGCCCCAACCCCCAGCCACAAAAGTAATCTGCCCCCCGGGGGGGGGGGCAAAAAGCCCACTAGACGCCAGGGATTTTTTTGAGCAAATTTTTATTAGGGTGGGGGCATTTTCATGCTCGTTTTTGGCAACCTCCACCCTAATTAAAATTTGGCCAAAAAACTCCCTGGCGTCTAGTGGACTTTTAGCCCCCCCTGGGTGGCAGATGGGGGCATTAGGCCCCAATCAGCCCCGCTGGTGGGGGGCATAAAGCCCTATAGATGCCTCGTTTTTTTTTGCGGCAAATTAGAATTAGAATGGGGCAGCCCAAAATGGGCATGCCCATGCCCCCACGCCCGCCCCCGCAAAAATTACAGCCTTTCTGTGGGGGGCAGATGGGGCAGTAGCCCCCAATCTGCCCCCCGGGGGGCAAAAAGCCCACTAGATGCCAGGGATTTTTATGGGCAAATTTTTATTAGGGTGAGGGCATTGGCATGCCCGTTTTTGGCAATCCCCACCCTAATTAAAATTTGCCCAAAAAAATCCCTGGCATCTAGTAGGCTTTCTGCTCCCCCTGGGGGCAGATGGGGGCATTAGCCCCCAATATGCACCCCTGGGGGGGCAAAAAGTCCATTATTCGAGGATTTTCTTTCAGGCAAATTTGTATTAGGGTGGGGCTGCCCAAAACAGGCATGCCCATGCCCCCTCCCCCTCAAAAATGACAGCCTTCCTGCCCCCCCTGGGGGGAATATGGGGGCATTAGCCCCCAATATGCCCCCCCGGGGGGCAAAAAGCCCAGTAGACGCCAGGGAGTTTTTGGGCAAATTTTAATTAGGGTGGGGGCATTGGCATGCCTGTTTTTGGCAGCCCCCACCCTAATTAAAATTTGGCCAAAAAACTCCCTGGCGTCTAGTGGACTTTTAGCCCCCCCTGGGGGGCTGATGGGGCATTAGTCACAAATCTGCCCCGCCGGGGGGGCAAAAAGCCCTCTAGATGTCAGGGTTTTCTGGGGGGGAAATTTGAATTAGAGTGGGGCAGCCCAAAACGGGCATGCCCATGCCCCCACCCACTTCCCCGCAAAAATTACAGCCTTCTTGCCCCCCCGGGGGCAGATGGGGCAGTAGCATGCCCGTTTTTGGCAACCCCCACCCTAATTAAAATTAGCCCCAAAAATCCCTGGTGTCTAGTAGGCTTTCTGCCCACCCGGGGGGCAGATGGGAGCATTAGCCCCATATCTGCCCCGCCGGGGGGGCAAAAAGTCCATTAGTCGGGGATTTTCTTTCAGGCAAATTTGTATTAGGGTGGGGCTGCCCAAAACAGGCATGCCCATGCCCCCACCCCCTCAAAAATGACAGCCTTCCTGCCCCCCCTGGGGGGCAGATGGGGGCATTAGCCCCCAAGATGCCCCCCCGGGGGGGCAAAAAGCCCAGTAGACGCCAGGGAGTTTTTGGGCAACTTTTAATTAGGGTGGGGGCATTGGCATGCCCGTTTTTGGCAGCCCCCACCCTAATTAAAATTTGGCCAAAAAACTCCCTGGCGTCTAGTGGACTTTTAGCCCCCCCTGGGGGGCAGATGGGGTCATTAGCCACCAATCTGCCCCGCCGGGGGGGCAAAAAGCCCTCTAGATGTCAGGGTTTTTTGGGGGGCAAATTTGAATTAGAGTGGGGCAGCCCAAATGGGGCATGCCCATGCCTCCACCCCCTTCCCCGCAAAAATTACAGCCTTCTTGCCCCCCCAGGGGCAGATGGGGCAGTAGCCCCCAATCTGCCCCCCTGGGGGCAAAAAGCAAACTAGACGCCAGGGATTTTTTTGGGCACATTTTTAATAGGGTGGGGGCATTGGCATGCCCGTTTTTGGCAACCCCCACCCTAATTAAAATTAGCCCCAAAAATCCCTGGTGTCTAGTAGGCTTTCTGCCCACCCGGGGGGCAGATGGGAGCATTAGCCCCATATCTGCCCCGCCGGAGGGGGCAAAAAGCCCTCTAGTCACCGGGGATTTTTTTGGGGCAAATTTGAATTGGGGTGGGGGCTGCCCAAAACAGGCATGCCCATGCCCCCACCCCCTCCCCTGCAAAAATTACAGCCTTCCTGCCCCCGGGGGCAGATGGGGGCATTAGCCGCCAATCTGCCACCCGGGGGGGGGGGGCAAAAAGCCCAGTAGACACCAGGGATTTATTGGGCAAATTTTAATTACAGTGGGGGCATTGGCATGCCTTTTTTGGGAAGCCCCCACCCTAATTTAAATTTGCCCAAAACTCCCTGGTGTCTATTGGATTTTCAGCCCCCCCTGGGGGGCAGATGGGGGCATTAGACCCAATGTGCCCCACCTGGGGGGCAAAAAGCCCACTAGACGCCAGAGTTTTTTTGGGGCAAATTTGAATTAGAGTGGGGCTGCCTAACACGTGCATGCCCATACCCCCACCCCCTAAACAAATAGCCACAGTGTTTCTGCCCCCCTTGGGGGCATATCAGGGCAACCCCACCCCCGATATTCCCCCCAGGGCGGCAGACAGCAGACTAGGCACGGATTTGTTTTTAGCAATATGCCTACTTGTCGATTTTGGGCCCTAGCGCAGCCGGCACATTGGGAAACCTAGCAAATCTGTACATTTTTAAAAAGTAGACACCAAGGGGAATCCAGGATTGGGAGACTTGACTGGCTCTCACCAGGTTCTGTTACCCAGAATCCCTTGCAAACCTAAATATTTGTAAAAAAATACCACATTTTCCTCACATTTCTGTCATGGAAAGTTCTGGAATCTGCATGGATCCATTGCCTGTCGCGGGTATTTGGGCCTCCCACACAAGTGAGGCACCATTTTTACCAGGAGACCCGGGGGAACGCTGGGTGGTGGGAAATTTGAGTGAGCCCGGTGATGCCACAACCTTCCCACACATAAATGTGTGAAAAATTTGATTTTTTCAGCTAAAATTGAGTTTTGCAGGGGATTCTGGGTAAGGAAACATTGGGGGATCCACGCAAGCCATACCTCCCAGGAAGCCCCCGGGTGTCTAGTTTTCAGAAATGTATGGGTTTGGTAGGTTTCCCTAGATGGCCGCCGAGCACGGGGCCAAAAACCCAGGTGACCCCCCTTGCAAAACCAGGTGGTTTTGAGATAGGCAATTTTGATGTCGCCTCACTACGTTTTGGGCCATTGCCTGTCGCGGGTACTTGGGCCTCCCACACAAGTGAGGCACCAATTTTACCGGGAGACCCGGGGGAACGCTGGGTGGTGGGAAATTTGAGTGAGCCCGGTGATGCCACAACCTTCCCACACAAAAATGTGTGTAAAATGTGATTTTTACAGCTAAAATTGAGGTTTGAAGGGGATTCTGGGTAAGGAAACATTGGGGATCCACGCAAGCGATACCTCCCAGGAAGCCCACTGGTGTCTAGTTTTCAGAAATGTATAAGTTTGCTAGGTTTCCCAAGGTGCCCGCAGAGCTAGGGTTCAAAAAGTACAGCTAGGGACTTTGCCAAAAAAGGGTCATCTTTCACTGCGAAATTGAGGTGTGACCACGTTGCGTTTTGCGCCGTTTCCTGTCGCAGGCACTAGCCCGACCCGCACAAGTGAGGTACCATTTTTCTCGTAAGACTTTGGGGAACGCGGGGTGGGAGGAAATTTGTGGATCCACGCAGATTCCGGAACTTTCCACCACAGAAATGTGGGGAAAATGTGTTTTTTTGTAAAAATGTTTAGGTTTGCAAGGGATTCTTGGTAACAGACCCTGGTGGGAGGCAGTCAAGTCACCCCATCCTGGATTCCCCTGGGTGTCTAGTTTTCAAAAATGTATACGTTTGCTATGTTTCCCAAGGTGCCCGCAAAGCTAGGGTTAAAAAATTAGAGCTAGGCAGTTTGGCAAAAAAGGTTCATTTTTCACTGCGATATTGAGGTGTGACCACGTTGCGTTTTGCGCCGTTTCCTGTCACGGGCACTAGGCCGACCTGCACAAGTGAGGTACCGTTTTTCTCGTAAGACTCTGGGGAACGCGGGGTGGGTGGAAATTTGTGGATCCACGCATATTCCGGAACTTTCCACCACAGAAATGTGGGGAAAATGTGTTTTTTTGACACTTTTTTATTTTTGCAAAGGATTCTCGGTAACAGACCCTGGTGGGAGGCAGTCAAGTCACCCCATCCTGGATTCCCCTGGGTGTGTAGTTTTTAAAAATGTATAGGTTTGCTAGGTTTCCCAAGGTGCCCGCAGAGCTAGGGTTCAAAAACTAGAGCTAGGCACTTTGCTAAAAAAGGGTAATTTTTCACTGAGAAATTGAGATGTGACCACGTTGCGTTTTGCGCCGTTTCCTGTCGCGGGCACTAGGCCGACCTGCACAAGTGAGGTACCATTTTTCTCGTAAGACTTTGGGGAACGTGGGGTGGGTGGAAATTTGTGGGGTTTTCACCACCGAAATGTGTGAAAAATGTGATTTTTTCAGCCAAAATTGAGGTTTGCAGGAGATTCTGGGTAAGGAAACATTGGGGGATCCACGCAAGCCATACCTCCCAGGAAGCCCACTGGTGTCTAGTTTTCAGAAATGTATAAGTTTGCTAGGTTTCCCAAGGTGCCCGCAGAGCTAGGGTTCAAAAAGTACAGCTAGGCACCTTGCCAAAAAAGGGTCATTTTTCACTGCGAAATTGAGGTATGACCACGTTGCGTTTTGCTCCGTTTCCTGTCGCGGGCACTAGGCCGACCCGCACAAGTGAGGTACCATTTTTTTCGTAAGACTTTGGGGAACGCGGGGTGGGTGGAAATTTGTGGATCCACACAGATTCCGGAACTTTCCACCACAGAAATGTGGGGAAAATGTGTTTTTTTGACAATTTTTTAGGTTTGCAAGGGATTCTGGGTAACAGACCCTGGTGGGAGGAAGTCAAGCAACCCCATCCTGGATTCCCCTGGGTGTCTAGTGTTCAAAAATGTATAAGTTTGCTATGTTTCCCAAGGTGCCCGCAGAGCTAGGGTTCAAAAACTAGAGCTAGGCACTTTGCCAAAAAAGGGTCATTTTTCACTGCGATATTGAGGTGTGACCACGTTGCGTTTTGCGCCGTTTCCAGTCGCGGGCACTAGGCTGACCCACACAAGTGAGGTACAGTTTTTCTCGTAAAACTTTGGGGAACGCGGGTGGGTGGAAATTTGTGGATCCACGCAGATTCCGGAACTTTCCACCATAGAAATGTGGAGAAAATATGTTTTTTTTGACAATTTTTTAGGTTTGCAAGGGATTCTGGGTAACTGACCCTGGTGGGAGGCAGTCAAGTCACCCCATCCTGGATTCCCCTGGGCGTCTAGTTTTCAAAAATGTATAGGTTTGCTAGGTTTCCCAAGGTGCCCGCAGAGCTAGGGTTCAAAAACTAGAGCTAGGCACTTTGCCAAAAAAGGGTCATTTTTCACTTCGAAATTGAGGTGTGACCACGTTGCGTTTTGTGCCGTTTCCTGTCGCGGGCACTAGGCCGACCCGCACAAGTGAGGTACCGTTTTTCTTGTAAGACTTTGGGGAACGCGGGGTGGGTGGAAATTTGTGGATCCACGCAGATTCCGGAACTTTCCACCACAGAAATGTGGGGAAAATGTGTTTTTTTCTACAATTTTTTAGGTTTGCAAGGGATTCTGGGTAACAGACCCTGGTGGGAGGCAGTCAGGTCACCCCATCCTGAATTCCCCTGGGTGTCTAGTTTTCAAAAATGTATAGGTTTGCTAGGTTTTCCAAGGTACCTGCATAGCTACAGTTCAAAAACTACAGCTAGGCACTTTGCCAAAAAAGGGTCATTTTTCACTGCGAAATTGAGGTGTGACCACATTGCGTTTTGCGCCGTTTCCTGTTGCGGGCACTAGGCCAACCCGCACAAGTGAGGTACCATTTTTCTCGTAAAACTTTGAGGAACGCGGGGTGGGTGGAAATTTGTGGATCCACGCAGATTCCAGAACTTTCCACCACAGAAATGTGGGGAAAATGTGTTTTTTAAAACATTTTTTTAGGTTTGCAAGTGATTTTGGGTAACAGAACCTGGTGGGAGGCTGTCAAGTCACCCCATCCTGGATTCCCCTGGGTGTCTAGTATTAAAAAATGTATAGGTTTGTAACATTTCACTAGGTGCCAGCAGAGCTAGTGTTAAAAAACTACAGCTAGACACTTCGCAAAAAAAGGGTACATTTTCATTGTGAAAATGTGGTGTGTTCACGTTGGGTTTTGAGCCATTTCCTGTCATGGGCACAATGCCTACCCACACAAGTGAGGTACCATTTTCATTGGGAGACTTGGGGTAATTCAGATTTGTAAAGCAATTGTTATTACCTATTGATGTTTGATGCATTTCTGCCTTCCAAATGAAAGACTTTGTGTAAAAAAGAAGTCATTTTGAAAAATGACCGATAATTCTCATGCTAGTATGAGTATTCCCAATTTTGAAAATGTGGAAATATGTACTGTTTCTAAACTCTATAATTTGTTCCCATTTCAGAAATACATAGGTGTCTTTCATACCGATTTTTCCATGTATACATTTTCCCTCAATAATTGCTATATACCCGGAACATAATAAAAAACCATTGCAAATTGCTGCTCAGTTTTTGACTCTGGGTTCGTCGGGTTCTAGGTGAACCTTCAAGTCCTATATATCCCCACAACCAGGAAGGTCCAGTGGATGTAACGGTATATTGTTTTGAAAGAGCTGTCATAATTAGAAGAAGTTACAGGTAAAAACGTTGACACAAAAGGCTGTTTTTTTCAACTAATTTTCATTTTTTCCTATATTTAACTGTTAGTTTCTATAAAGAAACCTTGATGAATCTACACAAATGACCCCTTGCTGAATTAAGAATTTTGTCTACTTTTCAAAAATGTATAGCTTTCCAGGATCCATTATTACTTTCAGACCCATTTCTACCATTAACTGGAAGGAGGTTGAAAGCAAAAAAAATAGCAAAAATAGGCTATGTCCCAGAAAAATGCCAAAACTGTGTAAAAAATGTTGGTTTTCTGACAAAAGTCTGTAATTCCCTAAAAGGTGTGCAAATAGTGATTTCAGCCCCACAAACCCTTTTTTGACACCATTTGCAGAGAAAAACCCAGACGCTTTGATTTACAGCCCGTTTTTCCACAAAAAAAAATATTTTGCTGTATTTTGGCTAATTTCTGGGACCCCTCCAGGGGAATCCACAAACCCTGGGTACCTTTAGAATCCCCATGATGTTGGAAGAAAAGGACGCAAATTTGGCGTGGATACCTTATGTGGTCAAAAAGTTACAGGGGCCTAAGCGCGCACTACCCCAAATAGCCCAAAAAAGGCTTATCACAGGGGGGAAAAGGCCTAGCAGCGAAGGGGTTAAGAGTACTTTACTCGCATCTATGAGAAAATCGACATTAACTAAACAAAATGCCAGAATGCATGTCAGTTTTCACAGTCTTTCAGACAGTACTGGTTGCTTAGTTTCATTGCCTTAATTTTTGTATTTACTCTTTTACACAGCATCCAAAGTAGGTTACCTAACCCCAAAGCCCCTAGTTGTTAAATGACCCATAGAAGGGAGTGTTTTACAGTTGAGCAAATGTGTACAAATGTAATTTTGGTAGTGCCATGGAATGACCAGCCAATGAGGTACTCGATGAGCAGGTATTTAACTACACGTTCAAAATGTACGGTATTGTGGCTGTTGTTTGTTTGTACACAACCACCTCTCTGAATGTGTTTATTAACATAGAGCTTCATCTACCAGACAGTGCTCACAGAGGGGCGAACAAAATGTATTAATTTATCCTGAGTGTGAAGGCACCCGGGAGGCTTAGGTGCTCGCCCGGAGAGGCTAGGGATCCCAGCGCTTCTACAGACTCTGCCGTGCTCCTCTGCACCAGCAGGGCACAGCTCAGAATCTGCCGCTTCTGCTAAGAATAGGTGAGGGGGATGAGGTTGGGGCATGCGGGAGTTGCCGGCAGATTTCCAGGTTATTGAAAGTGATGATTCTGACGTGAGGCTATGGAGACTGACTTTATCTGTTTGTCTGCACCAGTCTATTTCTCTACCAACTACCGGGCTCACTGTCATGTATCCATTCATCTCTCTTTGTTAGAGGTGCGCGAGCCAATATATTAATTAACAGGTAGAGCCAGCCGGAGACGAGCCAAGCGTATACGAGCCAGTGGGAGAGCCGTGAAAATGATCGGCATGTTAATCATACAGTTAACATGATGTAAATGTGCAATAATGTCTCTTCAGAATTCAAAAAAGTGCATTTCTTTAGCGTGTCACCTCAGTACACACCATTATAGCACTGAATTGAGAGGAAGTTATTGATAGTGCTCGTTTTAAGCATGAGTTAAAACACTGTCGCTCCACCCGCCCGACAACAATGCCATTTGTGAACTAAGAGGTGTCTTTTGCCATGCATACCCCGAATGTTGCCTAGAGTCTTATTATATTTAGAGCAACATTAAAATCTAGTTCTTAAATACGATAAGTTTTTGTACAGCACGCATCTTGAACTTCCATATTTCAAGGTGGCAATAATAAAGATGAAAACAGAAGTGCTGGCAGGCAAGAAAACACGTACGGGAGTGGGTGAGGCGGGGGGTGAGAGGTCACAGACTGAGGGAGGGGGCGGTGAGGTGGGGAGACAGGGAAGAAAATAGTGCCAGGAGTAAAGGGGACAATAGCCGTGGAAGGATACAAATGATGAATGAGGAGTGCCTAACAAGCCTCAAACTAAAAGTGTGATGAAGATGGGCTGCAATTTTAGACCATGTTAGTGTGTTTATCTTCTCCTCAAACTACGCCTCTCCGTTCTAAGATGGCGTGTACGGCTCACATCTGAGAACTCCCTCATAACAGCGTGAAACATTATTTTCAGTAATGTTTTCTGTAGATATACTATTTTCACTTTTATTCTTCATTTCCATTGCAGGACCCATTTTACTGGCGAAAAATGATCAAAGTTGTAAGTATAGAAAGGAGTCTCTTCAAACGCAAATTAAGAAAATAACAGATTTGCCATTCTCCCAAGTGTATGTTAACTAGATTGGCACTTCTCTCGTTGACTTAAGCTAATATTTATTTTTCAATAACAGGTGGACATATTGTGTTGCCGACATTTGAGGTTTACTCAGGAGGTGAGTGCTACCATACTGTTGCAAAATGGAGAAATTATTATTTACAGTTTTTTTAATTGAGGTTTTATTCTTCAATGAACATTCTCAAAGGCTGAATTAATAGCCATTACGCCACTAAGAAAAAACAGGAAACAAAAATACAGACCAGGAGACTCCAACATAGCAGCTCCATACACATGTTAAAACATGATATACATATTAACTTTCTCCCCTACCATCCCAGACCCCCTACTCTTGCTATTCTTCCAATATATGCTATCAAACTAAATCGTCTCCAGTTGTGCACATTAAATAGGTTACATATGGGGCCCAGGAGTCTCTTGGTCTCGATGATGCAGGCAATTACTCTGCATAAGTCTCCTATTGGGTTTAACAGTATGCTAAATGACGTAACCAGTCTGCCTGCTTTGGTGCACTCTTCCCTCCCCAACATATAGATACCCTACGCTTGGCCAGCAATAATGACACAGCCACCAGTTTGGGTGACGTGTGTGGAACGGTTTTGATAAGACCCAGGAGGCATACAGCGGGAGAGCATTCTATACGTACCTCTACCATTTAGGATATGATCTGTATTACCTGAGTCCAATATTGGCCTATTGGACTACAAGTCAATGCTAAGTGAAAACAATCGACGTCAGTTGCACCACACCTCACACATGTTGATTCTGACCTCAGCCCATATTTGTGGAGTTGAAGAGGGGAGTAGTATGCCTGATGCAGGTATTTAAAATGAATTATTTTAAGATTCCCATTAGAGGTAAGTCTGTCTAATAGTACACTACAGAACTCCAAGTCTGCTGGCCTTATTGGTGTATCCAGAGTTGTGTTCCATCGCTCTCTGGCTGCGTCTATTAAGTCCCGTTGTTCCCTCTGAGAAGAGTCATAGAGTTTGGTGATGAGATTTTTCTTCTCAGTGCACTTAAGTAGGGTCTGTAGAGACTGAAGCTCAGGCGATCCTGAGGGAAGCAAGGGTAAAATGCCCTCATGGCTGCTCTTCATCTATGATATACAAAGCTTTGCATTAGAGTGCCATTCCGGTTCCCCAGGAACTGAGTGAGCGAAAGGAAGGATCCCGCAGGGAAGGCGTCCCACTTGTCCCTCAGCCCCGCCTCTTGTAGTATTGTTATTGCTCCAGTTTCTCTTGTAACCAACAGAGAGGGGTGGTGCAGTAATGGAAGATTGGCAGCAAATAATGGAGTCCTACAAGCACCTGCGATGAGTAGTTGCCATGCTCTGTTGGTGCTGTTTAATGGACTGGCAGATTTAAGGTTAGTCGTCAAGCTCCCATGCGTTAATAGTGCATTAGGGGGAAGGGGGTGTACTTCATCATGCTCTATGGCAGTATGTGCTGTATATCTTTGGGGGTGAAACCAGTAGTGAGCAAAGTGAGCTTGAGGGCACAAAAAATACAAATAGAGATCTGGGGCAGCGAACCCTCCCTGAGTGTATGGACGTGCAAGTGGCTGATTCTGGGCTTCTTACCTGCCCATGCGAGGGTCGTCATGCAAGTTTCCAATGTCTTAAAGAATTCTTGTGTGAGAGGAATGGGGCTGTTAACAAATAGCTACAAGAACTTAGGAAGAAAACCATCTTTATGATTGCAATTCTATCGGTAAGCGGAAGGGGGAGTCTAGTCCGTCTAATTATTTGATCGCGCACTTGCGAGATAGCAGTACCATAGTTTTGACGTATGACAACTTCTGGGTCTTAGTGTATCCATACACCTAGTTATTTCAAAGGTTCTGTGCACCACTCCAGGGGATACTCTGTCATCTGGGGGACAGTGGCCGGTGTTAATGGGAACACCGTTGATTTATTCCAATTTATGCTGAGTCCCGAGTACTATTCAAATTTGATATATTCCCTAACCATAGGTTCTAAGTTTGTGCTAGGCTCTCTAATATACACCACCATGTCATCCGCATATAGTGATCTAGCAATGGCCCACTGCCGGAACGGCAGTGCTGCAGACGCATGTTCTTGCCGTATAATACAAGCAAGGAGTTCGAAAGCTAGAGCAAACATGATCGGAGAGAGCGGGCAGCCCTGTCGCGTTCCCCTGCAGATTTGCACTGGGTCAGATATTACGCCATTCACTCGGATGCGGGCGACCGGGTCCGTGTACAGCAGTTGAATCCAGTTTAAGAAAGCAGGTGGCATTCCCATCCGGGCCAGTACAGTAATCATATAAGGTCATTGGATAGAGTCAAATGCCTTAGCGGAATCCAAGAAGGCTGGCGCAGCAGGCAGCAAGGGATTTAACTAATGAATGATGGCGAATATGGTACGGAGATTATGTGTGGTGGACCTAGATGAGATATAACCTGCTTGATCAAGCAATATTAGGGCCCGCATAAGCGGTTGGAGATGGAAAGCTATGATTTTTGCCAGGATCTTAACATCAGTATTAATTAATGATAGAGAGCGGTTGTCCGGGCTTCAGCAGTGTAATTATCAGTGCCTCTCAGAGAGTAGGGGGAAGGGAGTGCTTGTCATATGCCTCCTGATACATTTTTAGTGAATGAGGTATTAGTAAATCTGAGATTTATAAAATTCGCCTGGAATGCCATCGCTTCCGGGTGACTTCCCATTGGGTAAGGAGCGAATGGCGTCGCTCACCTCTTCCTCTGTTATTGGCTGAACCAAGAACTCCCTTTGCCCTGGTGAGAGCCATGCTAGCGCTATGTCTTTTAGGTTTAAATCTTTATTATTGAAAGAACATCTACAATGGCATCAGCACTTAGCGCCTACAACCCAGCGGGCCGGCTGATTACTGCACAGGGATATCAGCATGGCAACGCACCGTGGAAGTCAAAGCAGACAGTTCATACTTTAACACAGCATGCCGCCTACAACCAATCCGGGCCGGCCGCGTCTCAAACGGGGAGGAATGGGAAAACCTATCCATTTGCTGCTGATGCTAAAAGACCACCCCTGAGGTGCGAAACTTTGTATGAAGAAAGGTGTCAGACCCCGGTAACCAAGGCCCCGTACTAGTCCGGAAGCTCTTCAAAGCACCATTCCATAAAGACAGCAGCCCGCTATTACACTCAGATATAAAAGCCAAATACCCCCCCCCCAGAATCACCCCTCCGAAACCCCAACTGCCGAGCCCCCCCCTCCCCAACACCTCCCCTCGTCCAGTGCGTATGTCAAATCGTTCCTGCCCCTCCCCGTCGCCCCCCCCCAGGCCTCCCCGCCCGAGCTTATTCAGGAAGCCGAGTCCTCCAGCGTGGTGAGCCGCAGGAGTTGAAGATATCTCGGGCAGGTCAGTTCCCTGAATTCTGTGTCCAATAAGGACTGGAACGGCTGCCATAGGTCAGTGAACTGCTCCGCATCTCCCGCCACCGTAAGTGACATTTTCTCCATTCCTAGCACATGCCACAGTCTATGGAGCCAGCCCGTAATCGTAGGGAGCCATGTTGTGTACACGTTCCGGGGTATAATACCAGTATGTGGAGACTTTGGTGAGGGTTTCAGTGAGGCCCGTGTGATATGCCGAGTGTCTGGCTCTATATGCTACTTGTTCTCACACTTTATGACTCAGGGACCTGCCCAATTCCCCCTCCCAACGTTCCCTCCCTGGGTTATAGAAGTGTGAGGATGGTGGCTGGAGAAACTGATAAAGGTCAGTTATGAGCTTTGCGTCGGACGTGTGAGATAGGAGCCAGCGTTCATAAGGGAGGAATCTCCTATCCGCCGTCTCTCGCACCTGAGGGTGCATCGCCCAGTGGCGAACTTGCAGGTAACGCAACCTCTCGGTTTCCGGGAGCGTGTATTCTTGTCGGAAGTGTGTGAAGGGAATGACCCCTTCCGAGTCGTACATATGGCACAACGCCCTACACCCCGCCGCACGCCAGTGATCAAAGGCTCCTCTCGCCAGTCCCGGGGCAAAGTCAGGGTTATCCACCAGGGGCGTTAGAGGCGAAGGGAAGGTCGTCAGACCATGTGTGGCATTGGTGGTGTCCCATACCCGTAGAGGTACCCTTGTGATAAAGGAGGCATATAGATTTGCGGGGCGGTGGGCCCTGCGCTGGAACGGCACCTCCTGCAGAGGCCTGCCCGCCACCGCCTGATCCTGAAAGAGTCAATGCTTGTCAGACTCCCACTTGCTCCATTACACCAGATAGCGCAACTGCGCCGCTTGAAAATACTTACGGAGATCCGGAATTCCCAGTCCCCCGGCCTCCGGTGCCAACATTGAGAGCACCCTTTTCATCCTCGGCTTCTTGCCCTGCCATATAAAACGTGCTAGGTCCGACTGCATCGTCTGAATCCATCCAACCTGCGGCTGCAGCGGAAGCGCCCTAAACAGATACAGTATCTGAGGCAAGACCGTCATTTTGACGGCCGCTATTCTGCCCAACAATGACAGGGTGCTGCGGTCCCAGCCTGCCTAGTTCTTCTCGGATCTTTCTGCCTAAGGCGGTATAATTAGCCATCACCATCGTGGGCAGAGTGGGGGCCAGCTGGATTCCCAGATAAGGCACTAGATCCGTCGACCAGACTAACGGAAAGAGGCTTTGAAAGTGGGTTCTGGTTGCGGGTGTAAGAGACAGATCCAAAGCTACTGACTTGCCCGTGTTCATCCTGAAGCCCGCGACCGCCGCAAAGGTGGTCAACTCCTCCATACAGGCTGGAAGGGCCTGGAGCGGATCCTCCAATGATAGTATAACGTCATCGGCGTACAGGCTTATAGCATGAGTAAAGCCGCCGAACTTCACCCCCTTCACCGCTGGATTGTGACGTATCCGCTGAGCAAAGGGCTCCATATAGAGGGCGAAAAGCAGAGGTGACAACGGGCACCCCTGCCTTGTCCCTCTCTCGATATCTAAGCTCCTGGAGCTATAACCGTTCACCCGCACCACCGCCGTCGGGAATTTATAGCAGTTGAGAATCCTACAGCGGGACTTCTCTCCCAACCCTACCTTCAATAGAACCCGCTCCAGATAAGGCCAGTGAACGCGGTCAAACGCCTTTTCAGCGTCCACCGAGAGCAACATTCTCTCCCCCGGAATCCGCGATGCCTTTTCTATAAGATGAGTAATCCGCTTAGTGTTGTCCACCGTCTGCCGTCCGGGGACAAAGCCCGCCTGATCCGGGTCTAGAAGTCCCGGCAGATGCGGGGCTAAGCGAGCCGCCAGGATTCCGGTGTATAGCTTGAGGTCGATATTTAAAAGAGAGATCGGTCTGTAAGAACCGCACTGCGTCCGGTCTTTCCCTGGCTTGGGGATAACCGCAAGGGAAGCTCGCAACAGATCCGGCGAAATGGCCCCCGGCTCAGAAAACGAGTTGAAAAGGCACGTGAGGAGGGGGGCCAACGACACACAAAACGTCTTATAGAAGAGGGGTGTATAGCCGTCTGGCCCTGGGGATTTGCCATATTTAAGGTTGGCAATGGCCGAAATCACCTCCTCGACCCGTATATCCCTGTCAAGATTCTCCACCTGTGAAGGGGTCAAGGAGGGGAGAGAGACCGAGTCCAGGTACGTCGCTACTGCGGGTTCATCCGGGGTATCTCCGGCATATAAGTCGGCGTAAAACCTGCGAAAGGTCTCTGCTATTTGGGCATCCTCCGTGACCGTCACTCCCGTGGGGTCGGAAATTGCCTTCACCAGCTGCTGTTGTCGTGCCACCCGGAGCCTATTCGCCAGTAGCCGGCCACACCTGTCCCCCCCCCCCGTGTAGTAGGCGTGCCTCAGGCGCAAGGTCGCGTATTCCGCGCGATCCATATCCAGGGCGGTCAGGGATTTTCTCGCTTCCCTGAGCTGCCGCCAGATCCGGGGAGCTCCCGTCCTACAATGCATTTGCTCAAGTTCACGGACCCGTTGGGTAAGTTCCTCCCGCTTCTGCCGCCGTTCTTTATTGTCCGTTGAGGAGATATCAATAAATTCCCCCGGAGTACCGCTCTAAGAGCAGCCCATTGGGTCGCCCGGGATGTTTCCGAGTCGTCATTGTGGGACAGATAGTCCCGAATCGTGTTCGTTACGCGTGTAACCACCGCTCGTCTGTGCAGTAATGTGTCCCGCAGACGCCAGATCCGAGGGGGGCAGGACAGCGGCGGCAAGCAAAGCGTAGCAGTCACTGGGGCGTGATCCGACAGTGAGACCCCCCCCCACTTCCGCCGCAGTAGCCAGGGTGCACACCGGCCCGGTGACTAGAAGGTGGTCCAGCCTTGCATAAGTTTTGTGTGCGTGGGAATAATAAGAATATTCCCGAGCCGCAGGGTGCAAGCGACGCCAAAGGTCATGGAGATCCATGTCTATCAACTGTGCCTTGCACCCGGCCGAGAACTCTCCGGCCTGCGGGGAGCGTTGCGCGGATCTGTTGAGAGTGGAGTCAAAGACCATATTGAAATCACCTCCGAGTATAATGTGCCTGTCCTGCGTGGCCATAACATCCTCAAGTGCTGAGCGGAGAAAGCGCTCCTGCTGGTCGTTCGGGCTGTAAAGGGATCCCACCGTAAAGGGAAGACCCCCCACTCTAAACCGGTAGACTAACAGCCTTCCCTTCTGTTCCGCTTGTTTGTGCAGGACCTCTCCTCTAAAATGCCTGGCTACTAGGATCGCCACCCCCGCTGTCTTAGTGCTGCAGGACGAGAAGAATTGTGTCGGGAATTTGTGGGAGCGTAGTCTAGGGCAATCCCGGGGTAAGAGGTGAGTCTCCTGGAGGAGACAGATGTCTGCGTGGGTGCTTTCTAACAGGCTCAAAAAGGTAGTTTCCGCTGTTCCTCAAAGTTGAAAGAAGGGAGAAGGGTCAGGTGGAAGGCTAGAACCAATTGTATCCACTTTGTATTGGAAATTGGTAATCCATTTGTCGGATAATAATGCCCTCACACACCCTTGCAGGTGTCATGCTTCATCATATGGGCTGCTCCTCGTCGGGCCGGCGGTGCAATGCCCGACGGGCTCCCTTTATAAGGGGCACTTTGTCGGAGATCTTCAATCCGACTGCCGTATGGTGAAGTGCGGGTGAGGGGGCCTAAGTGGTGTAGATGTGGCTAAGTGGTTTAAAACAGGGTTTAGAGTGCCAGCTGGGAATCAATGTTATTCTTGGGGCCTCCTTCCCTGATTAAAAACGTGAAAATGTGGCACTCAACGGAGTATAATGTCTCATGTGTGAGTGAACTAAAAAATGGTCAACATGTTTCTCGCTATGAGTTTGTGTACTCGCGATTCTTCAGGACCTCAGAAAAACACTATCTACAAAGGAATAGAAATAATAACAGTATTCTAAACTGGATCGTGTCACGTCAGTTGGTGACTCTTATTAAAATACCTGTCAGTGTCTGGTATTACCTGTAAAGGAAATGATGCCAGTTAGAGTAGAACACCGTTGACACATTGGTACAGGAAAATAGCCAAAAACGTGACTCTTCAACCATGCTAAAGGTAAAAACTGTGGTGGTTTCCTAAAGCAACAATTGCATCTGGACAAATACATTGGTGATGTGTCCCAATAGTGAACTAGAAGTGGCTATTCACCTATGTGGACTATATAAAAATGCAGTAGGAAATACTTGAGCAAGGACTTACCCTATTAGGTATCAGTTTAGACAGCAGCAGTACTCGCTGGGTGTACATAGAGCTAGAATTTCTCATAAAGTAGAACTGTACACGAAACCAAATAATGATGTGGGTAAAACAACAATCAAAAACAGGCACTGAGTAAGGCAGTACAGTTATGGTCTAATGTATTAGCAAGCATATCCCTATGGGGTAGAAAATATATCGAGGTAACAATAACGATATAAAAGAAGTCATCCTCTAAGATATAGCAATAGCATCCAATATGTAAGGAATCATCACGATTCTAGGGTTGTAGGCATAGAGTGTTTAACCTGGCGTCTGTGGAGTTAAAGAGTAAACTACGCTAAGGCAGTCTCATATATGTAGTAAGTGTTGTAGATCGTGTGGCTGCACAGTGATCCTATGTAAAGGATCATTGGATGGGTAGAGGCCGAAGTTGCAATACCCGGAGGCAAGTCCCGTGAGCCCAACATCGCTGCAAGTTAATAGGGAGGGTCACCGAAGGATGGCGTGACCGATCGGATAGACTGGGATGAGTAAAAATATATTCAGAAGTGGCGCGAGCTGTTAAGTGATGACCCAAATGCGCCGGCGTTCTTAACTCAAATTCTAGGAGGGGGAAAGAAAAGTAAGTCCCAGAGAAGGTGAGGCTAGAAGTTAGCGGTATTGTAATCAGGGCGTAAATCTACATACATTTCGTGCCGCTCATGTCAGCCGTATTGACCTACCCTCTCCACCGAGTCCGGAAGGTGACTAGTGCATCAGAATGGTGGGACTAAAAAGAGGAAATCATAGTCAGGTGACTATGGGCGGGGGTGGAACAGTAGTAGGAAATGGCGGCCATCATGGATAGGGATGAGATCTCGATCAGTAGACCAGGGAAGTTTGTGAATGTGGCGGCCATCTTAAGACGGAGGGTTAAACACTAGCTATATAGTCACAACTGCATTATGGCTGGGAAAACTAGTAGAAAGACTAATTTTGGAATACTAAGTATGATTCTTGGATGTACTACTCGGGATGACAAAGTAGGTGGTACACGTCATGTCTGGGAATGTATGCCAATATAATGTAGTGAGGGGCTCATACTGGGACTGCAGCCTCATCCAACATAAGGGTCATACTCCTGGTACAATATGGAAAAGCTCAGGTTTTTATCGAGCTCCAAGGGATATCATCGTTGAGGCCCCCAATGTTAGAGGATAAACGGTGTATCCATCTCTGCTCTCTTGCAAAAAGGCTCGGTTTGGTAAGAAGGGGATTGGCTTCTAAAATTAGCCATTTTACCGAGTCCGGTGAGTGTCCCTTTTCGTGAAAATGAGCATATAGTTTGGTGTTGTTTTTGTGGCAGCGGAAACTACTGCGATGCTCAGAAATACGCAATTTGATAGGGCGAGTCGTCATCCCCACATAGTAAAGATCGCAGGGACAGATAAGCAGGTAAATGCAGTTTGATGTGTTACAATTTGTGTGGGTCCTCAATTCCCAAACAAAAGTGCTGTTCAGTGTGACTGTCTTGTGTACTGAAGTAAAAGTACAAGCACTACATGTGCCACAAGGATGGTGTCCCTTCACTGGTGGTAGTTGCCAGAGTGTGCGTTGTAGGGACTTAATCTCAGGTTTAGGCCTTGTGCGTATGAGCATATCCTTAATGTTTTTGGATCGCTTATATGCAAAGCGTGGTGTTTCAAGGTGTAAGGTTCCTGTATTGAGGATATCCCAGTGTTTCTTTAACACGCGAGTCAATTGTGTGGAAACCGGTGTAAAAGTAGTGACACAAGTTAGTGTTGCCGAAACACTTGGCTCATTTCTATGTTCCAGGAGTCCTTCTCTATTGTTGTTGCGGGCACGTTTATTAGACAGAGTGATGCTCCTCTGTGGATAGTTTCTCGCTTTCAGGTTCTGGGCCAGGATTGCTGATTCACTTTTGTATGTATCTAAAGTGCTGCAATTTCTCCTAACTCTTAGAAATTGCCCGAATTCGCAAGATCCGCCTTAGATTTTTCTTTGAAGGAAAAGCAAGGATACCCGAAACGGATTCAGGTCTTCGTAATCCTTCTACTTTCACCCCACATGCGGGGATGGTACCAAATGAAGTCCTGACTTACGAACAGGCAGTACTTAAGGAAGTGAAAACAATTCAAGGACGCCAAATCTTCAATAACATCAGCAACAAAGAAAGACTGGCTATTGAGACATTGGCCAATGACCCAAGTATCACCATCAAACAAGCCGACAAGGGTGGGGCGACTGTCATAATGAATACAACAGATTATGACACTGAATGCCTACGACAATTGGGGGATAGGAAATACTATACTCCTATTTCCAAAAATCCTACAGAACGTCTGAAAAAATCCATTACCAGCCTGGTAGATTCAGCCGAAAGCCAAGGATGGCTTAGCGAGAATGAGGCTTCCTTTCTCATTAAGAAAGAACCTAAGACCCCCTACTTTTACGTTTTACCTAAAATCCATAAGGGGGTCACACCAGTACCAGGTCGTCCCATAGTGTCAGGCATTGATTCCATTCTCGAACCCCTTTCGCAATTCTGCGACCATTTCCTGCAACCCTTGGTTAAAGATACCCCGTCATACATACAGGACACAACTGATGTACTACGCATACTTGACCAGATTCAGGGGACTGATGACATCAACTTCCTCATTACCCTAGACGTTGTGGCCCTTTACACGAACCTCCCCCAAAGGGCCACACTGGGGGTTATTGAGGAGGTTTTGAATGCAATCCCTTGGGAGTCACTTACCCATCCATCTTTCATCACAGCCTGTGCTACACTAGCACTAACTGAAAACTTTTTTGAGTTCAAGGGCAAACTCTATCACCAGACACAAGGTACTTCCATGGGGAGTACCTTTGCTCCTAGTGTAGCCTGTTTGTATATGGCTTCCTTTGAGGGGGAACACATCTTCTGTGACACCAATCCATATCGCGATAACATCCGCCTATGGAAGCGCTTTATCGATGACATTCTCATCTTTTGGACAGGAGACCGCGTGAGTTACACTGAGTTTTTTACATGGATAAATAACCTAAATCCCTACTTAAAGTTCACTATAACTGCGTCTCCAACACAGATTGCCTTCCTTGATTTAACCATCAAGTTGACACAGGGTCACTTCTCAACAACCATGTACAGGAAGGCGACTGACCGTAATAGCCTGTTACACTTCCAGAGTCATCATCCCAGATCACTCAAAGAAAATTTGCCCTTCGGGCAATTTCTAAGAGTTAGGAGAAATTGCAGCACTTTAGATACATACAAAAGTGAATCAGCAATCCTGGCCCAGAACCTGAAAGCGAGAAACTATCCACAGAGGAGCATCACTCTGTCTAATAAACGTGCCCGCAACAACAATAGAGAAGGACTCCTGGAACATAGAAATGAGCCAAGTGTTTCGGCAACACTAACTTGTGTCACTACTTTTACACCGGTTTCCACACAATTGACTCGCGTGTTAAAGAAACACTGGGATATCCTCAATACAGGAACCTTACACCTTGAAACACCACGCTTTGCATATAAGCGATCCAAAAACATTAAGGATATGCTCATACGCACAAGGCCTAAACCTGAGATTAAGTCCCTACAACGCACACTCTGGCAACTACCACCAGTGAAGGGACACCATCCTTGTGGCACATGTAGTGCTTGTACTTTTACTTCAGTACACAAGACAGTCACACTGAACAGCACTTTTGTTTGGGAATTGAGGACCCACACAAATTGTAACACATCAAACTGCATTTACCTGCTTATCTGTCCCTGCGATCTTTACTATGTGGGGATGACGACTCGCCCTATCAAATTGCGTATTTCTGAGCATCGCAGTAGTTTCCGCTGCCACAAAAACAACACCAAACTATATGCTCATTTTCACGAAAAGGGACACTCACCGGACTCGGTAAAATGGCTAATTTTAGAAGCCAATCCCCTTCTTACCAAACCGAGCCTTTTTGCAAGAGAGCAGAGATGGATACACCGTTTATCCTCTAACATTGGGGGCCTCAACGATGATATCCCTTGGAGCTCGATAAAAACCTGAGCTTTTCCATATTGTACCAGGAGTATGACCCTTATGTTGGATGAGGCTGCAGTCCCAGTATGAGCCCCTCACTACATTATATTGGCATACATTCCCAGACATGACGTGTACCACCTACTTTGTCATCCCGAGTAGTACATCCAAGAATCATACTTAGTATTCCAAAATTAGTCTTTCTACTAGTTTTCCCAGCCATAATGCAGTTGTGACTATATAGCTAGTGTTTAACCCTCCGTCTTAAGATGGCCGCCACATTCACAAACTTCCCTGGTCTACTGATCGAGATCTCATCCCTATCCATGATGGCCGCCATTTCCTACTACTGTTCCACCCCCGCCCATAGTCACCTGACTATGATTTCCTCTTTTTAGTCCCACCATTCTGATGCACTAGTCACCTTCCGGACTCGGTGGAGAGGGTAGGTCAATACGGCTGACATGAGCGGCACGAAATGTAAGTAGATTTACGCCCTGATTACAATACCGCTAACTTCTAGCCTCACCTTCTCTGGGACTTACTTTTCTTTCCCCCTCCTAGAATTTGAGTTAAGAACGCCGGCGCATTTGGGTCATCACTTAACAGCTCGCGCCACTTCTGAATATATTTTTACTCATCCCAGTCTATCCGATCGGTCACGCCATCCTTCGGTGACCCTCCCTATTAACTTGCAGCGATGTTGGGCTCACGGGACTTGCCTCCGGGTATTGCAACTTCGGCCTCTACCCATCCAATGATCCTTTACATAGGATCACTGTGCAGCCACACGATCTACAACACTTACTACATATATGAGGGTCCTCTCGACCCAACTGCCTTAGCGTAGTTTACTCTTTAACTCCACAGACGCCAGGTTAAACACTCTATGCCTACAACCCTAGAATCGTGATGATTCCTTACATATTGGATGCTATTGCTATATCTTAGAGGATGACTTCTTTTATATCGTTATTGTTACCTCGATATATTTTCTACCCCATAGGGATATGCTTGCTAATACATTAGACCATAACTGTACTGCCTTACTCAGTGCCTGTTTTTGATTGTTGTTTTACCCACATCATTATTTGGTTTCGTGTACAGTTCTACTTTATGAGAAATTCTAGCTCTATGTACACCCACCGAGTACTGCTGCTGTCTAAACTGATACCTAATAGGGTAAGTCCTTGCTCAAGTATTTCCTACTGCATTTTTATATAGTCCACATAGGTGAATAGCCACTTCTAGTTCACCATTGGGACACATCACCAATGTATTTGTCCAGATGCAATTGTTGCTTTAGGAAACCACCACAGTTTTTACCTTTAGCATGGTTGAAGAGTCACGTTTTTGGCTATTTTCCTGTACCAATGTGTCAACGGTGTTCTACTCTAACTGGCTTCATTTCCTTTACAGGTAATACCAGACACTGACAGGTATTTTAATAAGAGTCACCAACTGACGGGACACGATCCAGTTTAGAATACTGTTATTATTTCTATTCCTTTGTAGATAGTGTTTTTCTGAGGTCCTGAAGAATCGCGAGTACACAAACTCATAGCGAGAAACATGTTGACCATTTTTTAGTTCACTCACACATGAGACATTATACTCCGTTGAGTGCCACATTTTCACGTTTTTAATCAGGGAAGGAGGCCCCAAGAATAAAATTGATTCCCAGCTGGCACTCTAAACCCTGTTTTAAACCACTTAGCCACATCTACACCACTTAGGCCCCCTCACCCGCACTTCACCATACGGCAGTCGGATTGAAGATCTCCGACAAAGTGCCCCTTATAAAGGGAGCCCGTCGGGCATTGCACCGCCGGCCCGACGAGGAGCAGCCCATATGATGAAGCATGACACCTGCAAGGGTGTGTGAGGGCATTATTATCCGACAAATGGATTACCAATTTCCAATACAAAGTGGATACAATTGGTTCTAGCCTTCCACCTGACCCTTCACCCTTCTTTCAACTTTGAGGAACAGCGGAAACTACCTTTTTGAGCTTGTATACCCCAGGGGCATCTTCTCCTGCTGGACCTCCCGCTCCCCCTGTGAACGGAAATAGCCCCACTTTGTCCCCCCTTTTTGTAATTCATGCTTTCTAACAGGGACAGCACAGCGCGACGTTTAACCGGGTTATTGAGGCCCCTGACATTAAGCGTCACTATCTTAAGAGTTGTGGGTGGCATGCGGAAGGGCCGTAGGGGTAGCGCAGGCCATCTGTAGATCCAGAGTCTGTGTCATGAGAGCCGCTGCCGCGGCCGGAACCACGATTACGCACTGGACGACTGAGCTATGCCTTTTAGATATACATCTGTTTCATGTGGCGACGCCAACTGGCGCCAGCCGTAAAGTGTGGCGTAAAAATCCACAAAACATTTTAGGATTTCCTGGGAGTCATGGTGGCGGGTTCCGTCCTGCGCTGTGAGAGTCAATTTCTGCAGAATATCCGAGGCCCTTTTATTTTAGTCCCCAAGCTGCGCACTGGCCTCCCTACCTCCCCATATGCTCTTGCCACCCATCGCTTTGATAAATAGCGGATCTCTTGCTCTGCGGTCTCGGCATATTCAGTAAGATGTGTCCGAATATCTGCCAGAATCTGGGGCATAGGGTTGACTTCATATGTTCTCCCAAGTGTTTGTAAAGTTTTTTCAGCTGAGACAGGCAAGTTTGCAGGGATTGCAGGACTCCTGCCCTAAGCCCTATACATGTGCCACGAATTGTGGCCTTGAAGGCTTCCCATAATACTCCAGCTGTATCCACTGACCATTTATTTTGATTGAAGTATTGTGTAATACCTGTCTTTACTCCATCTCTAAAAACTGCGTAGTCTCCATTGAAAGGGTCAGGGAGCCTCTATTGGCAGCGCCAAAGTTAGCAACATTGGGGCTTGATCCGACAGCGTTCGGGGTAGATGTCTCACAGTCTGTGTCCAACTAGTGATGTCCGGGGTTCCTAACCAGTAGTCTAAGCGTGACCACCTATTGTGCGCTGTCGAGATGAATGTCCCCTCTTGTCTCCATGGGTTCTGAATCCACCATATGTCATTAACCTCCCAGTCTCTCATCCCCTCCCTGAGCACTCTGCACGCTTGTTTGGTCTATATCCATGTTTGGATCCAATGGGAAGTTAAAATACCCCCCCAGACAATGGTGGATGGTTGCAGTTTATAAATTTGTCCATATAGCTTGGTGTAGAAGTTGGGGTCATCTGTGTTTGGCCTGTATACATTTATTAGTGGTAGTGTTGCACCCTCACACTTCCCCTGCCATATGATGTATCTCCCTTTGTCATCTATTTCAGAATATAGTGTCATGAAAGGGACGCCTCTACTGATTAGAATAAGGACTCCCCTAAGGAGGAGTAGGAGGAAGCCAGTCTCATGTGTGCCCATCGTGCCCCGAGATGAACTGCAGCTTGCGGAGTGATATGTGATTCTCGTGTACGTGCGATGTGCACTCAATGTCTCTCAAGATACCCAAATACCTGCCTGACCTTCTTAGGGTTATTCAACCCACGCTCGTTCCACGTGAGTAGATTCAGGGTTTTCACTCTAGTATTCATTTATGCACACGTCTTGTTAAAGTGCTGTGTGAGTGGTCGTGGAGGCAGGGACATGTCTGTACGGATCTTGATACGGGAAGCATACCCTCGGGGTCTCCATAACAAACCATTACAAACAACCCCCCCCCCACTTTGGCAGTGGAAACGTGCCAAAGCCATGCTCAATCTGGGAACAGTTGCAATTAAACAGTGAAGTACAAAAAGGCCCAAGGACCCAAAACATAAAATATCATACATGAATTCCCAGTGAGGTTTACCCTTGTGGGGGGCGCAAGAGCCTGTTATCCTTCAGTAACTAGAAGGGGGGGCGGGAAGTCTATAGATGGGACCAGGCCGATCAGTGCTTCAATTTAATGGGGAAGTGTCATCCACAACCCTCTCTCCCGGAGTGCAATTATGTAACGTGCCCCCAATGGCCCTTACATCGAACCAGCACCCTTTGATCATTGTTGATTGCTGCCCTTATGTGGTATCAACTATATCTTCCAGGTGTTGCAATAATGAGAGTTCTCTACTGCTTGGCTTTGGTATCCCTTTCCAGAGCTTATTTGCGGAGGCAGACCGGTGGTCTTAGTCAGGTCCTTTATGACGGGGCGTCATGGTGTCTGGTTCACTGTCTGGGGAGCAGCCTTGCCAATTTCATGAAATCTATTGCTGCTTTGGACAAATTAAGTATGATATGTTGGCAGTCATGCTCCACCCTCAGGCAAGCCTGGTACAGCATGGCGTATTTAAGTCCCAAAGATTGCAGTTTCTTCTTTGCTTGTTCAAACTCGCATAGTGCTGCCTGAACTGCGACTGTAAAATCGGGGTAGAAAGATATCTCATTACTATCAAAACGATTGATGCCCATTTCCCGTGATAGGTGCAGTACTGTGTCGCGATCTATGTAATTTAAAAGCTTAGAGATGATCGGTTGCAGAGGACTCCAGGAGGTGGCCGTGCCTGTAAGGATCTGTGGGCCCATTCGACTATGAGTAACGCTGATAGTTCTTCACTACCAAATATACTTCTCAGCATCTCCTCCACATAATTTTCTAGGAGCCCTGTGTTCGTAGATTATGGAACACCCATTATACGCAGGTTATTGCGGCACGATCTCCCCTCCAGGTCTTCATTTTTGGCTTGTATAACAGCCAAGATCTTATCCATGTTCAGTTGCTTGCAGGTTAGGTCTTGTGGGCCATATTCAGCCCCCGAAATGCGTTGTTCCGCCGTGCTTAGTCGGGCGGCATGCTTGTCCAGTTTGGAGGTCCTATTATTCATGCGGATGTTTGGGGCGTCTATTTTCCCTACTATTGACTGCAAGCTCTGTTGCATGGCCTGCAATGTGGCCTTCAGGGAGCCCCCTGCCTGAGAAGGTGAATCCTGTTCGGAATCTGAGTGCGCATGTTGTGTGAACTTGGGTGGTTTTTTTCGCCTCCAAAGTGATACAGGGAGGAGGAGCCTAGCGCGCAACCAAGATGGCCGCGTAGGCACAGGGCTCCCGAGGGCCTCCACAACTTCCCACGTAATCCTGATTCTATCGACGGGCTTCTACAGGCGAACCTATGTGGAGGTGATACCTGTTGTCCAAATTCAAATCGGACATAAGGAACCGGAATAGCATCGACCCCAAGTTGGCGGCCTACTCTGGGCCTTGCCCCGGACTCGAGTTGGCATGGTGCCCGGGCAGAAAGTGAACAACAACGGCATGCAGGACTAGGGCCGGTGCGCACCCCACACTTTCACTTTCGGTTTCGGGTATCCTCGCTGCAACTGACTGAGGGGCCCTGGATTGTCAGCACACATTTATAGTGGGACGATTGGGTATCATGCCTGCTCTTGGCCACTAGCCTGGACTACCCTTCGTGATCGCCGAGGCTCCCTAGATTGGCTTTCCGGGGATCGCTCATCGTGTTGGTGGCCGACACCCTTGGCGACCATCAGACAATGGCGGCTAGATTGGACGGAGATAAACACAAATCCAAGACGACTAGGCGGGGAGCTCATACCCAAGCTAACAACATGGACCGCTATACCCAGTCAAAAGGATCCCCTAGCGGCCTGCATAAGTCACCGGAGAGACCCAAGGATGGCCCGGGATCGTCCACGGAGTTAACATTGCAGGACATCATGGGTGCCATCGATGAGATGAAAGCGGCGGTCGGCCAGCAATTCGACACATTGGCCCATAAATTGGACACGGTTTTGATCGACGTTAAACTAGTCAGAGCGGACCTTTCACAAACGAATGAAAAGGTCAAATCCTTGGGTCTGACGACGTCGAGTCTGGTAACGGACGTGTCTGACCTGCAAGCCGAGGTCCGTAATCTGTGGATGTCCACTGATTTGTCTGTCCGTCGACTGGAGGATTTTGAAAGTAGGGCTCGGCGGATTAATGTGCGCATAATTGGGGTGCCGAAGAAATCGGAGGTCCCTGCGGCTGACCTCTTCGTGGAAGACCTCGTGATCAACCATCTCGCACCCAAAGGCTTGAGTAAATTCTTTGCGGTTGAGCGGGCCCATAGAGTTCCTGGTGGTAAGCCTAAACCGGGCGCTCCCCCACGGCCCATCATTGCCAGAATTTTTCATGTCAGGGACAGGGATGCTATACTGCAGGCCTCGAGGGTGAGTGGGCCGACGAAGTTCGAGAACACTCATATAAGTTTCTACCCGGACTTCACACAATTGGTCCAAAAGCAGCGACAGGAGTTCATGGGTGTTAAACCGCGACTGAGAGACATGGACCTGAAATATGCGATGCTCTTTCCGGCCAGGTTGCGTGTTGAGTTTGAGGATCGGACACATTTCTTCGATCGGCCGGAGGAGGTTGGAGATTGGCTTGATACCCTGCCTCAGCAACGACGTCGAGAGGGACAGACCGAGGGGAACGGAGTGGGCTTGGCTGGACAGGAATAGACTTTTGGTTCCCGGTGACTGACTATTGTGATGACACTTCCATATTTTGGTTTGATGTTTCTATTCAGTGCCTTATCCTTCAATGCCCGGGGGTTGTGGGGTGCTCAGTGAGGCTCTTTCCTCCTCTGGGTTTTCTTTTTGTAGAGTAGTTAATGCTAGGGCGACAGGAACACTGCAAGTTGGGGGGGCTACATGGGCTCACGCAGGGGTGCAGGGTGGGGGGAGTTGTAACGGGAAGGTTGGTGGGGAGGGGGGGAGTTGGGGAATGTTTGAATATTCTACAAGGCAACGTCACGCTATACGACTGGTGGTCGGGATCGTGTTCTCTGGGGTGGGGGGTGGTGCGCGGGGTTGGGATGGGGGTAGGGGATTGAGAGTACTCTCGTGGAATGTGAATGGCTTGGGGGATAGGATTAAACGTGGAGTAGTGCTGCAGTTTTTGAAGCGGCTGTCGCCAGATATTGTCTTTCTGCAGGAAACGCATCTAATTGGGAATTCTTGCCATGCTATGAATAGGCGGGGATATCGTCTTGTTGTGCATTCTGGTTTCACTTCTGGCTCGCGTGGGGTGGGCATCTTGATTAGAGCCTCTCTCCCGTTGGAGGTGGACGATGTGATCCATGATGATAGAGGGCGGTATGCTGCACTTGTAGGCCGATGGGAGGGCAGAACCATCTCGCTCGTTTCTGTTTATGTCCCACCAGGATTGCAGACCGTAACTTTCGCTGATTTGGGGCGAATGGTCTTGGGACTCCCGGGGGGGGGGTTCTGGTGGTGGGAGGCGATTTTAACTCTGTCGTATCTGGCGGGGCGGATCGTCACCCTCCCAGGGCTCTCCCGGGGGCACAGGCCTGGCTGAGTGGGTTTATAGATATCCTCGGACTGATAGACTGCTGGAGACTAATGCACCCGGGGCAGGCGCAATACACTTTCCACCTAGGGGCTCATGGGAGTTTATCGAGACTTGATTATGTCCTTATGCCGGCGGCCCAAGCTGTGATGATTAGGGAAGTAAGACATCTGGCCCGGGGTATTTCCGATCACTACCCACTACTGTTGCACATTGAGGTCACCCCCGGGTCTGAGGGGAGGGTGGCACCGATTAACCCCTGGTACCTGCGTAATCCTAAAATCCGGGCGGACCTGGTCAAGTCTATTGAGCGCTATTTCACTGAAAACGTGGGGTCAGTATCCTCTGCTGTCTCGTTATGGGAAGCCTTCAAAACAGTGCTCCGTGGGCAGGCTCTTTCTCTAATTTCCCACTCCAAGAAAAGCAAGACTGAAGAGGTGGTTCGCCTTGAAAACGACATAGCCAAGTTGGAGGGGGAACTGGAGCTGGGTGTTACGAATGAGAAGTTGCATGTTCTCAGTCTTAAGCAGCTTGACTATAGGGCGCTGGTTACTGATGCTGCCAAAGTGATGAGTAGAGAGCAACAGGGGTGCTTATACGATGTGGGGGATAAGGCTGAAAAATTGATTGCATGGTTGGACAAGAAGGAGAGAGCGAGTCGAGTGGTGCCGGTTATTGAGAGAGCGGATGGTGTGCGTGTGACTGATCCTGTGGAAATTGTTGAATGTTTCGCGACTTATTTCCGCGACGTATATTCTCCAGTCTCGAATGGCCTTGAGGATGACTCTCATCTGTTGCTGAGAGATATAGTGTTGCCGTCTTTGTCAGAGGCGGATAGAGTATTGATGGATGCGGCGTTGTCGCCTGATGAGATTGCTTTGGCTATTCGCTCGGTCGCTTCTGGCAAGGCCATGGGTCCCAATGGCCTTCCCGTTGAACTGTATAAACTGCGCCCGGACAAGATGGCGCCTCATCTCTGCGACATGTTTCTTGAGGCACGTGACGTGGGCTCCCTCCCCTATGATCAGCGTCTCGCTACCATAGTCGTGATTCACAAGGAGGGGAAGCCGCGGGATCGGTGTATTTCTTACAGGCCCATCTCATTATTAAATGCTGAGCCTAAACTTCTTGCTAAGGTTTTAGCGAATCGTCTGGTTAGGGTCGTTGGCGACTTGATCCATCCGGACCAGTCCGGTTTCATACCTCACCGTAATACGGCTCTGAACCTGAGGCGTCTTCATGAAGTGCTCGCCAGAGCGGAGTACATACATGAACCAGCCGTTTTGGCGTCCTTGGATGCCACTATGGCGTTTGATACCCTAGAATGGCCGTATCTTTGGGCGGCGCTCGCGAAATTTGGTTTTGGCCCCGGGTTTATCGGTTGGGTGAAGTTGCTGTGCGAGGAACCGTTGGCTCAGGTAGTTGTGAATGGCAGAGTGTCGGCACCCTTCGGGTTGGGAAGAGGCACGCGGCAGGGTTGTCCGCTGTCGCCCCTCCTCTTTGCACTTGCCTTGGAACCTCTGGCTGCCTGGTTACGATGGGAGCCCTCATTGCGCGGCATTAGGTGGACGCCTGAATTTGAGGACCGCATCTCTCTTTATGCGGACGACATTCTCCTGTACCTCACATCTCCCCGGCAGTCTTTGATAGTACTGGTCGATGTTCTGAACTCATTTGGTCGCAACTCCGGCTTGGTCATTAACTGGGCCAAGTCATGCGTCTATGTTCTCTCTGGGGACGCTCCTCTCCTTCCGCGTGGCTGCCCTATCCAGATTTCGCAGTCAGGGTTTAAATACCTGGGAGTGTTCATAACTTTGGACCCTGTGGCCCGTTATGAGCGGAACCTACTCCCCCCACTCCAACGATTGAGGGCCGACGTCTCGAGGTGGCGACGGCTTCCGCTTTCGCCGCTCGGACGCGCGGCGTTGTTTGAAATGATGTCGCTGCCACGATTCCTGTATGCACTACAAAATACACTCGACGTCATACCGGCCCGCTATTTCCGTGAGGTGGGGAGCTTGCAGAGGCGGTTGTTTTGGGACGGGCGATCCCGAATCGCTCTCACAAAATTGACACTCCCTTGGTATGATGGAGGTATTGCACTCCCCGATATCAAGCGATATTATTGGGCGTCCCAATTGGCGGCGGTGAACCACGATGTACGGACCGGCCCTGAACCCGGCGTTCGAGATGGATAAAATGCTATTGCCTGGGGGGGATTATAATACAGCACTCTATTCGAAGTCTCCTGGTGTGCAGTTGACAGGCCCAACAAAGATAGCGGTACGTGTGTGGCGTGCGGCTAATGCTGCGATGGGTTGGAAGGACCGCCTGACTCGAGCGACTCCACTGTATGCTTCGGAAAGGCTGGGCTGTTCGTGGAAAACTAAAGGGTTTGAGAAATGGGATATGATTGGCATATGTAAGGTGAGTGACCTCTGGGTGAAAGGGAAGTTTAAAACGTTTGAAATGCTGAAAGCGGAATATAAGCTAAACGATAGGGAGTATTTCCGGTATGCTCAGGTCCGTCATGCATTGTGCTCGGTTTTCCCTGATGCTACTGCTATCCCGGAAAATTCCCCGCTGGAGGACAGGGTGCTCGATGGCTACGTGCCTGACAGCACAATCTCCTTGATCTATAAAAAGCTTATCAACGATCGGGCGGATCTGTTGACCCGCTTGAGGGAGATCTGGGTGGCTGACGGTTTGGAATTAGATGATGAGGACTGGGTCTCGGCAATAGCCTCCCCGCGGGAGGTGGCAATTCCGGCCCGCCTTCGGTTCGTACAATTAAAGGTACTCCATAGAGTGTATGTCACTGGTCCCCGCCTGATGCGCATGGGTTTCTCCGTGGATGGGATGTGTAAGCGTGGCTGTGGTTTGCTGGGTACTTTCCTTCACGTTATATGGGAATGTCCTGAGGTGGCGCTCTTTTGGCGTCGGGTGCATGCGGTAATGGAAGAAGTCACTCACGTTGCTCTGCTTCCAGAAGCTAGGAGATGCCTGCTGAACGTGTGGGAGCCAAACGATTATAATGTGGCACAGACGCGGTGGGCGACTTTGGGAAATATGGTGGCTAAACGTAACATTGCCCAGTTATGGGGTTCCCAGAGGCCGCACACGGTCTCGGTGTGGAAGGAGAATATGGATTGGTGCATGTTTAGAGAAAAGACGGTGTATGTAGCGAGAGGCAAGCCGAGGAAATGGACTGGGGTGTGGGGTCCGTGGAACGCTTATCGCGGAGACATCTGTGCCCCTCCTCTGGCTGTTGTATTGGATGTCCCTTTGTCCCCCTAGCCGAACATTCCTCGTCTGTTAGGTTACGAGTGAGTTACAGTTTGATTTTCCTCTGTTCCCGGGCCCCCCTCCCCTCTCTGCCGCTGATCATTGATTCCCTACCCCGGGGAGCGCGTCCTGACATTTACAATGCCTATTGCCTTGTTTGTGTGTAATGTTTCTTAGTTTTAACTTGAAAACTGAAACCGTATTTAATATTGTCACTTAACTATTGCTTCTGCCTTTACTGGGAGCGATGATGGACTAACGGGCTCCCCGGATTGACCAATCTGTATAACGGTGAATGATACGTCTCATGCTAATTAGCGGCCGGCCCAAAGGGTTGTAGGCCCATGTCTGTAACTCCTTGAAGTCAAATAAAGGTTTCTTCTAAAAAAAAAAAAAAAAAGTGATACAGGACTGCTGCGATCTGTTTTCCCCATTATATAGAGTAGGCTGTATTTGTGATATCTCGTAGTTCTTATTTGTGGGGGTGGAGACCTTCAGCACTCTTACTCGTGGGTGCTTACACCGGGGTCTCCAGTGTCTACCGTCTCCTCACTTTTCATATCATCACAGTGTTTCCTACCATGGTCTATATGTGTCAGTGACAAACTCGGGTCACTAAGTCCAGCCTGGTGGTGCCTTTCAATGCCAAGGCTGCATCTGCTGCCTCCGTTCAGCTCCATAGCTTCCCTTGATTTGCCTCCGGCACCACCACCAGCACGACTCTGGCCTAGAAGAACCACAGCACCTGAATATATTCACTCGGCGCCCCCGACTCCGGCGTTAGGAAGGCCGGAGTCGTGGTCTCTCCTGACGTGTCGGAGCAGCAACGCCGCCTGGAACAACTAGCGATGTCTCCTCTGCTTAGGCACTCCGCAATCTTTTCTGTTTATTTTGTCCCTTGGGTCCTTGCGGAGCACCCATGCCTCGATGCTCTGTTGTCATTGATTTCGGACGGAGCAGATCTTTCTCCAACCCCAGCCGACCACCGCCATGTTTGGGAAGGTAGACGGCGTTCGCCCCACAGTTCGCTCACTTGCTTGGGTGTGCCCTGGCTCTAATCACACCATCACTCGGGGTCTGGGCTGCAGTACATCTCCCCCACTGTTCAAATCGGCGATGGCCCCTTTCGGCCCGGAAACTGGAAGGATTAATGTCTCCGCTGGTGGAGCTACACTAATGTTCGGCCATCTTGTCGTGGGCTCACTAGCGACCCCCCCAAAACCCCCCCCCCCCAATTATTCTTTACAGCTCCTTTTACTTTGCTGGGAGTCGCTGGTCTCAAAAAAGAAGTTGCTAAATATTGCAGACTGAGCATGGCATTATGCAGCTGATGGGTGAGAGAACTAACAGAGCAAGAGAGCATGGGAGGAAGGAAAATGAAAGAAAAATGATGAGAAAAACCGAGAAAAGGATAGATAAGGGAGATGGCTGGAGAAGGGGCTTGATGGAAAGAAGAAATGATGAATGGATGGGTGGATGGACGGATGGATAGAAGGATGGGCAGATGGATGGATGGACAAACAAATGTATGGAGAAATGGATGGATGGACAAACAAATGTATGGAGAAATGGATGGATGGACAGGTGGATAAATGGATGGATACGTGGAAGGATGGAGAAATGGATGGATATTTTGAAGGGAGGATGAAGAAATGGATAGGAGGAGGGAATTATGGAAGGAAGAAAGGATGGAGAGAAAAAAGAGCAGTCTGCATAGCTCTCCATTCTGATCGAACCAGGACCTCATATTTACTCTACTCACTTTGGCGAGACGCCCACATGGAAACTAACTGCCACTATGCCAGTGTTACAACATGATAAGACCAGTAGACCTCAGTCTCGCTTACTTGACTATGCTTACTCCGTATCTCAAACCATAACATTGCTTTGAGAATGCCCTAGACCAGTGCACCGAATGGGATGAAACACATATTGGTTTAGTATATCAGCTCCTTTTGTACAAGCTATACTATATGTTGTATCTAAGCTGATGTATGGCTCATCCTCATGTACAATCATGAAAAAACATAGTAAAGAGAGTAAAAAGAATAAGAAATGTTTTTCCACATTTGCTGCTACTATTGTGCAATTTGTTTGAGAAACTACTTTCCTAATTTTTAGTAATTAACCGTTTCTTTAGGTGTTTACAATCCACATCTTATTAAACAATTAACTACATACTGAGTTATGAATTTAACCTAGAATTATCTGAGGATTATAGCGAAACCATCTTACACACTGTTTCTGGAGATTGAATCTAGAAAAACTCACCCCCAAAACTGTATATATTCTTGCACACTCCACTTTCCTTAGCCAGTGTCTATCACTCACAAAGTTCCTATTCAAACAGCTGAACTGAGAAGTAGATAAGACCACAGAGAGAACACCGTTCAGCAAATGTTTGCTGTCAGAAAACATAACCAATAAGCTGACCATAATACAGTTCTAATCTGTCAGAAGTATATTTCATGGCTGGAAAGAAGGAAGGACGGATAATAGAGAAAGTGAAGAAATGGAGAAAGAAGTGAAAGATGGGTGGATGAATAAAGAGAAGGAAGGATTAATTAGAGAGTGATGAATGGATGAAGAGAAAGAAAAGAAGTGGAAAAACAGAAGAATTGATGGGTGATAAACTGAAGGAAAATAAAAGAAAAAAGAAGAGAGAGAATGAATGGGTGGATAAAAGAGAGAATGAAGGAAGAAACGGTATGCATGGATAGATAAATAAAAGACAGCAGGATGGAGAGAATGAATCAAAGAAAGATGGCACAAAAGACAGAAAGAAGAAAGGACAAAAGTAATTAAGAAACAAGGGAAGCAGAAAGGAAAGCACAACAAAAGGGAAAGGGGCTAAAAGAAGGATGGTGAGAAGAAAGAAAACAAACAGAAAGTTGGAGAGAAAAAAGATGGCAGAAAAGGAAAAACGAAAAAAAGGGAGAAGGAGGCTAGAGATACAACTATGGAGGGTAAGGTGGGAGGGAAAGGAAACAAAGAAGGAAATAAGTAATGAAGTGAAGAAGAAAGACATGGTCGAAACATAGAAATGAAAGATTTACAAAAGAAGAAAAGGAAAATGGAAATAATGAAAGATTAAAAGCAAGATGTAAGGAAACTGGCCGAAATATAGAGAGCAATACAAAAGAAAGGAAGAAAGAAGGATATAAAGATGTAAAAAGGAAGATGGATGGCAAAAAGAGAAAAATGGTGGAAACCAAAAAGAAACACAGAAATAAAATGAAAACAAAAAAAGAAAAGCGGTAAATGGGTTCTTGACTACTGCCATTTTTTCCCTAACTGGGCCAAACAGAGAAGGCGACTCTACAGTTACCTGGAATGGGAAAATGAATTTTATGAACAATGTAGTGGAACATCCATGGGTTTTGCGGGGGCACCATCCTGCGCAAATACATTTATGGCTAAATTTGAAAGTGATCACATACTCAACAACCCAGATTGGTTAATTGGCATCATGGTATTTAAAAGATACATAGACGATATCTTTATAATTTGGAAAGGAGCCAAAGAAAAACTGGTAGAAAATATTCATGTTTTAAATCAACAGCACGAATGGATTAAATTCACTCACCAAATTGATAAAAATGAGCTAGCATTTCTGGACGTTAAAATAACTTTGAGGAATGGTCAAATATGCACTGATGTGCACATTAAAGACACTGACAGAAATAGTAGTCTCCACTATGAGAGTTTCCATCACCATTCACTTAAGAAGCATTTACCCTTGTCCCAATTTATCCGCTATAAAAGAATCACATCGGATCCTAACAACTTATCCTCTACAATCGACAAGCAGATTCAGAAATACAAGAAACGTGGATATCTAAAGGCCATATTACAAGAATCCAAAACAAAGGTATTAGCAATGAGCAGAGATTCCTTACTTGGCAAGAAAGAAAAATCTGATAAAAATCTCACAGTATGTGTGTTGAAATATTCAGTACAAACCACCCAGATCACTAAAATAATGAGAAAACATTGGTCTCTCATAACACAGGAACCTGATCTTCAACCCTTAGTTGCGAATCAAATAACGTTTGCCTACAAGAGATCTAAGAATGTGAAAGAAATACTAAAAAGACAGAGGACATTGAGTGACAATACAACGTATAAGGGAATGAGAGGATGCGAAAATTGCATGCACTGCAATAATGTGATGACTGGTCAGTCTTTTACGCATCCAATGACAGGAAAAAATATTCCTTTACTTCACTCAAGTACTTGTGATACCAAAGGGGTAATTTATGGAATAAAGTGTCCTTGTGGAAAGCTATACATAGGACAAACAGAGCGCAAAATAAAAATAAGAATAACTGAACATAAAAGCAATATCAGAAAAAAAAATCTAAAAACTACAGTGGCCACTCATTGGATGGAAGCAGGACATAATATTTCACAATTGCGATTTACCATATTGGAAGTAATCAAACCACACCCTTCTATGGATGCTCACAAACCGAGATTAAAAGCAGAATACTTTTGGATTCGTAAAATGGACAGTATGCAACCGTTAGGACTAAATGACAGGATAGAATTTTCCTGCTTTCTTTGAATAGAAATTGAGGAAAACGACATTGAACTCCTGTTTCTAACATTCACATATGTTTTTACGCCAACCCAAAATGGCCGAACAAAACACTCCAATTGCAAGTTATATTTTGTGTTTGTACCTAAAGCTTTTTCATTTATGTACTAGTTCTTGTGCCTTTTAGTTTAAGAATGAACCACGTTATTATTTATGATATAGGAACACAAATATACAGTTTAAATTATGTATTTCACATTATGAACGTTTTAGTTTTCAAAATGTGCGTTAGCGCTTAGAGAATTAACTAAGGTAATACAAGGGTTCACGACAGCCTAGAAATGCTGATTGTTCAAACTCTTTAGAAGGTATATACATCGTGATGCCCGATATTTTGACTTTGTAAATCCGCGATCATGTGATCGCGTTTGAACCAATCAGGAAGCTGTTATATAGAAAGATAATATCCAGGCTAGTAAGCAGGATTTCCATTGGAGGAGCACTGAGGCGTGTTCTACGTTTCACCCAAATGTAAGTGTTGAGTATGAAACGCTATGCTTCAATATAGTCGTCTTCTTAATGAATTTACACAGTTATAATTAGTTATGGGCATTCTGCTTTGAACACGCCAATATGTTTTAGCACATAAACAGAGTTAATGAGTCAGATGGCGTCTGTGAAACAGCACGCACAAGATTGTTTGTTTGTTTATTCATTAGCGCGAGGACCTTCGATGCTTTACTTTAAGAATGCTTTTTTTCCCTGTTTATTTAAAGCTCACAAAAGACCTCGTGCGAGTTTGGATTGTTTGTCAGCTCAATCTAGGGCGTTTATTTTTGATAATTTGATAGGGTAACCTTCGGGTGACAACAAGATTAGTTATTACCTGATTTAACAACAGAAAGTGTCATATTACAACAGCAATATATGTATGAAGAACATTACGTGTAAACCTTTTAGATTTTTATGTTTGATAATGTGGCTGATGGGCTCAAAATATTTCGTTGTTTTTCCATTAGAGACCCCTGAAGAAGGGTCACCCCATAACCCAAAATGCATTGGGTGGTTGTGAAATGTAATTTAAAGATGTCTCAGCAAATAATGAATTTGCTAATAAAATGAAGAACGTCTAAAAGAATTGAATAAAGTTCAATGGATTGAAATTGAAGTTAACTTTGTAAGAATCACTTTTGAATTAACTGGAACTTGAATAAGACCTAGATAGGTCTCAATATACTTGTGCACACCTCCATTTGGAAGTGGAACCCCCATTTTCTCCAAAGTTACCTAATTAGAGATAGTGTTTCCAGACAAAACACTGAGAGGAAGCTGCACACAACAAAAATTGTGTACAAATTAAAAAAAATACGAATACACATGAGTGCCTGATGGAATTCTAATAGACTCTAGAAGTCGCCCTTTACCTCTTCCCTCTTTTTACCTGAACACCTGCCCCAGACACCCTGGGAGAAGAGGTCAAAATGGGACATGTCAGGGGAAGAGCAGCTGTCCAAATTGTGCACAGAAGAGCGGAAGACCAATTGGTAGATCTGAAGGATAGAAGCTGAAGGAAGACCAAGTCAGGTGTGGCACAAGTCCAGCCCCTAATGGCCACTTTTGCCAGGAAGTCTATACAACTATGTGTGGGAAAACGATTACATGGCAACTACACAGACCCTTAAGCACTGTATTTTACAACAATTTTAACCCTTAATCGAGCAGCCCGTACCTCTGCAAAACAACTGTAGGTCACAACACACAGACCACTGATCAGGTACAATCACAGTCATTTTTTATAAAAGAATCTTCGGGGAGCAGTCTGCTCCCTAGTGTAGTGGTGTTGAGGGGATCTTAGTGGAGAAAGGGATTCAAACTACATTTCTCTCACTCGGCGACCAACCAGAGAATGCCTTGCAATCACCACTGCTACAAAATGATGGGAGGAATGAGATACCTGACAAGGCACCTAGGCAAAGGCCTCACCAATGCATGCAAGGCTCTAAAGAGAATGCTAACAGGAGTCTCAATATAGCTAGCAATGCATGCAGTTCACATCTCAGACAATACAGGCAAATTAATATGCTGAATGGCAATTAATGGCAAATACTTGATAATTGTGTTTTTAGAGAAACAGTGGACTTTTTTTTTTAGAAATAACCTAGGTCCATGTGTTCAAAGCTATTTTCCAGTTTCAAAGGCTCTGGTTCTCAAAATTTGCGCCTTTGCAGCTGCGAGTAGCTTTTGGGTATGCTCCAAACCCAACTTGCGATTCGGTAACTTTTTACAGAATGGCTAAATAAGTTTGCAACTACATACCCAATTGAAAATTGACTGGGGCAGGTTTAGGCATCCCGTCCATTTTGTGATTTCTACAAGTATGTAACAATGGTTTGCGACCACAATTGCAGTTGCAAATCATTGATAGGTTACTGACACCTCAAAGGCAGTGGTAACCCACTCGTAGAAGGGAAGGGATCTCTTGGTCAATATTGTAAAAAAAGCTTCTGAAACTCTTTTTTTTTTAATCGCATCCTGTTTTCCTTTAAGGAAAACAGCGTGTAGTCAAAAAAAGAAAAAGATTGCCGACTTTAAAAGCAATTACTATGTTTACACACTATGAATCACAGCGTAGAAAACCGGTCTTTACAGATGCAATTGCGTATTTGTTTTCATGGGCTCTGTGTGCAACTACAATGATCCTTTGAGCATGGCAAGGAGATACCTAGAGGCAGAAACATCCGAGGTCTCAACCATGTGAGTGGTATCTTGATCTCATGTGAGTGGTAACTTGATCCTATACTGGGTCTGAAATTCTGTATGTACCTCACTATCATTCAAATTATTTTCCTGTCGATTTTACCCGGTAAGGGCTGCTTGCCCCCACAAACCTGTTCCTTCCCGGTAAGGGAAAGTGGTATACTGTGTCTATCTTTAAGACTGAGGATTGATTATTCAGTTCTTGCAATGTGTAAACACCAGGTATGATTCATAAAATATATCAGGTAAAAAGACATTTCAAACTTTATCAAAGCACAAAACACCTTCCACATTTATGGTGGAGAACAATTATCAAAAAACATGAGCTAATAAAGGAATAGGATGGGGAGAGAAAAATAAGTATTTTTGAGTGTAAGGGTAGTTATCCAGAAGACAAAATACTAATTTGCCTTGAGCGCATAGGATTCCTACATAAAATCTGCGACTATCCAGGCTAATCCAGACTATCGAGTTTAAATGTCGACCTGTAAAAAATCTGACTCTAGAATATCAACCATAACTATATAAGGAAGGTAGGTATAGATTTACTATTAACTTCATATCTACGTAACATAGATAAATGGAGTTTTATAAATAGAAGACCTATACTTACCTATATACATTTACTTTGACAATATAGTGGTAATCAATATTGTGCAGCTAATTTTTTTGTAGGTGTTTAATTTTTAACTCAACATTCTGACATACAGCCCTAGAGAGAGAGTGCCATGTGAGTGTTACTCTGTTGTATAATAATAACAAAAACTGCTGCTATACAGTGATTTTATATAATTTAGGGAGATAGCTGATGTCAGAAGTGAATGTTGGTGTAAGCACTGATGTCACAGAAGGCAAACAGGGTGTAGCAAATGACATCACAAGAGGTAGCCACAAGTATGCCCTGGTGTTGAGCTACACTATATATAGATGGGGTTGGAAATAGGAATATTGGTGGTGGATAATTTAATACAGTTGTATATTTTAGAATGTAGGGTTAAGTAGCTGGTTACAATAAAGATGAGGAGCAAGTTAATACATTTGAGGAATTCCAAAGTGCTGTGATAACCAATTGCATACCAATGCCCCGCAAGTCTGAACAACGACTTGCGGAGGGGGGCGCTGCATGTTGGAATAGTATAATTTACTATTCCAACTCCAGTCTGTGTGGACAGTAGGAAAGGTGTTGGATTTTAAATCCAACACCTTCTCCCCCCTCCGCAAGTCGTTGTTTTGACTTGCGGGATAATGGTATGCGTTGTTACAACGCGGTCATTGTAACAACCGCGTTGTAATTGCATGCGGGGTGACGGCTTTGTTGTGAGGGCTGTTTACCGTTTTGGAATATTAACTAAAACTGCCACTATGAAGTGAATTTAAATGATGGAAGATGGCTGATGTCAGGAGAGAACGTTGATGTAAGCATTAGTATCACAAGAGGCAAGCATGTTGTGGCAAATGACGTCACAAAAGGTAGGCATGAGTATGCCCCGGTGTGGAGCTGTGGTATAGGTGGGGTTGGAAATGGGAATACTGGTGGTGGATAATTTAATATGGCTGTTCATTTTGAAATATAGATGAAGTAGCTGGTCACAATAAAAATTAACATAGGTTTATACGTCAAAGTGAAAAGATAACCAATTACAGTTTAAATATCAAGAAATCTCGCACATTATCTTCAAAGTACTGACACTATAGCTGAGGAAATGGTGTATTTTTAAAAGGTACTTACGTTTTCCTTTGATGCTGTGTGAGACAGCCTGCGCACACTACACTGTGTGCCATCCGATCTTGAATGTGCTGGGGGGTGGGGAACGCAGGAGACCTGCAGAGATCATACAGTACATTACCGATCCAGTAGGCCACCATCCTGGGATGGTAGCAATTGATTCCTCTTGCATGTTAATGAGTTAGGTCAAATTGCGACACCCTACGAATCGGAATTTTGCAAACTAACATGTTTAAACATATGTTGGTTCACAAAAAACAATGCATTCAGTAAAAGCGGGCACGCAAATTGCAACCACTTTTACTGAATGCTTTTTGCGAATATAAGGGCATAAGGGTATAAGAATTGGAAATCTTTATACTACACTTCAAATTAGTCCAGGAGGCTTTAGAAGTCAAAACCCCCACCATTAGAGACCACTGTTAAGAAAAAACCTACAGAGAATCGTTCAGAGACAAACAACTTAAGGCCGGTAACAAACATTCCCTTACTGGCCAAGGTTTTGAAAAAATTTGCTCAACAACAACTGAACCATCACATCACAGAATATAAGCTACTAAATGACTGCCAATCAGGGGTTAGACCAGACCACAGCACGGAAACAGCAATTTTGCACATAGTGGATGTTGCTCTACTTGCCCTAGACCGTAATGAAACCTGTCTACTAGTAGTCCTCAACCTATCTTCAGCATTTGACACTGTAAATCATGGCAAATGTTTAGACCTACTGGAGAATAGGATGGGTTTTCAGGTACAGTCCTTAAATGGTGTCATCCCTTCTTAGAGAACAGACCGCAAAGATTCTTGGTGAATCACGTGCTATCCCTTCCATCCTGAGTCATATTGGAGTTCCTCAAGGTTCAACTCTATCCCCATCCCTATTCAACCTGCACATTGAGCCACTCATTGAAGTACTGCAGCAGGCTAACATCTCCTTCTACATATATGCAGATGACACTCAGCTGTATATGAAGGTCACTTTACTTGAAGAGATCAACATATTGAACCAAGCACTTCAAAAGACCGTTCACTGGCTTTCAAGCAATCATCTTAAACTCAACTCACAGAAAACTGAATTCCTTCTGATCTCATCCTAAATCCCTCACGATGATCAAGCAATGGACCAAATTGATCACAACGCTAAATGGTACTCCCATTCTAGTTGATTCAATCAAGTCACTTGGAATCACGCTGAATAAGGATTTAAACATGCAAGCTCACATCAACACTATGGCAAAAATGCCAGATTTCATGTGAGCTATCTCAGAAAATTGAAACCGTTCATCGACACTGCTGACCTGAAAACGGCAGTCCAAGCTTTGATTATCTCAAGGATTGAGTATGGATGCACAACTCTAGCAGGACTCCCTAAGATTTCAACAGTACCACTAAAAGCCTGCCTGAATGCTGCAGCGAAACTCATAACGGGTACAAGAGAATTTGACCACATCTTTCCACATCTAAAACCACTCAGATGGCTACCATTCGAGGCAAGGATTCAGCTAAAGATGGCATGTATCACACACAAAGCTCTAGACTACAAAGAACACTTTACCTTGCCCAGAAAATTACGATTTCTGGAGGCCTTAGATCTTCGAGGGGGGACGCTGATTTCCTACTGAAACCAGCAATTTTCCATAAGAAGAGAACATATGACAGAGCATTCTCAGGGGCTGCGCCAAGGATTTAGAATGCGTTGCCTCCTAATATCAGAGGAATCACCTCAGTCTCGAGATTCAAAAAAAGAGGCTAAGTCTGTTCTCATGAGTAAATTCCTCCCTTAACTATCTAGGGTCCTTTCTCGGCTCCTTTGAGACCTTTCATCATTCCTGAAGCTACTATTTTGAGTTGTGGTGAAGGTGAAGATAATCAGGATGATTGTACTGCTATTATCTGAGTAATGACTCCGGAGATAGCGCAAGTCAGGGGCTTTCATTGAGTTTCACCCATGGACCTCAGTCAGACCAGGTGGGATACCCACGTCCATGCGCAAGATTCAGGGACGATGGCTAATGAAGGTACCTCTATCAATATCAAAATAAGGAGAGGGGAGAGGAGGATATGGCAAGGTTTGTCCTCCTAGGTACTAATAACGCAAAAAAAGATCCGACATCAGGGATCAGAGAACCTAGCTTGATGGGAAAGGAGGGGTCTACTTAGTGAAGATGAAGATGCGGTCCGCCAATGGGAACCAATAGGTCTAATTGACGGAGGCAAGCCGAGTCAAGGTTTTTTAGGCTCCTCCACCCCGGCAGACCATGAGGCAAATTTTGAGTAACTACTAAATACTACGCGTTCAATCTAACCGTATGTAATTGATTTACGCTGACACTAATGTGCGCGTTTATTTTTCCTTTTTACTTTATCACCTTATTCTAGGTCTTTGCACAGAGTGGTACACATGGGGCTGGACCCCATGCGGTCCTGAAGAAGAGGTTTAGGGGATAACCTCGAAACATGTTGGCTTTCAATATTAGGGACTATTAGCACCTTATTACCTAATTCCTCCCTTTTATTAAACCCCCCCTTTTATCCTTTACAAACTAGGAGCAAGAATAAACTAATTTACGCTCACTAGCTAGGTACATTTTAATTAACCCGCACTACTCCCCTCTCACTGCACTACACATAGTCTTCACTAAATAGTGCTCCTACGTAACTGTCGCAAATCGCAGCACGCCCCAAGCAGTAGATGCTTGGGATGGCCCCAATGATGAAGCATGTCACCTAGGGGAAACCTTTGGTGAGTGAGGGGACTCAAGAAAAGTATTTTCTTTTCTCTATTTGAGGTGCATCTTACTCACTAAGTAGACCCCTCCTTTCCCATCTAGCTAGGTTCTCTGATCCCTGATGTCGGTACCTCTATCAAGCCACATGGTTATTGGTCTCCTCTTGTAACTGTTTTCGAGTTGTGACTCCACGTTTTCTTTAGGGATGATATTACATTTTATATGCAAGTATGTCATGTCATGTACTACTATGACCTGAGTGGTCGCCTAGTAAGACTTAATATGTATATTAATATAAATTTGTAAATTGTGAACAAAACTGATTGCTGTTGATTTGTAAAGCACTCTGACACCCAGGATTGGGTCATGTTCGCCCTATAGAAAACACTAAATAAATATAAAAAAATAAATAACCATCTATTGTCTTCAAATTAAAATCCCCATAATCTTTTCAGATGCTGTATACTTGTTGGACTGAACACAGACATCTCTTTTTTATTGCTCCGTACCAACTAAATGAATGACAAAATTACAGGGTGCATACCCAGCAAAGACAATGGTTTTCCAACCAGCACTCCGCACAGATAAAAAATTAGAACTACAACTGTTGCTAGACACACAGCGAAAATCAACACAAGCATCTTATACTTGTTGAAAATTATGCTCGCGTTGCAGTTATAACTAATGATCCCCTCCTCAAAATGCATCAATTCTTTGATAGTTATGAGGTTACAACTGCTGCTAAACAATACAGAAAGACTCATCACCAATACTGGTTGCTATCAACAAATGCGACTTGTCCTAAATGCCCTCCATTGTCTTGCATTCGGGTAGACATGGCCACTCCACATACTGGTTTTGAAACACAAAGACTACCACAAGCTGCCAAGTATCTCTCAGACTTCACCTCACAGAAGAACTAAAGAGTGTCCTGCTCCTCTAGCATGAACTGCATTGCACCATAACCATTGGATCCCTCTCATCAGTATATTTTGAGTGCGCACAGAGGCCTTCTGACACACCTTACCCAATCCATTTCTCAGAACTAATTCAGAAACGACTGCACTGCAAACTGAACAACTACTACCCTGTTCCTGCCATCTTGCAATATATTGTGCCTGATAAATGTTAAAAACAAATACATTTTAAAATTCAGCATACATACAGATCAACATCCAAACTGAAGTAACTCACTCGGTGTGAAATTAATACTACCCTAAGGTCCATCTTCTGCTCTGAACAAATCTAAAACCAGCACCCACATAGTATGCTCAATGCTTGCTCAGTTCACACCTCAACCAAAACCCACCATGTGGGCCAAGCTTCTGTTCTGGGTATGCCTAAAACCAATAGCTAAACACGATTAAACCGAACATCAGAGATCCAACAGATACAGACTAAAAACAACACCTAACATGGAGGCCTAACTCTTCTTATGCACACTGAGACCCATCTACTGCACTACACAGCCAAAAGCAACAACCATTCCAGATTAAACTGACATTAACCACCAGCAATCCAAATCTTGTGTCACACGAGGCAAACATTAACATTATCCTGAAGTTCTATCATTCGCTAAGAAGCCACCTAATAAACCAACATTAAAATTGAAAACCTGTGTCAGCACAAAGCGAAAAGGAACACCTTATGAAAGATGCCTAACTTGTTTAATGCAGAGGTGTAACTACAACGTGTAACATCTGAGTCCACCTAAACACACACGTAAGTACAAATACTCAAGGCCTAGCTCTCACTCTGAGTGTTTGATAAAACACACACACAACCTTCGCCCCAACAGAGCACATATTGAAAATACATTCTCACACTGGAAGCAAGTTTCTAATTGGTATGTAGCCCCTGGGGTCTGCCATGCTTCGTGACCCCCTCTTGTTACTTGAAAAGATGACAAATGTTTGACATCGAAAAACTAATGCAGTGGACCAATCTAAGCATCACTGGATTTACCAAGGACCTACTGAGGCAAAACACCAAAATATGGTGTATTCAACAGTTTAGAGGGCATCTCAAGAGAAGAACAAACATGCTTTGGTCCTTTGCTTTACCCGGCAGAAAGGATACCAATTAGTGGGTAGGCAGGGATAGCAGCTGATACCCATGGCCTGCCCTTTGGCATCCTGGCACTGCCCTTGCTATTCTTGGACTCGGGTTGAAAACATTAGTAGCAGAAACACATTCTGCACTTACAATTTAACTTACACCAACGAGTAGGAATTTATATTGAAGGGCCAAAGATGAGAAAAAGGGTGAACCTTATGAGATGTAATTGAATAGACACCCATGCTTGACAGCCATCTTCACTTAGACTTTAAACACCAGGGAAAAAAAAGCCTTGGTAAGCCTTTACTAAAACCATCTGCTGACCCCTCTGTCCTAAGCAACTATTGTCTAATAATTATCCTTCCTTTTCCTCTTAAAATTCTGATAAAAGGAATTCAATTGTCAATTAACAATTCTGTTGATAATCAACAAATCCTTGATGTCGGTCAGTTAGATTTCCGTTCTTCCTACAGTGCCAAAATAGCACTCCTTCCTGTCTCTGTGACATCACAACTTTTCTGGGTGAGGGTGGATCTGCCACTTTTATCCTCTTAGATCTTCCTGCCGTATTGGATACGTGTTCTTGTGATGTTCTAATGACTTACCTCTCCTCTACTGCCATTCATCATCATGCTCATGCCTGGCTACGGCCTCATCCTCCCATCAATCAATCAATCAAGTGGAATTATATGGCGTGGCTAATCACCCGAGATGGTATCTGTGCTCTTGAGGGTCATGATGGTTTAGGCAACTCAGACGAACAACCAGGTCATGAGTGCAGTCCAGTAGAGAGGTGGAGGTTCGTAGCTGTAGAGGGAGGTCGTTCCAGATTTTTGTCCTGAGGTATGAGAACGAGCGTCCTTCGTTATTGCTTCAGTGAATGTGGGGGGTGTGGGCGAGTGTGAGGATTATTTGGTAGGGTGGTAGAAATTCAGGCGAAGGTTGATGGTCCTTTCCTCTTCTTCTTTCTTTGTATCACTTGCAGTGTCCCCTAAGGCTTTCCACTTTGCCCCACCCTCTTTAATATTTGCATGACCTCTCTTGCCTTCTTGATTCTCACCTTTGGTTTCAATAATATTGAAATCATTGCACCCTTCAATTTACAACCTTAACTGAACTCAGGAAAGATTGTGGGGCATATTAGCAAGGGCAGTATCGCCGCTTTAGCTGCACTTTTTGCCTATCAGCAAGCTGTCGCTAACAGCTGTTAGCGACATCTTAATGGCGAGAGCGACCGTTTTGGGTGCCGCTTTGCATGTCAGCGATATTTATCGCCAATGACATGCAAAGGAGGCGTTCCCAACTTGAAAGCGACTGAAAGCAGTCGCAAACACAGCTTCTGCCTATTACCAAGGCCCGCGAAGCGATAAATAAACGCACGCTAACCACGTTTATCGCTTAGATTTTACACCTGGTAGAAACCTGACTTACCCATTAAAGTCAATGGGAGGTGGATTCTACGGTTAAGTCCTCACCTGCCTATTAGCAAGATTTCCATTAGCGATGGGATTTTTATCGCTGGATATCTCACGTTATTGTTGGGATTCGCCGCTATCGCTGGATTTAATATCGCCTTTGAGATAAAAGTTGATGATAACGCGTTATCTCTGGGATAAAATCCAGCGATAGCCGGCTATAAAAAAAATTATCGCAAGACCTTGCTAATATGCCCCTTTGTTCCGATTTGACAGCAGGGCTAGCTGGATTAATAACAACTGCCGTGAGTTGATTGGTTTTCTGACCATAGGTGTCCCCACCTCCATCTGGTCATCCCTTTTTGTGGCACTCAGAACTGAGCTCCTCTCCTGAACTTGTCACCTCTGCCGAGGTTCTTGGATCTCCCTTTTTGACTCTCCATTACAGGTCAAAGCTGTGCGGTTTCTTCCTTTTACCTCCTCCTTTGCAAAATCACTCCACTTCTCTACACCTTTGCAAGTAAAACTGGGGCTCAAGCCATTATTCTCTCCTAGCTCTGCTAGGGAAACTATGTCTGAAACTTCCTGTTTTCCTCTCCCAAACAGCCGCCTCATCCTGGGACTACCTCCTTGCTCTGCAGTTTTCGCCATCTTAAAACTCTGCAATGGCTGCCATTTGTCAACATTTTAGGGTTGGCAACTGGGAGATGTAAGAAAAAAAGTAGTTAGGAGAATGTAGTTTCCCCATTGACACATATTGAAGCAGAGGCAATCTGCCTGAATCGAGTCTGTTGGTATGTATGTTGACAGACAATAATCTTTTTCTTTTTGTCAGTTTAATAACATAACATAAACAAAAACAGATTTCTAAACTCTGTTTTTGTATGCTGTATGCAAAACTGACTAAAACAAAATGTCAAGGCCTGTCAAACACTCTAATCTCCCCCTCCAAGAATCAAGGTCAAATCATTAACCTCTGATGTAAGAGGTAATCCTTGGAGGGGTAGATGTGAGGGTGTGTGACAGGCATCAACGTTTCAATTTTGCGCTATTTGCCAGCAGATCATGATTTGGCAAAACGAATCGGGTTTCTGCATGCAGGAATTGGGAGGAGACCAACCTTGAAATGGATTGTCTCCCGCATGGATTGGGAGGGCTGGCATGTAAGAGGATTTGCTGAAAGTTCCATCTTCAAAGCACATTGCATCTGCCTTCGCACCCTTGACACTGAGGTAATCTGAGGAACAGTGCAGACTAACTTCAGTTGGAATGGGAGGCTGAAATCTGTTTCTAAATTTTGTACGGATAAATCATTTAAAAACTGATTCCAGCCTGCCATCTAAATTGTAGTCTGCTCTCTTCCTCACATTACCTTCCCACTCTTCCCCTGTTCGGCTGTGCTTCTCTTGGAGGTCGCTGCTTCAGTTTTCTAATTGCTCAGCGATAGAACTCCCTAGCCAGTGCTTGAAATGGAAACATAGAAATGCTGACGCTCACTATCACAGAGCAGGGCCGGCGCTAGGCATGGGCAGAGTGGGCAGCTGCCCACGGCCTCACGCTCAGCTAAAAAACAGGGGGCCCGCTTCACTGTGAAATGCCACGCTTTCACAGTTAGCCCACCTGCTCCTCCAGGGCCCCCTGCCCCACACAATCACAATAGAAATCCATATGTCTTTACCTTGCTGGTCAGGGCGTGGTGGAATTCCTAGGGGTGCAGGGGTGGGGGTAGTGATAAACAGAGTGGGGAAGGCACAGCAACTGTGCCAGCAATTATGTTGGCTCACAGTGTCAGGGGCGGGGCAGCACCTCTGTTAAGTACCGGCCATTCCCTTTCTGCATTTTGTTTCTAGGCAAAAAAAGACACCTTTGTTTCCAGGACCAGCCAAACACAGGTAAGAAGAGGAGGAGAGGGAGCAGCCAGATCAACTGACTTTGGGTAACTTTTGCATCACCCATTTTGTTTATGGGAATGTGCATTTAAAATGTATGTAGAACTGCCCTGGTAGGGTAGGGTAGTGTTTTACGAAATGCCTTGTTACTGCTTCAAGGCCCCGAGGAGGGGGCTCCATTGCCCTGGGCCTATAAGCACTAGAGCAAGCTGCAAGGTCCAGGGGAGGGGGCCCTTTCCTGGACCTTGTTGCCATTAATCCCTCTTTCCTTTAGTTTATTTGTTCCCCTGTGAAATAAATCTAAAAAAAACAAAAACACTTTTGCTGGAAAGGACGTCTTTTTCGGACATTTTTCACTTCTAAAGTGCAGCCTAGGGATGGAGAGAAATAAAAGGTTCAAAATGTGAAAAATTAAACTAAAGCAAGACAGAGTGGGTCGAAAAGGGGCCAGATTGATTTTATTTACACCCAAAACACATTAGCACCATTTACTTCTCTTTACTTCCACCTTTTCTTCAAATTGGAGAGCTACCGGTGATGATAGTGTGGGAACACTGGTAAATATATGCCAGCAGCCCCCTTTGGTGTTACTAACGTGAGGTGCTTTCCATTCTTTCACACATTTTCAGCATAAGGTTGTGTGGTGGTTCACTTCTCAATCTAAAAAGCTTGTTGAAAACTGTAGTATATGATGATGTGTAATATAAACTGTGAACAGTGGGACATACAGGCAAGTAACAATTCTACTGTCCTGTAAGGGGAGTATGCACCTCCTGGTCCTGTTGAATTATTATATACTGTTCTTAGTATGTCAGGTCTGTTTTGAGATATAATGATTTTATTTACACTCAAAACACATTAGCACCACTTACCAGAGTTTGTCAGTGAAGCGCTACTTTTGTTTTCTTGTCTTTCTCTGAACAGCATTGTTTTTCCCAGGTGGGGAAGTGCACCATTCCTGGATGTACTGCAATACCTGCTTGATGGGTGGATTGGAAAACAAAATGCATGCTGCGGCTCTGTATTCATGAATGTGGTCTTTTTAAACCATACTTTTGCGCTTTGTATGGATATAGCCAATGGACATTGAAACGGGTCCCTTACGGCCCTGCAGTCATGTCCTTCACTTTTCATGCAAAAACACTCATTGATTTATGAATAATAAGTGCAAAAGTGTTAAGGTAACCAATTTATTCCTTCTTACATTTCACATGCTTTACTTAATCTAGCATGCCCTATGAGTGTTTGCTCTTTCCATGATGTTGTCACTTTTTTTTTAGCCAGAATATTGCTCTTGTCCAGTGTGTAATTTGAATTGAGTTGCATCCAGGTGTTTGTAGCAGGGCACAATTGGGTTGTAGTTGAAGGCAGTACGAGTTTCTCTCAGTGGGGCAGTATGGTATTCAGTGGGGGAGAGGATGTGGCACTATGGTCAGAGCTGCTGAATTTGGAACTGGAGAACCAGGTTCAGCCATCATGACCAGTCCCTCAGACCACTCTCCTGAGGGAGCACATTCCCATGCTAGACCTTTTAAGGTCCTGCAAGACCTTAGAAGCCCTGGTGTCTTAGCACCAGCAGGTGGACCCTAGCGATGGCAAGTGTGGGTTAACTTTTAAGGCCTGTCCATCACATTCCATACTGAAGTTCACCTACAGTCTTTTGGGCAGGCCTACAAAGCTGCACACCCTGTCACTGAGGTCATAGGACTCTTGATCAGGGAGGCTCTAGGGCGGAGTGAACGGTGCCACCGCACCAGGCGCTGACTTTGGGTGGGGGCGTCATGCTTGCAAGTATATTATGTTTTTAAAAGCACTTGCTGCCTCCTTCCTGGCCTCCAGCAATTTTAAAAATGTCATGATAACTCCAGTGAGTAATGTTATTCCTAGAGAGAGATGGAGTTTTGCCAAATGGTAGTTTTGACTCGTGGAAAGGTAGCGCAGAGGGTTAATGTGCCTGCTGCAAAGAAAATGTACCATGCAGATCACAAAGTGCACATAATGTAAATAAGACAGTAGGTTACTGCTTTTGACAGAGAGATCATTTTGTGACTTGCAGTTTATAAGTCAAAATCCTAACATAGAACAGTGAGCTATTAACTTTCATCCAAGAGCTGCATACAAACCGCAAAGTATAATTTAGAACTCTATGATTTCTTCCCCAGTCTTTGATTATCCTAATGTTGCAAAAAGGGTTCAATTGGATAGAAATCAATTCTGGTTACTAAAGAAAACCCCCAACCATGGTATTACATTCTAAATTCAGAGTTTGTGTTTCTCCAGACCAATCACTATTAACCTATAATGCCTACTAGTATGATTGTCAAGTGACTCCTACACATTGTAGTCATTTGTCTTATGTAACATTTCCTATACAGTGATTTACACACGTATGATTGATTGTCTTTGTGTAATGTGTGTGATATTAATTTTTCTGACACCCTACACTGGTATCGGTGGCGCTGTAAATCAAATCAAATGCATCTGAGCGAGAATGTGGTTATGGAGACTTGAAGGGGCGCTGTGAAAGGATGGTAGTAAGGGAATCCGTGGCAGAGGGAGTCATTGTGGGGCACCAACAAACATTGTCGCACAGGGCTCCAATAGGTCTAAAACTGGCCACTTCCACTTCCGACAGTTCTAACACCAAATCAAAAACTTTGATTTGAAAACCCCTTGAATCTGCAGCATACCTTCAAGTCAATATATGATTTAGCAGTGGTCTCGGTTGGTAAGTCTTTTTTTATTTATGTACAATCTATATTTGTTTGCAATGCTGTCTTGTAATTTGTATTATATGTGTTGTGTTTTTGCACTTCACATAATTCTGGCGAGTAAAGAGCCCACACACAAAAAAATTGTTCTACGACTCTTAGCATGTGCGTGTGGAATACTGGTGAGAGGATTTACGTTAAAACAAATTACAAAGTATTAATGTCACCCTAAGGTGGCACAATAATGGCACAGAAAGATAAGGGAACCTTTTGAAATTTGCGATTATTTTCATGCTGTGAGAGGTTTTCTCTTGTGTATTTTTATATTTTGAATGATCTCTCCCCTGTATGAGAAAGAGAGAGATTGAATTGTTATCATGTACTCATCTGGAAACAATCAGTTAACATGGAGTAAAAAATATCCATCTTTGTGAAACCTGCAACTAGATTTTCCGTCATATGTGACAAATATAATCCATTTAATACAGTTTTAAAGTATATGGACTTATTTCATTTGTATATTTATCTTTTTGTCCATGTTACTGATATCTACGTTAGGTCTCTTCAGTGATGTCAAATAAGATCAATAGTCCTGCGATGTCACTTTCTGTGATGTCACTTTTTGTGATGTTACATACAAATTAGAGGGGCCTCACATCTTCCCTTTCACCCTGGGCCCCAGAAGTTCTAGGACCGGCCCTATCCCAGAGTACCTGTATTTACTAGTTAGAAACGCCGGTACTCACTAGTTAGGAATGCCGGTACTCTCCCATTAAAAGTATCGAAGCCCCTGCTGAGAAACGTAGATCCTCTGCCAGTCAAGTTAAAGAAAAACAGGGACGAAGTACCTTACAGTGCTACCTGCCCAAAAGTAGTTCCTGCATTTCAGGATTCGCAACCACGGAAACGTAATAACCGCAACACCTAAAGGTAGTGTCGTTCGGGCTCAACTGACACTGAAAGGGTCACAGCAAGATACAAACTGATAGGAAAAACAAATAAAAAGTCACTTCCAAAATATACTTTCTGTACCTGCTCAATACACCGCTTAAAAAGTATAGAAATTTATGAAAACGTTTTTCTAAACAATTATTTATCAAACGCAAGAACGGGCCTCGGGATAAACTTCAGTTGTTGAGTTTTGGGCCACAAGTGTTTCTTATACTCTTCCTGCACATTAATACAAAGTTTAAACACGGTACAAGACGTACGAGGAGGCCGTTGGGTCACAATTAACACACACCCTTACCAAGTCCATGCGACACAAAAGATGACGGCTGCTTTCCGTCTTCGGTACGTCACAACGTAGGCCTCAGTGACGTCTCTGGGTGATACGCCACTATCCTGGTGGTTATCCGCGTTGGCTTGAACTGTCTTTCGGGCACAGGCCTCTCAGCTCTCGGCCTGCTTGGTCGCAAGCCAGGTCGCTCGTGAGGAGAGGAGTCGGATGGACCTCGGGATGGACGGACGGACCGCAGGAGTAAGTTTGAGTAATGTGTAGATTGTCGGAAGATACAAAATAGGATCGGTGTCTATTTTAAATATAATTCAGTGGCTGCTTGCAGAGGTCAAAGCGTGATAGGAAACTGTGATGCAGAATACTGTGTGGGTGTGGCCATCGAGTGTGGCGGCGGGATCAGAGAGAGACGTAAAGTTACTACATAAAAAATAAATCTCACGCCTCAAATTAATAATTAATGCAACTTAAATTCATTTGTGGGAAATGCATTTTTCTGGTTGGACAATTCGGTTGGTTAATTAATGCGATCACTTCAGATATATGTGTCTATCCAGGCGGTCACTGATTTGAATCGTGGTGGGAGCCCTGGGGAAATATTGACATGTATTTATATAGGTTACGAACAGTTACAGGCTGTTGCAACGTTTGCAAAAATATTTTGTTTAAATGTTTACGGTGCATTCAAAAGTTATGTTTTTAGTATTGCGCTGATTGTACCAAGTACAAACTTGTTCTTATAGGTTTCCTTTCCTAAAAAACAGTCCCTCTTGCAATCCAAGGCGACAGAAAGCCAAAGAAAGGGGAAACTGAAATACTGCTGTGGGCTGATCCAAAATTTGACTGTTAATCACTCAGTTCTGTGGATGAAAGTTTCATATTAAATAAGAGTAACAAAGCTAGGTTGAAGGAGCCCCAAAAAACCCAGAGCCCAAATTGTAGGGATCATGACATGATACAAACAGGCATTTATGACTAGAGAAATTCCAGTGGGCTTCTTGAGCAGGGATTAAGTCTCAACCCCACCTTGGTCAGAGAGATACATTCCACATTTTCCTGAAATAAATACCAAATATTGGCTGTCTGCAGCCACCAACTTTTAGCATGGAGGCTCAGTATAACAGTTCCATATTCAATTAAATTAGGGTCCTTTAACTCTAGCCGCAAATGCTAATCATCCTTAGAAATACAGAAGTACTGCGCAGTGTAACTTTCCATTACCTTAATCCCTGCCTGAAGAGCCTCCTTAGTGCCACCTCCGAGGTCCTTCCCATAATGATTGCGTCTGGAATTTGCTCGCCATGTTCAAAAGATCATTGTAGTTGTGCACATGCATGCCCATGGAAACTAATACACAATTGTATCCGTTAAGGCTGTTTATGCTCTGATTCATGGTGCGTAAACCATAGTCATCTACTGTATTATCTTTGTAGGTCCTCCACATTCCCCACCCACCAACAGAATCGAGAGCCGTTGGCTCACAATCCAATGTGCGGAGACTGCGTTACATTTCATCAGAGGAAAAAGTAAGTACCTTTTGAAAATACACCACTTCATCAGCTCTTATATCAGTACTTTAGAGCTTATGAGAGAGCTTTTTTTGACATAAAAATTGCAGTTGGTTATCACAGCACTTTGGAGTTCCTTAAATGTATTAACTTGCTCTTCATCTTTATTGTAACCAGCTACTTAACCTACATTCAAAAATGTACAACTGTATTAAATTATCCACCACCAATATTCCTATTTCCAACCCCGTCTATATATAGTGTAGCTCAAAAACAAGGCATACTCGTGGCTACCTCTTGTGATGTCATTTGCTACACCCTGTTTGCCTTCTGTGACATCAGTGCTTACACCAACATTCACTTCTGACATCAGCTATCTCCCTAAATTATATAAAATCACTGTATAGCAGCAGGTTTTGTTATTAATATAAAGCAGAGTAACACTCACATGGCACTCTCTCTCTAGGGCTGTATGTCAGAATGTTGAGTTAAAAATTAAACACCTACAAAAATATTAGCTGCACAATATTGACTAGCACTGTATTGTCAAAGTAAATGTATATAGGTAAGTATAGGTCTGTTATTTATAAAACCCCATTTATCTATGTTACGTAGATATGAAGTTAATAGTAAATCTATACCTACCTTCCTTATATAGTTATGGTTGATATTCTAGAGTCAGGTTTTTTACAGATCGACATTTAAACTCGATAGTCTGGATTAGCCTGGATAGTCGCAGATTTTATGTAGGAATCCTATGCGCTCAAGGCAAATTAGTATTTTGCCTTCTGGATAACTACCCTTACACTGAAAAATACTTATTTTTCTCTCCGCATCCTATTCCTATATTAGCTCATGATTTTTGATAACTGTTCTCCGCCATAAATGTGGAAGGTGTTTTGTGCTTTGATAAGGTTTAAAATGTCTTTTTACCTGATATATTTTATGAATCATACCTGGTGTTTACACATTTCAAGAACTGAATAATCAATCCTCAGTCTAAAAGATAGACACAGTATACCACTTTCCCTTACCGGGAAGGAACAGGTATGTGGGGACAAGCAGCCCTTACCGGGTAAAATCGACAGGAAGATCATTTGAATGGTAGTGAGGTACATACAGAATTTATGACATAGTATGGGATCAAGTTACCACTCACATGGGATCAAGATACCACTCACATGGTTGAGTTCTTGGATGTTTCTGCCTCTAGGTATCTCCTTGACATGCTCAAAGCCAAGGATCACTGTAGTTGCACACAGAGCCCATGAAAACAATACACAATTGCATCTAAGAACGGTTTTCTACGCTGTGATTCATAGTGTGTAAACGTAGTAACGTACTGTATGATCTCTGCAGGTCTCCCGCGTTCCCCACCCCCCAGCACATTCAAGATCGGATGGCACACTGTGTAGTGTGCGCAGGCTGTCTCACACAGCATCAAAGGAAAACGTAAGCACCTTTTAAAAATACACCATTTCCTCAGCTATAGTGTCAGTACTTTGAAGGTCATGTGCGAGATTTCTTGACATTTAAACTGTAATTGGTTATCTTTGCACTTTGACGTATTAACCTACGTTCATTTTTATTGTGACCAGCTACTTCATCTATATTTCAAAATGAACAGCCATATTAAATTATCCACCACCAGTATTCCTATTTCCAACCCCACCTATACCACAGCGCCACACCGGGGCATACTCATGCCTACCTCTTGTGACGTCATTTGCCACAACATGCTTGCCTCTTGTGATACTAATGCTTACATCAACGTTCTCTTCTGACATCAGCCATCTTCCATCGTTTAAATTCACTTTATAGTGGCAGGTTTTGTTAATATTCCAAAACGGTGAACAGCCCTCACAACGAAGCCATCACCCCGCGTGCAATTACAACGCGGTCGTTACAATGACCACGTTGTAACAACGCATACCATTACCCCGCTAGTCAAAACAATGACTTGCGGAGGGGGGGAGAAGGTGTTGGATTAAAAATCCAAAATCCAACACCTTTCCTACTGTCCGCACAGACTGGAGTTGGAATAGTAAATTATACTATTCCAACAAGAGGCGCCCCCCTCCCCAAGTCGTTGTTACGACTAGCGGGGCAATGGTATGCGTTGTAACAATGCAGTCGTTGTAACAGCCGCGTTGTAATTGCATGCGGGGTGAAGGCATGCGTGAAAAGGAGGCATATTCATACAAAACAGGTAGACACTCACATGGAGCCCACTCTCTGGGGTTATATGTCAGATTATCAAATTCCCAAACATACTTACAAAAGCATTGGCTTCATATTAGGGATTACTATTATATCATCAAGGTAGGTGTATGTAGGTAGCTATATATTTACTATTCTTAGAGCCACATTAATCTACATTATATAGATGTGGAGTTAAGAATAGTAAATCTGTACTTCCCTGGCGGATATAGTTTTTTTAAAAACTTGTTTTTATTTAGCAGTTGCATAATACTAGGCATGGCAGCATGGTACATATGCCGGGGTCACAGAGAGAAAAACAGTACAGTCCAATCCTGCCATCAAAAAAGAAAGAAATGGACCAATTATGCACCTATTTAGGCCGAGGACTCGCTACAGCAGTCACTTCAGGTTGGTCATACTGACACACATATCGGATGTATAACATGCGATTCCACACCTGCATTGTGTTTTGAGGTTATGTTGCCCAAGCAAACTAATAACAGCCAAGGTATCGAATATGGGGAAACAAAGAAAAGAAAAGCGACAACAACAGCATCATATACCCATTGTTTTCTCCCCATCCCCTGTACGCGAGAGGAGAGTGGGGGTAGGGAACCAGGAAAAAAATGGGCGGAAGCCTCACCCAATGTTCGGGAGGGGGACAAGGAAAATGAAGACAAAAAGGCCCAAGGATCACCAGAGCCCAACCCAAAGGGGCTGCCCATCAGTAACTACATTGAAAGACACCATCCTGGAGTCTGGGGAGCCGTCCTAACCATCCACTGAGGGTGACACTGAGTCCACAACCAGTGAGTGCTCAGAAGACGTGGCGGGCTGCAGCTACCAAACCCTCCAACATGTGATCCCAAAGCTCCAAGTCCCTCTTTGCATTCTCATCCATGCACACCAGTTTCAACCACATCTCCTCTGTCACTTCCCATTCGTGCTTGTCTTCCCACCACCTGTCCAACATGGAGGGACTGGGATGCGTCCAGTAGCCAGCGAGGCACCGCTTAGTCAGCACTAATCCCAACAGGGCGAACCTGTGTTTCTTTCATCTGTGTCCCTTGTTTTGGGGTCGGCAACACACCCAGTGAGCAGTGTTTGATCGAGGTCTCTATTTGGGCCAGTGCGATCTCCCGCAGCTCATGCAGCTCCCGTCCCAATAATTCTGCAGTTTATCAGAGACCCAAGTCGTGGGGGAACGTTGCCGGCTTCACCCCACAGTGCGGGCAAGCGGGTTATCATGCTGCAGTAAATCTATGCAGTTGTTGAGGCGTTAGGTAGGTGTAGTGCAAATAATAAATGTATTTATAATACAATTTTAATGGTAGTGAGGTACATGAAGAATTTCTGACCCCATATCGGATCAAATTACATTCACATGGGATCAAGATACCACTCACATGAGATCAATATACCACTCACATGGTTGAGATCTCGGATGTTCCTGACTCTAGGTATCTCCTTGCCATGCTCAAAGGATCATTGCACACAGAGCCCATGAAAACAAATACGCAATTGCATCTGTAAAGACCGGTTTTCTACGCTGTGATTCATAGTGTGTAAACATAGTAATGTTCTGTATGATCTCTGCAGGTCTCCCACGTTCTCCACCCACCAGCAGATTCAAGAGCAGATGGCTCACAAAGCAATGTGCACAGGCTGTGTTACACAGCATCAAAGGAAAACGTAAGTACCTTTTAGAAATACACCATTTCCTCAGGTAAAGTTTCAGTATATAAGAGGTCATGTGCAAGCTTTCTTGACATTTAAACTGTAGTTGGTTATCTTTGCACTCTGACGTATTAGCCTACTTTTCATCTTTATTGTGACCAGCTACTTCACCTAAATTTCAAAATGAACAGCCATATTAAATTATCCACCACCAGTATTCCTATTTCCAACCCCACCTATACCACAGTTCAACACCGGGGCATAGCATACTCATGTCTACCTCTTGTGACGTAATTCGCCACACCCTGCTTGTCTCTCGTGACATTAGTGCTTATTTCAACATTCTCGTCTGACATCAGCCATCTCCCATCATTTAAACTCACTTTGTAGTGGCAGTTTTTGTTAATGATACAAAACAGGTAGACACTCACATGGAGCCCTCTCTCTGGGGTTCTATGTCAGTCAGTCAGTCAGCTACTTTTATTCGATCTCTGAAGATCACAAAAAAAGACAATACAAACAGATAGTTACATTACATAAGATACAGGGCAAAAATTCATCAATTACAATAGGAGTTATAAATAACATTATCAAAATTTAAAAGGTTTGAAGAGAACATATTTCATAAGTTCAATTCTAAGTTAAAAAGAATAAATAAGATACAGAAATATAATTTCAATTTAAAAAGTCTAACAGGAATGGAAAACTCCATGGCAAAAGACCACCATCCGTCACACCACGTCGGTCGTGTTAAGACTGGGCCATGCTCTAACACGCTTCTTATTAATACGAACAGCTGCAACTAAAAAGTTTGCTACATAAAAAGCAATAGTGGTGTTAGGCAAAAGTTGCAAGAACAGAAGCGCTGGCCGAACCTGGGCGAAACCAGCTCCTTTAAGTAAAGGTAACAAGTATTTTGTCCTAATCTGTGCGTAATGTTCACAGAAAATAATAAAATGTAGTGTGTCCTGACATGAAAAATTATCACAATCACATGGGGTAGCATTATCAGGGGTGGCCCATGTGGGATAAAAACCTAGCACAAAATGTATCAGGTTTAAACGGAATTTGATTAGGAGAGACCTATGAAGTGGGCTGGTTACAAATGCCAGGTAGGGTTCAAGACCAGGAACAGTTAATAACCCATAGTTCCTTCTCACTAATGGCTTTTTTAGTTCCAAGTCCTCCCTCTCCGCCATAAATCGTGTCAATAGTGCAGTCTTAATCCCCATGATGTCCTTCTTATTAATACAGTCAGGGGAGTTAAATAGCTCTGGTCTGCCTACTATTGCCAACATCTTTTTAACGTATGCCATCCATGGGATTCTATAGGCTCTTCTATAGGCTCATTCCTGTTTCCAGCCACCTATCTCCCGAAGCGCCTCCGGGAGCAACATCCTTTTTACGAGACTTTGCTGTTTTAAAATTTCTGCCACTGCACTTGCACTTTTCGCGCTCTCGCCTCAGCGCTCTTGGATCCTCCCTTGTTGCCCTGCCCCTGCACGCGCCCCAGACCGCCGCTGCTGACCGCCCCCTCCTCACCTGGTTCTCGGTGCGGGACGGGCTGGTCTTCCATCTTGGCCGGGTCCGGGCGTCGCGTCGCTGTTGTTTGGCTCCTCCCCCCCTGGCAAGTACTTTAGGTGGACGCCAGAGAGTGCGCTCATTCCTGTTTCCAGCCACCTATCTCCCGAAGCGCCTCCGGGAGCAACATCCTTTTTACGAGACTTTGCTGTTTTAAAATTTCTGCCACTGCACTTGCACTTTTCGCGCTCTCGCCTCAGCGCTCTTGGATCCTCCCTTGTTGCCCTGCCCCTGCACGCGCCCCAGACCGCTGCTGCTGACCGCCCCCTCCTCACCTGGTTCTCGGTGCGGGACGGGCTGGTCTTCCATCTTGGCCGGGTCCGGGCGCCGCGTCGCTGTTGTTTGGCTCCTCCCCCACTGCCACGCCCACTGACCTTTCCCCCTCATGTGTCCCTATAACATGGCCACCTATCCTCGGCAGCGCAGCGGACGAGCGCAGCGGGCGCGACGAAGGCGCGCCGAAGTTGCGCCTAAGTTAAGCCCGTCTGCGCCCGTCCGCGACGGGCCGGGACTAGGGACTATACACTCTGCCCCGGCTGTGGCGTATTCGGCTGCCCAGCTCACAGCACTATCGTCCTCTCTTCCCCCGCCTCTCCCTCTCCTGCAGCTCCTTGACTCACATGGTATCCTCTCCTCTCCCCCTTCCTATCCGGCATCTATCACTCCTCGTTCCACTCCCCGCCCGTTCACCCCTCACTCTGCTCCCACCACTGCCTCCGTCCATCTTCTCAATACCCGCTCTGCGGTCAGGCATCAGACGGCCCTCTTTAACCTCTTGACCTCCGACTCCCTTGATATCCTTTGTCTGACCGAAACATGGTTTTCTTCCGACTCTCTCCCTGACCTCTTGGCCATCCTCCCCGACTCTCACTATGCCCTTCGAGCTGATCGCCCGGCAGGCAAAGCCGGTGGAGGAGTGGCGATGCTCATCCGTTCCTCTTTGAAATTCCAAATCCTCACTTATCCTCCAATACCTAACGTGGATTACTTGGTGGCCCGCTCACTCAATCTTTCGGTGCCTCTCACAGTTGTTCTCGTGTATCGCCCCCCTCAACCTATGCCTTCCTTTGTTTCTTCCCTCCAGGACCTCTTGGCCACTTTGGTGGTCAATAACTCCTCGGTCCTCTTGCTTGGCGACTTCAACTTTTGGCCAGGCGATATTAGGGAAGACTCTTCTTCTAAAGATTTTTCTGCTACCCTTCACTGTCTCAATTTCACTCCCTATGTCACAGCTCCCACTCACGTTCAGGGCCACACCTTAGACCAAATCTGGTCCACCTGTGCTAATATTTCCTCTCTCCTTATCTCCCCTTGTCTCTGGTCGGACCATTTTAATATCTCGTTTTCCATTTTTCTGGGCATGGCTGTTAAGCCCTCTTTTCCTAAAAACCTTTTAGCCCGTAACTGGAACTCGATTGATTTCGACGCTCTCACGCTCACTTTAGCTTCTTCTGCTCCGGCTCTTAACGACCTCTCTCTCGATTCCCAAGCTGAGACCGTCCGCACTTGGCTCGCTTCTTCTTGCGACCTAGTTGCTCCGCTCAGAAAGGTCAAAACGGTTCGTCCCCACGATGCTCATAAATGGTTTTCTCCAGAGTTGAAAGTGCTCAAACTGGATCTTAGACGGTCGGAACGCCTCTGGAGACGTAACTACAGCCCTTCTCGGCGCGCCAAATACAAATTACTCCTCACGCAATACAAAAAAGCTATCACTGCAGCCAAAACCTCTTATTTCACTGGGAGAGTGGCTTTGGCTGTCAACAAGCCCCGGGAAATATTTTCCTTGGTTCACGCCCTAGCTACTTCCGACCGCTCCACCCCCGGCCCTGTTCCTTCACAAACCCTCTGCTCCTCACTCAATGATTTCTTCATTGACAAAATCTTGAAGATCAAAGCTAACATTCCCCCTTTATTTCCTTTCCTCCCATTTCTCCTGATTTATTCTCTAAACTCCTGGCCAAAGTCAAGTCAGGCTCTCCCGCCGATTGTGCGCCAGCCCGTATTCTTAAAATTCTATTCACTAACTGCTCTGCCCCTCCTCTTGCTCTTCTCAATTCTTCTTTGGCCTCGGGTTCTGTCCCCTCCTCTTTCAAATCCGCTATTGTCCTTCCCATCTTAAAAAAAACTGGCCTGGATCCCTCTCTTCTTTCCAACTTTCGTCCCATCTCCCTTCTCCCATATCTTGGCAAAAGTCTTGAAGCACATGTCACCTCTTGTCTCTCTTCTTATGTCGAGCAGAATGGCTTGTTGGCATCTCACCAGGCAGGTTTCCGTCCGGGCCATTCCACAGAGGTGGTGGTCCTAGCGGTCCTGGATGAGCTCAAGGGGAAAGCCGATCTCAATCTTCCCCAAGCCCTGGTCCTCCTCGATTTGTCCGCTGCATTTGACACGGTCGACCACTCCATCCTTCTCGATCGTGTCAGATCAGCTGGTATTCGGGGTGTGGCCCTCTCCTGGATTGCGTCCTTTCTTCAGGATAGGTCCCAGGCGGTCCACCTCTCTGGTTTTTCGGCCCCTTCCCGTCCGGTTACCTGTGGCGTTCCTCAGGGTTCCTCTCTTTCCCCCCTTTTTTTTAATCTTTATATCCAACCCCTCATTACTTCCCTTCTTGAGCTGGGGGTCTCTGTATATAACTATGCCGACGACCTTCAGCTCATTTTTGACTTATCCTCTTCTCCCGACTCCCTTCCCAAATTCTGTTCCACCCTAGTTTTTATCTCTGAGTGGATGAGCGCCAACCATCTGAAACTCAATCCTGACAAGACGGAACTTGTCCTCACGGGTGGTCCCTCTAACCCTTGGTCCCCTGCACATTGGCCCCTTTCTTTTGGCCCCCCCCCTTCACCTGTTTCCTCTGTCCGCACTCTTGGCATCAAAGTCAGCCATGACCTTTCGATGCACAGCCAGATTAGCTCCGTTGTATCTTCCTGTTTTTTGTCCCTTCGTCTCATCCGGAAGATCTCTCGGTTCTTTTCCACCGATGCCCTCAAAACCATAGTCTTGGCTCTTGTCATCTCCCGCATCGATTACGGAAATGGCCTGTACGTCGGCATCCCTGCTTTTCAATCTCGCCGACTTCAGGCCATTCAAAATCAAGCTGCCCGCCTTATTCTCTCCCTCCCTAAATCTTCTCACATCACTCCTGCACTCAAATCCCTTCACTGGCTTCCTGTCCACTCTCGATCAATTTTTAAGTTGGCCTGTTTAGCCTTTTTGGCTCATTCTCGGTCCGCTCCTCTCTTCATCACTTCCCTTATCTCTTCTTATGCCCCTTGTCGCACTCTTCGTTCTTCTTCCCTGTCTCTCCTGTACATCCCCCGTTTCCGCAAATCCAGAACCGGAGGCACTCGCTTCTCGGTTTTGGCCCCTCAGCTCTGGAACAGTCTTCCCCTATCCATCCGCTCTATCCCTATCTATTCCCATTTCCGCAAAGCTTTAAAAACCTTCCTTTTTTCTCAGGCTTTTTCTCCCTAAACTCTTCGGTTTGATTTATGTGAGTCTTGATCAGGTTTTAGCGCCAGGAAGCCGCTTGGTCGCAGTGCGCTTTATTAAATACCTTTTTCATTTCATTTCATTTCTCTATCCAGGGCAAGGCAATCCTTGAGTATCAGGTGGGTTAGAGGAATTTCCTGGTTAAGCCAAGTTTTTAACCAACATATGACAGGTGCCACTTTGATTATGTCTTCAACAAACCCCATACCCAGTTCTGAGTGTATTGTAAAAGTGGGTGTGGACTGGGGAACAAACAGCAAGGATCTTAAAAACTTGTTCTCCACCCTCTGTATGGTGTCGATGTTAGTGTAGCCCCAAATGGCAGAGCCATAGGTGGCTATAGCCAGAGATTTCGCTTTGTAAACTTTCAAAATGGCCTCCAGGGGGCAAGCTCCCAACCGTTTGGCAAAACCAAGTATGGCTGCGGCCGATCTTGCCACAGAATTGCCTTTTTGTTTATGTTGCGGGCCCCATGTACCTTTCTCATCAAAAATAACCCCTAGGTAAGTAAAAATTGGGACCCTTTTAACCTCGTGGCCTAGGCAAAAAAAAGATTTGGATTTCTTTTTCCTACTGGCCTGACCAGTGACCATAACCTGTGATTTTTGAGTATTAATTTTCAGGTCTAGTGATGTCATAAAATCACCGAAAGAGGCCAATAGTCTATCAAGGGCCACCCCTGAACGTGCCAAAAGCACGGCGTCATCAGCGTATAGGAGAACTGGGATCTTAGTGTCTCCTACACGTGGTACATCCGCCACTGCATTGGCCAGGGCTGCGTCCAAGGCATTTATATATAGTGTAAAAAGAAGAGGTGCCAATATGCACCCCTGCCTAACACCCCTCTCTGACTTAAAGCAGCTGGTGCACCTTCCCCCTTGGGTGACTCTCACCGAGGCTAATAAGCCACGATGGAGATCTGCCAAAAATCCAACCAGAGGGGGATCAACCCCTATGTCCAAGAGAATACTCCACAATTTTGACCTGTTAACCAGGTCAAAGGCTGAGGAGAGGTCCATGAAGGCCATATACAAGGACCCCTCCTTTGCAATAGTATATTTGCAAATAAGTAAGTGAAGATTTAAGCATTGATCCTGCGTGCTCCTATTAGCCCTAAAACCGTATTGAGCGTCTGATAATATGCCACTACCCTCGAGCCAAGTGTTCAATCTGCCCAAAATGACTCTGCCTAAGATTTTAACGGCGGAGTCAATTAGGGAAATAGGCCTATAACAGGCCGGATCATCCCTCTGGCCTTTTTTTAAAATTGGGATGATTATAGACTTTGCCCAAGACTCGGGGATATTCTTATATCTAGCGGCGTTAAAGACATTTGTTAGTATTTTGGCCCACAGTTTAGGAGCAGACCTAGATAGGTCTGCAGGGACGCCGTCAGGACCTGGCGCTTTATTCTTAGATGTCTCAAGAATAGCTTTTTCTACGTCCTCCTCCTTGAAGGCCGAAACTGGACCAACCTGATTCAAAGCTAGCAGCCCATCTAAATTCCCAGACGAAAATGAACTATAGATTTTTTCAAAGTGGGCTAACCACTGGTCGTCAGGAATGCTACAATCCATAGCCTGATTCTCGCTACCGGAAAAAAAAGGATGGTTTATAACTCCCCAAAATTTTGAGCTATCCCGCAAAGTTTCCGGTGACAGTAAATTATTCCAGGCTTCTTCCTGAATCTCGTTTTTACGAGCTTTAATGGCCAGTTTATACTGTTTCCTCAAAGATGTGATCAGAGGTCTGTTTCTCGGTTTTCCCTTTATCGCCTTCAAAAGAGCAGAATGAGCCTTGGTACAATTAGTATCAAACCATTTTTTGCCAATTTGGCCGCCTGGCTTAGATTTAACCAGGAGGGCAGCGTTTATATGTAGGCAAATGGTATTAAAGGCCTCAACTATCCTGGGGTTAGTATTAACATGGTCTAAGCATATACCCACCTCCGGTTCAACCTTAGACAGAACTTCTTGTAAAAAAGTAATTGGGGTCACATGGGCCCATTTTAATCTCCTGCCCTGGTCTTTTGCTACAAGGGCTCTGGTTCCCAAATTTCTTGGGTCTTTAAAGGCCAAAAACCCTTCCAAAGCGACCTCAGCTATCACGGGATTATGGTCACTAAATACGGAGTCCTCAACCCTGTAATTTAAAACCAAGGACAAAATCAATGAAGAAACAAAAATGTAATCGATGACTGATCCTGAATCAGTTCCTTTAAAAGTACAAAGTCTCTGACCTTCCATGCAGCAACCGGGTTCGGAGAGGTCTGAGGAAGCCAATAGGCTCTCCAAAGCCTCACCTTGTTTGGTGTGTTCAAAATGTGTGGATGATGAATAAGGAGATCCATCATCATCGTCCAAAATACAACCTAGGCTGCAGGGATGGATATTTAGGTTCTATGTCAGATTATCAAGTTTCCAAATATATACTTACAAAAGCATTGGCTTCATATTATGGATTACTATTATATCACCAAGGTCGGTGTATGTAGCACATTTATCTACCTTACATAGATGTGGAGTTAAGAATAGTGTGAGAAGCTGGCATGATATATGATGTCCACTAATTTAAGTGGGCACCTTGCACTAGTCCAGACAACCCTTACGGTGATTTAAGAGGTCTTAGACAACCTTAGAAAGCTCACTAAGTGGTAGCTGTGGAGAACGGCCTTCAGGTTTAGTCGATAAGGAGTGTAAAGCATCTTGTTTAACCAGAATGCAATCTTATAGCATACATTAAGTGAAAAAGAACCACACAAGGTATTTATAAAATATGTACTATTATAATATACTCTCTAACATGTTTAGATATCTCATGTTTAGATATCTCCTACCCGGAGATAATCACAATGCACACAATACTTTGCCAAGAAACACAGTAAATAGCACATAATACACAGTGAACCCCAGGGGGGGACCAAACCATATACTAAGAAAGTGGCATAAGAACCATGACTCGGGTCAAGACAATGTCGAGAGGACGTAGAAGTTCTGGGGACCCGAGGAACCACCCAAGGTGAGTGGATAGGGACCCCACGGAGAGCGTGTGCAGTGTGGGAACACGACCACGTGCTCTGTACAAGTCTACGTGTAAGTCGCGGTTGGATTTTTCAAGATTAAAGACCCTTCTCAGTGGACCCTGAAGACACCCCGTGGAAGACAGAAGGTTGGGAAGCCACCCCACCCCTGGATACCCTAGTACCCATGTGACCTACACTAGGGAAACTGGGTGCATACGTGTGAAGTTGTGTCGGAAACCGCTATCATACCCAATGGAGGACTTTAAGAAAGTGCTGCTGCTGATGAAGAAGAAAGTGTTCGGTGGAATCCAAAGGTGGATTCTAGATGAGAGGTACCTGCAAGTAGAGGGGGACAGGATTTATGCCACTCAGGAGTGACCAGGAGACTTGGAAGACAAATATACTCCAATGTCGGGTGTTGCAGAAGAGTTGAGGATGACCTTGACTCTGCAGCTGTGAGGACCAGGCGACGCTGAGAAAGACCAGGAGCCATGCATCAGCTGTCCCACGAAAGATGTAGAGTGCTGAGGGGTCAGTGTCCAGCAGGAGCACCAACAAGTCCTGGCAAATGCAACCAACGCAGGAACTGATGAAGGAGCAACATCAGGACCAGCAAGGCCCAGGGGACTCACCACAAGCAGGAGAGTTAGGGCAGGCCCGAGCAATCAGGGGAGTCCAAGAGAAGCAAAGGTGAGCCTCAAATGGACCCACAGGCACTGGAGTCGTGAGAGAACCTCTAGCAGCTCACCAAAAAATGCAGGTAATTTTGCGCACAATGCGGTGTGGCCCAAGATTCTGGTCACTGAAGATGCTAGAGGTTGGGGCTACTTGGAGCCCGAAGATTTTATTGGAAGGAAGCCAACATGCCTTTGCAACTGCAAGTTGACGCGGTGTACATGGGTTCGTTTATTGCAACCCCCATGAGGGATACTGGCCTCAAACTTGGTGAGAGGGCAGGGCAGGCCTCGGGAACTGTATAGAACCAATGCCTGTGTTGCAGAACCTTACAGAGTCTGGAGGAGCTCCGTATCAGCAGACCAGCAGACTTAGTTGTGGTGCCTGTGAATGCAGGGGAGTGACTCCTCCACTCCAAGAGAGATTCCTTCAGGTGTCTTTGATGCCCACAGCCCTTGGAAGGTTCCTGTATGGTGCACAGGCACAGACGATGCAGCAGACGGAAGGGAGACGAAGTTGAGCCCAAACCAAGTCCAGTGAAGTCCAGAGTGCCCAGACAGTAGAAGTGGTGTCTGACCTGAATCTTATCCCACGACAAATCTAGGCACCTACACCTAGGTAAGCCCTTCCAGGGGAGGGTCTGGACAAGGGGGAGGTTACTCCCATGTCCTTTGTACAGTTTCGCGCCAGAGATGGAGCCAACGGCTCCCTGGACTGGTTTGAACTGGACTATGCACAGGGACACCAAATGTGCCCCTCATTCAGACTTAGTGGTGCTGGCAAGTGCACCCACCCGGTCCCAACACACTAAATCCTGTCTGGGAGGTGGTCACACCTCCCTGTGACAGGATGCCTATTGTTCTGCCTTCCCCTGCTAGAGCTTGGCTCAGCAGCAGCAGGGCAGAAATGTGTCTCTGGTCGGCAGCAGCCATTTTGTGCTGTCCAGGTCTAGAAGGTTGGCACCGGGAACATTGAGAGCCTAACGGAGGGCTCTTCCAGTGCTTAAAATCCTACCTCCCACACCGTTTAAGGTGTGGGGGTATGATTCCAACATGTTTGATACCAAACATGATGGGATTCGTTGCAGCCAGTTTTGAGATGGTCATCGCATAATTACGTGGTGGCCATCTATATGGTATATGGCTGCTTCACTGACAACATGAGAGAATGGACTCCATAGGCTGTAGGGGTGTCCTGCTCATGCAGGGGCACCCTCTCACTTAGAACCAAGCACCCTGTCTTCAAGAATGCAAAGTCCTGCTATAGGGGTGACATAGGTTTTAAGTGCAGTGACCCTAGATATTGGAAACCTATATCTTTAGTAAGTGGTGCTAGCACCGACTTACACAGGCTGCAATGGAAGGCCTGTAGTTCCATTTTGAATGGTCTCCCATGGGTGGCATAATGCATGCTTCAGCCCGTTGGGGACCTCTAGGGTACCTATGCCCTGGGTACACAAAGAAAATAAAAGAAAAGCGACAGCAGCGGCAGCATATACAGATGTTTGTTCCCCATCCTCCAGACCCATGTCCATCAGAGAAGAGTGGAAACTATGGGAAAAAATGGGCAGAAGTCTCACCCCATGTGCGGGAGGGGGACAAAGAAAATGGAGACAAAAAGACCCAAGGATCACCAGAGCCCAACCCAAAGGGGCTGCCCTACATCATCCCAACAGTTACAACATTGACAGATGCACCATCCAGGAATCTGGGTACCCATCCTATGCATCCACCGAGGGTGACACGGAGTCCACAACCAGTGAGTGCTCAGAAGACGTGGCATACCACGGCTACCAAACCCTCCAACATGTAATCCGAAAGCTTCTAGTCCCTCTCTGCTTTCTCATCCGTGCACACCAGTTTCAACCGCATCTCTTCCGTCACTCCCAATTCGAGCATGTCTGCCCACCACCTGTCCAACGGGGGGGGGGGGACTGGCATGCGCCCAGTGGACAGCGAGGCACCGCTTAATCAGCACTAATCCCAACAGGGCAAACCTGTGTTTCATCCATGTCCCTTAGTTTAGGGTCCTGCAACACACCCAGCTAGCAGTGTTTGATCGAAGTCTCTGTTTGGTCCTGTGTGATCTCCTGCAGCTCATGCAGCACCCCTCCCAATACTTCCCTAGTTTATTGTAGACCCGAGTCATGTGGAGGAGCGTGGCCGGCTCCACCCCACAGCACTGGCAAGCATGAGATCGTGATGCATTAAATCTATGCAGTTGTTAAGGCGTTAGGTAGGTGTAGTGCAAATAATAAAATCGGGTGAGCTTGAAACTGGCATTGCTGTCAGCCTCCTGAACTTATATTAAAGGCCTGTCTCCACTCAGGATCCATGAGGGGCTCAGGTAGGTAGGTCAGACACCTTTTAAGGACTCTTTGTCAAATTAATCCTGCGGGCAGCCTTCAAGGCTTTGTATATTCAGGAGAGCAGGCTTCTGGAGGAGCCCATGTCCAGCAGCAGCCTCAGCGTATGCTACTCCTCCGGTTCTGCTATAAAATTGACCCTAACCTTGCGTGCCATGCGTGAACTCTTGGCATATTGTAAGAATTGGCCTAGACGCAGTTGAAAGAATTTCAGCACCTCCTCCAGTTTGAAGAAGGTACCATTGTAACATAAGTCCCCAGCCATGGTGCATCCCCCCATTGTACCCCTGCGTTAAATCCATCACAAATTGTATCTGCCGTTAAAGGGGCAACAACCTTAGATATGGGGCCCTACGAAGCACAGGCTTGACCACCTGTTCCCAAAGCTCCGCAACCTGTTTGGCAATAAATGGACAGTCAGAGCTAGTACCTTCGACCCCCCTCATCAGACATCCAGCAAGATCTGCCCCAATACCCCACTCCGCCAGCAGAGCCTTCTCTCTATTTGGGCCATTGGTACAACACTGCACACAGTGTTGCAGCAGTACAGCAAAATAATACATCCGCAGGTCCGGAAGTCCCAGCTCCCCTAGCCCCACCTCCAATTTTAGCCCCTCCAACTTCACCCTACTCCGCTTACTGGCCCACACCAGAAGACAGTTCTGCCTGGTAAAGGTAGCACGTAGCATATGGCAGAGGAAATTTTGCAGGACATAGAGACAGAAAGGCAGCAGAACCATACTACTTAAAGCTATTCTACCCATGACGGAGAGGGGCAGGCTATTCCAGAAACAGATCTAGGCCTCCAGATGATCCAGAGCCCCACCCATATTCTGACTGCAATTGGCTTCAGCAGAATGGGCCACCTGTATGCCCAGGTAGCGGAAGTGATTGGACTCCCATTTGAGCCCCGTTGCAGGTAGAGTAGCATTGCACACCCCGCTAGGCCAGCCAGAGGAAAAAACACCAACTTCTGGTGGTTGACAAGCAATCTGGAGACCCCCCAAACGCAGTCACTATCACCAGTAATACATTCACCGATCGCTCTGGGTGAGTGACCTATATTAACACATCATCTGCCTATAGGGAGACGCCATGGGTGCATCCTCCCACCACAACACCCCACCAAGCCATGTTGCGGCGTAGCCTAATCGCTAGGGGCTCAATTGCCAAGGCGAAAAGGAGTGAGGAAAGGGAATATCCCTTCCTCGTACCTCGCTCAATAGGCAAACATTTGGAAAACACATTTCCATTACTGACACATGACAGGAACACCAAACCCAGTCCCATCTTCTGTAGCACCCCCAAAGATAATCCCATCTAAGAGGTAACAGAGGCTTTTTCAATGTCTAATACTACCACCGCGCTCTTCAGGTCCGTGCCAGTGATCTAGTTGGTTGTGGTTTTTCTTCACTTTGATCTGTATTAGTCAATATCTAAACCAATTTTCACAGACCAACTTTCCTCCTAAGGTCAATGGACCATTAGTCGAATAGTTGATGGTGATATTAATAATCCTTAATCACCAAACTAATCGATAATGACCATCCTCTTGCTACCAGAAACTGATCCAGCTGTAAATTCACAGTAATTTCTCAATGCAAAACCTCATTTACTTCTAATTTACCGCTGTAAAGGTGTTGGACCATTGCCACCGTGTATTACCTTCAGGAGACTTTACATAAACACGAAAAATCAAAAATGCAATTAATATTTAAGCCAATAAAGAGAGTTGTGAGTATTAAAAGGGTTTTATTTTCTAGTTAAAATTTAAAGTTCTCTGGACCTTTATTCATTAGTCGAATATCAATCAGGTTACAGAATTGAAAATAGGAAAAAAAGAATTAATACAAAACATATTATAGGTTGCATACAAAGCACTCCATAAGGGAGGTGTACTGCTCGATTTTCCCGGCCTTCCGGTGTTGCAGAGCAATCCATATGACTTCAGTCTCTTTCCATCCGAGTCTAAGGACTGGAGTAGTGAGTAGGGCCTATCTATTAGACACTTGTGACACCATCCCGTGCTCCTACCCTTAGCTCAGGGCCTACACACATAGCCTAGGGGATAGATTCATTAGCCTTGAGGATAATTTGCCCTATAGTGAGGTTGTTCCATGGAGCTGTGTTGAATTCAGGCCTGGTAGGCCTCAAACGGGAGAGACTCCATCTTTCTTTCTGCTCCGGCAGCCCGGGACCTTTCCAGAGGGAGGGGGATGTTTTAGTTATGAGGTGTTATTCGCTCGGAGAGAACCGGTTCAGGCCGGCCCTTATCGAAGGATTGTATTTTTCTTCATGCCGAAGACACTACATCAGGCCGGCCGGCTGGGAAAGTGTCCTTGGTACGGGGAGGTACAGGAATTTGGTGGGCGGCAGGTTTCGAGCTGGAAATTTCCATGAGGGAATGCACTTCTATATTAGTGAAAGTCTGAGTGAGATAAGGGCACTTGCTTCTAGACCATAGGCGGCATCTGGCCGTTAGCAGAAGAGCTATTACTTATTCCAGGGAAGACTGATGATGAACTTGAATCCAAAGAGGAGAGAGTAGCCGATAAGGACGAGGTTCCAGTGACTCGGAGAGGGAGAAGGGAGCAGACCCACAACTGCAGAGGGGTGACTTCCAGGCTAAGCCGAGGCATAGACGAGAAGGGAACCTAGATGACCATTGAGTACAGGCGACGTACCCTCAAGGTGAAGTCGATCCCTTTTTCTTTGAAGTGTATAACTTAATCTTTTACTTTCCTTGCAGGTTATATATGTATGATGTGTTCCGTAAATGTGCATGTGGCATTTAAATAAAGTATTTAGCTTATTGTACGTTAGCATGTGTTGTGTACTTTTGTATAGGAGGATAGCCTATTCTTTAGTCAGAGTTGCCTTAAAATGAACAGAGGTTAATCCTGGTCAGGTAAGTGGTAACTGGATGAGGGGGAAAACAAGCCCCTCGAACTAGAGAACAGGTTGTGCTCAACTAATAGTCTTTGTGTGATCTGATATATAGTCCCAATTCCCCTGTCGTGTACTAATAGGATGAGCTCGTGCTAAGGCTGCCGTGTAGGTAGGAGATTCTGGGTCTGACTGAGGCCGCGAGATCGTGTGTGTGTCGCTGCCGAATGGGTAGGAGATTCTGGACCTGACCCAGGTCGCGAGACTTTGTGTGTTGCTACCGGATGGGTAGGAGATTCTGGGTCTGACTGAGGCCGCGAGATCGTGAGTGTGTCGCTGCCGAATGGGTAGGAGATTCTGGACCTGACCCAGGTCGCGAGACTTTGTGTGTTGCTACCGAATGGGTAGGAGATTCTGGACCTGACCCAGGTCGCGAGACTTTGTGTGTTGCTACCGGATGGGTAGGAGATTCTGGGTCTGATTGAGGCCGCGAGATCGTGAGTGTGTCGCTGCCGAATGGGTAGGAGATTCTGGACCTGACCCAGGTCGCGAGACTTTGTGTGTCGCTGCCGAATGGGTAGGAGATTCTGGACCTGACTGAGGTCGCGAGATCGTGTGTGTCGCTGCCGAATGGGTAGGAGATTCTGGACCTGACTGAGGTCGCGAGATCGTGTGTGTGTCGCTGCCGAATGGGTAGGAGATTCTGGGTCTGCCTAAGGCCGCGAGACTGTGGTTGCTGAGATTGCGAGGCTGTGAGGTCTTGATATATATATATATATATATATATAATAGGAATTCCCTGTCCTTAGGTGGTACGTATATATGTGGTTATTTGGGTGTAAAAAGACCCTAGGGAAGGGGGTAACGTTCTGTTTTGGGTCAGAAGGGCTCTGTAGAGCGGGTTCCACCCGATCCGAAAACCCAAGCAGAACAGGAGGAAAAAACCCTAATTATATGTCAGTCAGAACTCTCAAAAGAGTTTCAGGAAAAATATAAGAGTGAGTCTGCAAGGCTAATCAATAATTAATAATTGTCAAAAATCTCCCATAAAGAGAAATAAATGCATAAGACAAATCAATCTTTTTCAAACTGATTAATTAGTCAAAGCATAAACTTAGAGTTTTAGCATCTAAATCTAAACCTGTTCCATCAGCTCTACTCTCTGCCGTGGTCTGTTCAATCTGCCTCTCTGTGCTTCACAGAGAGACACAGCCCGCCCTTCACAGAGGAATGTAATTTACCTTGCCAAAAATATGACGTGCAAGGACTCTCTGAAAAAACATATGAGCAAGAACCCCCTACCTTCCTCTGTCTCTCCTCGGACGCAGTCTCCTCCTAGACTGCACCCGCGACGTTCACGTACCTAACCCATATGATGTCTGGTCTCATCTGCTCCCTCTCCTCTCTCCTCCTATCTCTTCTAGTCCAAAAAGCTGACACGCCCCCTAAGGGGTCATTATTTATACTCTAATTTTTGGCTGACTACACTAATAATGTTGCAGTTTCAGTAGAAACTCGCACTGTGATTGGTTAGCATAGATGACAGGAGGGTCTCACCATCCTGTTCTCATTGCAAATCCAACCCATACCAGTTTTAAAGGAAGCGTTAATGCTTAATACAGTCTTATGTTTCACCATCAATATTTATACAAATTTGCAACATTAAGGCAGAAAAATGTACCAGTCCATTTCCTCCTTCCTTTCACATCGCACTCAGGAATGATACTTTCCACAAACACTGGTACATTGGCATGATAACAAGAATGTACAGTTCACTGTGGTCTTGACCCATGTGTCTTCACTTGAGGCAAGCTGGTTCTGCGCATGCCTCTAATTGAGCACAATTCTCAGCCGTGCTGGATTCCCAGGCAGCCATTTTAAGGTAGGCCAAAAACAAAACAAACACAAAAGACTATTAATTTATTAAATAAAACCCATTATGTTTACCTTCCCTCATACTAGTACCCTGTATTAGTTATTACCTAGCAAAAGCTATTAATTTAAAGCAGCTTTTCTATTATTTGTGCACAACATGCAAAAAATGTGCAATGTACAATATAGCATAAACATGCACCAGTGCAAATGTTCAAAGCGCATACAGTTAATACATCAACATGCTCTAATGTTTTAGATAGCTTTTCATGCAAAATGCTTTTGCCCCACGTGTATTGCATGGTTGATTAATTAATACACATTATAAAAAGATGTGTTATGAACTGAATATGCATTGTCTAAATATACAACAAAGCCAAAGTCTCTTGAGATGGGAACAGGAAGTGTAATTTACAGGGAAAAGAAGCTGGGAGGAGAGAACACATTCAATGCTTCTCTTCAGAGCTAAAAAGGAAACTGCAATCACGAGTTTCTCTACACTGCAAAAACACATGTTAATTCAGCACAAGCATTTCAGACTGAAACATTTTGACCAGGCCTCATTTCAGGTCTTTCACTTTGCATGTACCAAAAGTGCCCCTTTTAAAAAGCATTTGACTAGGCCTCATTTCATATTTCATGTGCCATGTGTTTTCACTTGCTCCAAAATCTGCGTGCCAATTTAAATGCAGTCTGTCTGAAACACAAAACAGTGCGATGCTTAATCTTGAGAAATCTAGCTCTATCACCGGCCACGGAGTGAAGCACATGGGACAGCCGCAGCAGGTTCATCTGTGTTCCCGTACCAGGCATAAAACCACACTGGTCATCATGGACAAGATGGGGTACCAGTGGTCCCAATCGCATCGCCAGAGCCTTTCTCAGGACTTATTGGTAACCCCCAGTTTGGCAAGGACAATCTGGGCCTCCCACGTAGAGTGCAACAACAAACCTTTGTGTCTGGATTCATGAAGAGTCTCAAGCAAATACGGCAGCAAGAGCCCAGCGAAGGTCTGATAGTATTCTACAGAGAGCCTGTCCTGGACCAAGGCCTTACAGCGCACCATGGCTCTGACTGCCTCCTGTAGTTCCTCCCCCGAAGGTCCTCTTTGAGCTCCCTGTGCTTTCATGAGCGATGACTGGATTAAATCATCCAGGAACTGCCCCGGCACAGCTGTGGAATTCCAAGGACCCACACTAAAAACAGTTGAAAGGTGGTTCCATAAGAGTGAGTTTATGATGACCTACGTATTCACCACTGTGCTGTTCTGATGTCTCAGTGAGAGTATGAGTGGGGACACACGTTCTGTTTTCCCCGTCGTATCACCTTCCTAATGCAACAGCGGCCGGTAATCGTGCCTAGTGAGACAGTCCAGCCTGTCTCAGATATCTCCAATCGATCGCTGCACCGCCAACAAGGATTTCCTGGGCTCCCCGTCCACTGGCCCATTACGCTGAAGGTCCGTCAGCACCCCATGGACCTCAGTGCCAACTCAAGGCGACATCTTGTACTGCCAACTCTGAACAGGCATTGCCCACGCATCACCAGCTTCAGTGTGGCCCACTCCAGCCCTCTCCAAGTGGTGGACAACCAGATATTATCAAAGTAGCCATTAGTCAGCTTGAGGAGCTCTTCTCGAAACAATGTATCACCCAGCGTCCCTGGGTGGGGATACCAAAGGGGGACTGGTGGCCTGGCGCAGCCCGCACCCTAGTCCAGCAACAGCAGCGCAAGGCCCAAGAGGCAATCTACCAAGTGTTTGGATCTGCTATATGGCAGCTGCCACATCTCCAGACACCGGAAACGTGTGGAGACGACTAGAAGTCTCATGCTTAGGGACAAAATACGTGAATTCCAGTGTCTTAGCACACCATGCATCTATGCAGTGTAAGTGCCCCATCAGTGCACACAGGGCATCCGATATGTGCGGCTTCATACGCGGCTGTGGCGGATGTCAGTCTAGCTGCCCATCAAGCATGCAGTTGAAATTCGAAGCGCACAACAGAGGAGCACTAACATACGGAAGCAATTGCCTTCCCAGCTCCAGGTAGAAGCCACCATCATCAACATTCGGGCATAGATGTTCAACATGCATACTTTCACTCCATCCAGTAGACCATGCACAATAAGATGTCTCCCCTAAAAGCCTGCATTAAAGCCACAAACTCGGAAGCGAACCTGCAGGGCCAGGCAGGTTACAACCCCTTGGACTTATTTGGAATAAGTGGCAGAGTACAGTTGTCACCTCCATTTCTTGTGTACCATGTGCACTTCACTCCCCAATAAATGTGTTTCCTGCAACATCGTAATATGCTCACCATGTCTGCGTAGATATATCTATACCATGTATCTTTTCACAATAAAGATGAGCCCACAAACATTCCATGTTACAAATGTAAAGTGTTCCATCATCCTGCATCACCTTTCACCCTGCCCATTCCTCCCTCCACCCCAGGCTCCCAAGCTGCTACAACCCCACAATCTCACTGCCACTGCTGTCAAACCTCAATTTAACCAAAAACAAAACCTCCCACCCACCCACCGGGTAAACTGATAAAAACAACAAACTGTTCCTACCCCCAGTATTGCAGCTCCCCCGAAACCCACCCCGTTAACAATTCAACCCACACCCAACCACAGTCCCAGAAAGGAGAAAGAGAAGAGGAACAAATGGGAAAGAGGATAAAGAAAAGAGACCAATCCAACAAACTAACAATCATCCAACTAACTGATTCAACTCTCCTCGCAACCTACCAAGCTGTAGATAACTAGGGGGTGAGGGAGGAGCTCGGTGCCAGCAACAGCTGCAGCAGCTCCCAAATGACACACCCCACTCCCAGTTATAACACACACACACCACTAACCCGCAGACACACACTACTCACCCCCACACACTACTCACCGGCACAAAGAAATAAAAAGTCACCGCCGCACAATTCCAAACACAACTTCTGTTACCTAACCTTCAAAACGTATATCCTCCGAACGTGAACTATCAAGACCACAGTGAGGGGTGTGACCATGCCAGAGTATCCCACACCCATCTCTCGCACACAACCAACAATACATTGCTTATAAAGTGAAAAAGACCTGCAGCTCCAGGGCTGTAGTAACAGGACCAACACAGCAGCTATCTCAGAAGCATCCACATATGTCAGAGAAGCATCAGGACCCACCTGTTACCGGAGTCTCCTCTACTACATCTGCTCCACTATCCTCTGAGTCGGAGGCAGTCACGGCCTCCATGAGTGCCCTTGCCTCCTCACATTCCAATCTTTGATGCTCAAGGTCCAGAGTACCATCTGGATGGACCACCATACGCTGAGCAGACCAGAAAGCCAGTCCACCACGTCGTCTGCATCTCCTCACTGGTTACGTGCTGTAGGTATACGAAGTTCAGTCTCCTGCAGTGCAAGAGTCTGGGGCCGGAATCCAACCCTCTCCCTGCACCTCCAGGCCGCCTCTGGAGTGGTGAAGAAATGCATACGATCAGTGTGGCACACCTTCAACTTGGCCGTGAAGAGAAGCATGACACAGACCCATAGCCTTCGGTTTTTGTTCAGCCCCTCCCCCAAAGGACATTCTGTTGCACCAGCTGGGTATAGTCTGTAAAAATGCAGATCACTGTTCTTTAATGTAGGATCCCCAGCCTGCGGGACAGCCCGGAGAACTTCATCTCTATCCCTATAGTTCGGGATTTTTTCAATTACTTGTGCAGTGAGGCCCGCACCAGCGACGTCAGAGCAAGGGAACGATGAGCTCTTTCAATTACTATTCAAGGAACATATAGCAGCAGTCAGGAAAACGCACAAATCCAGCATTCAAGAAAGAGTTCAGGTGATTGGCCCTCGGCCCCACCAGGAATACAACAAAGCGAAGATTGCAGCGCCTGGAGAGACCCTCTGCAATTTTGGCTCTGCGCTTCAGGACAGCTGTTTTGGCCAAAAGATCAGTCTTAGCAATCTTCAAGGCAGATACCACTCCGTTCGGTCACAGGTTGTTCCATGACCAGACACCGCTCCACCACTTACGCAGGTCATCTCTCAGGAGTCAAACATCCAAAGAGATGGTATCTATCTTGGCCTGTACCGCTGTCCTTTTTTAACATTTGTTTATTGGCATTTCCATAAACAATAATAAAGAAAGGAAAAGAAAACAGATTCATTCTCTATCTCAGTGGAAAAATACAATTATCCAGTACATCATTTAGTATTAATGCATAAACCTACAACATAATGAAAAGTCAAGGCACTACCTATTTTACAATATCTGTTTGACAGCACCTGCCTTATGTAAGCTCGCACTAGGAGTATGTTATCACAACATAATAATTGTTTATCAATAGGGAATGTACTATGCAGGACAGTTAGGTGACTGGCCTTTACATCTGATGAGGGGCTTTTTTGGGAATTGCTTTATGTCTAAGGTCCTGGTGACTGCAACGCATGGGTAACAGTGCGGACAGGAGAGGAGGCTCTACCTTCTGGAAGGGTTTTCAGTCAATCAAGGAAGGGGCCCCATATATCTTTCGGTCTAGAGGCTAATGGCATCAATTCCTAGAAGGTGGTCAACTGGTTGGGGCTGAAGGTGACGTCTTTTACCCAAGGTTTGATTGTGGAGGCGTCTAGCTAATAAAAGAAGCATTGCATGTAATTTGCGAGTCTCGGGCTGGGTATCTTTTACATAACCCGATAAGTGGCTGGAGTTCACTAGGTCGGTACCGCTGTCCTTAAAATAGCAGCCAATATATCTGTGTGCTAATAGGTCCCTGCAGTTCCTCCCTGGACCATGGCCGCTCCTCACGGTGAGAATCACCCCTCATAGTCGTTCCGGACCATGAATCGATCCATCTTGGTCTGCTGCACTCCCCTGCGTGGTCTGTCCTTCCCCATGATATTGTTTCATCTGGAGGACTAAAATAGGGGGGGGGGGGGGGGGGGGGGGTTGGGCACTGGGAAGTGCAGTCCTCTGCACACACCCCTAGGTGCAATTTTACAATCCCTAAGACATCTGGGGCCTCCACAGATTGTGAAAACAAGAAAGAAAGAAGTGCATGCTGGGCAGATGGGACTGCTGCTGGATGATCTATGGAGTCAAGACAAGCCTCCAACGACTGAGGAGCCCATGTCCGGCACTGCTGAGAGGCTCACCTCAGCTTCCAGAGCAAGGGCCGCACAGTGTCTCATCACCCAACCAGTGCAGGCGGGGAAACTTGCAGCTTCCCAGGATGCGAACATACTAATGGCTGCTGCGTCCTACATCCCCAATGGAGTGGGGCCCAAATGCCTCACCCACAGCAGAGGCCAAAGTCGAGACGCAGGGCAAAGCCCCGCGTCTCGCGGGGCTTTGTCCCCAGCGGACACCCAAATCACGTGGGGGGTGTCTCCACAGCACAATGCGCCCTCTTGAAGTCATTTGGGGCCCAGACCTCAGCAAACAGGGGAGTACTCACTCCAGTGTCTGCAGTCTCTCCATGGGGGCCGTCCAAGACCGCACAAGCTCCTCAGAGTCTGAGCCAGGTCCAGCAAGGGACTCACCACACAGGAGCAGCAATCAGACCTCAGGGGCGCAAACCAGCGAAAGCTGCACCACCGTGCTGAGTCGCAGAGAGGCCCCCACAGCACCAGGAATCACGTGAGAGCAACTTCCCCATGTGGTGAACCCCAGTAAAGACCTCCAGAACATCCCAAAGAGTGCAGGTCACACTCCAGGCAGTGGTGGTTCTCTCAGGAGACCAGAGAAGTCAAGCTGGCTGTCTGACCGAACCGCAGAACCGAGATCATACGCTCTGTACAGGGAGCACTGACAAGGCCGCCTAGAGGCTGGGTCAGCACACACAGGGAGCTCACCCTCAAGAAGAAACAATTGGTCCCTCAGCGTACCTCGGGAAAGTGGAGGGCTTGTCCGCCCACCCAGGGTTTTAAGTGGAATGAAAAAACTGGGGGTCTCTCAAAGGGGTGTGACCAATGTATTTAAGAGCGTGGCTTAAAAACACGTAAGCTGAAAATCTGTGCTTAGCATAGTGTGCCGCCCGACTTGTATTTTGCTGTTTCTGTCATTGCATCCAGAAACATCATACAACATGTAACATCATACCTACAACAAATCAGGACTATTGGCTTTGTCAATGGTTGTTAGCAGCAGCTATCGCTTGTATATAATATTGAAAAAGCTTCCACTTAAAGCCCTGGTGCCACCACAACAATGTTGCTGTTCCTGAGTTTCAAAAAGAGAAGGGGACATCCAGAGAGAAAATGACTCTCTTTAAAGGATTTCCCTCCCCTACAACACTTACCTGGCATTACGTCATGCCGTAACTTCTCCACTAGTGAGAAGTGAGCAGTGTAAGCACACGCACATCCATGTGCCTGCTTTCACTGCAGTCCAGAAAAAAACAGTCCGTCTTTGCCAGGGCACAAAACAGAGCCCGATAGAGACCTGTTTCGAGGCCCCCTTTGAAAAACTTCCAGAGCTCAGCACCGGTTAGACCCGGCCCACTTGAAATCCTGCGCCCACCCTATTACACACCTGCTGCTGCTGTTGTGCCGCTCGATACCTAACACACAATTGATGGACGGAACGCAGATCAAATCAAAACATTCACCCCCAGTCAAGAGATCTGGGTTAAATCCATCATTCTTTTGCTCACCATGCCACCCCAGTTTAGACCTGGCCATATGCAAATCAGTCTTTAGCCAGTGCCTCATGGGAACAGTCCAGCCCGAACTGCCAAGCCAAGTCCTCCCTGGACCGGAAACAAGTATCCTAGGACTAGTTTTGGGGTTCCACCCCTCATCAGCCAGGATAGCTTGAATCCAGTGTCACAGTGTGCACGAGACCCACGTCTGGGCATACCCGGCGCACTTCGAGCGAGAATGCAAAAGACACTCAATTGATGGACAAAATGCAGAACAAATCAAAACATTCACCCCCCAGTCAAGAGATCTGGGTTAAATCTATCATTATTTTGCTCACCATGCCACTCCAGATTAGACTTGGCCATATGCAAATCAGTCTTGATCCTGTGCCTCATGGGAACAGTCCAGCCCGAACTGCTAAGCTAGGTTCTCCCTGGACTGGAAACAAGCATCCTACGACCGGTTTCGGGGTTTCACCCCTCTTCAGCCAGGATAGCTTGATTCCAGTGGCATGGAGAGCACGGGACCCACGTCTGGGCATACCCGTCCCACTCGGGGTGACAAATGCAAAAACAACAGTTGATGGACAGAATGCAGAACAATGTCATACGTTCCCCCCAGTACAGAGATCTGGGCCTAAATCCATCGTTTTTTTGCTCACCATGCCATTCCAGTTTGAACCCAGCCATATGCAAATCAGTCTTGAACCTGTGCCTCATGGGAGCAGTCCAGCCCGAACTGCCAAGCCTGATCCTCCCTGGACTGGAAACAAGCATCCTAGGACCGGTTTCGGGGTTTCACCCCTCTTCAGCCAGGATAGCTTGATTCCAGTGGCATGGAGAGCATGGGACCCACGTCTGGGCATACCCGTCCCACTCGGAGTGACAAATGCAAGAACAACAATTGATGGACGGAATGCAGAACAATTTCATACATTCACCCCAGTACAGAGATCTGGGCTAAATCCATCGTTTTTTTTGCTCACCATGCCATTCCAATTTGAACCCAGCCATATGCAAATCAGTCTTGAGCCTGCAACCAATGCCAACAGTCCAGCCCGAACAGCCCCATCAGGCTGCAGCCCCAGCCACCTCTCTGATAATATCGTCAAGACGAGGAGCAAGATGGCTGCTCATTGAGCGGGATCTGCCGGCCGCCATACAATCTTGCACCATCCTACTGGGTAACGAGCTTGCAAAATCCCCAAAACAACGAAATATTGGGTGCTGAGACAGCAGGAATCGGCAGAGACGGGAGCGCTGTACAGGTCTTGTGGACACCGGCGTAAATATCCGACAATCAGAGCGGCGGCCCTCGACCTGCGGCATGGACTGAAGGAGGTAACACGCCTGGGCGCCGGGCCTGACGAGGGAAAAAGTATGCATGCAGAAGCGAAGATAAGATAAAACGTATAATCTGCCCCAGGACAGCACCCGACACTGAATACACCCAGCCTGGATCTGCACGGAGGATCCATAACTAGATCCTGGGGCCCCAGGCACGACGGGCACAACCCACACAAGTCCACTGGTGGTTTGTGTCTGCGGAAGACAAACGTGGCCGTGATGCATATGCGGAAGGTGATGTGGGGCCTGTGAATCTCAGAGTGAGCCGCAACCCGCTGCGCACTGAAAATTTGGACAATATAAAACTTGGCCAGTTGCTTGCTGTCGCCGCCCAGGGTAGCTTGTGTGGGGCGGGTGCCGAGCATTGTCAGACCAAAGTTATTTGGGCCCGACTGGACACCGCGAGGACACTGAAGCTGCTGCGGCGTGAATGCAGCGGCTAGTCCAGGATCATCTTTAGCCCAGAGCTGTGCCTAGCGGGAGCTTTGATCCGTAGCTGCACAGATTCCATGCGCTCAATCTACCTCCTTGGCAGCACTCGGGGGTGCTGAAGCGTGCGACCGAGTGAAGACTGGGGTTCTGGCGAGACCGCCCTGTGGGGTCAGAGCCTAGGAGTCTTGAAAAACACACTGTAAACTTTGTCTGACATGAGGACCTGTGGCTATAACTGTTGCCCAATCCGTCTGAATATATTTTCAGGAACTAAGTTTAATGAGTCCCGGTTGGGACCCCTGCTGTAGCACTTCATTGTGTCTGTGATTCTACAGTTTCGGAGAGGCCTGGCCTGAGGCGGCGAGTCTAAAATGAGTGGGCTATGCTATTTGGCCCCTCTTCAAGGGGAAATTTACGCTAAGCACTACCACAAGTTGCGTGCGGCGACCGTGATAACCCTGAAAACTAACGCAAATTGACTATACAAAGTCTCCCCTTCAGGGATACCCTACAAGTGCGCAGACTATCCTCCACATTCACACTCCCCAGTGGGTGCAGAAGATGCTATGGGCAAACACAACGCTAAACAGATTTAAATCCAGTATTTGTAAAGCGCGAACTGCTACCTGAAGGCATCCCGGCGCTGGGGGCCATCAGGAAGATTAAGCGAGCTATTGCCCAGAGTCACATGGTGCTGGGCTGACCTGCTGCCGGTGATCGAACCGTGAGCCCCAGAGTTCAAGCGCCAGTCGCCCTGGCCGCTGCGCCACACCTCTTCCCTAGATGAAGCTCCCATTCGAAAATAAAAGACTCCCTCACCAAATGGACACAGAAGCAGACAATGAAACGGAGTTGAGCACACGAGATTCAGCCGAAATGAGTGGAGATTATCTTCGCTCCCTGCTGTTAGATATGAGATCTAGCCTAACGACTATTGATAACAAAATAGGTCTAATCACCTCTCAGCTGTATCAGGTCAAGAAACAGGTAAATACCCACGAGACTCAACTAGATCAGCTAGACAACCGCTCCACCGAAGCGCACTAGTTTCAAATCGAAACCAAGGAACAACTGTTCCACATGGATGAACTACTTAACATCATCAGGGCCAAGAACAACGATTTGGAGGCCAGATCACGTAGAAACAACCTCCGAATAACTGGTATTCCAGACTCTACGGCGATTTCCAAGATGGAATAATTTGTGTAAGATCTACTGCGCGACCTGTTCTGCCTTGAACTCTCAGTTATGTTTATAGTCGAAAGGGCCCATAGAGCGCTGGGGCCCAAACCCCCGGTTGGAGCTACATTGAGACCAATCCTAGCTCGTTTGTTGAACTATCTAGACCGGGACACCATTCTGTGCCTGGCTAGAGAAAGAGGGAGCATCAACTATAAGGGCAACAACATCTCCCTGTATCCGACTTCACTCCTGTGGTTTAAGTGGCCAAATGGAAATGTGTGCCCATCAAACGCATTCTGAAGCAAGCTGGCTAACCGCACGCATTGCTATATCTGGCCAAATTTAAGATGAACCACGAGGGATCAGCGCACCAATTCACGGACGTTAAATCGGCCCTGAAATTCCCAAGCATATAGCTGGCCAAAAACAAGCAGCGAAGTCGGCAGCAGGTGGCCCCTCAGATTCGGAACTCAGCGACAATGATTGACTCTGCAGTGCATTGCCATGCCAGGTACTTTCTAGCTTGCACGAACTGAAACAGTAGACAGCCCTTGGACTTTTGTTCTTAGGTATCAGCAGCTCCATCATGCAATTATAATGTCTATCTGGTTATAGGCCGAACTGTCCCTAATGCACCACTTTTGTTGTATGGTCAGTTAAGCTCTCATACACTTGGGCGGCCACCCCGCCAAAAGGCAGGGCTGTACACTGGTGTAGTCATGCCCCCAGGGAGAACTCCCACCAGTTGTCCCAAAACAGCTGTCTGGAACACCACATTGAGTTTGTTTGTTGGGAAGAGATTTTGTATTCAACCTGTTTGGGGGGGTCGGTGTGGGTGATTGATTTGATTTACAGACTTATAGAGCGCACGTATGCCCTAGGGCGTTTTGGGTGGTAGGAGGGATGGGATTGTTAATTTCGGTAGATGGGACAGCAATACACCTCACCCTTCTATAGTAAGAAGCACTGTGCTTGGATCACTTAAGCGCCCGACTCAGAACCTACTCTCACACTATCATTTGTTGACTGCGCATACAAATCCACATGTATACCTGAACAGCCTTGCGAAACTAAGATCGATATCTAAACACATGGATATCAAAGTCACCTCGATATGACATCCTACAACCTTCTTACATGGAACATTAGAGGATTAAACAATCCCTGCAAGACCAGACTTGTACATTCCTACTTAGCCAGACACAACATCAACATATGCTTTATGCAGGAAACGCACTTAAACAGCACCTCATACGCAAAGCTAAATAACAAGCGATGGGGCTCCATTTACTCCTCCATCTATTCCAACTTTGCTAGAGGGGTGTGCATATTAATTAGACGTGGTGGGGCCTGGTTAGCAACTGTAACACATGTCGATCCAGAAGGGAGATTTGTGATACTAGACGTCAAGCTGGGCACATTGAAGGTAACCTTGGCGGCGATATATGGGCCTAACGTGGATATGCCCGATTTTTTCCATACAGTATGGGCCAAAATTAAGAAAGTAGGGAATGACACAATAATTTGGGGTGGCGACTTCGATGCATTGGCTAATAACGACGTGGACAGGAAGGGAGGGTCCAGAAAACTACATCCAAGAACTAACACAGCACTCAACACCATCATAACGGAGGGCAACCTGGCAGACGTTTGGCGGAAATGGCACCCTGATACAACTGAGGGCACATCTATTACTTCGAGAAGAAATCAGATGTGATATAGAAGAATACTTTGCCACCTACACAGGCACGGTACAAACGCAGACCACTCTCTGGGAGGCCTTTAAGTCTGTTATCCAAGGGAAATGCATCTCTAGACAAGCAGGGGTACTGAATTCTATTAGGCAATGCCTAGGGAAACTAGAAACCAATATCAGAAACCTAGAACTACAATATTACAGCACTGAAGATACTAAAGTATTGGGAGCAATAAGGGAACAAATTTCAGAATACGAAGAGGAAGCACAAAGGGAGGTGAAATTTATGGGGAAATAATGCTAATGCCAGGCGATGTGGAGAGGGAGACAGGCCAAGCAGAACCCTAGCACACACGCTACGCACACCCAATAATGCACGTTCATTTCAGAGATCCTAGATGACAATGGCGAAGCGGCCAGGGGACTCCATGAAATATTGGACCAATTAACAACATTTTATACTACACTCTACACTTCCTCTTCCAGCACCGCGTCCTCTGACCTGTTGGCCTATTTGGATTCCCTTGAGCTGCTGTGGCGAGGGAGTGGGAACAGGGCCTATTTAGATGAACCCTACACCGTAGAAGATATTACGCAAGTAATAAACGGCCTCCACTCTGACTAAGCCCCAGGTTCAGACGGCATTACGGCTGCATTTTACAAAAGCTATGCAGACCTCCTTGCGCCCCAGCTCCTGGCATTGTATGGTGAGGCACAGAAAACTGGGATATTTCCCTCAACGAATGCGGGAAGCAATTTTATTGTCATTGCTCAAGCCTGGGAAATCACCCACTGAAAGGGACTCTTATTGCCCCCGCTCCTTGATAAGCACAGACACAAAACTCTATGCTAAATTACTAGCAAATAGAATGCAGCCCCTGCTTCCTTTGATCGCTAGGCCTGACCTGTCCGGCTTCAATCAGGGCAGACCTACAGCACACAACTTGCGCACCTTCTTTTGCGGTGGTGCATTATTAAGACCATCGCTCGCATGCCCTGGCGGCGCTTCAGGATGCCAACAAGGCCTTCTGTTCATTAGAGTGGCAATACTTGTTTACTATATTAGCAAGACTGGAATTCAGCCCGACCTATATCAACCAAATAAAATTGTTATATACATCTCCTACCGCCGCAGTCAGATTAAATGGGCTGGTCTCCCCGCAGCTACCAATTACCCGCGGTACAAAACAGGGATGTCCCCTTTCTTCCCTACTATTTGCTATCGCCATGTAGCCATTGGCGGCAAGACTTCGGCAGCACCATGCAGCCAGGGGACTGGGATTTACCACAAGAGGGCTCCTTATATCGCTACATGCCAATGACATAACCCTGTAAATCAATAACCCAGCGGACAACTTACCCCCAGTGCTGCAGGAAATTCTAAAATTCGGGAAGCTGTCTGGTATACAGATAAATTGGGCAAAGTTGGTCCTGTTTACGCTGACGGCAGACACTGCCATGCTAGCTGGAGTACACTTTAAAATGGGCGGACTGCCGGGTATGCCACTTGGGAATCTGGCTTAGCCAAAATACACAAGAACTCTGGGACATGAATCATGGCAGGGTGGTGACATGGTTGGAGAGCTAAGTAGAGACCTGGTTTCGACTACCATTGTCCCTGGTAGGCAGAATTGCAAGAGCCAAAATGATTGTGCTGCCAAAGTTCTTATATTTATTTATAAACCTCCCGCTTCCACTTACACAGGCCTTCTTCAAAACATTGCTTTCCTTATTGGTATCTTTGGTGTGGGCAGGGAAACAAGCCCGCATATCCTGGGAACTTCTGACACTTCCCCTGTCGCAAGGTGGACTAGGTGCCCCAGACATCCCCCTATATGCGTTTTGTGCACAAGCCCAGTGCCTACATGATTGGATTCACCCCATCCCCTTTCCAGCCACATGTCATGATAGAGACGGACAGGGCTTCACCGAATCCGCTCCAGGTTGTACTATATCAGTCATATGGGCGCCCACCAAACGAAATTGACACAGTTGAGGCACTGAGATGGGGTTGGGATGGCCTGAGGAATAGAGCAAGCTAGAGGTCCTATATGACCCCTCCATGCCCCTGGCATACAACCCTCACATGCCCCCACTGGAAGACAAAGAGAATGTAATTCTAGTGCAAAAACTCGGCATAAATACATTTGCTGATTTATATCCCGAGGTCACCTTTCGTCCACCCCCTACGGAACAGGAAGGCGTTTCGACATCCTTTTCATAGCTGTTCTTATATTATCTGATACAGGCGGCATGCCGACAGGCGCACGCCACATTCCCCAGCCCTCCACCCACACTGCACGCACTTAAACATAGTGTGGCAGGTCCATCACCGTGCAAGCTCATCACACGATTATACAACACCATGCAAAAGACCTTCCCGGTGACAATACCTAAAGCATTACAAGACTGGAAAACTGAAATTAACCCCCCACTATCGGACGACAATGGAAATTCCGCTGTAGCCAATTACGGATGCTATATCCTAACTGCAAGCTGAGATTAATTCACTTCAAATTCCTGCACAGCTTTTACAGAACCCCCACCCAGCTACATCGCATGGGATTAAGGCCCGATGCTAGAAGCTGGAGGTGTAGGGTTACACCGGCATCTTTCTTACACCTGGCTTGGAACTGTCCCCCCATAGCAAAATACTGGGTAGACATATTCAACACGATCGGGGAAGTTCTAGGGAGACCCTCGGAACCCACACCACTGGTAGGAATATTAGGCGATGTGAAGGAGACACCAACGGACACAAGAAAACTACATGCCATGCAAAGCGCAGAGTGGCTATGCACTCGGGGAACTCCAATGCCCCATTGGTTAAGAAATAGCTGCTGGATGTCATTTATTGTCAGACCCAGCTCTCATTATTGTGGGAGTTAATGCCCACAGCCTCTAGGCCAAAAGACATCTGGGGTCCAATACTAGACTGGATACGCACTAATCAAACTGAGGAGGGAGATGCAACCAGCCCTGATACACCCGAAATACGCACCTAGCCTCACACTGCTGTTCATGAGTGCTCCATACAATAAGAGGTACATATAGAACCGAGATGGGAGAGTCACCGTGGAAGATTATAACAGCTCTATAGCAAGGCAAGAATATACTGTTATGGTAATTATACACAGATGCTTCTTAGTAATTACATCTGAATGCTGTCCTATGTTCTACTTGTTAGGTTTATTGTTCATTATATCGAAGCGCATGCTATTCCATTGTACCAAACAAAGTATGTAATATGATATTATATGTGGGAAAATGCCAATAAACAAAATTAAAATTAAATTAAAAAACCGACGGGGAGCAATCGCTTGCTCTTTGCTCCCAGGCGCGCTCCCCCTGATAAGACAGGCAAATATTGTGGTTGATATCCTGGAGTCAATATTTTTATAGTTCGACATTGAAATCTCAATAGCCTGGATTAATTTGAAGAGCCATATGATTTGTGAAGGAATTTTCAGTGCTCGAGGCAAATTACTATTTTGCATTCTGGAGCATGATCCATACAATAAAAAAAGAGCAGTTGTCTTCATAGCCTATTTCTTTCTTAGATGGCTCTTTGTGATCATTGTGCTCCACCATATATGCGGACGGTGTTTTCTGCTTTGGTAAAATTTGATGTATTGTGTTTTTTTTGGGACCTGATATCACTTCTGAATCATACTTGGTGTTTATGTAGTGCAAGAACTGAATGATCAATCATCACTCTTTTAGGACAGACTCCTTGTCCCACACTCATTTAGTGGGAAGGAACAGGGAAACAGGGATGTGGGGGCAGGCAACACTTACCGGGGAAAATCCACCTGAAGATCACCATTGCAGTGTGCTGCATGCAGACTTTCAGACCCCGTATGGGATCAAATTACATGTACTACTCACGTGGTTGAGATCTCAGATGTTTTTGACTCTATGTATTCACAAGGGAACTGTAGCCGAATCAGCCCTGACAAAATTGTTTTAAATGAGCCCCACATTTCAGAGGGTTGTAAGTACAGTGGGCCATTAGGACTTTTTTTTATTTTAAATCAATTTTATTGAGTTTTTTTAGGCAAAAGAAAATGAGAACAATAGTAAAGAGGACAGTGGATACACAGAAGTGTGATTGATCCAACAATTATGTCAGGATAATATCCTATGAGGGGCATTTAAAAGGACTGAAACAATCTTTTACTTGTCAGTTAGCCCTGGGTTCAAAATGACTGGTTGAGCCACATCTACAACTGCAGTACCTTGCAACGGATAATGTATGAATGAATCCACATTAATAATACATGTTATGTTATGTTATGTTATGTTATGTTATGTTATGTTACAAAGACTTCTATAGCGCTCTGTTACCCAGAGGTGTCCTGGCGTTGTACACTATTCACCTGAGATTAACCAATGATTATGCTGAAAAAGGAAATTATATGAATAGCCAAGTTTTTAATTCTTTCCTAAAGGAGAAAAGCTCTGTGATATTCCTAAGCTTAAAAGGCAAACCATTCCATGCCTTAGCGGCACAATGGCAGAAACTCCTACCTCCCCAGTTAGCTTTATTAAGGCGGGGGAGGGTAACTAGTTTAGCCTGAGCCGAGCGTAGATCTCTTCCGGGTACATACCACTGAAAGGCATGTTTCAGAAAATCAGGACCAGCTCCACTGAGTGCCTTAAAGACAATACACAGTGCTTTAAACTGAATTCGTTGTTTGACGAAGACCCAACCTTACAGAGACAAATCTAGGTGTCCCTGTAATCAACCTGGCTGCCGCATTCTGCACGATCTGGAGTCTGACCAGGTGTCTCTCCTGGATGTTAATATAGAGACTGTTACAGTAGTCCAGTCGAGACAGAATGAATGCTGTGACTACTGTCTCCAGGCTGTCTTCAGGGAGGAGGAGTTTGACTTTCCTAAGAGTTCTTAAAATGAAGAAGCAGGAGGAGACAACCCTGCTAACTTGATCACCGAAGGAGAGTTTAGAGTCGATAATTACTCCCAGATTCTTAGCCCGAGCCACAGATAATGGGGGTAAGCCCATTGCTGTTGGCCACCAATCTGGAGTCCAGAGGTTAATGTTATTCCCAAAGACAATCACCTCCGTTTTGTCAGCGTTGAGCTTTAAGCAGTTAGATGCCATCCAGGCTGAAATCTCCTGCATTCAATTATGGCAGCTGGATCCAATCTCAGCCTTGGCCCCCTTTTTAATAGACAGCACAATTTGTGTGTCGTCCGCATATGAGGTCAGCTGGAATCCAAACGATCTAATCAGGACAGCCAGCAGAGCCACATACACATTAAACAGGGTGGGGCTAAGCGAGGACCCCTGTGGAACACCACAGGTAAGAGAGAAAGGCCTTGATCTATTTCTGCCGAGATCCACTGTCTGGATTCTATTGGTCAGAAACGACCTAAGAAGATCCCAAGCCTTGCCTGTAACCCCGGCCGCAGATAAACGGTCCATCAGAACCACATGATGGACCGTATCAAATGCGGCCGAAAGGTCCAATAAAATAAGTATGGCAGCACCACCTTGGTCTAAGGCTTTTCTGACCTCTTCGGTGGATTCGATCAATGCCAGCTCAGTGCTGTGTTCAGCACGAAAGCCGAACTGTGTCTTATCAAGCAAAGAGTTGGTTTGGAGGAAAGAACTGAGTTGACCATTCATAGCCTTTTCGATCATTTTCCCAGGGAAAGGAAGCCGGGAAATAGGCCTATAGTTACACGGGTCAAGTGGATCTAGGTTGGGCTTCTTTAAGAGGGGGAGGATGGAGGCTATTTTCCAAGCACTCGGAAAATGACCATTTTCACAAATAGCTGCAAACAGAGGAGTAAGAACTTCCACAATCACTTCCGGAACCTTTTGCAAAATAGAGACTGGACAAGGGTCCAAGGGGAAGCCAGATCGAATGTCAAGTAAGTGTTTAAAAACATCAGGTACGTTTAATGAAATAAAACGATCTAGTGTTGGAATGTGCTTGTTACCATCGAGTGGTTGTGTTGAAGCGGCCTCCGTGGCATCAGAGGGCGTGAAGGAGAAGGAAGAAAAGATCTTTCCTACCTTTTGTAGGAAAAAAACAGCCAGAGACTCACAGAGTTCTGGACTACTTTCAGTTTTAGGACTAACGGGTGAAGTGAGTCTAGCAATTCTATTAAATAGGACCTTAGATGAGGGTCCCGCCTTCCTAATTTGATCTCCAAAGTATAGTTTCTTTATTTCAAAAAGCAATTTTTTATATTTGGAGAGGCGTAATTTATAGATCTCTTTGTCATAAAAATCATACCTTTCCCTCCACTTATGTTCAAGTTTTTTACATTCAAGTTTCTGTTTTTCTAGGTTTTCAGAATACCAAGGGGCAGATGGCACTGTCCTTTAAGGATACATTGTTTGCCTGGCGCTAGTTTTTGACAAGCAGAATCTATCCATTCCGTATAGGAGTTTGTATCTAACTCAATATTCAATGATGGAACAGGCCGTGAAACTTTCAGCAGGTTCCCCAGTTCCAATCTATCAATGTTTTTCCAGGCCCTAATGGTTGTAGCCACCTTAGTGGAGGATCTAAAAGAATGACGATTAGTTAGTTTAAGATCAAAAAGAATTGCCGTGTGATCCGTCCATGTAAGAGGAACTGTTTTGGTATAGGTAAGGGAGGGATTGTTTGAGAAGATCCCATCCAGAATATGGCCTGCAGAGTGAGTGGGATCTGTCACTAATTGCTTGAGATCCCCGCCACTAAATATCTGCTGTAGTTTGATATTATCAGTGTCCATAAGATCTTCAAGATGAAAATTGAAGTCTCCCAACACCGTAAGAGACTTATTACACAACCCTTCCTCCAATAATATACCAATCGAATCTATAAATCTACCCTTAGACCCAGGGGGTCGATATAGAAGAATGGCATTAAATGTATCATGATCTGATATTTGCATATTAATAGACACTACCTCACAAGCCGAATTGGAGGCCTTAGTAAAGGTAGACTTTAAAGTTTCATGATATATCACTGCCAGTCCACCTCCTCTTTTGGTAGGTCTGTCAAGTGTATAACATTGAAAACCGGAGGGAATAGCATTAACAAGGTCGGTGCCCGACGTTTCATTTGTCCAGGATTCCGTTATGAGGGCTAATTTAATGTTGTAGTCTTCCATGAGTAAAGCACATTCTATAGTATGCTTAATTAATGACCTAGCGTTAAGAAGAAGACATTTCAGAGGCTCATGATCAGATAAACCGATCCTGCCGCTGAGAGTTTTGCCCTCTATAATACCTGAATTCTCCCCAATCCATGTGTTGTTACATTTATGGCATTGCTCAGCCTGCAATCCTCTGATACTGTCAGGATTAACCCGAGTGCAGCTGGCCTTGCCCCCTTTCGAATCCCAGCTCAGCAGTTCCTCCCTGGAATAGCTTCTAACAATGGATAAAGGAAGACCAGGGGAAGTGGCCCTAAGCCCGGATTTAGCGCGGACGGGCACAGACGGGCTTGCCTTTTGCGCGCCGGTGGCGCGCCCGCTGCGCACGTCCGCTGCGCGTTCGCGGCATCGTGAGATTTATGCCAAAATCTGTCCAACCACTGAAGCGCTAACCGCTAACAGTCAATCAAAATGGCGGTGAGCTGTGAATAATTCCCCCTTCCGGCCCCGTACTAGCACGGCTTGAATAAATGAGCAGCAATAAGTAAAGTGCCGGATCAGAAAAGTTATTGTGCAAATAGCGATCAACAATTAAAATCGGGAATGCCAGGTAAGCTTAAAATAATAAAATTAATTAAAAAAAGAGTTTCAGCAATCCTCAAGCACCGACCTGACGAGCATTTGACACAGCTTCGTCTGAGGTGGTAGCGCTGCGCGTTCGCGACAGCGTGAGATTTATGCCAAAATCCGTCCAACCACTGAAGCGCTAACCGTTAACAGTCAATCAAAATGGCGGTGAGCTGTGAATAATTCCCCCTTCCGGCCCCGTACTAGCACAGCTTGAATAAATGAGCAGCAATAAGTAAAGTGCAGGATCAGAAAAGTTATTGTGCAAATAGCGATCAACAATTAAAATCGGGAATGCCAGGTAAGCTTAAAATAATAAAATTAATTAAAAAAGAGTTTCAGCAATTCTCAAGCACCGACCTGACGAACATTTGACACAGCTTCGTCTGAGGTGGTAGCGCTGCGCATTCGCGGCAGCGTGAGATTTATGCCAAAATCTGTCCAACCACTGAAGCGCTAACCACTAACAGTCAATCAAAATGGCGGTGAGCTGTGAATACTTTCCCCTTCCGGCCCCGTACTAGCACGGCTTGAATAAATGAGTGGCAATAAGTAAAGTGCAGGATCAGAAAAGTTATTGTGCAAATAGCGATCAACAATTAAAATCGGGAATGCCAGGTAACCTTAAAATAATAAAACATTTTTTTTTTTTTTTTTTTTAAAACCTTTATTTGTGCACAGTAAAGGAACAAATACGGGCCTACAACCATCAGGCCGGCCACAATACGTGGAGCACAGAAACAAACGGTACATCCCCTGTGCATCAATGGTCAAAGTTAGCAACGAATCAGGATTACACTGGAGGGATCCTTGACACCAGGGGCAGGAGAAGTGCAGGTTAATTTTAAGGTTTTCAAAATAATTTTATCGAGAACAAAGTCAGTAAAGGATAGAACAAAGGAGATTCGAGTCCGCGAGATATCTTCATACACTGGAAAGCAGCAGCATCGGTAAAACAGCCATAGAAATCACATACAGTAAGGCGATGCAGTTAGAGAACAGGATCATAACATTAGTGAATACACACCCCCTAAACGCCGCCCCTTCTCAATCCACCCCACACCCGGACCCCGAATCGAAACAAGTATAGCGCAGAGAGATGAAGAAAGAGGCCCATAGAACTAAAAGGAAACAGTAAATTACCCCCCCACCCTACACCAATGCGGAGGCTACGGCCTGCCCCCCCCCAGCATAGTGCCTGTCGCCCAATGAACCCGAAATATAGACGAGAGAGAGAGTAGGAATAGAGTAAAGAAACTAAGGGAAGAAAGAAGGAAGAAGGCGGGGAGGAGCCCACGTAACCTCGGAGCGCCCGACACCACCGGCCAACCAAGCCTCCACACACTGAAACCCCACTACACCCAAAGGCGGTCGTATGAAGATAGCATGTAATAATGAGGAAATGAAGGCAGACAGATCACGACAAGTGCGTACAACATGTGCAAACAATTCCAGTCCCAGTCCAGCCCGTCCGTGAAACCATGATGATATCAAGTAATCTAGCCCTGGCCCGTTCGCGGGCTTACGAGTAGACCCGCCCCCTCGTGAAGGCCCCGCATCCCGAACAGACAAAGACAATATGGCCGCGTGGAAGAAGAAGGAGAAGTAAAGTCACAAAATGGCCGCCGATCATCTAATGAAGTCCCCTTGCACACCATATGAAATCCAGACCTGGCTTGTAAAGTACATGAGTTCCATATAAAAGGAGCCGTAGGCCACCGTGCACGTTTCCTCGTGGACGTCAGGTGTAGCTCAGCTGGAAACTCCTGCGGGCACAGTGAGGCAGGCAACAACAAAGCAGGCTGCAACGACCGGGGAAACAAAGTATCCGCCATTGAACAGGAGGGCGAGTGATCCTGGGTGTCGGGAAAGCCAAATGCAGACGCCAATGTAGCACCGTTATACCCAGTCGTTGCTTCCCCGCAGGAGGACCAAAGCACTGGCAGACTCACCTCTCGTTGATCACGAACGGGGCGCTCACGACCCGCAGCAGACAGTATGGTGTCGAACCGCTCACTTAGCGTTTGCAAGCCGGCACACAATTGCAGCCGAAAGTCCCGCAGGGCAGCCAGAACGGAGCCGTATGTCAGCGGAGGCTGCGCCCCCCCAGCGGCAGCAATCCGGGACGGCACTGGGGAGCTGGAGTCTGGTAGAGGGAGGGCGAAGCGGGCAGCGGGCGAGACCGAAGCGTCACCCCCCAGCAGCGAGCAGGCAAACAGCGCCATGTTGTACCGCTGAACGGTACCGTGGTCAGGGGGGGGGGGTCGTGACCAGGAGGTATTTCCCACTCGGTCTGCGCCGCAACAGGTGAAAGCCAACAGTCGATTCCCCTCCCTCGGGCTCTCGTTGCGGCCGACTAGGCCATAGAAGAAGGGGGTCTGCAGCCTTCCACAGCGTGGTCCACGGAGCGGGGTAGGAGACCCGCCACGCCGGGGCTTACCCTCCAGCTCCAGGTGCAGGGTGCAGAAGGTGTCCGGGCGTCTCTCCCCAGGCTCTTCTGGCGACAGTCCATGGCGTGAGGCTGGATCGGGACCGCGGGGCTCAGAGTTGTACCAGCGGGTCCGGTGACTGCGACGCTTCCAGGGGGCCGGCCGCGGCCACAGTAGAGCAGGGGTCCCGTACGGGGAACAAAGGCACCAAGAACTCCGGCGTCCGGGCGGGCTAAGACTCCGGGAGAGCGGCGGTGCGGTCAACGCGTCGTCACACACGTTGCACCTCGAAAATCGGCAAGGATAGGAACCAGGATGATAGTCTGAGGCCAAGGGCCGACGGAGCCGGGCGCTCAAGCGTCTGCTCCGGTCGCCATCTTGGCTCCTCCCTAAAATAATAAAATTAATTAAAAAAGAGTTTCAGCAATTCTCAAGCACTGAGCTGACGAGCATTTGACTCAGCTTCGTCTGAGGTGGTACGCCCAAAGGATAAGTACATCCCATATTGAACAGAATCATAAGCAAAATCAAATAACAGCGATGGGAAGGACCAGCATTGGCTCAGGAGTGAAAACTAAGAGTTGATGGCTCATCTGTTGGAGTATCCTGTGTTTAAAAACTGAAGAGAGGAAAAAGGTGATAGGGAGAAAGGGGTGGAAACAGAACAGGGCAGAGGTCACAGGTAAATGATAACCTATTGAAACTCATTAATAACGTAGATAGTAGTTGTGGAAGACCAGGTAGGTTGTCGAGGTGTAGGTTATGGAGATGGTTCATCAGCAATATAGGCATCAAGACTGTTCCTTAATTTGGATGAGTGGGTCAGTATCAGAGTGATTCTATGGCAGGACCGGAGGCTCCGATTATGCTATTCCTTCTTCGCTTTAATAATCACATTTTTTCCACAGCAGCGAACTAGGTGTCTATCATCTGAGGACATGAACACAAATAGATTAACTACCAAAGTGCACATTATTATATAACTGTTGGGAAAACCAACGTAAACAGATATTTAAAAATATTGAGGAGGTATGTGGGTATTTGCTCCCAATACCGTTTAATAAGCTCAGAGCTAAAAAACGTGTTCATTATTCCCAATCCTCTTTTTACAATTCCATCATGCATTGGAGTCAATGAGTTTAAGTTTTGCAAGTGTCTCAGGGGCCAGAACAGCTTATGTATATTTCTTTTTAAACTTTATTGATTTTACAATATACCTATACATTGCCAGCTGAAATATGCACATCTGTTCCTTGCCTTTTTATACATACCACAAAAGCCAGAGCAATGAAAATTCTGTCCTCCCCCCCACAATGCCCACCCTTCCCACTCAGTCGCGCACCAAAGTTATCCTAAACCATGTGAAATTCTAACCGCCTTTGTAGATAGCTCTGCTCTACTATTGTGTAATCCATACAATTGATCATGTGGGGGTTTCTGCTCTTCCTTTGCTCCCTTAAACCTCCCAGCTGAGGTACCGATTAAATAGTTAGTAGGTTTCCTGAAGGGAGTGCCCAGTGATGTCTCACATTAGGGCGTCTCTGAAGTATTCATGGTCTCTATAATACTTTGTTCAACACAAGTAGGGCCGCTCCCAGTATAGTGACCGAAGGTGCTCTAAGACTAAGTTGTGAGTGTGGACATCTCATGAAAAGTGAAGGACTGGCCTCACACACCACCAGGTGTCATGTTTCATCATCGGCAGTCCTCGCCCTCTAGAAACTCGGTTTGGTGGAGGGCGTGCATTCACCAGACAACAGGGATGCACTTCTAAACTAAGTGGGGGCCTGTGAAAAGTGAGTGAAGTTTAAAAAATATTATAGTTACCCAATTACTTTTTAATGTGGCAGGTAGCTATATGGTATCAATAAGGAGGTGGACGGTGAATAGGGCAATTTATTGTCCCCTCACCGTAGTGAGTGCGGTCAACATGTTTCTGCAGTGTGGCCCAGATGGGTCCGTGGGATTCATCAGGACCTGTGTCACACTCCACCGCAGAGAGAAGAGCTCTCAGTGAGCCCTAGGAACAAGCCCTACATGCCCCATGGGAGGACAAATGGAGGGGAGACCCCTGTAGTCAGACTTGCCTCAAGGTGCGTCTCCCATGATTGCACCTAGGTGTTTCCTTCTATCCTCCCCTCCCTGTGACACAGGTCATCCCACCAAGTGGTACTGTGAGAAGCCTTTGAATATTAATTGCCGTAATGCGGCCAGGTATAAATCCCCTTTAAAAAAATAATAAAATTATGGAGTTTTATATAGAGCGAACTTGACTGGTACCAGGTATCAGAGCACTTTACATAGCACCAGTTGCGTTACATGAGGACATATTCATTTTTGTTAGGCACAGAGAGATTAAGTGATTTTCCCAGAATCACAGGATGTTCAGCATCATTGTCGAGACTCGAACCCGGTTCCCTAGATTCGAGGTCGACCGCTCTAGCCGTTATGCCAAATCCTCTCCTTGGTTGGGGAGGATAAGCTTGGGCATATGGGGAAGAAGTCTGGTGGCCAGAATCCAGCTAAGGATTTGATAATCGATATTTAAATTGATCAAGTTTGATACTCTCTCTTGTGCTGGTTTCCCAGGTTTCAAAAGTGGTACTATCAAAGTTTCTCGGGTGAAGTTTGGTGAGTGTCCCATATCCCTGGCTACCGTAAACAAGTGCACCAGCTTAGGAGCTAGGTCCTCAGCATTTGCAGCGTATATCTCCACCTGGAGCACGTCTGTGTCCCAGGTGATTTCCCCCTGGCCATAGTCTTTATAGCTGCCCGTATTTCATTTTTTTTTGTAAACTTTTTTTTATTGGATTTCACCAATTCACAGTAATGTGATACAATGGACACATCACAGTGAAATAACATTCATTTTGCAATTTACAATCAAAGCCCGTATATTATAAATAATGGTAAAAAGCTTGCTCCGACAAGTTCACATTATCCGTCCTTCTAGTATCTCTCCTGCGGAACGTTCAATTTCTTGGTATTTCTTTTTTCAGAGTTTTATATAGTGCAAACTTGACCCGACTCGGGTATTAGAATGCATTACATAGCTCCAGTTGCATTACATGAGGACACATTCATTGTTGTTAGGCACGAGGAGATAAAGTGATTTGCCCAGAATCACAGGATGTTCAGTGTCATTGCCGAGACTCAAATCCAGTTCCCCAGATTTGAGGTCGACCGGCCGCCCTAGCCATTAGGCCAACTCATCTCACCTATTGCCAGGAAACATACCTGACCCCTATGTGCATTCCATCTACTCCAGATTTGCTCCCATTTTTGAGGGCAGCCTCTATTTTCATTGATAGTCTTTTCTTCTAACATCGACCAGTCCATGTCTTTTTCCCATTCTGACAATGTGGGGAATTCACCTACTCCCCATTTCCGAGCTATATTCCGTTTAGCGATGGCAAAACCCATTGATGCCCACATTTGTTCCTTTCTGTTGAGGTCTGTCTGTCCCCATATATTTAGAAGACATATTTTGAGTGTGTGTTGGAGTTCCTTTCCGCTGACCAACTGTAGTTGTATTGCCACCGCTCCCCGGCATTTCTGAATAGCAGGACACTCCCTTATATGTTAGAATGTTCCCTGTTGTTTACACTGTCTATTACATATGAAGTCTTTTCTTTTCATTTTTGTCAAAGTGGTGAAGGAAAAATATGTTCTGTGGAGGATCTTAAATTGCAATAATCTTAATCTGGAGGCTATGGCCACTTCCCAGGGGAATGCTAATGCTTCCTGCCAATCTTCTTCTTCTATATTATTTTGCCATTTCTCTCTCAGTTTCTGTAAGGGAGCTGGCATGTTATTGAGTAATTTCATATACTTCATGGAGATAACTTTGAGGTCTATACGATTATTTAGTAGTCTGTCCTCCAGAGGAGTCGATACTGGGAGATATGTTCCCTGTGGGTTGGCCGCTCCTAGAGCATGTCTGATTTGTAGGTATCTATATGTCTTGGAATCTGCCATCATGTATTCTGTTTGTATGTCGACAAGTGGTTACACATTTCCCCTTGACCACAGGTCGAGATGCCGATCATATCCCATTTATCAAAACCAGGACCTTTTATCAGTGTACCTAGCCTCTCAGCATCCCATAGTGGCATGGATTGGGTCACTTTATTCCACCACCCTAGCTTTTTTGTCACTGTGCCATAAAGCAACAGTTTGCTGTGTTGGGCCTGTTAAAAACTGCTTTGTTGGGTTTGTGTACAATGCCTGTCTGGAGCCTCTGGGGCACATAAGTATTTTATCCATCTGGTAGGCAGAGTCGGTTTGTGGGCCATATATCCACTGGTTGATTACCACCAGTTGACCGCCCCAGTAGTACATTTGGATATTTGGAAGGGCTATTCCTCCGTCATACCACCCCTTTGCCAGTTTGTGTGTAGCAATTTGCAGGGGTTTTCCACCCCATGGTTGTACTCGTATCTCACTTTCAATGTCAGTACAGTAAGTGTCTGGAACAGTGTAAGTTGTATTTTGTAAGACATACAGGAATCTTAGTAGAGCCATCATTTTATGGTTTAGATCTTTTATTGCCATTTTCAAAGATATCAAACAAGTACAGCAGCAGATTTTAGTCTTCAGGGGTATACAACCACTGGGGGGGGGGGGCAGAACAGAACATAATTCTGTGCTGGGATTGATACAAAAACAAGAAAAAGAAAAAAAGAAAAGACCACAAAATCCTACCCCCAACTCCCCCCTCCCTTCCCCACTTACCCACATGCAATACCAAAACCATAGTGTGTATGTGAATATGATCAGCTCTCCGTATGTTTCTCCGGCTGGGGGGCCTCTAAAAGACGCAGGAGTCTGAGATATTTGGGACACGTCAACTCGTGGAATTCCTGCGATTTTTTTTTGCTTGTTTTTTTAACACAAATTTTATTAAGCTTTGCATATCATTCAAAAGCATTACAAGGATCGGATGACCTTTTTGGGTTTTTCTCACATTCTTAGGATTTAACGTACATACTTTTCTGTTATTCCAAACATATTATTACATTTCTTTACGTTGCATTGATATATATCATCTACACTTCTGTTAATAGTGCAATTACGTAACAGACACAGTATATTCAGCATTATCAGCGTGTTAATTATCATTTTATAACTACCCACACCCACCCCAAAATAACAACCCCATAACAAGGAACTAATAAACGCTGCCGCTGTGCTGTAGATACCCCGACTCTAGTATATAATACTACGGGGTAGACATGTCCGATATAGGTGGGAAGGACAGGGGGGGGGGGAACAAGGGAGGCGGAGAGCGTGGAATTCCTGCGATAGTAGTGACACAAACGTGTCTCACAACTCCTGAAATCCAGCTCCTTTCCCTGCCAGTGACATGGAAATCTTCTCCATTCCTAGAATATACCATATCCTGTGCAACCAATTTGTATGCGTGAGGATTATCGCGGTGCCCCAGTGGGCCAGGATGGCCTGGGCCTATCCTGGCCCTCTGCCCCCAGCGCCGCGGGTAGTTCTTAAGAGATATGTCAATGGGTTCGGGAGACCCAGTAACACGTAGGTTGGGAATCGTGGGAGCTGTGTATCAAGATGTTTGTCTATGTTGTCTGTTACTTGTGTCCAGTATTGCTGGATCCACGGGCAATCCCACAGTATATGTGTCAGTGACCCTTGGCCTCTGCAGCCCTGCCAGCAGCTGTTGCTTTGCGTAGGTTTAATTTTATGTATCCTGACCGGTGTGTAGTACCAGTGTGTTGCCATTTTGGTCAGTGTCTCTGTGAGGGCCATAGTATGTGCAGTGTGGTGGGCCCTACAGGCTATGCCCTCCCAGTGTTTAGCACTCAGGGACTGCCCCAGTTCCTCCTCCCACCTTGCGCCCCCCCCCCCCCCCGCATGAAATGTATGAACCTGAGTTTGGAGTAATATAACTCTGAGATCATGCCCTTATCCGACGATTTGGCCAAGAGCCACCTCTCATACTGAGTCAAGTGGCGCTGCGCATTAGCGCGGTTGGAAGGGTGTGTAATCCAATGTCTTAATTCTATGTAATGAAATCGGTCCGATTCCAGGGGCCCAAAATCTTCGCATAGTTGAGGGAAAGAAAGTAAGCCTTCCGAATCGAAGAAGCGGCCAATGGAGCAACATTCCGATGATTTCCAGGTTGCAAAACCTGTCTTATTGGCACCCGGGGTAAAATCTGAGTTCTCGAAGAGGGGTGTCAACGGGGATGGATAAGTGGTCAGTCCCATTTTAGGGCTAGTGCTGTCCCAAGCCGTCATCGTTGTCTGGGTTATTGGGGAAAGATACAGGTCCCTGGGCCTATGTGCTTTGAAAAGAAATGGGATCTTCCAGAGGGCCGTGCCCGCGATTGCTCTATCCTGAAAGAGCCAGTGCTTCTCAGATTCTGGGCGACTCCATTCCACCAAATATCACAGTTGCACCGCCTTGAAATAGAGTTGTAGGTCTGGGATACCCAGGCCTCTGGCTTCGGGGGTGGGTATAATTCAGGGAGTGCTTCATGCATTTTCCGTCCCTGCCAAATGAACTGTGCTAGTTCTGACTGGAGTTTGGCGATCGTGCCCTGTGAAGGAGAGAGGGGCAAGGTCCGAAAAAGGTATAATATCCTAGGAAGGGACGTCATTTTGCAAGCCGCTATCCGTCCCAGCTAACAAATTCGGAGGTGTTTCCACTTCCCTAGGTCACTCTGTTTGCGTTGTAAGAGCTCCTTGTAGTTGCTATCTATTGTTGCTTGAACCGTGAGGGCTAGATTAATCCCCAGATATGGAATTGTCTTTGAGGCCTACAGAACAGGAAACCGGGACGAGAGACGATCTGTACCTTGGGGTACTGAGAGATTAACTGCTGGAGATTTGTTTATGTTTATTTGGAACACCGAAACCGCCTCGAAAACCCCCACTTCCCCATACAGGCCAGTAAGGAAGTAATCGGGTGCACTAGGGATGCCAGGATATCATCGGCATAAAGACTAATTGAGTGTCTATATCCTCCAAATGGTACACCAGTGATATCTGGGTGGTCTCTGATCCTCTGGGCCATAGGCTCCGTATAAAGAGCAAATAGCAGCGGTAAAAGCGGGCAACTCCGACGGGTGCCTCTGTGTATTGAAAAGGGAGTACAAGTGAAGCCATTAATCCGGACTGTTGCAGTAGGGGCTTGGTAGCAATTTAGAATGCAGGTCCTACATCTGTCCCCGAACCCGAAGTGTTTTAGCACTTGTTCGAGGTATGGCCAGTGAACCCGGTCAAAGGCCTTCGCGGCATCGACCGCTAAGAGCATATATTCCTCCTGGACCCTGCTCTACTTTTCTATGATGTGCAGCGCTCTCTTGGTGTTGTCACTGTCCTGCCTGCGGGGAATAAAGCCTGCTTGATCCGGGTCTACTAAAAAGGGGAGATATGTGTTGATCCTGTGGGCTATAATACTCGTGTATAATTTAAGGTCAATATTCAAAAGGGAGATGGGCCGGTAAGAGCTGCAGCGCTGTTTGTCTTTCCCCGGCTTGGGTAAAACTATTATGGAGGCCTTGAGCATTTGAGCCGAGATCGTCCCAGGTTCGGAAAAAGAATTGTAAAGTTTTGTTAGGATAGGAGCTAGGGTGGAACAGAAGGACTTATAAAAGGCTGCTGAAAACACGTCCGGACCCGGCAACTTTGTGAGTTTATTTCAAAAAATTTTTATTGACATTTTTGTCAGAAAGAGCAACAAAAGCATTACATATGCAACAATTCTCAATATTATTAGCCGCCCTGGTATACAGTTCGTTCATAAAAGCTAGTCAATGCGGATGAGTATTTAAATATACAACACAGTTTCAACAGGACATGTCGCATTTCCGGAAAAGTAAGCTAATAACTTGCTACCCTCTCTAGAGAGTAACATGAAAAGGAAACTTAATTAACCCTAAGGGAAAGAAAAAAAAAAAAATAGAAGATAATTTGAAGATGTCATGGTGCAAATAAAAAGTGAAGATAAATGGCCGTGATGTTTGGGGCGTCGGAGTCATTGCCCCGGTAGTCAGCCCAGTATTGATACCTCCCTTCTATGGTGGGTAGTTAGGTTAGGAATAAGTGGAGGGCCCTAAGCCTTGGATTGCAAGCTGTCAAAGGGAGCCCCTCTGAAAGGTAGCTGACCAATGGTGACCAAATGTAATCAAAACCCTTCCTGGTGTCCTCCACGATATCAGACAATCGCTCCAGAGCCAAAGCCCGCCACAATCTTGTGTGCCACTGGGTTGGGGAAGGTGCCTCTTGTTTCTTCCAGGCCGCAGCTACTGCCAATTTGGCGGCCCCAAGCAAAGCCACATAACGGATTTGTCACTCTGTGTCTGTCTTTTCAGGAGTGGGTCCCGAACCCCCAATAAAACCTGTTCCATAGAGGTGGGAATGGGGTAACCTAGAATAATTTTTATTTGGGACAGGATCTCCTTCCAGTAAGGTTTGATGATAGGGCAGTCCCACCAAATATGTCGGAAATCGCCTAGGAGCCGGCATCCCCGCTAGCGCCTAGCAGAGGTTCCCGGGAAAATCGTGTGTAGTTTCTGAGGGTACAGATACCAGTCGTACATAATTTTGTAGTGTGCCTCCTGGAGATACATAGAACGGTTGAATTTCACTATGTCCCTACTTAAGTGTTCCCATTTCTTGTCTTCTAATGGGGCTTCCATCAGATTATTCCAAAAGTGTTTGTAGTGCGGCGTTACCCTGAGACTCAATGCTTGAATAAGAGCATATAAAAAGGAGATACTCCCCTTGGAAGAGGACCCTGACTGAGCGAACCTTTCAAGAGGGAGCAATTCCCTGGTAGCTGCCTGCCGCACCAGAGACTGCTGCACCCAGTGTTTCAATTGCAAGTAGTGGTATTCTTCGTTATTAGTTAATGCGAACTGTGTCTTGCAGTCCTGGAAGGAGAGGAGTTCCCCCCATCAAACAAGTCCCCCTCCCGCCAAGCCTCAAAGGGACCTTCCTTTAAGGCAGGGGGAATGCAGCGTTAAAGTGTATATGCGTGTGAGGGGAGGGAAAGCTCGTGAGCTGCAGTCTGGAGGTGAGAGTGTCCCAGACCTTGAGTGTGGTGGAGGTCGGGGTGCTAATACAGTCATTGAGTGGTCTGTCCCGCTTCGGTTTCCAAAGGAGATCCCAGATTGTGCACCCAGTTATCTGTCTATCTATGTGGAGCCAATGCTTTTCGGAGAACCTCAATGACCACTCCGTGATCACTCGCATTTGCGCTGCTCTATAGTAAGATTGAAAGTCCGGTAGCGCTAGGCCACCCTCCTTGCGTGGTCTAATGAGCTGTTTGTATGGAAGTCTTGCTCTCTTTCCCTGCCATATAAATTTGGTCAACATAATTAGCAGTTTCCTAAATAGCCCTCTCTCCACTGGAATAGGGAGCCCTTGGAAAAGATAAAGTAAACATGGAAGAACATTCATTTTAACGGCATTATTCCTGCCTAGCCATGTAATGTAAGCTGCACTCCACTTGCCCAAATGGCTCTTTAGTTGACACAGGAGGGGATAGAAGTTCTCCTGAAATAGGTCCCGCACCCATGGGGTAAGCTTAACTCTCAAATAGGTAATTTCTTTGGAGGTGCATCGGAAAGGTGACATCCCTTCAATCCTCCTCCATTCGTCTTTGGGTATTTTCAGGTTCATTAGAAAGGACTTTGTCAAGTTTACCTTAAAACCCACCACCCCCTCAAACGTCTTCAGCTCCGACTGAATGGCCGGGAGAGAAACCTGGGGTCCCGTCACCGGGAGGAGCACATGATCGGCAAACAATGAGATCTTATGATCATCTGTGCCAAAGCGCACACCCCTAATCTCTTCATTACCCCTGATGTGGTATGCCAAAGGTTCAATGCTCAAGGCAAAGAGGAGGGGGGATAAGGGACAACCCTGTCGCGTCCCGCGAGTCAGGTGAAAGGGGGAGGACGCCACTCCATTAACAAGGACCTGAGAGCTAGGAGAGTGATTGTTAGCGCGAATCATTCCAATGAAGGTGTAGCTGAAGCCAAATCGTTGAAGCACTTTAAATAAGAAGGACCATTCCACGCGATCGAAGGCTTTCTCCGCATCTAGCGAGAGAAGCGCTGTAGGAATATTCTTCTTGCGAGCCTTTTCAATTATATGAATGATACGCCTCAAGTTATCATGCGTTTGTCTCCCCTTAATGAACCCAGACTGGTCCGGGTCTATGAGAGCGGGTAAGATAGTTTCGAGACGGGTATCCAGGATTTTGGAATACATTTTTGCATCAAGATTTAGCAGGGCGATTGGGCGAAAAGAGGAGCATTGGGCCAGGTCCTTGCCCAGCTTAGGTAGTACAGCCACTATTGCTTCTCCCATCGAAGGAGTAAGCTTTGACATTAAATAATGTAGTCAGGAAGGGGACAAGCTCTGGTGCAAAAGTACGATAGAAGTGGGCTGAGAATCCATCTGGGCCGGGGTTTTCTGGAGTTTTAGGGAATCAATCGCCTTTTGTACTTCTTCGGCTGAGATGGATTGCGCCAGTTCCTCATTGGTGTGCACCCCTACCTGAGGCAGGTCTAGTGAGTCCAAGTAGCCTGAGGGGTCGATCGTTCCCGAGGACTCCGAGGTATAGAGAGCCCTATAGAAATCCTCAAAAGCTTTACCCTCCTCCTATCTGTGGGAAATGCCTTTGGTATCCACAATGTGTTTGATGTAATCGCGCTCCTGTTGGGCCCGTAATTGGTGCACCAATAAGGTGCCCACCTTATTCTCACTCATAGCCCTTGGAGTGTAATCGTAAGATATATTTTTCGGCTCTATTTGTATAAATGGCCTGTAACTTCCCTTTTAGGGCTGTAACTTTCCGAAGGGTCAGAGCTGAAGGTTGGGCCTTATGTGCCTGTTCCGCAGACTTGAGCTCACTTTCTAGCTGGAGACGCTCCGCACATTGCTGGGAACGTAACGTAGTGGCCATTTCGATGCACTTGCCCCGGATTACAGCTTTAAGAGCTTTAAGAGCATCCCAAGTAGTGGAGTGAGAGATGTTCTCCGGGTCGTTTGTCTCGAGATACCCCTTAATAGTCTGCCTGAGTTCGTCTCTAAGGAGTCTGTCCCTACACAAAAAGTTGGGAAAGAACCATCGGACGTGTTTAGGGTGTGGGTTTGGCCAAGAAACCGTCATCTCCAAGGGGGCATGATCCGATAAACAGATGGGATGAAACTGTGTTTGTAGAACAGATGGTAGTAGGGATTGGCTCAGGAAAATGTTATCGATGCAGGAGTACATTCTATGGGAGTGCGAGAAGAACGAGTAGTCCCTCAACGTCGGATTGGCATCCCTCCATACGTCCACCAACCCCAAGCGCTAAAGTTGTGAGCGCAGCGCCTTACCAATTGTCCACCCTGGAGCTCGATATGAGTGCGACGTGTCTCTGTCCAAGTCCCAGACTAAATTGAAGTCCCCCAAGAGCAGTATGTCCCCCTGAGCAAAATGTTCTAGAGTCATAAGGAAGGAGAGGATGAAGTCTTGTTGACCCGTATTAGGTGCATATAGCTCTGCAAATGTACAGGGGCGCCCTCGAAGCTCCCCCCTGACCATGATGAACCTCCCGTTTTTGTCCGGTTTGGTATCTTGAGCCTGAAATGGAACCCCCGCATGGAACAACAGTGCCACCCCATTTTGTTTTGTGGAATGCGAAGACCTGAATATGTGAGGGTAAGCCTTATGTCGCAATCTCTGATCTTCTGATTTTTTGAGGTGTGTTTCCTGAAGAGCTATTATTTGAACATTATGGTCAAGCGTGTACTTCCAGAATCGCTGGTGCTTGTTGGGCAAATTTAACCCCCTAGCATTCCAGGACACTACCCTAACCGCCATGAGTACGTAAGGAAGATTGTTGCCCTAGAAATGACAACCTCCATCGACCCGACCCTCTAGTGAGCCCCCCTCCATCCCCACCCAATTGGTTTTTTTTAAAAGCACCATGACATCTAACCAAAAGTGAGAACCGCAACAAACAAGTAAAATGAGTGAGTGTAGTCTTCCTCCTTGAGGGAAATTCCCGAACTAGAATACACTCTAGGAACATTACCTAATCCCATCCCCCCGCCCTTGTCACAGCTGAAAAACAAGGCATGCATTGCTTGTTGAAACTATCCCTCCCCCCCCCAAACCGGGTGTTCATTAACAAAGATATGTAGAACTCTACAGCCAGTAAGCTCAACACTGTCCCAGGTTAACAATTCCAACTTCCAGTACTGAACAGGTCCTGGTCTTCACAGATCAACCCCATGAGGCCTCCCACCTCCTTTGATTGTAAGGCAATCCCCCAACCAGAGTGCACAAAGACCTATAGCTCACGTGATGGCCAAGTCAGGCACAGGAGTGAAGTCTCAAGCGACATCGGGGCAGCCAAGTCACCCCCACATGTGGAAGTTGCAAGTCCTCCGCTCCATCCAGATCCCCGAGGCTCCCAACCCGACCCTCTCGTGGGCGCAAGAGAGCGATGAATGAGAAGTGCCATCACTCCGGCCGCACCGGGTGCTGGGGATCTCGCTGCTCCCTAAAGTCCGTAGCCTCATTCTGGAGCTTTTGTAGATTTCCTGCCCATTCTGCGCCATTGTCCGCCATTGCGATGATCCGGTCTGCCTTCACTTTTGTGATCCAATGAGGTTTTGGAGAGTTCCAAGCCCAGCAGGGCTGCCACTTCTGATAGTTCCACACAGTGGTGCTGCTTTTTTTGCCACAGAAAGGCAATCTCAAAAGGGTATGTCCAACGCTACCTGACGTTTTTCTCTCTTAGGTATTCAGTGACAGGTCGGAACTGCTGACGACGCATGAGAGTGGCCTGAGCTACATCCTGGTAGAGGGTACACGTGGTGTTTTGGAAGGTAAGTGAATCAGAGGCCCTAGCTTTCTGCAGAACGAGTTCTTTTACTTTGAATGAGCTACATTTAGCCAGAACATCTCGTGGACGACGATTCTCCCCTGGTAGGCGCGGGCCAAATCTATGCACTCTCTCCAGCCGTACCTCGGGCCGTCTTCTCCGAGGGCAGAGGAGAAGAAGCCCACCATGAACGCCTCCAAGTCTGGACCCTCGCAATCCTCCTTAAGGCCTCGAACTCTAATATTGTCGCGGCGTGAGCGATTTTCCAAATCTTCGCATTTGAGTAGCGAATCGTGTAGTTGCTTGTGTAGGTCGGTCGTGTTTCCTTACAGAAGTTTGATCTTACCCGCTGCCTCCTGTTGCTGCATTTCCAAATCAAGTGTACGTGTACCCACGGAATCGACATCCGCCTGGATAGAGACCAGTTTTTCGCGCACCTCCACACAGAAGGTCTCGAAGAAGGCTTCCATGTTTGCCTTAATGTCTGCCCGAAGATCGATGCGTAGTTCTTGTTTGAATTTGTGCAGGGAGGACAAGAGATCCTCTCGGGTCAGTGCGATGGTCACTCCCTTCTCCGTCGTCCCACTTCCAGCCGAGGTGAAGTAGTTGGAAACCCTGTTATTGAGGTTCTTCTTCGGTGGCATAGGGGGCCCTCCACTTGGTCAGCCCACAGCCGCCCCTCACGCATGTGGAATCTGTACCTTCCCGGTCTTCGCAAAAATGGACTCCCACGCTCTCTCTTTCTTTCCTGGGGTCACATTACTCCCCCACTTCAGGGGCCAAGTCCAGCCCACCTTCAGCGCATCTCCCGCAGCCCATACGAGTCAGCAGGGTCAAGAAACGATGCCTCCCAGCACTCGCCTCAGCGCTCTGTATTAGCTCTCCCCGCGGTCAATTAATCAATTAATCTTGCTTACAGATCCCTCGCAATGATCATTTACTCGCTGTCGCCAGATACACTGACCTGAAGTGATGCCCAGTCCACGGGAATGAAGAGAGCTCTCCGCACTCCCCAAAGACAGCCCCCCTGATATGGAAAAGAGATTCTCTCATACAGGAAGGCTAGCCCAGGGAGATGCGGGGAATGATATCCAACACAGGTAGCCTCTTCTGAATCCCCAAAAGGTTTAAGGAAAGCGAATTCAAATGAATGTCCTAGGAGAGAAAACAAGAAATGCCCCAAATTAAATTCTATCCCCTTATGTAAATCTCAAAAACTTGGTAAGGATATTATGCCTGTCCTGCAGAGACAGTCGTTCCACTTACCAGCCAGATTTGATAAGGAACGTATAAACTTTGTGAGTGATTTGAAGAACAAAGTAAATCAGGCACATCAGTTATTTCCTTCACAGTCCGCAGAAAATCCGAAGAAGAAGAGGCAGATAAATCCACAAAGGTTTGCTTTCAATGTCCAAACATGTTTAAAGGCGTAAATTCCACAAAAGTCTGACTTTACAAATTCGTAGGCCTCTTAAGAGCATTCACAGTCTATTACTGAGAACATATGGAGAATTCCAAACATAGGGACTTTGGCACAAAATAAAAAAGCTGGAGTATGGTTCAATTTCCCAAAAGACCTTTTATTTTAGGGGCGTTTATTCAGCCTAATGTTGCCACTTGATATTGGGGCCAGAAATGTTCATGAATTGGCGCTTAAGCCAAAAAATAATCAGAGAGGTGCTACTGTAATAAACATGGTCGCGCATTAGATATATACACGACCGTGGTTGCAGCAAAAAAAAGGACGCGGCCGCGAAAGCAATCTGAATGCGACCGCGAATTACCTTCAAACGCGGCCACGGAGTCACACACTGCTCAAATAAATAAAAAAAATAGGTGCTGCTCATTAAATGCCTTTAGCGCTACTGCGCAATAACAGGCAAACGCTCCATCCACAAAAAGAATCGGGGAGCAGTAGCGTGCCAGCTGCCAAAAGAAAAGGAACAAAAAGGATTGGCAGCCCAAAAGAAATAGGATTTAATACCTCCACAGAAAAACAGATTTCAGCCACAGCAAGGATAATCTCCACGAAGGAACAGAAAGTGGGCGTGGTCTCAAGGGTGAAGTTTCCGGAAGCCAAGCACTGGGTCCATCTGCTGGCCTGCATTTATACCCTTAAGGGAGCGTGTATAAATTCCTGTCCTTCTTCAGCCCCTTAAGGGAGCGTGTATAAATTCCTGTCCTTCAGCATGGCAAGGGAATCTCGCAAAACGTTCTCTGTCTCTGCAGAGCAGGCATTGCTACCCCTGACTAACAGTGGGGCCTTTAGATGGTACAAGAGGCTTGAGCTGTGACACTCGCCTAGGGAGGCCTCGTGGCGGCCATGTTAGGGTCAGGCACACCTCTGCTAAGCAGTCTCAGCTTGGATCAAAGGGCCCCCCCTTATGGCTTCCGTGTCCCCCAGCAGCTCCGCTGCAAGCGTACCCTCGTGGGAAGAGGGACCCGCAAGTCCTCCAGATATACCCCTGGGTCACTGTCTGGACCCCAGGGGGATTGAAAAACTCACTCGGTCTGTAGGGGGAGGTCTCGCCGGTCCCAGCGCTCTTCAACAGTCCACTAGTAATTTCATTGAAGGGGTATTTCATCCGCGTTTGGGGTGGTCGTCTTTAGCTGAGCCTCCTGGGTTTATCGATCGCGGTCCACTCTCCGCGTCCGCCCACCATCATGTAGCGCTCCGCAGCTGACCCAGAGCAGTCCCGCTTCGCTCCGTGGGTTGTCACCGGGGGCATCTGGAGGGTCAAGATATGTAGGCGCATACCCCCGTGAGCGCCGACTGCAAAGCTTCCCGGCTGGCTGTTACTGTTGGGCACCGCGGGGGACCGTCAGCCCCGCGCCCTCGCTGGTCGAGCCCGGGAGTTCGCTATTTTCTTTGGTGGCGCCGCCCCGCCTTTGCTTCTCGAGACTCAGCCAAGCGCTTCCTGGAGCTTCAGAGTCTGCAATTTAGCCCGCAGTGGGCAGCGTTACTGCAGCATCCGGAATCGGCGACCGACGATGCCTTCTTGCCACTTAGTCAATAGGGCCTGGGACGGAGCCGATCAGTATCACGTCCGATCGGCCATGTTGGTTGACCACACCCCTGACTTTGCGAGTTTAAGGCACGCTATCGCCGATATGACCTCATCAATGTCGATGTCCTCATCCAGGGACTCTGCCTGATCTGGGGTGAGGGTCGAAATATTAGCCCCCTTAAAATATTGAGATAAGGCCTCTGCGTCCAAATGTTGGATAGTTATATAGGTGGGCATAGAAATCCTTTAAGGCATGTGCTACGTCAGGGCCGTCAAAGACCGGGTCCCCTTCAGTGGAATAAATCTCTGAAACGCCCTGTTCTTATCTTTTAGGCTGCAAAGTATTAGCCAGGGGGTGGCCGCACTTATTCCCCCCCACCCCACAAATTATGAGTGCTGGAAGTGGAGTGCGGAATATTCTGCCCTGTCTGTGTCTAACGCTGCCAATTGAGTACTCATGTTGGTTAATTGGCGCCAGACCCTAGGGGATCCCCTACGCTGGTGTATGCGTTCAAGCTCTACAGTCTGCATAGTGAGGTCCTCTCTCTTTTCCCTGCGAGTCTTATTGTCTGCTGAAGTTATGGCAATAAATTCCCCTCTAATGACTGCTTTAAGTGCCTCCCACAGTACCGCGGGTGATGTCTCGGGGGTATCGTTGTGTGTGTGGTAGTCTTTAAGTGAATACTGGATTTGTTTTATAACCTCTTTGCGATGTAACATAGAGTGCCTTAAGCGGCAAGACCTAGGGGGAAGATTAGCCGAAGGAAGAGACAGCGAGAGTGCAACCACCCCGTTGTCAGACAGCGCAGTTGTGTACATATATACATCTTTCATGAGTGAGAGTATTACCCGGGTTCCCAAGAAGTAGTCTAGCCTGGTGTATGTTTTATGTGCACTAGAATAGTATGAGAATGCTTTGGACTGTGAATGTTTAGCCCTCCATAAATCCACCACCCCCAGCTGTCGCAGTTGCACCTGACCGTCGGATGACAGAGCCCCTGACTGGCCATATCTCTGTGCTGATCTATCCAACTAGTTATCAAATACTAAATTGAGGTCCCCATCTAGTAGTACTAAATGGTCCCCAGATCTCAGCGCCCTCTCCAGGACCTCATGCAAGAACCCCTCTTGTTTCTCAATGGGAGCATAGATTGTACCAATCACAAATTACCTCCCCATTTTGAAGGACCTATTTATTAGAAGTTGACCCTTGATCTCTTCGACCTTCTGTTCGATCGCTCCTCGAAAGGATTTGGCCACCAAGATAGCCACCCCGCTGTTTTGGAAGGGGCAGACAAGAAGAACTGGTGAGGGAAGGCCCTTGATTTCAATCTGTGGTGTGGCAAACCTCAAAGAGGAGATGAGTTTCTTGTAACAGGCATATATCTGCCCGAGAGGACTCAAGGTGATTAAGCATTGCCTGCCTTTTGATCGGATTGTTGAGCCCTTGTACCTTGAGTGTGAGAATTTTGAGTGTGCTTCCTGTCATATGGGCAGTAGAAGGGCTTCCACTCTGACCAACCCAATCCCCTCCCATCCTCTCCCAGGAGCACGATGAGCTGTGTAATGCATGGTGTCAGTAGAATGTTAAGAAATAGAGCAGCCCCTTTGTGCGTGAGTGCAGGCCCTGAACAGTTGCCTCCCAAAACTAATAAACAACAACAGTGATAAAAAATGAAAGTTCAGTCTTACGTATAGTCCTGTGGTAGGTGCATTGGAACCACATGGGGGATTCGATGGGGGAAGTAAGGTGGGGCCAGTGGCTCAACTCCCCCGCCCTACTCCCCTACCCTGTCTTTATGGTATGCAAAAGCTGGGCCCATGATCAGGGATCAACAATTTTGGCCAACGTTGAAGGGACTGCTTCCAGAGCAGCCTGCTGACCCTTGGCGATCTCCTCGAAGGCTGGTTTAGTTGGAGCACGGCGCCGACCTACTCTTTGCCAGCCACTTTTCTTCGCTCTTTGATAAGGTGTTGGTGATCCCCCCGCTCATTCTATTTCCAGCACACGGCATGTCTCTGTGAGTGAGCGTACTTGATGTAGCTTTCCCTCCTAGCGGGAAATCTGGCAGAAGGGATGGCCCCAGGAGTAGGAAATTCCATGGCTGCGAAGGTGTGCCATCGCCGGGCGGAACGACCAGCGTTTCTTCAGTGTGAAAGCCATGAGATCTTGAAAAAGGGTGGGGGGGTGGCCCTGAAAGGCATTAGGGTGCGCACTGCGTGCTTTTCTCTGTATCTCCTCCTTGACTTGGAAATCATGCAGTTAAATCGGGGATTGCAGTGGGCCTCCCAAGATGTGATGGAAGAGATCTCGGAAAAAGACAAATATTTCCTCCCTTCTGCCCCGGATGCCACTCCCCTAATGCGCACATTGTTCCTCCGGGAACGATTCTCTAAGTCCTCTAGGTGTGCTTGCAAGTCAATACGCTGTTCCCAGAGCCGAATAACCTCCTGTTGGAGGGTCTCTGTCTCCCCCTCACGGCCCCCCCACTCTATCCTCCAGTTCCGCCACTCGCTCCCCCAGGGTATCCATGTCCCTCCAAGTCTCCTTAATCTCCTGGGAGAATTCTCGTTTTAGGGAGTGAAGCTCATCTCGTAGGGAGTCAAACAATGCATCCATAAATGAACGGGTCACCGGCTCTTCCGCGGAGTGGTCGGGTTGGGGCCCCGGCCCAGCTGGCTGCGTAGTTGTGTCCTCTAGCATGGTCCATCCTGGGTGTGTGAGTAGGTCTTTGATCAAACAATCTTTTTTACGGCACCCAATCGCCATAGTATAGGGATAAGCTTTGCCGGTCGCCTAGGGTCTCCTGGTTCACAGTGCTTCCTATCACTCCGGCATCAGGAGGAAGCTATGTCCATGGCATCAACGAGGGAGAACCGCATCTCTGGCGCAGCCATACCACCCCGTCCGTCCCTCTCTGGTAAATGTGCTAACCGGCAGGTGCCCCAGAGCTCTATGGGCTTTTCAGACTAAATAGGTGCTCTGGGGTTCCATCCCCATTTCAGGTGGCCGGGCACTCCAGGCTTGTGCCCTGCTGTTGGGGCCCTGGGGCCAGATGTTACATGAGTGTGGGCCCTCGTGACTGGGGGATACTATGCTCCCCGGTCTGCTGCTCGCTGCCTCCCCCTCGTGTTTGCAGTTCCCCGAATGTGCGGTGCTGGGGGTTGGGATTGGGCCTAGCTGCGCGCTTCTCACGACGGCCGTTGCTCCCCCTCCACTTAGTTTAATGGTGATTTCTCTGCCTGGGCCGGTCCGCCCGTCGATAGGGGGGAGAAAAGAATAAATATAGAAGTGTATGGAACCCAGGAGAGTCTTTTTGTGGCTCTGCTCCAACACTCCGGGCATCCCTCCACTCCTTGCACCAGGGGCGTCTTGGCTACACAGAGCCTCATGCCGCCACTTTGATTTGCGGGAGCCGTGCTCCTTGCTAATTGTTGGTGCTCCTCACTGTGCATGCGCGGTGAAGGGGAGGCGCAAGGCGGCGCAGATTGTGGCCTATCTGTTTCATCCCTCCGGATTCATGGCCGCAGTGCTTGCTCCCTGCCCGCCGTGTCACAATAGGCTGCTGCCCTCGTGTCTCATTGCGGCTGTCACTTTGTCTTCCCTGCATTGCTGGATGAGGGCGCCTGGCACGGGCCGGTCTGCCTGTCGAGAAGAGGTAACGAAGGGGGGTGAACCCGGGAGGGCCCCGCCGTGGCGTCACTCGGGCCGATCAGATAGCCCGCTGCTGCCCGCTTCATCGATCCTCCCAGGGCCTCGCACTCAGCCCAGTGCCAGTGTTCCTGCTATGGGTGTTCTGTGGAGGGGGGCGTGGCGTGGCGTATGTTCTCACACGCGGCCCACCCCCTCCGATCTCAAGTCTGAAGCTGTGGTCCCTCTTCCACCCCGGACCCCAGGCGTGTTTGCACGCGCTGCAGCCCATGCAGTGTTTCTCCACCCCCTGCTGCCGACAAGTCTCGCCGAGCATCTCTCAGCGTGTTTGCTCGGGGTCTCGCTGGCTCCAGATATCACGTAGGTACAGCAGGTCGCTCTGGTGCTGCGTGAGCTCCAGACCAGGCCCGGGAAGTGATACTTAGTGTGGCGGCAGGCAGGAGAGTCGTCAAGGCATGACCAGCCTCGGCGCCATCTTGGCCACACCCCCTAGAGCCATCATTTTAAAGAGAGCTGCGCGCCCTAATGGGGATAATGGCAGATCCTTCAATGTTGAGTGTCCTTTTGCAATTGTTTGAGTGGGTCTAGTAAATTATGCGCATAGACAAGGGCGGGATCACTTGTGACGTAGATCCCTAGATAACAGAAGCCATCCTCGGACCTCAGAACTGTACAGCTGGATGATAGTTTGGGTACAGGTCCATGAAGGATAAACAGTACCGACTTGGACCAATTGGTGGTGTTTCCAGAGTATTTCAGAAAATTAGTGAAAATGTGCATGGTCCTGTTAATGGATGAATTTGATAATGCCACATAAAGCAGAATATCATCCGCGTATGATGAGATTCTGTCCTCCCACCTCCTATTCCACTGCAATCCCCGGATCAAGGGATCTCCTCTTACACAGGTAGCCAGCGGCTCTAGCATGAGTGCGGAAATCCATGGCGTTAAGGGACAACCCTGCTGTGTGCCTCTTTTAAGGGAAAGTTATGTGAAGTGTGCAAATTTGCTACCACTTGTGCTAATGGGTCTGTCAAAACCTAATTGTTCCAGTACTTCGTAGAGGTATGGCCATTCGATGGTATTGAACGCTATACGTGCATCCAGTGATAGTATCGCTGCCTCTTCCTTGAAAGTCTCTCTTCTACCTAGTACACTGTGTAGGCATCGTAGGTTTAAGGTTGTGATTCTCCCCGGCATGAAGCCGGATTGATCTGGTTGCACTAAATTTGTGATGATCAGTAAGAGTCTATTTGCTAGTAGTTTGGCCAGTATTTTAACCTCTGCGTTTAGCAAAGATATGGGGTGGTATGAGTTGCATAATTCTGCCGGTTTTCCCTGTTCGTGAATGATCACAATGGTGGCCAATCTCTGGTCTATAGGAAGGCTCTACTGTTGTCTGTTGTCTTCATTCATTTGTCATAGGTAGGGTGCATTTTTGGAAGCTGTGAGTTTGTATAGTTCTATTGGGAGACCACTTTGTCCCATTGCTTTTTCTGATTGTATGCTATGTATTGTACTAACGATTACATAGTCGGTGATGTCGCTATCAAGTGTGGCCGCTTCCTCTGTGGTCAGCGATGAGAGAGGTATGTCTGTGAGTAATTCTTTAGAATCGTCGGTCGTCGCTGTGGCCTAGGGAGTATATAGACGTGTGTAGTATAGAGCAAATGACTACTATATCTTATGGGTCTCTTAGTGTCTCTTCATTCTCTGTCCTAGGAAATGCCACCCATTTAGTTGCCTTTTTGCTTCTGTCTAGGCAGGCTAGTAGTTTCCCGGCTTTGTCACCTGTCTCATATATTCTGTGGTGTACTGCTATATAGTTACTCTTGGCTGCCGCTGGGACTAGATTTTGTATTCCTGTCGCTTGAATCTAGTGCATGGTTAGTCCCGCTCCCTCTCTGCAATGGTTATCTGTGCGTCTTTCTCCAGGATCCCTTTTTCTAATTACGTGAATGCGATCTGCCTATTCTTTTTGTATCCGACTGTTAATGATAGAGTTTGCCCTTTGATGGCTGTCTTATATGTTTCTCATAGGGTTTGTTGGGATTTTACGGAACCTGTGTTTCCATTAAAGTAGTGTTCTGTAGTACGGGTTAGGTCTTCACGTATGTGGGGGATTTTGAGGTATCTGAGATGTAGGGTTATCCTCTTCCGGATCGGTGTTGTGTTGCGCGTATAGAGAGCTGATAACAGTGAGTGGTCTGATATTCCACTTAATCTTTAAAGGAGGGCACTTTGTCAGTTACTATTAGGATATAATCTGTACATGATTGGCTGTTGTGTGCACCTCAATGAAACGTGAATTGTGAAATGTTTGGATTATGGGCTCTCCAGTCGTCTGTTAAGCCCATGGCCACCAAGTAGTCTGCTGGGGGAGAACCGCCACCAGGTGTGTTTCTCTGGGTTGTGCGGTCTTTTTGCCCGCATAGCTCCATATTTAAGTCCCCACCTAGTATCAAGTCCCCTTCAGGCAGTTCTAGGATTAGTTTGCTTAATTTGTGCAGTGTAGTCTTCTACAGCACTGGTGGGATATAAACCAAAAGAGCATTGAGTGGCTTGCCTTCCCATGTGCCCGTGATGGCAGCAATTCTACCCAGCGGGTCTATGTAAGATCTTCCCGTTATAAAGGGAAAATTGCTGCATATGAGTATTCCTGTTCCTCTGGATCCGGTTGTAAAGCCTGCATGTGTGACTAACGTGTATCCCCATCTGTTTAGCTCTTCAAATTTGTTACCTATAAGATGGATCTGCTGTAGTAATACTACGTCAGCTGTGTGTCATTTAATAAATTGAAGGACTATTCCGTTCTTCAGCTTATCCCCTAAACCATTTACATTCCAGGAAAGTAGCCAGAGGGAGAGTGGCAAAGTATCTAGGATTCAGTGGGGATAGGTTTGTGAGCGTTACTTTCCCCTCTTTGGGGAAATCTGTGGACTGCTCAGTAGCAGTGTGGAGCGCAGGCTGTGGGCTGTTTCCTGACTTTGATCAGTTCCCAGTGTTTGTCATTAAGACGTGACTGTGTGAAATCTTTCCATACAATTAGATAAAGAATAGCACAAAACTTATCCCAGCACAAAACAGGTTGTAATTCCTGGATATACTCGAACATTCTCTCCTGCATGACTGTTTACTAACTGCCCGCCTCCTTAACCTTGCAGAGCACCTGTCATCTCCCCAAAGAAGAAACTGAGGGTATCCAGGTCTCCCGAAGACCTATCTCCCCTCCCCCATCTCCTTCTTCTCGTTACCATATCAGCCTGGTGCATACACTGTAACTTGTCGTCTTTTGGTCTCCGATAACCTTTAAGCCTCATACTTTGTCCATTTTTGTAGGTTTTTACATCTAAGGAAGTTCTCGAGCCCATGGGCATGTTTTGAGTTGTAGTAGGGCGTCTCAGGTCACAGTGTTCACAGTTGTCAAGTTCCTCGTTTATGTGTCAATTTTTAACTGGGTTTGTATTCATGCGTTTTTGCAGTTTCTGAAGGCGTCTTGCTCGTTTACAGGAGTAGCTCACATGTTCTACTATTCGCCATCCATCTAGCCACTCCCATGTGTCCTCAGGGTTAGAGAAGAACCAGGTCTTCCCTTCAGCCTCCACACTTAACTTAGCAGGGAACAGCATTGCGCATTTGATTTCTTTGTCTCTGAGTGCTCTTTTTACTTCTAGAAAGCCGCGTTGCTGTTTCTGCACATTTAAGGTGAAGTTAGGAAAGAATGTATCTGAAAGAGACTATTAGTTATGGATTCCTTACCTTAGAATTACCCCCAGGCACCAGATTGGATCTGGAGATTTTTTCTTCAGCAGTACTCCTGTGCGCCGGTAGGTGGCGTTGGTCGACTCTGCGTTCTTCATTGGCGTCGTGATCGCCGGAATAACGTCGCTGTATCTACTTAGATGCCGCCCCTGCACACTTACGTCATTTCTTTCTTTTTCCGCACCAGCCAGTGCAGATCCAGAGAAAGCGGTACCTCTAGTCACTTTTTGACTTTCTTTTTTCGAATTTTGTCGAAATCTTTTTCGAGTTTTTCGACTCCTGGTGCACAGGGATGTCACATCGATGGACCAGTTTCAAGCCTTGTGGCTCCTGCCACAAGCTGATGTCGGTAACGGACCCAAGTCTAGTGTGCCTCTGGTGTCCGGAGCACCTCCACGACCCGAAGTCGTGCTCTGACTGTCGGGCCATGACCCTGAAATTTTGCGGGAGCGGACCCGAAAGCTTCAGGAGGCCCGGCCGTCGGCTCTACACCGCTCGAGGTACCAGTCGAGAGGGAGGTCACGGAACCGGTTGCGGAGTCATCACCACCACTCCACGTCAAAGGCTTCGTCTTCGGGTAAGTCAAAGCATAAAAAGAAGGCGAAGAAGCACCGTCGCTCTTTGCGTTCTCCCCGTCCGTCGCCCGACGCGACACGGGATGCAGAAAGTAGTCGTCCGCTCCCCCCACAGAGCCTGTTGGGGCGACTCCGTGCCTCCCCCCCTTCCGGGGAGCTGGAGCGACCCCTGCCCAACTTAGTAGCTTTTCAAAGCCCTCCACTCCATCTTTGGTCAACCTGACTCAGTCGGCGTGCCTTTGGGCCCAGCGGACCCCGCTGGGGTTCTAGGCGTTCGATGCTTGTGGCTTTGGTCCCGGCGCCACAGGGCCCCCAGGGATCCAGGCCTGGATCCGGATTACGCCGGTCGACCTTACGACGCCTCCTCCGGCTCCAAATCCATTGGCGACACCTCCGCCCCATCCAACGCTGGTTGTGTCCCCAACTGGCGTCGACACCAGCCTCCCCCTCGACATGGACATGGAGCCGGACCGACGTCAACCGACGCCGATTCCGGTGCCGACCGGTACTTTTGTACCTCTGTTCTACCCTGGTGTTCCCTATCGCCCTCAGTGGCAAGCAGAGGAGGGTGAGGAGGACTGGGAGGGGTCTGTGGACTCTAGCAGACCAGCTGGACGAACCAGACTGGTGAGAGGATTGGGCATGCTTTCTCCCCCTACCGTGGCTATGGAGGAGGGAGCGTCTTACGCTGTGGTGTTGCGTAGGGCGGCTGAAGCCTTAACCTTGAGCTTACTACGTTGGCAGTCAGGTCTAACCTCCTGACCGAGGTGCTTCAACTGGCAGCAACGTCTTCGGAGCCCCTGCTGCCGTTCAGTGAGGCCCTCACGGACTTCCTTCTGGGCACTTGGTCCAAGCCCAGCACAGGGGCCCCTGTGGATAGGATGATTGCTTGACACAACCGCCCGACCCTGGGCAGCTCCATTTTCCTCTCCCAACACCCTACCCCAAGAGCTTGGTGGTCCAAGCCTCAACTTCCAAGGGCGCATTCCCTACTTCTCCACCTGATAAGGAATCCAAGAAGCTGGATCACTTTGGGAAGAAGATGTTTTCTTCCGCCAGCTTAGGACTGCGGGCGGTGAACACCGCACGTCTTTTGGGCCGTTACACCCACTCTGTGTTGGACACGGTCACGCAGGTGCTGCCACAGTGCCCGGAGGAGGCCTGGGCTGTGCTCTCCCATGCAGTTGCTGAGGGTAGAGCTGCAGTGAAGTTCGCCATACGATGTGGGCTGGACACTTCTGATTCGCTAGGCAGAACGATTTCGACGTCGGTAGCCCTGAGACGCTACGCCTGGCTGTGGTCTACTGGCTTTTCTGGTGATGTCCTATCCACTCTTTTGGACATGCCTTTTGATGGCCGTCTCTTGTTTGGTGACAAAGTGGACAACGCACTCGAGCACTTTAAAGGATTCCAGGGTTACGGCCAGATCCTTGAGTCTGACTACTACCTCTCGCCCCGCGCAGGCTGCTTTTTGCCCCTTTTGTGGCTACGGAAGGGATGCTATTCTACCAACAAGTACTCCCCACCACTAACTCAGAGGTGAAATTATGAGTTGAATTTGAACAGACCTAGAATTTTCAGATGTTACGACCCCTCAATGAAGATAGGAAATAAACACCACTATTCAGTGGGGAAGGAGGCAACTCCTTTTGTTTTATATTCCCTCACACACCCTAGTGGTGTCATGCTTCATCATCGGGACACCTCAACCCCTATAAGTCGAGGTGGGCTCGACCATATCTCTGGGAGCTCTTATGAAGATGTTTTTTGGCCAGGGGGATAAAGATTAAAAGCCACAGCAGTTCCCAGTATCCCTTTTATTCTTGGAACTGTCAGTGGTGAAAATAAAATACAATGTTAGGGTCAAAATGGGATATTATGGTCCTAAGACCCTACAGCCAACATGTTTCAGTCCTGCTGGGCCCCATGAAGGGTGCTGGACTTTCTTCAGGGCGGAAAGAGTGCCCCCTGGATTAGATCTAGGCAGAAGAATTCCCTGCACTATTCAGGATGAGGGCGACTAGCGCTCCTCATCAATAGACTAATTAGTCTTGTATTTCACTCCCTCCCGTTTTTAGAGGGGTATCAGCTCCAAGTGGAAGACTACCGTAACTGGGGTAGCCCTGTAGTCAAACAGCCATCAAGGGTCCTGCCCCTCGTAACAACCTATTCGGCGGTGGTTCCACTGCTTGGGGTGCCGACAAAGTGGACAACGCACTCGAGCACTTTAAGGATTCCAGGGTTACGGCCAGATCCTTGAGTCTGACTACTACCTCTCGCCCCGCGCAGGCTGCTTTTTGCCCCTTTTGTGGCTACGGAAGGGATGCCCCACCAGGTTCCATCCAGAACCACAGGTCTGCGCAAGCTTCCTAGCCTATGCATGGCCGGGGACGTGGAACCCAGCATCGTGGGTCTGGGGGCCAGTGGGTGGGCCTGTCCACCAGCGCGCCTCCTCTGCAGCAGCCTCCAAACCCTCCTAGTCCGACTTTTCAGGGCCACCAGTTGCCAGTGGGAAGCAGGATTCACCATCACCTCCCCCACTGGCTCAACATCACGTAGGACAGGTGTGTTTTGCAGATAGTCCGAAGGGGCTACTGCCTCCCCTTCAATACCTCCCATCCCTCCATGCCACCTGCTTTCCATCGCATGTAGGAGGGTCACTTGGCCCTTCTCTATCAGGAAGCTGCGGCTCTCTTGGCCAAGGGAGCCATCGAGTTAGTCCCTGTGCCAGAAGTAGGTTGTGTTTGTTACTCCCACTACTTCCTGGTACCCAAGAAGGACAAAGGACTGCGTCCTATCTTGGATCTTAGGGATGTCAACCGCTTCCTCAGGAAGGAGAAGTTCATAATGTTGACACTGGCTCAGGTCTTGTCTGCCCTCGACCCTGGAGACTGGATGGTAGCGTTGGATTTGCAGGATGCCTATTTTCACATCCCCGTCCTACCTGCCGACCGGCGTTACCTATGGTTCACGGTAGGCCATGAGCATTTTCAGTTCACTGTGCTTCCCCTTTGGCCTTACCAGCGCCCCTTGGGTGTTTACGAAATTGATGGTGGTGGTCGCAGCTCATCTGCGCAGATCAGGGGTTCCAGTCTTCCCCTATCTCGACAACTGGCTATTGAAGGCGAGTTCACCCCAGGCTGTCGTCTCCCACCTCCATTCGCTGGGGTTCACCATCAACGTGCCAAAGTCATACCTGATTCCCTCTCAGAAGCTCATCTTCATTTGGGTGGTTCTGGACACAGCGCACTTTCGTGCCTATCCTCTCGAGCAGCGAGTCCGGGATATTCGGGCTACGATTCCGATCTTTCAGCCTGTATCCCGGGTTTCGGTCAGAATGACTCTGAAGCTGCTGGGCCTCATGGCCTCCTGCATCCTGCTGGTGGACTATGCCAGGTGGCATATGCAGATTCTGCAGTGGGACCTGAAGTTCCAGTGGGCACAGCATCAGGGAAATCTTTCCAATTGCATCCAGATCTCAGAGGCCACTGCACACCAATTGCAGTGGTGGCTAACGAACCAGCATTGGGTCAACTGCAGATCCCTCTCCCTTCCCCAACCAGATTTCACAATTGGAATGGATGCGTCCCTTATTGGGTGGGGCGGCCACATGGGGAGGCTTAGATCAGATGCCTCTGGTCTCCGGCAGGGTACGGGCTCCACATCAAACTTCTGGAGCTCCGGGTGATTCTTCTTGCACTGAAGGCATTTCTTCCTTCTGTCAAAGGAAGTGTACTGCAGGTGTTCACGGACAACACTACTGCCATGTGGTAGTTCCACCTAATTCTGCCCAGAGTGCTGAAGAAGATCAAGCACGACCGGGCCCAAATCATTCTTGTGGCTCCGGAGTGGGCACAAAGAGTCTGGTATCCCGAGTTCTTGAACATGGCCATCGATCCTCCGATCAGACTGCCTCTTTGGGAGGATCTTCTGTCGCAGCAACAGGGGACGGTCCTCCACCTGAACCTGTCCAGCCTCCACCTCCTGCATGGAGATTGAGCAGCTACAGTTGACATCTTTCGACCTTCTTCCTCAAGTCTGTAATGTTCTCTTGGCAGCCAGGCGTCCCACCACCAAAACAGTATACGCCTGTAGATGGAATACATTTGTGGCATGGTGCACAGCAAAGCCTGTGGATCCCATTTCGGCCCCTCTTTCAGAGGTTCTCCTCATTCTTTCTTTGACACAGCAGGGCTCTGCTCTGGGCACACTCAAGGGCTGTCTTTCGGCTATTTTGGCCTTTCCTTGCCTTCCTGATCAATCTTCTCTTTTCAAGTCCCCTATTGTAAATCGCTTCCTTAAGGGCATTACTCACCTGTTTCCTCCTATTCCTTTCGTAATGCCCCAGTGGGACTTGAACCTTCTTCTGAATTACCTTATGTGCGCTCCTTTTGAGCCACTACATAACTTTCCTCTCAGACTTTTGACCCTCAAAACTGCCTTTTTGGTTGCCATCACCTCTGCTCGCAGGGTGAGTGAGCTCCAGGCTCTTTCTTTGAAACCTTCTTTCCTGGTTGTTCACCCGGACAAGGTTATCCTTCGCACTAGACCTTCCTTTCTTCCCAAAGTGGTTACCTCTTTCCACATAGGACAGACCATCACTTTGCCCACCTTCTTCCTGCCCCTGCATCCTTCTAAAGAGGAGGAGAGGCTTCACCGTCTGGATCCAAAATGTGTGCTTTCATTTTATCTGGAACGCACACAACAATTCCGGGTGGATGATCAGCTCGTTGTTGTCTATGTGGGTGCCTAGAAAGGTCAGACTGTGCAGAAACGGACCATCTCTCGACGGGCCGTTCTTTACATCAACATTTGTTATTTCTTGGCCAAAAAGGAACCTCCAGTGGGGTTGCGTGCCCATTCCACCAGAGCGACGAAGTCCACAACTGCTTTGGAACTTGGAGTCCCCCTTCATGACATCTGCCAGGCAGCCACGTGGGCTTCATTGCACACGTTCACTACACATTAATGCTTAGACAGTCAAGTCCAGAGAGACGGCTTCTTTGGCCGTTCAGTTCTCTAGGACTTTCTGGTGTGAACTTAGTTTGCAGACCCACCTCCGGGGTTGGTATTGCTGGGGTATCAATTCTAAGGTAAGGAATCCTTAACTAATAGTCTCTTTCGGTAACGATATATCTGTAAGAGACATATATTAGTTATGGATTCCTTACCGCCCCACCCATCCTTCCTGTTCTGCAAACTGAATTCTAGAGTAAGGGACTCCCTTTCAGGGCCCTAGTTTTGTGCACCAGTGATCAGTGTCTTGCATGACTCTGCACGTCTGGCGTGGAATGTCGTGTAAAGAACTGACGGCAGCGCGCAGGGGCGGCGTCCAACTAGATACTGCAGTGTCATTCCAGCAATCACGACGCCAACGACGAACGCGGAGTCGACCGATGCCACTTACCGACACGTAAGGGTACTGCTGTAGAAAAATTCACCAGATCCAGTCTGACGCCTGGGGGTAATTCTAAGGTAAGGAATCCATAACTAATATATGTCTCTTACTGATATGTCATTACCGAAGGTACGTAACTTTTTCGATTGTACTATTTTCATATTGGACCTGTGGGGCACTGCACACCGTTTGTAATATTACATCACAGTCTTGGGGGGGGGCTGGTCTAGGTCTTCCTCTCGGGACTCGGTGGGCTCTCGCAATAGAGAACTAATTTGATAAGCTCCGAGGTTGTAGATGTTTCAATAGAAGATCCTCCACAAAGAGGCCAGTGGCTGGTCCTTCCGCCCATTCAGGTACGCCAATAATGCATATGTTGTTTCTTCTGGTTCTACCTTCGTATTCATCTAGTTTTGCTTCAAGTGTCTTTGTCATAGTCTTTAAGTCCTTCACTTGTTGAAGGGCTGAAGTGCCTGCTTTCACGTTTTTGGCTGGGTCCTCTACTTGGACTCAGTCGCCCAACTGAGAGACACTTCTGTAGAGACCGAGTCTATTCAAGTTTCTAGGGAATTGTGAACTTTGTTAATGGCAGCCATGATATTGTTCAGGGTTAGTTTGTCTTTCACTGTTGCTGGCTCAGTCATGTTGCCACCATCTTCCTGCCCTTTTTGAAGGGTATATTTATCAAGTTTGGTCTGGTGTGTTCCCCTTCCTCCTTTGCTGCCCGACATGTCGCACTTGCTTGTGTGAGGTGATTGTGGAATGTGTGGACTGATGTTAGTCACCTGGGTACTCACCACAGCCTGACCAGAGGGGTATCACCTCGCAGCCTGTCGGTTTTCTCCGGGTGGGATTTCACATCCACTTGTTTTATACCTGGGACTCTTGGTGATGCACATTTGGCACAGTTTATAGTAGGAGCAAACTGCGGGACAGTACTTATTTGCTTTTGTATGCGTTGGGGTGAGTCTCTGTAGTTATTAGTGGCACATGGGACCCGACGCCCACAACTGTAGTGTGTGGCTTCCACTACTGATGATTTGTCTTTGCGGGGGAAGAGATCAGCACATTGAGCTCCATCAATGATTGGCGGGGTTCGCGAGCCAGGCCAACAGTTGACCTGTGAGATCTCGTTCTACATGAGTTCTGATCAAACAGGCTTTATAATCAAAGCAGCAAAGTCGCTCAACCCGCTGTGCGACCTTCTCCTTTGCCTCCAATACCGTAGGTTCGAGGCCTGGTCGACCCGGCCTGTCCAGTTTGATAGCCCTCATTATTCCCTCTGAAGCTAGCACCTCAGTCAGTAAAGTACTCCTTACTCCCACTGATTCACCTATGCCTGTCCCCTGGGAGCACCACCTTAAAGGCATGTTACTCCACCTGGGGGGAAGACACCATACCTGAGTTATCCTCTAAGTATTGCCTAATACTATGTCCCACTGATTGCCGGAATATGGGGTCCTCTAGGAAAGCCAATTTTTTTTTTTGGTATAAGAGTTTTATTGAAAATAAACTTTCGGCATATACAGGTCTTAGTTGTATAAACTGTATCAAAGAGAGGAAGAAACGTGCAAGTGTATAAACAACAATGCAATCAGTCATTACAGTGTTGTAAGTTTCGTTGTGACAGTTCAAGTTCCACAGTCGGTGACATGCAGAGTTCTCCCCGATATAAGATTGCCAATTTTAGTTACACAGCAGTAATCTGGCCCATCCCAGTTGCAGCAAGATCGAGTTATTATCGAATATGGTCCTAGAAAGGTATTCTACAGTGCGCACTGACTCATGGACCTCTAGGGTGCAAAGGAATGCATGTAAACAGATGTGGAGATCATGGAAGGATGAGAAGAAGTAGTACTCCTGCTCTTTCTGGTGGTGCAATCGCCAGGAGCCATGAGTCCCCACTCTGACTGCCAATTGGAAAAAAGTCGGGCCATCCTAATAACTGGACAGTCTTCCAGTGGGGGATGGGCTTGGTCAAGTGTGGGGTTAGCCAAACAATTGTAATCTCATCTTATTACAGAGCCCACTAAGTATGGAGCAGTTTCTTCAAAAGCTCAGCAAGAACCCCCCCCCCCCCCCCTCCCCTGATATATGTTCAGGAAATAGACACTGATTATATTAACTCCCCTACCATCTAGGCAACTCATAACTACCACATAGTGACCCTCTGGGTCAATGAGATCTCCACTGTGTTGGAAGTGGATCTTTCCCTGGATGCACCCATACCATTGTCCCTCTTATAAATGCCAAATAGGAAGTATAGTAAGCCTGGCTTCGCCATCTGTGGTGCAGTGCTGCTCCTTCTTTAGAAATTAGGTGTGTTTCCTGAAGGACTGCTTTCTCCATCGCCTTTCTGTAAAGATATGAACATACTTTGTATCTTTTGGCCATGGTGTGCATCTCCCCTCACATTCCAGGATAGTATTTTATAGGTCATTAGGGCAGCCATCACTAATGAGCATTGTATCACCCCACCGCTGCTCAAGGCCACCACCACTGCCTCCTCCAGCGCTCTTTGTTGCTCCCTCTGAACCTCTGAAGGGGCTCCTCCGAGGGAACCCTAGGTTCACGCCTCAGCCGCTTCTGTCGTGGTGGTCGCCCTGGATAGCTCCGGTTAGGGCCAGCCTGCGGGTGAAGATCTATCCCATGCCATACCTCTTGTGGAGTCCCAAAAAACTGTACTTCATCTTGCAGGACTACACACAATTGGGCTGGGAACATCGAAGCATAAGTCACACCCATTTATTGCATGATATAAAAAGATGTGGAAGGAGAAATAAATTGGTTAATGCAGCAGATATCATTGAGCCATTGAAAGGCCTAACATCATAGGTTGCATGATTTAAAAACAGGTGGAAGGAGAGCTAAATTGTTTCATGCAGCAGGATATCATTGAAGTATTGAAAGTGCTCATATCATAGTTTTCACCCATACTTTCATTGCCCAAGTGCTAGTCTATAAATGTTGGCACACGGCAGCCTAATCTTGCCATTTAGAGAGAAATATATCTTGCTCCGCGCATCCAAGACATATTCCATATATTGAATGGCGCAACATTTTTTGAACTGTGGTCAGAGCAAAGACTACCACCAGCTTGAATTAAAAGTAAATACTTCATACATTCACTCATTTGCAATTCTAGACCTATTCAGGTCTAAACACCTTAGCTTTTGAGCTTATTCAACTGCAGAAGCCTTCCAGAGAGAAACTTAATTCATTTTATAGGGCATACTCAACTATTTAAAGTACAGTGACAATTTCCTAGTGTTTAGAAAATCTTTGATGGAACACAACACTAGTCAGAATGCAAATCTGACACTCATTTTAAAGCAAAATGTAACTTTCAATGAACCTCTCTGACATTCTATGGTCTTATATTTCTCAAGATGTCATACTTCTTGATTTGAACAAGATACCGGCTCAGGCATCCATTCAGCTCCTGGCAATATCTCAAGTCTGTGATCTTTCTTCAGAATATCTAGGACTGGACTTTGCTTATGTCAGTGACCTTCTGAAGAATCCAACAAAAAGGGCAGGTGTGTCACTGGGTCTAGAAAAACCAGTTGGTGTTTGAGGTCACCGAATCCCAAACTTCAAATTCTGAAAATATAGCCTACCTATATTCTTCACTCTACATGGAAATCACAGTAGATGCCAACTCAGTGGGACAGGAACATGTAAGGGCTAGGGCTGTAGAAATAAAATTTAAAAATGTCATTTGTGCGAGGCAGAGTAAATATTTATTACTTTCAGATGAGTCTGACCCGGGGTAGAATGTACGTGGCCTCCAACTTCTTTAGGAAATCCCCTATTGCAAGAGAGAACAAGCATTTGCAATGCAATAGGTCTCGCATTTATAGGAGTTTGAGCTATTGGCATTGTAAATGACAATTCTTTTGATTTAAGTTTGTTTTTTAAAAAACATAAATAAAAGGCACTGTCATTTATAATGCCAATAGCTCAAACTCGTATAACTGCGAGACCTATTGCATTGCAAATGCTTGTTCGAAGCGCTGCGAGATTTAAATGATATAGCGCTACATACCCCCGAATAGCGCCGAGAAGCGTGTGTTTTTGACTCCCTCTGCCCCAATTATACAACTTGCCAACATCGGATGATTTAGAATGTAAAATTAGTAAGTATGCAATGTACGTAAACAGGAAAAAAAAAGAGCTTGTCCCGAGGAGAAGCGCCTAAAAGCGATTCCAGGTGCATACAAGTGTTGAATGTATTCCCTATGGACTGCTGGGGTAGTACTGTGCCCTTCAGAAGAGTGCCATAGCAGGCGCAGGGGAAAGGCTATATTGAAATAAGGCTGGGCAAAAAAATGTGTATTAAGGACCTGCGTTGGTAAAACGAACTGTCGGTGATCTGCTCCCTCCCGCAACAAAGTCCTCATCAACAGTACTAGAGCCCCCCCCCCCCCATTATCTACCGGGGATGCTGCCTGTTTCCTTTGTGAAGCCGCTCATGCGTGCAGGGAGTTCGCCGCTTTGAAGTAGGCCGACAAGCCGTCTTTCATCACCCCAGATTTTAAAGAGTTTAGACTTTAATCGCAATAAAGACAATGCAAAAAGCATAAATAAAATCAGAGTAAAGGAGGGAAGTATGCTGACGAGGGAGAGTGCAGGTCATTGAGGCTTATGGGGGGAAGGAGATGAAGAGGGAAGAGATGAAGAGGGGGGCTGAGGGTAGAGGTGATAAAAGGAGAGATGAAAACATTGGAACTCTCCGAAAAGGGGACAGCAGGGGAAGGAGGGAGCGTTGATGGGTAGCGAGGGGATGGACTAATGCAGGGGGAGAGTAGTGGAGGAGAAGAGGGCGGGATGGTAAGTGAGGTAGGAAAAAGTTAAAAGGAAAGAGGAGTGCGGGGAGAGGGAACTGACCTGGTGGAGGTCACGAGAAGGGAAGGGGAAAGGAAGTAGAAGTGCTGGGTACAGGAGATGAAAGGATGGGGAGAGAAACATAGGAAATGACAGTAAGGGTGTCTAGTCAGGAGAAGGCGCAAGGGTGGTAGCAGAGAAGTTGGGAGGCACATCATAGAGGAGGCAGTGGCAGGCGAAAGATCATTAAAGAGGAAAGAAGTGGGGGAGTTGTAAAGCACTCCAATACCTTCGGGTCGAGTCAGCAGTAAATAAAACTGCAAAAAAGCCACACACAAAAAGACTTGCTGATAAATAGAGAAGAAAGTGTAGAAATGAAGGGAGAAAGAGGGAAACAGAAAATGTGAGGGAGTGAAGACGAGTCAGGGAGTAGAGGGTGTGAGGTGTAAATGAATGAAGGAGGTATGGGACATAGAGACGGGACGTGGACGAAGGAGGTGAAAGAAATCCTACAGAATTTGAACAAACCCCAGAGAAAAGTGAGTCATTTATAGATCGCTTTTCGGCCTCAAATGGGCCCCTTGGAACTACCTTTGAAATGCGGTTAAAGGAGAAAAAAAAATCGCTACTATTGAAAGCTATATCAGAGAGAGGAGGGGGGGGGGTTGAGTTATGCCAGATGAAAAGTGGGGGAAAAGGGCATCACGATGAGAAATGACAAAAAAAAGTGTAAGACACCCCATCAGTTTGTGTAAGAGGTCTGGGTGGGAGAGTAAGGGAGTGTAGCGTGACAGGAAGCAAAGGCAACAAGCAGGAAGGGGGTGGCAAATGGTGTGCACGTTTGCGGCCGCTTTGATGTCCTCAGTGGCCGCGCGGCTCACTGAGGACATCAAAGCGGCCGTGAAAGTGATCAGGCAGTTCTTTTCAGGCTCCCAAAGGGTGCACGCGCCCGGGGCACATGCACTGTATTTGGAGGCCTGAAAAGCACTCGTTTGCACTTCCAGATCCCCCTTTAACAAAAGCTCTCGCGAGAGCAGCGCTAAAGCGCTGTCTCAGGCGAGACCTAAAAACTGAAAACAGGCGGGATATGGGAAAGACATAGCCTTTCAAGCAACTGGCTTGACTCATTTCTTTTGTTATGCACGACCTGTTTTAATGTCACGAAGAATGCTGCCATAAAAGTATCACAATGGTGGTTTCGAGCAGCAGGATGGAAGTCTGTGCACTGTGGGATTCATTTACGTAAAATGCCATGGCAAATGCACAAGCAGATCACCAAAAAGTAAAAGTAGATAGCGCAATTTAGTTAGAAGTGATAAAACAAGTGACAACATAACTGGTGAAGAAAACCAGAATGTAAACAAAAACTATATAAATGTGAAAAAAAAGCGCAAGCCCTATGGAGAGAGCAGCAGGCAGGGGGAGTAGGACAGCGGAAGAAATAATACCTGAATCACGTCGGGAGCAGCGGACAGGCACAGATTAACTTTAATCAATCTGTGCTTGGTCCTTGCTCCACAGAGTTGACTGGATATGACATTTTGCCTGCTATGTCCAATTAAGGAGCCTGTAAAGAAGAGTGACGCTGAAGCACACAAATGGTAAGCATGAGCTGGCTCCAAGCCCTTTACTGTATACAACAGTGGGGTATATTAACAAAGAACAGGGATAATTAATGCTAAGGGCGCTTAGCGTTATTTTTTTATCGCCCGCTATCGCTGGATAATATCGCCTGGTTATCGCGTTATTAACAACGCTAACCGCCTAGGCGATAAAAAATCCAGCAATAGCGGCATTTTGGGAGGTTATCGCTAGTAATGCAGCGATAAAACTACAAGGATAGGGATATCCTTGTTGATAGCTCATGGTGGACTTAGCCATGTAATCCACCTCCCATTGGATTACATGGCTAAGTCTGAAAATTAGCAGACTTAAAAAAGCAGCGTTAACCGTGGTTAGCGCTGCTTTTTTTTTTCTCTAACCGGGTTAGCGTGAAGCTTGATAATAGGAGAAATGTCGCTTAGAGACATTTCTCATATTATTTTGCTCTGGAACGCCCACTTTGCATCTCATTAGAGATGCAAAGAGAAGCGTAGTGAAAAAGGGTGCTTACATGCGATTTTGCATGTTAGCACCCTGTTGTTGATCGGGCGATATATTTATCTCCGCTTCTTTGGCTTTTAAAGCCAAAAAAGCGGAGATAAAGCCCTTGTTAATATGCCCCAGTGTCTCGCAAGTGAGACGCATGCACTAGAACATGCACTGGCAGGCTCGACCCTAAAAAAGGCGATCCCTGCACAGCCACTAAAAGCATCTCCAGGGCAGCTTTCCAGGTAAAAGCAGATCAAACAAAAAAGGCTAGAGACCATGAGCCTAATTAGATATTAGCAGGCCAATCAAAGCCGCCTCTTTGCACTCAGCATTGCAAAGTTGAACCCCTTGTCTAAGAGATGACCCAGCCCTCCTCACACTCCTGCCTTCCAATTCTCCTTCTCTTTTTGGGTCTTCTTTGTCGTTGTAAAGTGATAGAAGAAATTCTTGCATGCACTCATTGCTTAATCGGTAAAAAAAAATAAGTAAGCGTAGGGGCAAAAACAAAGAATTTCTTAGGAACTAGCTGCTGCCAAATGCTGGAATGCTAAATACCAATCATGCTGTCTTGATTCCAACTCATACTTCTGTCTTCCACCTTCCTACATTTCCTTACTCTAAATCTCACTTTTGTGTGTTCTTTTCCATCCCTGCTTCATTGTTTCTCACTATTTTCACTGCTTTCTCATCTTTTTCCTTATCGTTCCTTTTTCCTTTTCTGCCTTTCTTTCTTCTGCCCTTGTTTAAAATATTATGGGAAAAAAACACAATAAGATTTGTGGTTGCTCAGAAGGAATGTCGGTGACTGCATTTATGGAATGTTAACAATTGTATCTAGAAGAATTCAGGATGCTGATTTTTGCATTTCCGAATAGTGCTGCACAAGGCAGTAGCAATTTGTTCATCAACATTTGAAGAATAAAGCCCTGCAGGGACTCAAACTTATGTCCTACATAGAGCATGCCGATTTTTCCAGCAGGTGCATAGCACACTGAACTATTTTGTAGGATCAGAACTTGTGATGTACAGGTTACACAACAATCTCTACAACAGCTGAATGTACGAACTGAGCTCTTTCACTAGGATCTGAGCCTGTGGCCTGCGTGTTACAGCTTTTGTGGAGATTCAATAAAATTGCTACAAAACTGCATGCTTATACTAACAAGTAGTTAAAAATTACAAGATGCTTGTTTCTGCTCCAGGGAGGATTGGCCTGGCCGTTCGGGCCGGACTGTTCCCATGAGGAGCAGAGTCAACACTGATTTGCATACGGCTTGGTCCAAACGTGTGTGACATAGTGAGCCAAAGCACAATGGATAAAATCCAGATCTGTGACTGGGGGTGAGTGGTTGAAAAGTTTTAGCACCATGTCCATCATTTTGTTATGTTTGGCCTAAGTGACCATGCCTATGCCCAGACGTGGGTCCCTTGCTCGCTGTGCCCCTGGATTATAGCTAGCCTGGCTAATGAGGGGTACTACCCCAAAACGGGTCTCAGGATGCTTGTTTTTGGTCCAGGGAGGACCTGGCCTGGCAGTTCGGGCTGGACTGTTTCTATGAGGAGCAGGGTCAAGACTGAATTGCATATGGTTGGGTCCAAACTGGGGTGGCATAGTGAGCAAAAGAGCAATGGATTAAACCCAGATCTGTGACTGAGGGTGAGTGGTTTAAAAGTTTCATCACTCTGTCCATCATCTTGTTGTGCTTTCTGTGTTCGCCTTAAGCAGCCAAGGGTATGCCCAGATGTGGGTCCCTTGCTCGGTGTTTCACTCGAATCATACTAGCCAGGTTGATGAGGAGTAATACCCCGAATCCGGTCTCAAGATGCTTGTTTCCTGTTTAGGGAGGACCTGGCCTGACAGTTCAGGATGGACTGTTCCCATGTGGTGCAGATTGCATGCAACTGTTTTGCATAGGGCTGGGTCCTACCTGGGGTGCATTGTGAGCAAAATAACAATTAATTAAACCCAAATCTGTGACTGGGGTGAGTGGTTGAAAAGTTTCATCATCTTGTTGTGTTTGTTAAAAATTACAAGTTCACCTGTATTAACTAAGGATTGAGTGGAGGTCCTTGGAGACTCAGTGGGCTGGGGCACTTGAGGGTAGGCTGGCAGGAAGTTACAAGTGTTGTGAGTACCAGGAAATGTATATAACACACTGTTATAATAGAAATGACTCACAACTGAACTCTCACACATCTCCTCTGTTCTCAATTGCAGTGTTCCTTCTAAATAAAACCTATGACTTTCATTTTACTGAAAATTCGGATCTGGAAACCTCGCGGTTGGCCCCATACTTTTGCAATCTTTCTCAGAGTAGAGCCCCTAAACCCCTTCTTGGGAGTGTCTGGCTCTCTAGCTTCATTTGCATTGCACACTGTCTATGAAAAGTATTTCAACGAGACCCATCACTTAAAAAAGGCGGGACACGCCTGATTTATAGAATTGCTATCTAGTCTATTTATGTTCGAGGCATGTGGGCTGCTGAATTCATATCTGTGCATAGATCACCACCTAGTGTTGGGTCCGGATGATTGCACATTGTTGTCCTGGAAGAGTCTTCGAAGTATCACAAGATAGGTGGCTCCTCCCCTGGACTACAGTGCGCATGGGCATCCCCTCCATCCTTAGATTGTTTTTTTCCGCCATTGGGTTCGGATGTCCTAATCTTAGCTCTTTGGGTATTTAGGCCTTTACATTCGTAAGTATTGTTTTCGTTCGGCGCCAAGTATATTTGTCGGGGGCGTTCTCAAGTAGATCATCAACGATGGAACCAAAGACATCGAATAGCCCCTTTAAGCGTTGCCCTCTTTGCAACGCTAAGTATGCTCGCTTCGACGTGCACCCGGTGTGCAACAAGTGCCTCTCTCCAAACCACGACGAAGCCACCTGTATGGCGTGTTCCGATCGAAGAAGACCCTTCGCATTCGTCGAGCAGCTCGGCTCGAGGCGCAGAAAGCGTCGCCGAACCCGGACAACATCTTCGGGACAGAAGATGAGGAGGTCGTGGACCTTGAAGTTCGGGGGGAGCTCTCGGATCCGGCTTCGGAACGAGAATCCGACTATGATGCCGAAGACGAGCGTATACTAGACGAACAGGAAGATGGTGTCGTCGAAGAGGTAGGAGACGACGAGGAGGCCCTTGGGGCCGAGGAAGTTGGCTCAGAAGATGAGCTAGGCCCACATGTCGGTACAGGACCCAACGAGGCACTCGATAAGGCTCAGGTCGAGGGATCGCCACAAGTCCTTACCCAAGATCATTCCTCTCGTTCTACAGCCCCGCATAAAGGCCCGGCTACGAACTACCCTAAAGGGCCATCGGTATCGAAAGTGCCATCATTCGATCAAAAGAAATCGAAACTGAAGGCACAGGCACCTACCTCGAAACCGAAAGTGAAAGAGTCTCTCATCGGCAACAAGGCCTCGAAGCCCTCGGAGCCGAACAAACAAAAGAAGGCCGTCGACGCACGGAGACTTCATGGAGACGTCGAGCCAAAGGCGGCGCCAACAACCAAGGTCAAGGTTGCCGACCCGAAAACATCGACGCCGAGGATCGTCGACACAAAAATAGAGAGCGCCTCGCGACGGCCGACCCATCCCGGTCCTCGTGTCGAGAACACGGCGTCTGGTTCGGGGTTAGATGCCACGTCCAAGAGGGTATCGACGGAACGTGTCGACTCAACAACACCGTCTCCCTTCCTAAAGAAGAAGGTGTCGGAGTCGTTACTCCGCATCCACGACACAGCTTCCATGCTCGGCGCAACAGCACCCCCGCAGCCGAAGACGGTCAGCACAGTTTACATCGCGTCGACGCACATAAAATTCGGACTACCACCGGCGGTACGACCGAAGATGTTCGACGCAAAGAAGGGTCTCGAGCCGCAAAAAGGGGTCGACCCGAAGAAACCTGTCGAAGCACCAGCAGGAATGCCAATGGGACAGAGGGCTGTCGAAGTACCTCAGGAAGATGAGGAGCCAAGGCAGTTTATCGATGCGGAGACTGGTAGGCTGTCAATATATAAAAGAAAGATACTGCCAGAGAAATCAATGGAGCCATATAAAATTCCATTGAAGAAGAAGAGGACCACGTCACCAGTTCTAGTAGAACCTGTTCACTATTATGACCAGGAGCATCAGTCATTCTCACCCACACAATTTGATGGCGATGCAGGGGATGCTGGTGATGTTGAGGACACTTATCCTGTGGACACTGACCCTGAAGATCAAAACCAATCTTGGGTGGACGATATTGGTACAGGGGACCCACATACTGCTCCAGACACGCAGGCATATGTGGTAAAATCATCTCCTACTGAGGTTACTGCTGCTTTCAATGCCTTGATTGAGAGAGCAGCTAAAAATCATGATGTACAGCTCCACACTGATCCTATTGAGGATGATTTTCTGATGGATACCTTCTCTACCTCAGAAAGATCTGTTAAGACTCTGCCCATGCTGAAGGGGGTCCTAAAACCGGCTACTGCCATTTTTAAGGAGACCACAAGGGCGAGAGTACTAAACCCTAGGATTGACAAAAAATATAGGCCAGCTCCTGTGGACCCTACCTACATAAGAGGCCAGTTGCCTTTGGACTCGTTGGTGGTGTCCAATGCTCGGAAGAGAGCCAATTCACAAACAACGGGTGATGCTCCTCCCCCTGACAAGGAGTCTAAGGTCTTGGAAACTTCAGGGAAAAGAGTTGCTGCACAGGCAGCTAACATCTGGAGAATTGCCAACACTCAGGCACTTCTGGCTCGATACGACAGGGCGCATTATGATACCCTAGAGACACTGCAACAGCACCTCCCAGATCAGTTTAAGGAAGGAGCAGAGTCGCTTATTACAGAAGGGAAGCTCATAAGCAACGCTTCCATTAAGTGCGCTCTTGACGTAGCGGACACTGCAGCTAGGGCTATTAACACCAGCGTCATGTTAAGAAGGCATGCTTGGTTGAGAATCTCAGGATTCAAACCAGAGATACAAACAACGATACTCAATCAACCTGTCAACCCTGACTCCCTTTTTGGCCCCGAAGTTGACACCACCCTAGAAAAGATCAAAAAAGATACAGAGACTGCGAAGTCTATGGGGGCTCTGCAATCACAGCAGTTTAGGAGTGGGTCCTTTCGTCGCTCTACCAACAGAGGACCATCTAGAGGCCAGAACTCCCAACAGTCGCATTACACTAAACAAGGTACACAGACCACCTATAATAAGAATAACAGAGGTGGATACCGTGGAAACAACGTCAAGGGCAGAGGCCGAGGAAACAACAGCTCCAGGTCCTCCGCCACCAACAAACAGTGACGCCTTGTCACTGCCCCCCGACCACATAACACCTGTCGGGGGGAGACTCCAAGAGTTCCTGCCGGTCTGGAAGTCCATCACTACAGACAGGTGGGTCAGAGACATTGTCCAGTACGGTTATTGTCTGGAGCTCACATCCACTCCACCAAACATACCACCAAGACACCGTCCTATGTCCGCAGAGCACTTGCACTTATTACACCAGGAAGTTCTCAGTATGCTCCAAAAAGGAGCCATAGAACTCGTGCCAGCAGAAGAACAGGGATCAGGAGTGTACTCACTGTATTTTCTCATCCCCAAAAAGGACGGGTCTCTCAGACCCATACTGGATTTAAGACCTCTAAACCGTTACATTCTGTCAGAGCATTTTCACATGCTCACCTTGCAACAGGTGCTGCCGTTGCTCAAGCAGGGAGACTTTCTCGCAACACTAGATCTCAAAGATGCGTATTTCCATATACCCATGCACCCATCACACAGAAAATATCTCAGGTTCACTATTCTCAATCAACATTACCAGTTCAAAGTCCTCCCTTTCGGAGTAACAACGGCACCCAGAGTGTTCACCAAGTGCCTGGCAACAGTGGTGGCGCACTTAAGGAGACAGCACATACATGTCTATCCTTATCTGGACGACTGGCTTATCCAGGGAAAGTCGGCCCAGCCTTTTCTCCACAGTACAAAGGCAACCCCATTTCCAAAGCAGGAATAGCTAGGTGGATCGTTAAGTGTATACAGATTTGCTATGAAAAAGCTAAGCGCACACTAACAATTCCTCCAAGAGCCCACTCCACACAGAAGTTAGGGGCCTCCATGGCTTTCCTGGGAAATATTCCTTTAGAGGAGATATGTAGAGCAGCCACATGGTCCACTATACATACATTTACCAAGTACTACTGTGTAGATGTACATTCAAGACAGCAGGCAGCTGTAGGACAGGCTGTTCTCAAAACTCTTTTTCAGACTGCTGCAGCTGGCACAGGAAGCCGCCGCTAAATGGAGGGACTGCTATATAATCTATGCACAGATATGAATTCAGCAGCCCACATGCCTCAAACCGAATATGCTACTTACCAGTATGCATCTGTTCTTGGCATGTAGGGCTGCTGACATTCATATCGCCCACCCTCCTCCCCGGCGCCTGTAGCAGCTGTAGCATTCAGTAATTACTAGCTAGCATGGTCATCATTCACTGTATTACACTCCATCTATGCCACAATGGCGAAAAACAATCTAAGGATGGAGGGGATGCCCATGCGCACTGTAGTCCAGGGGAGGAGCCACCTATCTCGTGATACTTCGAAGACTCCTCCAGGACAACAATGTGCAATCATCCGGACCCAACACTAGGCGGCGATCTATGCACAGATATGAATGTCAGCAGCCCTACATGCCAAGAACAGATGCATACTGGTAAGTAGCATATTCGTTAGTTACTTAGCTAATTAAGTAGTCAGCTCTCTTATTTTAATTGATGTACATGGATAGTCATACAGCCCGGATGCAATCCACATATAGATGGTAGAAGCTAAACAGTACATCTGGCACAGCAATAATGATAATGTGTATCTATATACGATGTTCTTTGTTCTTGTGAGCTAATTGAAACCTTCCTCAACCATCTTTCTCTAACCCACCCGCTGCCATGCGTTCCTGTAGCTGTGTATCCAGCCCCATAATAGTGAGCCATCTAATAGTTTAGGAAATCCGCACTTCCCTCTAAGTCAGGTACCTTCACTTGTTTGGAGCAACGAAGTGCAGAAACCAAGTGTGGGTTAGCAATACATGTCAATAAGGAAAATATTTACATCAGGGCCAATTAAGGTGGGTGAATATCCTCTTTGGCAGCGTTTTGAACATTTCTACTAACACATCCCATGCGTGTCCAATAAAATATTTCTGCAGACTAGCTTGTACTTCTCTTTGAAATAGAATGCTCTCCGACTGACACCAGGAGGTCGAGATCTTGAAGATGGAAGTAATTGTAGAAGTGGGGCTCCTCCAGTGCATTGTAATGTTACTCTTTGCTAGAACCAGGACTAGGTCAAGTAACTTGCTAGTGGTCCTTTCAAGTTTAGGGTGAGGGAATAGTTCTAGGAGGGTGACCTCAGAGGAATTCGTTAGCATGTGGCCAGTTGTAGTCAACAGAATATCAAGTACTCTCAACCAATAGTGTTGGAGAGGCGGGCAGGCCCAGAGCATAAGGAGGTCCACGTTGAGAAGCAAGCAGCGGGGGCATGTTGCTGCAGTTCCTGGAAAAATGGGTTGGAGGATATTAAATTTGATATTTTTAAAGGGGTACCTTAGAGATGCTTTATGGGAATATTCTAAGGCCTTAGCCCAGTCGTTGTCGTGGAATGACTTAGCTAGGTCTGTCTTCCAGGTGGTCTGTAAGGGTGCCCTGGATCTGTCCTTCTGCAGTAATTGTTAAAGATTACAGGGATCTGTTAGCATGAGCTGAAAGACATTTTGTACTCGGCAGCAATTGTAGTTAGCTATGTGCTAGCCATTTGCTTTCTCTCTCTTCCAGAGCCTTGCACATGCTCAGAAGGGCCTAGTTAGTAGAATGCACCTGCTCCTAGTATAGAACTGTCAGGCTGTTCTAACTGATGTCAGCAACTTATTACTCCTCCTACTAGTTGACTGTGCATTTTCTATATGCCCATCTATGTGTGTGACTCTTCTCATGTGTACTTGTACTGCCTTCTTTTGAGCCCCTGTGTGGGTATATAAGGCCCCTGTTCTCTGTACTCCTTAGAATGCCTCCTACAGTGACTTGACATTATTGTGTGACGCAATCTCCCTCTTCTGAGGTTAATAAAAAGATGTATTTTATATTACAGCTTCTGTGCCAATCTCTTCTTTGTTGGTTTAAAAGGACCAGGTGTATCAGTGAAACCCCTGAGAAGGTTTTGATTTCTTCAGAATGACCTATAAAACCATTTGATCAATTTGCCACTTTTTTCTGCCATGTAGTGTCTGATATACTGAATGCGAGGGCAGTGTCAGATGGTAAGCGTGGAAAAGAGTGGCAAGTGATTGCCTGATATGTTCGTAGGTAAGAAAACTGACCCATATGGAGATGTTAATTTGCTACGAGTGTCTGGGAACCTAGCATTGCTGTATTGACAAATAGGTTGCCAAGCGAGTGTAGTCCTGCAGTCAGCCAGAGGCGCAGTTGTCCAGGACTCAGCTGTACCATCTTGGTAGGAAGGCCTGGTAGTGGAATGGCAGGGAGATAGTGCTTTTCCTCCCAAGTGAATCTGTGTGCTCTGGCCAGGCAAGCTAAGACTGCACGCAGCAGCCCCATGGACCAGGGCAGGTGGTGGGAAATAGGGAATAATGCAGCAATCCTTTTTTTAGAGTTATTTTAGGTAACCCCTGGTTTCTTTTGTATGTATTGCCCTGAAAGCCAGCAGGCCAACCATTGAATCTGCGAGGCTAAGTAATAGTGTTCGAAATCCGTGAGGGTCCGCCCTCCAGCTGAAACGGGAGCTTTTATGTGGTCGGGGTTACCCAGCGTCTTCTCATCCCTCAAATCAGTGCAATAAAGGATTTGTAGAAGTGTCAAAAAAGGAACGTTCAAAGTGAAATGGTAAAGTAGTATGGTAATACAGTGAGGTAAGACTACCATTTTCACTAACGCTACTCGGCCCATCACTGATAGTGGAAGGAATGACCAGGATGTGAACTGAGCTTAGAGAGCTTGGACCGCTCTTCCTAAATTTGTCATCTTTCTGGTCTATAGTGGAGTGATAAACATTGAGCCCTAAATATCGGAACATACCTGTTTTACACATCAACCTGGTGTATCCATAGAGGAAGCCAAAAGCCCTTTTGTAGGGGGGGAAATGCAGGACTTGGTCCACTTCACCTTAAGGCCTAAAAGAGCTGCAAAGTCGTTGAGTATGTGAGTGTTGGAAAATAAGTCAGCCCCTGCATCCTGGATATACAACAGAATATCGTCAGCATACAGGGATACTGCGTGAGTAGTGCAGCAGTTCGATATACCCCACTGCGCTCCAAGGAGATGTAGATGGGCTGCCATAGCGAATAATAAGGTCGAAAGGGGGCAGCCCATGATGCAGATATGCATGTCCCTGTTTTGACTCGGGTGGAGCAGTTTGAATATAGGATTCGTATTCACTTCCACCAATATGGGCCTTCTCCATATAATTGCAATACTTTTTGCATATACCCCCCGTGCAAGAAATCAAAAGCTTTTTCCGAATCAAGGGCAATGCAAGTGGCTACCGGAACAGTGGCACCAATTCTTCCTTTATATGCCATAGTCTGTGTAAATTGAGGGAGGTGTTACAACTCAACACAAACCCCGACTGATCTTTGTGAATTATAGCTGGAATCTCCTGAAATAGCCTACAGGTCAGTCATTTAGGTAAGATTGTATAGTCAGTATTTAAAATGGATAATGGTCTGAAAGGTCTTTGTGCAGTTTCAGCACTGTATAGATAAGTGCCTTATTATGGGTAGAGGAAAGAAAGGCAGCAGTATATATGGCTTGATATAACGTTGCCAACCTCAGCGCTAAGGAGTGTGCAAACTGGGTATAAGATGTGGCTAGTAAACCATCCGACCTCAGGGTTTTTTCATGGGTAAGGTCGCCCAGTTAGTGATTTAATCTCCTGAGATGATATAGAAGGTGCTTTTAATGGCTTATTGAGTGTCAGACTTCTCTTCCGGGGGTAGATTGATTGAGAGTGGGGTAGATTCAGCATAGCAGGAGGGCAACCAGCTGTGCCAGTGGGTGACTAGGTCTATCCCCCTTCATTGTGGGTCCTGATTTGATTGGCCGGGACGTCATGACATCAGAGGGATTCCGCTGTAGCAATATAAGTGGTCCAAGCCATGCTTAAGTCGTCTAAATTATCCGGCGAGGACAGTACAGCTCATTCCAGATCAAGGAGTAAAGACTTAGCATTAGCAATATCCCCTAAGACACTGATACTCAAAGTACGGCCCGGGGGGCGCTTGCGGCCCTCTTGACCTTTAAATGCGGCCCCCTTGGTGAACAGCAACACCAGCCGCTGTTTATTTGCTAGCACTAATACTTACAAAATGATTTAAATAAATGGGCAAGCATTTATTAACCTGCAAATAAATGCCAGCCCATTTATTCAACATGTTTTTGAACCTCCTTAAACAATCCATGACCCACCCAGACCCCCTCCGGCCACCCTGCTGGCATCAGTATGGCCCTCGGGCACACCACAAACAATCCTTTGTGGCCCCATGGCAAATGTTTGTGAGTACCCATGCCCTAAGAGGACGGGTCTTAAACTCCCACTATAGTTTTGATGCATAGACCCCTCTTCACCACTTTAAATGTTTCCCATTCAATCATGGGAGAAGTCCCCGTATTGTACCGGAAGAACGTGTCAATATTGAGTATCATTTGCAGAACTACTGCATCGTCCAACTTAGAGATCGAAAAGTTTCTAAGTGGGAATTGTGGAGAGTAATCTACCATAAGAGATTGCCCTGCCCAAAGGGTTGTATTCTGATAAAGCCCGGGGTTAATAGGAGATAGAAGTAACTTGTTTATGGAGAGATCGAGAGCAGAAAAACCTGTCCAGTCATAAAAGCAGTTTGTGGACTGGGGAATAAAAGGAGTATTCGCTACGAGTCAGGAATTTTGAACTCAATGTGTCATACAGATCCCAGTGTGCTAACCATTGCTGGGAATGAATTGTATTAGGGAGCATTGGAGATTGTGCAAGAGGAGGTGTGGTTCTGTCCAAGTGGACCTCTAGGGCACAATTAAAATTTCTCCCAATAATCCAAGGGACATTCGGCCAGTCTACGAACAGGGTCGATAATTGAGTCCAAATGGTCAATTGATCGGCTTGTGGGGAGGAGATGACCCCAAGATTCAGAGTTTTGCCATTGAGGCTACCCCTCACGAGTATAAAACGCCCGGCTCATGGCTCAGTCTTCAACTCCTCTACCTGAAAAGGGAAACTCGCTCTTATTCACAGCACAACCCCTCTGGCATAAGATGAGAACCTCATGCCAAAGACCTGAGCGTACTGTAGGATGGAGTGTGATGAGTATTGTGGCAGCCAGGGACCTACTTCGGTGACAAAATGTATAGATGCAAGTGGCATCAGTAGGACAGATCCCAACAAAAGAAAAGAAACCCCCAATAAGGGAGAAAGGAAAGGTCAACAAAACCATACTTATTCGGTCCCCTAAGTATATGCAGTAAGGAACAAATGGAGGGGTGCATCTATTGCAGAAAAGAGCTCCAACCCTGCTGAGGATCCAGATTAACACACAAAGCTGGGCTTGTCACAAAGAGCAAATCAACAATGGAACCCAACAATCTGGTCTTCCTCAAGACAGCAAGCTGCCAGGGAAAGTCTCTGTAGAGTGCCACAAAAGAGCGAACGCAAGAAGATTAAATAACAAGGGCCTGTATAACATCAACCACATGCAGTTAAATTGAGACAAATAGTGCAATGACAAAGAAACATTCTGGATTAACAAGTCAACCAAGATCTTCAACTGAACTGTGCCTTAAACACTGGAGGTGTTAGTGAGTCAGAGGCAGTTTTCTCATTTGGTCATCACCAGACACATTGAAGTCAGAGGAGAGCAGATGTGGTGTCGCTGAGAGCTCCTACAAGGAGGCTGCCTCTACCTCCTCATGTTGTTCCCGCCTACTCTGAGCGCGTGTAGGGCCACTGATCTTCAATCCCCTATGACACACCCTTCGGACAGTGGCCTAGACCTGGTCCATCTGTGAAATGGAAGGGAAATGGGAGGAAGATCAGCTAATGATGCACCGGTGGTAAGTTTCCACTCAATCTCATGCTGCTTTCGGCTGTGTGACGAAGTTTGAGTTTTGACCATCTAAAATCTGCTGCCTCACTGGAAATAGGACATATTTAAGACCCATGTCCTGTAGTTTCTCTTTAACGTGGATAAAGGATGTCCTTTGACGATGGGCCACCAAAGTATAATCCAGAAAAGAAATCACTTTTACATTGTTATAGATGATAGAACCCTTTCCACAGGCTGATATGAGGATAGCATCACTGTTGTGATAATTCAGGATCCTCGCTACCATTGGTCCGGGAAGTGTGTCAGTTGGCTGGCATTTAGCCTGTACTCTGTACCATTTCAATCACATAATAGGGGGAGAGAGTTTCAGGGGCAATATCTTGTTTACACCAGTGTTCTGGAAAGGTAGCTGTGTCCTCTCCCTCCGTTTCCTTGGGCAGGCCCACAATGGAGATAGTGTTACGGCGGGAGCACCCTTCTGCATCGTCCAGTTTATTCTCATCAACATGCATCCGCTCCAGTAGAGACTGCATTTGTTTGGAAAGGGCACATGTACAAGGATGGAGTTCCTCAATAGTCAGAGTATTTGTATTAATATTTTCCAGCAGTTTGTGTTGATTTTCCTGGAGGATTGCTAAATTGTTAGAGTCAAATTCGTCTTCGAAGGCCTCTTGGGAATTTGTGATTGCTGCTAGTATCATGTTAAGTTCATCCCGGGGGAGCTCTACACAAAACTGGGGGAGTGACCCCAGTGGGGATTCTGAAAACAATAACAGGTGTTCCTGCCCTGGAAAGTTGTACAGCACTGGGGCCCGAAAGGGCAGAGTCAGTGTTGCAGGAGGGATTTCTTTTGGAGGCCAATATGCGTCCTTCGGCTTACCCATAACAACTTGATGTATCTTTTACGGCAAGTCTTTCTTAGTGGAGAAGCTGAGTTGAAATTAATAGGCCACTGTAAACGTCCACTTCACCCCCATACCGCTGCTTATATTGCTACCTATATTGGCACGCAAGCAGCCTCACGGTGGAGAGCTTGCCAACACAGCCATGGACAACATAATGTTCCCACAGCCAAGCCTAAAGTAGCGCGGTGGAGGTGCATGGGGCCTTGATGGCTCTTGTACATGTAGTTTCAGAGGTGTGCCAGATTTACAGCCAGCCATTAAGGACCTTTACAGAACAACGCATTGCAAAATCTTCTGCAGTTCCTAATAATGCAGGGTCCAATCTCTCCCTATGGTGGCCAGATCACTTCCGGGTATGGCCTAATAATACCAGCAGCTTCAGACAACGTAGTATATAGGTGCTAGAGCCTGGAACTCCAGGGCAATATGGTAGGCAAGCCCCCGTCTAGACAAAGGAGATTTCCTTAGATCGCACATATCAAATTGTAGTTGTTACCTGGGACAATAGTTTCAGCTTCACTGTGCAAGAATAGCCTGAGAGCTTGCCATCAGAGATAAAAGCAATATAGGATTTATCCCATCTCAGCTTAAGGTGGGGTGACGAAGAAGTAAGGACTCCACAGGCCTGGGCCACCGGCTGCAAGAAATTATGAAATGCAAATTCTTAATCCTAAATATAGCCCCACGGTCCCAAATGGTAAAGGCTCAGAGTCCCTCTTGTATCTGTTTGCTCACCTCCAGGATGGCTATGTTGATGTTGTCAGCTCCAAACAATATAGAGAGCATTGCCTGAAGCTCCAAAGTAGTCCAGGAGAAGCGCCCCTCCATCCATATAGCAGTGAGAAAAGAAAGGGTGGACAGAAAGCCTTCGTCAAACTGCCCAGTTTGAGGTTGGTACAGTGGGATAAAGTATCCACGTCCCAGCACAGTCCACATGGATCGCGAGGCGTGCAACCCAGCAATATGGCCGCCCAGGTTCCCTGAGTCCGCAGTGCAGCACTCATCAGGAAGCGCCTAGATTGGAGGGCCACCCCCTACAAGTCCCATGTCCCACCACACTAAAAGGAACTGATACGCACTGAGTGATATTCTAGAATTTATGGGTGTGGGTCCAGAACACTGAATTGGGAATATCGTCAAACCTCAATATTGAGGACCAAAATATTGACAGGTAAGTATAAACTCTAGATATATGTACCTTTGCAATATATATATCTTAAATGTATGCAGTGGTGGACTTAATTATAGTAAATCCATTTTTCCCTATATGCACTTACCTTTCGATATTTTGGTTCTCCATATATAGGCTACGACAGAAATTGCATCATGATCTTCCCTACTCAATATTTCACACTACAACCCACTATGCATCTACGCTGGTGCTAACATGAGATTCTGTGGGCATTACGAATATAGCATGTAACATTGCATGTAATTACATTGCGTTCCTTTACAACGCGGTCATTACAACTACTGCATCGTTAGAGCGCTATACCTTTACAACGCAAGTCATTAGATCGACTTGCTGTAGGGGGCCGCGCTGGACTTAGGAATAGTATAATTTACTATTCCAACTCCAGCCTGCGCAACAGTAGGGAAGGTGTTGGAATAGTAAGTTATACTATTCTTTAGGTAAGGGCGGCCCTCTACAGCAATTCGATCTAATGACTTGCGATGTAAAGGCATCGCGTTCTAACAACGTGTTTGTTGTAACCACCGCGTTCTAAAGGAACGCGATGTAATGGCAGCGTTGTAAACTCTGTTTCCCGGGCATTACTGTTATTTGATAAGGAATCATTAATACTTTGGATCCTCTCTGGTTTTTGGGGGATTTCAGGATGACACTATTAAATAAGCCATTCCTTAGTTGATCTCCTGATTAGAAGGAAAGAAGGCCGAAGGAACAACACAAATAGCAAAATACGGAAGGGTATAGAATATTCTGTGGTAGAAATACAACAATACAACCCCCCCCCCCCCAAACACAGTTGCAGTTCTTAAGCTTGTCTGTATGTTTTTTAGGGGGTGAATACAAGTCCTTTTTATTACTTGGAAAAGCTATGCCTCACTTTCCAGCATTGACCAGACACTGGTAACGTAAATATTATCTGGACTATGGACAAACCCCTTTTCAGTCTTGTAGGGAAATATGCTTAACACAGACAGAATCTTAGCTAGTGGCTGTTCTCCTTTAGTGCTGGGACTAATCTCCCCTAAATATTGGAAGAACCCTTGCTTGCCAAAGGTAAATGGCCCATTCTCTTTGTGCTTCTCTCTTGTAAACCCTGGTTGCTACCTCCCATTAGCACTGAAAAAGGCTTTTAGGTATTCTACTGATGGTTTCTCTTCCCAGCGGTTTTGTTCTGTTGTAGACTCTACTCTTTTTGACTTACTGTGTTCAACATCCACTGGTGAAATATGATTGTCTCTTTTTTCTGGTGAAGTATCTGAGAATACGCTAAGTGCTGTCTCAGCCTAAGGGTACGAGTTGCTCCACAATCAAAAGGTCCAATTCCCTTCACTGGATATCACCTTCATCCCTATTACAAATCTTTTCAGATTTCACAGCATGCCACATTTCCATGTCTCGCACACAGTACCTCTGATTTTCTTTGTTTTTAACATGTTTCAAGCAATGGACAGAGATCTGCACGATCACATCGTATGTTCCTGTTTTATTTGTACGCACATTTTTAAAATGCTACAAGCTGAAATTTGCTTTGATACAACAATATATCTGTGCCATGTAAATTAATATACAAGTCTTTATACATTTTGTTGTGGAATAATTTATTGTACGATCTTTGTCGTTTTTTCACGTACTACAGATATGTTCACCAGATAGACTTCCTTTGACTAGACTGCCTGCACTGGTATACCATGAAGATCCAGTGAAGAAAATACCAAAACGTGAAAAGGTAAAGACACATTATCGCAGAGTGTACATGATCAGACAATGTCTGGACCGCAGGAACTCTGGTCAAGACGGAAAAAATTAGGAGGGTTTCCAGGACACATTGATTACAGTGATGCTGCTGATAAGAAATTTCTTTGGTTGTTGGCCAGTGTGAAGGTTGCATTTGGGGTCCTGGAAGAAGCCTCTTCTATCTTTCCAACATCTTAAGGTCACTCCATGAGGAAGTGGGAGCCACAGCTTCTTGATTTCAGATACTGCCAGGATAGATGCTAACAAAAGAAGGCAACTTACAGACGATAAGAATTATTTCTATTATTATTGTTTTTTAAAGTGGGATCTTAAGCTTCTCCACAATGGCAGAACATTTTACATAGTTGAAAACATATAGGGCCTGATTTAAACTTTTGGCGGAGAGGGTGAACTCCGTTGAAAAAGCGACGGAGTACCCTCTCCGCCAAAGCGAAGTTCTGCCCGCCACATTTAGAGTCGGGTGATACCTCAATATGTGGATGGCAAAGACTACTGCGTCTCTGCCACCCATATACACCTTCGACCACCCGACAGAGTAAGGGCCGCCTGCAGTTTGGCCATGTGTCCACCCTCACTGTTTAGAGTGGGTAATCACGTGACCAGGTTTCGCTTTCACCTACGGCCATGCAAAAGGTGGTGTTATGTGAAAGTAACTTTTAAAAGACCTCTGCGCCATGGGAGAAAACTCCCATCGTGAAGAGGTCATTGTTTTTTTTAAATTTTCAAAAGAAAAATCCCACTTTGGGATTTTGTTTTTGAAAACAAAAATGTTGAACGTTTGGCAGCCTGTTCCATCATGTTGACGGAACCGTCTGTCAGACTTTAAATACATTTACAGCATTAGTCTCCATAGGTCGATCACGATCTACCAGTAGCTTGCAGTCTGTCTTGGAGTAGCTCACTGCCTGTCACTCAATTTCGTGAAAAGAAGCTGTGAGGCCCAGAAAAGTGACTGTAGGCATAATATGAAGCCTTCTCTATACTTAAATTTAAAAAAGATGTTAAGAAGCCTTAAATAAATAATTATTACATGCCTCACACCAGAGCACACTGTTTAAAAACCTTCACCCTGAAAAAATATAGCATCTGTGATGACAATTCTCAATGGTTTGTTTCCTTAAAGTCAATAGCAGTAAAATATTTGAAGAGGTGCTCTATGTATACATTTTCTTTTTCTCTTCTTCTGTCTTGTTCCATGTGTTTCTTTTATTATTTTTCCTTTTTCATTGTGTTTCCTTTCATTATTTCTTTATTCTTTTCTTTCTCTTTCTTCCATCTTTCAGTCTTTTTTCTGATCCTTTCTTTACATTTTTTTTCTTTCTTTTTCGTCTTGCTTTTTTCTTTCTGTTTTTCTTTCTTTCCCTCTGTGATTCTTTCTCTTTTGTTTCCTCACACCGGGTCTTTCTATGTATTTTTCTTCCTTTCTTTCTATCCTTCTCTCCTTAGCTTTTCTCCATCGCCCCTTTGTTCCTATCTATATCGATCACTTTGTCTATTTTTATTTCCACTACACTGTTTTGTTCCTTATTTCCTTTCTTTTCTATGTACACCTTCCATATTTTCTAACTCTCTTCTTCTTTCCCTTCCTATCGTTTCTTCCTTTTTATTCTTCTTCCCTTCATGTTATACTTTCCTTCTATCTATCTTCATGTTTAACAATTTCCTCTATTTTCCACTCTTTCTTTAAGTTCTTTCTCTTTCCTACTTTCTCTCCTTTCTTTCACTCCTTTTCTATTTTTCTTTCGTCATTTCTGCCTCTTCTTTTATTAGAGGTACTTAAGTTCCTAAAGCAATCTCTTCATTCATTAATTTGTGTTTCATCTTTACATCAGAAATACACTTATGGGGATAGCTGCAGTGTTAACATTTACTTGCTATGAAGCGTGCATTTTACCTATTCTTAATCTTTTAAATCTCTAAGTCAGTACTAGTTTCTGGACATCAATGAACAAATTTTAGGGTAATTAGCCAGAAAATGGCAATCTTTACGGTCCTTTCTCTCATAATGAGGCCAGTGTCATCCCATGTATTGATTGACTAAGAGACGACAAAATCACAGAGACACATTTGACAGATGATTCACAAAGAAAAGTAAAAGGACAACAGTGGTTCTTGAGGACCGTATAGCTCCACAATATTTCCCTGACAGTTCTTCTGCCATTAATGTTGTGTACATACTGTATCAGGACTAGGTGCAGTGTTTACGTGGCGTGATCTTTTTGTGTGGTTATCTAATACATGTATAAGGCCGTAGCTCAGGACGTTTTCATTGATCAGGTGTAGCTCTCACTGTTGAAAAGGTTGGAGATAGCTGATTTACAGGAACCAACATAACGATGGTTCCCAGAAATGCGAGAGATGTCTGCTGGTCTGGCAGACATACTAAATTTGGAGTACAGAGTACCCTCACTGTGGCCGGAGGAAAGTACTCGGCCATGGCAACAGAACATATTCCGTTCGCCAAAGTATAAATTGGGCCTATAGTTCTAATCCAGCAATATAGCCCCACAGCAAAAAAGGGGAAAAAAACTTTTATACAGTATGGTAATATGTGAAAAAACAGCACATGGTATACATTTAGCGGTGATATTAATGGTGATAATCCCCATTAATGCCATTTTGGATGGGATATCCTTCACGTTTATCATGGAGTACCCATTTTCTAACCACTAATGGGCTTATTACGATGTTGGGCGGACTTGCGTCTGCCCGACACCGTTGCGGATACAGCTCTGACCGACCTCCTGTCGTCACTTCCAACCACCTAATTACGATGCACATACTCAGATTTCCCTATGGGAGCATGTGCTATGACCGTAAAGCGGCCGTAGCACAAGCTTCCATAGGGAAATGGGAGGTTGTGTTCATACCTGCACCGCGTGGCAGGCACCTCAGGGTGCCTGCCTCACGGTGCAGGGATCAACAAGGAGGCACCATAGGTGCCCTCTTGGCCCCCAACCGGATGTGGCAAGGAGAAGGGGGCCCTGCTAGGAGCCCTCAAAGTTGTGTTCCTGCAGGCTTTCCATGTCAGAAAGCCCGGCATGGAAATCCTGTTGGAAACCAAGCATCGTAATCCCAACTGCAGAAACGCTGTCCATTGGGATTACGGGCTGGCCTCCGACTGGCCGATGGGCTCCTTGAGCCCGTCGTAATCCAACTGGAATGACCAGCCGGTTTCAAATCTAAGCGCGTGCATTGTAACTAGGCGGTCAGAATTGAAATCGACGATCTCGGTCGGCAAGCCTATGACCTCAGGTTGGAGGCTTTAGGACCGAGTTCGTAATCAGCCCCCTTATCGGGCCCTAAGTACTTTAGGTTTACTCTTGGAAAAAAATGACGGATGATAGTTGATTGCTGGAACTTTTAAATATGAAATTGATTAGCGAGTTTAGTTAGAGTTTCAAGTCTGCGTTCAGACTGAAGGATTTTTGTGGTATCCTGTTAGACAGATTCCTGATGCGTAGGCATTCAGAATCCTTTTCCTGGATATTCTGAGAATGTTGCTGTGTTCAAATGTTTATTAGCTTTAGAATTTTGTTATATTAGTTAGCTGCTGGCCTCGGTTATGAATGGGACGTTTCTGTGTACAGAGTAACTTTTTGTTAAAGATCTTCTACAACACTCTGTGGAGGGACTTGTACTTTTTCACATTGGCGAAAAGCTGGAGCACTTTGGATAAGGACCTTTTGGTTTCAACTTTAATGAAGAAGTAAGAGGCACCCAAGAGAAATGTCTCAACATATCCCTGGAACTTCACATTTCCCTTTAAAGGTACTGTTTGCACATTTAACTACACCCAAAGTCGTTAGGCGACACTTTCTATGTTAGTTGGGGCGAGTGTCCTACGTTTTGGGCCTACTGTTGGATGCTTCGACTGCACTTCATTTGAACATACATTGCGGCCGCAGCAGCGCGTGGTGAAGAGCTTCACTCACCGCAACAAGTGGACCTGAGTGGAGGGAGCACTTGACACACCTTGTTGTTGAGTGGTTTCCCTGTCAATGCGGTTTCCCTGGTGCTTCTTAGTGTGCACATTACGTTGACCAGGAGCTGCACATACAGGGAAGACAGACATCACAATTTCTGTTTTCCCTGGCACTGCACTTCAACAGTGCGCATTACATTGATCAGGTGTGGCACGCATATGGAAAACAGACATGTCACTATTTCCTGCATATCTCTAATCTGGTTTGCTTGTTGGTCTCCATAGCAACCTCTTGATCATTGGCTCTGTGAACGTTATTCTGCGCACCTGCTTTGGACAGCGACCTCTTCTCTCATCTTCTGGATCAGCTAGTTGGCTGGTTGTGTGGAACGCTCTTGCTCACCGTCCGTTTGCCTTATACCTGCACACATCCGGTGCCTGGTGCAGTGAGTTTTTTATTTTAGTTATATTTATTTGATCTGATAGAGACGTCTAGCTGCAGATTCCTTACTTTAAAATTTCCCGGTCATCAGGCTGGATCCATAAACTCTTGCTCGAGTAATACCCCTTTGCTCGTGCTGTCGGGTGGCTACATTTGGCGCCTCGTGACATCGGCGGCAGCGTTAGCGTTGGTTATGACGTCGCTGTCACCTATATAGGCTCCACCTAGGCATGCGGACGTTAGTTCTTTTCTTTCCACACCAGTTAAGCGCCGATCTGGGAAGAGCTACCTCTCTCTCGCTTTTTGACAGTTTTTTAAAAACTTTTTGTCGACTCCATTATTTTTCCATTGTGTGTAGAAGGATGTCTTTGCAGAAGACAGGTTTTAAACCGTGTGGCGACTGTCACCGCACCATGTTGGTTACCGATCCCCACCTCGTCTGCCTTTGGCTCTTGAGACACCAAAGGCAGACGAGGTGGGGATCGGTAACCAACATGGTGCGGTGACAGGTGCCACACGGTCTAAAACCTGTCTTCCTTGAAGACATCCTTCTACACACGATGGAAAAATAATGACTCGAAGTCATGCTCCGACTGTCGGGCCATGGCTCCGAAGGCCTTGCGGGAGCAGGCTATGAAGCTCCCTGTGGCCCGACAGTCCACACCATCCAGCGAGACTCCGCGGAGATCCTGGTCCCATTCGAAGAAGAGGTGGTTGCGGGACTGCTCCCGGAGCCCCAAGTCCTCTTTCTCCCACTCGAGTTACTCGGGGAAGAAGCATAAGAAGAAGAAGAATCCAAGCGGACTTCGTCTTCACCTCGACTGTCGCCCGTGGACGAACGAGATAAGGAACACCGACGCTCTAGGCACAGTGCTGGAGCCAGGTTCAACTCCGCACCTTCCTCCATGTGCCGGAGCGTTCCCCGCTCAAATTAAAGAGTTTTACGAGGCCATGTGCCGAGTATTTGAGCTTGCCCACCCCTCTGGGTAGCCTTTGGGCTCCATGGGCTCAGCAGGGGGCCCATCGGATTCAACATTGTCAGCTCTGGCGTCGGTAGGGCCTCGGGGATTTGATTCTGGTTTGGGACGGCACAAGTCGTGCCAACCCGACCTTCCCCGGCTTCAGACCCAAAGTCTGTGCCTACAGAGCTGCCGGTGCCCACTGGTGGCTCCAGCCCCATCTATATCCCCGACGACATGAAGTCGGATTGGCGTCGCTCTGCGCAGTGGCCGGCGTTGGTAGACCCCAGGGGTTGTATGTTGTCACCTGAGCATTTTCTTGATGTCTCAGGCACGGGAGAGGAATGGGAGGGGTATACGGACCCTTTGGAACATCAGGACATGTCTGCAGAGCAGATGGACTGGTATGAGTAGCTTGGATAAGCCAGTGGACTGGCTGCATCCCCAGATTCTGCCATGCTCTCTCCACCAACTGTGGCTACGGAGGAGGGGGCTTAGGCCATGGTGGTAAGGGAGGGCAGCTGAGGTCCTTGGACTGGAGTTGCCCTCAGTTCAAGTCAGGACTAATCTCCTGACTGAAGTGCTTCAGCCTGGGGCTTTCACTTCTGAACCCCTGTTACCCTTTAATGAGGCACTTACTGATGTCCTACTATGCACGTGGTCCAAGCCTAGTACAGGGGCTCCTGTAAATAGGACAATTGCACACCACCATCACCCGACTCAGGGCGACCCAGAGTTCCTCAGCCAACACCTCACCCCAGAAAGCTTGGTGGTGCAGACTTCTACCTCCCAGGGTGCGTTTCTGCCCCTCCGGACAGGGAATCCAAGAGGTTGGAATCACTTGGGAAGAGGTTTTCTTCCTCCTGCCTGGCATTGCAGTCGGTGAATACCGCATGTTTATAGGGCCGTTTCTCCCATTCCCTTTGGGAGACGGTTACGCAGGTGCTGCCACAGGTCCTGGAGGAGGCCCAGGCTGTGCTCTCCTAGGCAGTTAAGGATGGGAGAGATGCAGCATAATTCGCCATCAGGTGTGAACTTGACTGATTTTCTGGGCAGAGTGTTTTCATCGACGGTGGCCTTACGGCGCCATGCCTGGCTTAGAATGTCTGGCTTCATGGGCCATGTCCAGGCTAATTTGATGGACATGCCCTTTGATGGTTCCAGTCTTTTTGGTGAGAAAGCAGACTCGGCCCTGGAACGGTTTAGGGATTCTCATGCTACGGCCAGATCCTTAGGCCTTTCTACATCACCTTGTGGCCAGTCTAGCTTGTGGCCCTTTTGTGGCCATGCCACACCCACCTTACCCCAGCCACTGTCCTGCGTAGACGTCCCAAGTTATGTGTGGACGTGGACGCGGCTCATTCCGTCCTAGGAATAGAAGCCAGAAGTTGTCAGCCACCGTGCCTTTGGCTGCCAAGCACTCCTAGTCTGGGAGGGAGAATCCATCATCATTTCCCCCACTGAAGGTCCATAACATCAGACAAGTGGGTCTTGCAGATCATTCAGGAGGGCTAATCTCTGCCTTTCCTTACTTTTCCTCTTCCTATTCTGGCAATTCAAGAATAGCTGGCGTAGGATCATTTAAAATAGCTCCAAGACGAAATTACAGTTCTCCTGGCCAAGGGGGCTATAGAGAGGGTCCCGGTTTCAGAAGTAGGCAGTGGCTGTTATTCCGGCTACTTTCTGATTCCGAAGAAGAACAAAGGGTTACGGCCCATTTTAGATCTTCAGACTGTCAATCTCTTCCTCAAGAAGAAGTTCAAGATGCTTACTTTAGCTAAGGTCTTCACTGGATGATAGCGTTGGACCCGCAGTATGCGTATTTTAACATCCCCATCCTGCTGGGCCACAGGCATTACCTGCAGTTCGAAGTAGGCTACAAGCACTTTTAGTTTACCATGCTCCCCTTCTGTCTTACCAGTGCCCCTTGGGTGTTCATCAAGGTGATGGCAGTGGTTACAGCTCATCTGCGCATGTTAGGGGTTTTAGTCTTCCCCTACCTCGACGACTGGCTGTTGAAGGCGTCCTCGCCCCATGCTGTCGTCTGCCACCTTCAGGCTACGGGAAACCTCCTGTATTCACTGGGGTCCTCTATAAATGTGACAAAGTCACACCTCACTTCTTCTAAGACGCTCCCTTTCATTAGAGCTGTTCCGAACACAGTGCAGTTTCGGGCCTATCCTCTCAAACAGCGAGGCCAGTATATGCAGGTTATGTCACGATCCTTGCGAGACACCTGACGGCCGGAAGGAAGACCGGCGCCCCCAGCTATTACTCCGCTGCAAGCAGAAGAAGGTGCAGCGGGAGTCAAACTAAAGCTCCCAGAAGACTCTGGGACGCCGAGCTCAAGAGTACAGGAAGCGGTGCCGATCACATGACCGCCGCTATAAGACCCTCCCCCTCTGTGGGAACGGGGCTTGACAATCCGTTGGAACTACCCGAAGACAGCGCTTAGCGGATGGTGATCCCCGCTGGAGGACGAGCGCTCGCCGACGTCCAAAAGCCGCGGACCAGAGACCCGTCGTCACGAAGCCCTTTTGGTTCTTTCGTCTTTCCGATCCTTGTTTAGGGCGCCAAAGCCAGGTAATCAGGTGGGGTGCGGTGGGAGGAGCGGGAGCACTCCTTTCAAGACATTTGCCGAGGCAGTGGTGTTAACTGCGTAGGACTCCGGTTGACTTCGCAGCCCACGCGGGGAACGCGTTTATGCTGCAAGCCTCAGCCGCTGTTTCTTGACATTTTAGTGAACTGCGCAGCCAACGCGGGGAACGCGTTTGAGCTGCACGACTCAACCGCCTCTTAATTTCAGTGGGAATCTTCGTAACAAACGCGAGGCACGCGTTAGTGCCGCCTAAGGAAAAACGATAGTGAGGGTAACTATCGTAATCGTGGGTGCCCGGAAAGGACTCCGCACGGATAGCGCAAAGGTCTACCAACGATTCCAGTAGCCGTGAAGTAAACGGTTACCGAGACTGGGGGTTCTGGGCTCCTAAACTCATTGGGTACGTAGTGGACCTCTAGAGAGTAAGAAAGGCAAGAGAGTAGGTGGCCTCCTCTTCCCTAACCCACTATCTTTTTGTCTCCTCCTTTCTGCAGCATGCTAAGAGAGTGAATCCATAGCTCCACCCGTTTGCTGATAGAAGACACCACATTGACCCCCAATATCTTCTTTGTTAATCCTCTTTTCCCCCTGTGTGCCTCTCCCACGCGCTGGTGTTTATTTGCGTTCATCAGCGTGGGGTTGCACTCGGGGGAAGTAGAGACTTCCCTGCAAGTCATCGTTCCTGCCGGTCGATTAGCAAGGTTAGTGGCTGCCTGAAGTATACGGCTACTACCAGCCTGACAGGTTATGATTCCAATGTTTCAGCCTCTATACTGGATTTCGGTGAGACTGACTCTGAGGCTGTTGGGCCTCATGCCCTCCTTCATCCTGTTGGTAAAGCATGCCAAGTGGCGTATGTGGGCTCTGCAGTGGGACCTGAAGTTCCAGTGGCCAGAGCATTGGGGAGATCTCACTGATGTGGTCCAGATCTTGGAGGGAACTGAGAGAGATCTGCTGTGGTGGTTGACGAAGCAAAATTGTGTTGAAGGCAGGCTCCTCTCCTTTCTCCAACCAGATCTCACAATGGTGACAGATGCATCACTCCTGGGATGGGCGGCCATCTGGGGAGAGGTGGAGATCAGGGAACACTGTTCTGCGGCAGAGTTGGGGCTCCACATCAATTTCTTGGAGCTTCGGGCGATCTGGTTGGCATTGAAAGCATTTCTTCCCTCTGTCAAGGGGACGTTAGTGCAAGTGTTTACGGACAACACCACTGTCATGTGTTACTGCAACAAGCAGTGCGGGGTGGGGTCGTGGAGCCTTTCCCCAGAGTCTCTGGACATGACAGGAACAGCAGGGCATATCCTTGGCGGTTCAACACCTGGCAGGTTCTCTGAATGCCAGAGCGGACAAACGCAGCTGTCCATGCCTAGTGGATCCCAAATGGCATCTCCAGTCGGAGGTGAGGCAAGGTCTCTTTCTGCAATGCGGAGAACCTTTGTTCGATCTGTTAGCCTCCAAAGAGAATGTGCAATGTCAGCAATATTGCGCGCTGGAGTTTTCAAGACGGCTTTCGCTCTGTGACACTTTTCGTTGCGAGTTGAGCTCAGGCATGTTGTCGCGTTTCTGCCCAAAGCACTTCTGCCCAAAGTTCGGAAAAAGATCGAGAACGATCGGGCCCAAGTCATCCTTGAGGCTCCGGACTGGGCAAGGAGAGTCTGGTATCCAGAGCTTCTGAAAATGAGCATTGATCCTCCGATCAGGCTGCCCCTTCGGGACGATCATCTGTCACAGCAGCAGGAGAGGGTTCTCTACCTGAACCTGTCAACTCTCCGCCTCCATGCTTGGAGATTGACTGGCAACAGTTGATAGCTTTTGACCTTCCTCCCGAAGTATGCAGCGTTATTTTGGCAGCTATGTGTCCCTCCACTAAGATGGTACACTCCTACCTTTGGCAAAGGCTTGTATCATACTGTAAAGAAAGGTCTTATGACCCTCTTTGTGCTTCTTTTCTCTACTGTTCTTCTTTTCATTCTTATTCTTGCCCAGCAGGGCTCGTTGGGTACTCTTAAGGGTTATCTTTCTGCTCTTCCCACTTTTTGCAGGTGCCAGACCAACCCTCTCTCTTTAAGTCTCCAATTGTAAATAGGTCCTTGAAAGGCTGACTCGCTTTTTTCAGCCCACGCCCTGTGTCATACCACAGTTGTACCTTAGTTTGGTGCTCACTTTTCTTATGTGTGTTCCCTTTGAGCCTTTGCTTCATTTATTTCAAAGGTGGTGACCCCGTTCCATCTGGGTCAGTCTATCACGCTGTCCACCTTTTTTGCTCCCCTGCATCCCTCTAAAGAAGAGGAGAGTCCCCATCGTCTGGACCCCAAAAGAGCATTGTTCAACCTTGACTGCACTCAAAAGTTCTGCCTGGACGACCAACTCTTTGTGGGATACGTGAGAGATAAGAAAGGTCAGCCAGCGCAGAAAAGGACAATTTCTTGCTGGGTCGTTCTCTGCATAAAGATCTGCTATGCTTTGGCTAGGAAGCAGCCCTCTGAGGGATTAAGAGTCCATTCCACCAGGGAAAAGGCTGCGATTTCGGCCTTGGCTCGGGGTGCCTCTGTCTTGGACATCTGCCAGACAGCAATGTCGTTTGTGTCTGCACACGTTTGCCAAGCACTACTGCCTGGACAGTCAGGTCCACAGGGACGGGCATTTTGCCCATTTGGTCCTGCAGGACTTTTTAGTGTGAGAAATTTGTCCGCAGCCCACCGCCAGGAGTGTATGGCTTGGGTATCTATTCTAAGGTAAGGTATCTGCAACTTGCAGTCTCTATCAGATGAACAAGTTACTTACCTTCGATAACTCAGTATCTGGCCGAGACAATATCTAGCTGCAGGCCCGCCCATGCTTCCCCGCTCTGCTGACTTATTCCTTAGGGCTAGGGTTATTCCAATTCTCAGGGCCCTTGTTTTGGCACACACTTTTGTCAGTCACTTCATAGTTCTGCACTTACGGCATGGAAAAGGGAAAAGTACTGACGTCTGTGCGCCTGGGTGACACCTATAAAGGTGACCGCGACGTCATAACCGCTGCTAACGAATTCATACAGAGCCGAATGGAGCCACCCGGCGGTGCGCGCAAGAGGTATTGCTTAAGCAAATGTTTCTGGATCCAGCTTGACTCCTGGGAAATTCTAAGGTAATGAATCTGCAGTTAGATGTTGTCTCTACCAGATAATTTCGATACCAATGGTAAATAACTTGTTCTTCATTTGAAAACCTACAGGGTGTTTGGGTGTGGGTGTCACACTCCGGTGTGTGGGATATTTTTGGGGTGTGGTATCGCACACCGGTGTAGTAAACTGGGATTTTTTTTTTAGCATCCTTATTTCGGGTGTGACTTTCAACTCTGGATATGTACAAGAGACTTTTGTGACTAGTAGTACTTTTATTTATTAACCATTGTGTGTGTATATGTATAGCATGTAGCCTGGTGTATAGAGTTAATGTACACCTTGGGTGATCATTTTTTTATTTTTTTATTTCAACTGCGAATATGTGCAGGAGTATTCTGGGTACCCAAACATTTGTTGGTCTAAGTTGAAGAAGGTTTTCCTTCACTACGCCAGCGTCTGTGTCTCTGAGTGTGGAAAGGGAAACAGCTTTGTTGTTACACTGTTTAGGGCCGGAAGGCCAAGAGGTGTTTGAGCACCTTCCCGCGCTTGGTGCAGATGAGTCTGAAGATTTGAACAAGTTTGACGTATATTTGAAAAAATTAGACAAACACTATTTACCAAAGGTGAGTACCATGCTGGAAAGGTACCTCTTTGGAAGGAGGTTCCAAAAGTCGCAGCAGTCTGTTGACACTTATGTTACAGAGCTTCGTAAATTTGGTGCGAATTGTAAATTCGAAGGGCCCTTAGAAGCACGGATCCGTGATCAATTTATGTTCGGGGGCAACATAGAGAAAATTAAGGATAAGTTGTGGTAGAAGGATGATCCCAAGTTGGATGAGGTTGTGTTGATTGCAAAAAGGATTGAACACTCTCTTTTGTGCATGGAGGTTATAAAGAAGGAAAGTGCTCCTTTTGCTGAGAAGCCACAGAGTGTGTATAAAACCACCTTGAAATGCACAGACAATGTGAATCCTGGTACCGCTGCTCCTAATGCTAGGAAAGGTTCCAAAGGCAACGGTTTTCAATGTGGTGTTGTTGGGCATTTGGCAAACGATAAAACTTGGCCTGCTCTGACATCTAAATGCCGCATTTGTAGTTAGGTGGGTAATCTGGCTAAAGAATGTCAGTCCCAACAAAAAACACAAGCACATGAAAGAGGCCGTCTTGGATGATGAGACTGACTATGAGTGTGATGAACTATATTGTGGGGAAGTAGTTCTGCTGGTTGGACAGAACAAAAGTAAGAACCGCATAGACAAGGTTAAGGTGAATGGACATAGGCTAAAAATTTTGTTTGATTCAAGGGGAATAATTTCTTTTGTTCCGAAGTATTTTTATAACAGGATTTTGAAAGGGAAAGTGAAGGTGTTTAAACTGGACATAAAACTAGGGGTGGGCGGAATTTGCGGAATTAACCTTCGCAAATTATCGCGAGAATGTTTAAAATTATCGCAAACAAGCAGAAATATCGCGAAGATGCGGAAGTTTTTTTCCGGCATGTTCGCGAGATTTTCTGCATGGTTGCGGGTCGTCAACTTACCCATTTGGTTGCTTGCGGGCGCAGCCATCTTGTTTTGAGTTGTTCTCGCGGTGCATGATCGCGAGAAGAAAGACGTGATCGCGCGACGCATGACGTCACTGCGGGCGCAAACTGTCGCGAGACAGCGCAAATGGCTAAAAACAATACAACATCTCATGGAGAACGCGACCGGATCAAGAAAACTTGTCGGCGAACGCAGGGATTCAGGTAAGGCGATCGCGCGCGCGCGAGAATGTATTATTTTACAGCGCGAGCAAGAAACAAATTATCGCCAAGCTGCGGAAACCGGAATTTTTGACATTTTCGCGCTCTCCGCGGAACGCAAAAATGTCAAATGATCGCAATTTCCGCGAACGGAACGAAATTTTTGCCCAGGCCTACATAAAACCCCTGGTGTATGGAGGACAACCTATAAAGCTGCTTGGTTACTTTATGCGAGATATTGATTATAAAGGGCGGGTTTACCGCAGGCAAAATTTACATTTCTTGTAAGGGTGACAGCATTATCAGCTGGATTCACCAGGGTGATCTGGGCGTGATCCTGCATAGTCCTCAAGGACACCTGCATGCGACGGCCCTCTCTCACAGGGGATGGAATATATGCTATCTCTTGTGGTTATAACAGAAGTACCAGTGAATTGCCTGACTTGCGTTGTGTGTTTAAACAGGTGTTTAGTGAGAGGTTAGGGTGTCTCTCAGATTATACTCACAAAGTCACGCTTAAAGGAGGTACAACTCACTCCTGTAACATGCAAGGTGCGTGTTGTGCCACTGGGCTTGTGGGAGTCCATGCGCACCGAGCTCAATAAATTAATCAATGAGGGTATTATAGTGGAAGCTGAGATGACAGAGTGGCTCAATCCGGTTGTTTTTTAACGTAAAGCTTCAGAGAGGTGAGGCTATGTGTGAATCTAAGAGCACTTAATCGGGCAGTTGTTGCTGATAAGTATCCGCTTCCAAACATTGCTGAAATGTTGGCACAGATGGAAGGTGCTGTTTTTTCCACACTAGACCTCAAGGCCATGTACCACCAGATCTAGCTTGATGACAAGTCCACTGATTTAACGGCTTTTATAACCTCGTTTGGGCTATTCAAATTCCCTAGGTTGCCATTTGGTTTATACTCTGTTGCCTCGGTTTTTCAGTGTGTGTAGGAGGCTGGCTTAGATTGTGGTGCACACTTATTTTATGTGTAGCACCCTGCACTAATCCAGACAACCCTTCTGGTCACTTTAGTGGTCCCCTCTTGACCCATCTTCTGGAGCTTCTCCACCCACTTTTGTCCTGCCCTTCTGACATATTGGGATTCTGTAGGTCATCCTGCAAAAGCAGCTTTAAGAGTTGCTTAGTGTTAGGGTTGCTACCTGTCTTTATCCTTCTAGAGGCACACAGGGTCCTCAGTTCCTGGAACTTAAGACCACTATATCTAGAGGGTTGGGGCCACTAGGTCTCCCAATTAAAGACATAGTGACTAGGTGAAGTGTGGTATTGCACCTTCCGACCCTAGTGAAACTAAACTTCCAAAGATTGGAGAAAGAGTTGTGCTAGGCCCTTAACCACCAATCTAAAAGTTCACTAGAACTTACTACTTACATAAATATTTTATATGTGCCTAATGCTAGTGATGGTTTTTCATCTAACCACACCTAGATTAGCTGGTAAAATAGTGCTGCCTTAAATCCCAACTGCTGCACACCAATGTAGGAGGCTATTTTAATATATATCTTGCACACTTATTTAAGTGTAGTACCCTGCACTGATCCAGACAACCCTTATGGTGATTTTAGTTGTCTTAGACATCCATAGAAAGCTCTCTAAGTTGTAGCTGTGGAGAGCAGCATTCAGGCTTAGTTCAGAAGGAGGGTTCAGCAGATTGTTTTACCAGGTCTAATCATGTAGTGTAGATTAAATGAAAAAGAACCACACGGTGTAGTTATAAAAACCGGTCTATTTATTTCACAACACTCTCTAACACATTGGTATATCTCCTACCTGGAGATAGCAACACAAATATACAAGAATACATCAATTGCAAGAGGTAAGTAAGAACAATACACAGTGGTCTCTAGAGGTAGACCAACCCATATACTAAAGAAGTGGAATGTGAACTTAAACTGAAGTCGGGACTTAGACCAGGAGACTCAGAAGGGCTGGGGACGCAAGGAACCACCCGAGGTAAGTACCCAGGAACTCCACAGAGCATGTGTGCAGAATGGAAACACAGCCGCTTACTTAATACAAGTCAATGGGAAAGTCATGGTTGCAGTTTTAAAGGAAGAGGACCCTTCCAAGTGACCCCTGAAGAAACCCTGTGGAAGACAGAAGTTTGGGGAGTCACCCCACCAGTGGATACCAAAGGAACCAGAATACCTACACCCGGGAAGCTGGGTGCATAAGTGCGAATTGACGTTAGAAACCGCCGAAGACCACAATGGGGGACTTCAGGAAAGATGCAGCTGGTGAAGAAGATGAAAGAGTCCGGTGAAATCCAAGGGTGGATTCTTGAAGAGAAGAACCTGCAAGCACAGAGGACAGAGTCTATGCCACTCGGAAGTGACCAGGAGGCACAGAAGAGCAATGACCACAAATGATGGAGAATGCAGGAGTGATGACGGTGACCTTGTTGCTGCAGCTGTGAGGACCAGACGATGCTGTAGAGGACCAGGAGCCATTCCGCGTTGGAAGTCGAAAACCGGGGGTCGGTGTCCGGCGGGAGCACCAATAAGCCTTGGCAGCAGCAACAAACGTGGTAAACGATAAAGGAGCAGCGTTGGGACCAGCAAGATCTAAGGGATTCAGCAATTGCAGGAGAGTGAGAGCAGGCCCCGAGCAAGCAGGGGAGCCCACTGAAGCCAAGGAAGACCCTCAAGAGGGCTCCCAGGCCAAAGGCACAGTAGTCGCAGGAGGTCTGTGAGCAACTCTCCAAAGATGCAGGCCTACGGTGCAGAAGATGCAGTGAGGACAAGGATCTTGGCAGGGAGAGATGCTGGAAGCTGGAGCTTCTTGTAGTCTGAAGATCTCTGGAGTACAGAGCCAACAAGCCTTGGCAACGGCAAGTTGATGCGGTGCACAAGGGCTCTGTTCCAGAGGTTCTGACGAGAGATACTGGCCTCAAACTTGCTGAGAGGACAGGTCTGAACTTAAGGGAGTTGCAGAACCACCACCTGTGTTGCTGAGCCTTACGAAAGTCCGTGGGACGTCAGGATCAGTAGACCGGTCAGCTTCATCCCGGTGCCTGTGTATGCAGGGGAGTGACTCTTTTACTCCAAGGGAGATTACTTCGGGTGTCCTTGAGGCCCACAGGCCAGGAGAGGAACCTGGAAGAAGCATAGGCAAAGACGACGAAGACTTGCAGAACAGTGAAACCAGGAGCAGCAGAAGTCTTCCTTGGTGCAGTCTCTGTTCTAGGCGAATTCCAGTGATGTTCAGGTGCCCAGAGGAACTAAGTTCAAGTGGTTTCAGGTTTGAATTTTGTCCCATGTGAAATCTGAAGATTAACCAACAGGTAAGTCCTTAAGTACCCTAGGTAAAGGGTTGGAACGATTCAGGGGTCCCTCCCAGAAGAGGGGCTGGATAGAGGGGAGGATACTGCCATATCCTTTGTCCATTTTCGCGCCAGAGCCAAGGGCTCCCTGAACTGGCTCAAACTGGAGTATGCAAGGAGAGCACCAAATGTGCCCTTCAAAGCAGTATGTTGGCGCTGGCAAGCGCCCCCACCCCAGCCCAATACATCAAGTCCAGTCTAGGAAGTGGTCACACCTCCTTGTGACAGGAAATCTATTGTTCAACCTTCCCTGCTCGAGCTCAGCTCTGCAGCAGGATGGCAGAAATGTGTCTTTGTGGCCGGCAGCAGCACGAGCTTGCTGTTAGACCCTGAAAGGCTGGTACAGGGAATACAGGGGGGCACCCTAGGGGAGCTCCCCAGTACATGGGATCCTACATCCAACACTGGAATCGGTGTTGGGGTAGGATTCCAACATGTTTGATACCAAACATGGCCATTTTTGGTGCAGCTAATATATAATTAGACATCTCGTAAATTACTTGATGTCCACAGTGTTGGACTTGGCCCTTCTGGCAAGTTCACCCCTAGAACTTTTTGCGTTTTTCCTAGCCTTTTTCCTATGTTGCATTATTGGTTTTAGGCCTCTAGGCGCTTTCACAGTGTCCCAGTGGAAAGTGCGTGCGCTCTGTGTATGTTTTAGTGAGACTGACCTGCCCTCCCATAGGAATGTATGGGGGATCTGAGTGACCGTGTTAAGTCCTGATGTGAGAGGAGTGCAGGGTCGAGTTTGGTATGTGCGAACTCGTGACATTGAATGCTGCGCAATGATGTGTGAGGCGCTGCTGTGTCTAGTGTAGAAGTGCCGCTTCTGGAAGCTGGCATGTCTGTGTAATAAATGTGCAGTGACTGTCTGGCTTGTGATTGGCTGGTGTGTCTGGCTCCAGGAGTCAGGATGGGTCTGCCCCGGTGGTGAGTGGAGAGATCTGCAAGTTGATGGCAGGGAGGAGTACACCTGGGACCTGAATAGGGCTGGGCTTTCCCTCCACAATGCTGGCTCCACCCCCTGTGGTGCGTCTGATGTCCCTGGCCTGTCCTGTGAATAGGGAGAGGGGCTGAGCAAAACAAAGTGTTTAGGAACCAGTTGCATCTGGTTCGCCCCTTCCCTGCACCTTTGGAGACAAAGGATTCTGTGTATAAAAGAGGGGCTGTGACCCCATGAAAATGTTCTTGTTCTTGTGTTCTGACTCGAATCTACCAGGGGCGGGCTGCTGCTGGGGCCCAGGGGAAGGCTTGCCTCCCTGGGCCCTGCCCAGCCCCTGGATGCCTGGAGGACTTCTTTTGGGGTCCCTTCTGCCCTGCATTTCCCTTAATTCCTAGGGACTCATCATTTTTGATTGCTGAGGACTTGTGCTTTTGGGGCTGGGGCTCCTTGCGCCCTGTGAGCGCTTTACTCTGTTTGAAAGACTTGCTGCTTTTTGAAAGACTGGCTATTATCTAAAAGGAACTTGTGCTCACAGCAATCTCCAAGGGCCTGGAAGCGAGCTGGCCCCCTGACCTGAGTCCCAGGAACATTGGACTCTGCCTGCCTGCATCTGAGCCGTGAAGAAATTTCTGAACTCTTCCCCTGCTGCTGGAGCCGCCCCAAGTGCGTCCCGTATCTCTGGACTGCTGCGAATATCGTCCTGTGCCTGCCCGCCCCGTGTGACCCGCTGTGACTACGAGCCGTACTCGCACCGTGTCACTGGGCTGCCCACACCCGCTTCGCCCTCCTCTGGAGGGCGCACTGTTCTGCCTGCCGCATCCCCACTGGCGGGAGAAACTTTAAAAGATCAGCGCACCGCCCCCGGAGACGCCTCGTACGCCGAAGTGTACCCTCTCCCCGACGTCGCGCTACAAAAAGAAGAAGCATTTCCCCGCTCAGACGGGCATCTCCTGAGGTACGTGTCGTACGCCTGAAGCGTACCACTTCGCACCGCATCTTGTCCCCGAGGCCGCACCGCACAAGGGGAGCCACGCTGTTTGCTGAGTACAGGCTGCCCTGTGCCGCATTGCCACCTCTGGGGGAGATTGGTTCCCCAAACGGATGCCTACGCTTGCCTCATCGCGTCCCCTCAGCTGCCTAACCAAAGGTACTGTACCAACTGAACTCTGCCCTGTGCGCACCGGACCCGAGAGTCCGCCCGTGGCGTAGTCCCTTCTTTTGCTGCAATTTAATCCCGCCACGTCCCGCACATTCAATACGACGCGTGTGAGCGCAAAAGAGACGCTTTTGCTATTAAGAAGAAGAAACGCATATCCTTGCATAAAACAAGCTGTATTGGCGCATATTGATTTCAGGAGCCCGTGCGCTCCATGGGGACATGTTTGTTTTCTGAGCCAGATGGCTCCAACGTGGGGCCCATTGATTTCCTCATATTTGACTTCCACAGCTGCGCAGCACTTAGTGCCAGCTGCAGCATTTAGGTCCTGTTCTTGTCCCCAGCTGCCCAGCAAGTAGTGGGCAGCTGCTACGTTTAGGTTCTGGTGCAACCGGACCCTAATGTGATTGAAGTACTATTGGGGTAATGCTTATGGTGTTAGGAAATGTACCGTGTGTAGTATGTTTTGCGCACCCTGTGTTAATGCTTATGGTGTTAGGAAATGTACCGTGTATAGTATGTTTTGCGCCCCCTGGGTTAATGCTTATGGTGTTAGGAAATGTACATTGTGTAGTATGTTTTGCGCACCCTGTGTTAATGCGTGGGGTGTTAGGAAATGTACCGTGTGTAGTATGTTTTGCGCACCCTGTGTTTTATACCTCTAGATATGATTTCTGCATAGGAGGTTGGTTTACCTGTTTAGGTTTATGTTAGGGAGATTATACTTCCTGTGTGATGTACGCCCTTAGTGTAATTATACTTAGGAGGTAGGGTCTAATGCGTTGGACTTGTGAGAAATTGCATAATGTGTTTATGCCCCTGTGATGTATACAGGATAGGTTTTATACCTGATTCTATTGTGATAATGCTGAGGTCATTATTGCGCCAGTAGTTACTGGTTGTGCTCTACAGTTATAATTTGTGTTACAGTTGGTATATGTTCTACAGTTACCATTGGTGATTTGTGCTAATTCTGACAGTGGTCCATGTGGCCCTGTCTTGTGTAAATAGTCCCCTGTAAAATTCTGCCCAGTGCCAGTTGGCACCGTGTAAATTATGTGATTATCATCTAATGTGTTTATTATAATACAAAGGCTATTTTTTATATATAACCTTGTGTGGAGTTTCTTTTGTGGTGGGCCTAGGGTGTTGTTGCTGTGTGCGCGCGCAAACGCTTTACACATTGCCTCCGGGATAAGCCTGACTGCTCGTGCCAAGCTACCAAGGGGGTGAGCAGGGGTTATCTTTGGCGTGTAACTCCCCAGCCCTGACTTAGAGCGGTGGTCTCTGCCTGGCTTTGGCGCAAGCCTTAGCCAACCAGAGATCCCATTTCTAACACACTATATGTATTAAATGGCCGACTGCACTTACAAAATCTGGAGAATCAAATCTGGGGTTTGTAGGGGTGTCCTGCTCATGCAGGGGCACCCTCACGCTTATTTAACCAAGCACCCTGCAATCAGGACTGAAGAGCCTGCCATAGGGGTGACAAAGTGTGGTGACCTCAGATATAAGGAAACTTATATCTGTGGTGCTGCAATTGCAGGCCTGTAGTCACAGTTTAAGTGGACTTCCCTGGGTGGCACAATACATGCTGCAGCCCGGGGAAGACCCCTGGTGTACCTATGTCCTGAATACCTCAGTACCATATACTAGGGACTTTGAAGGGAATACCAGTAGCGAATTGGGAAGGTACAAAAGTACTTATCACTGTCAATTTTAGGGAGAAAGCACAGTAACTGAGGTCCTGATTAGCAGGATCCTAGTCAGACTAGTCATAAAACAGAATAGCACAGGCAACAAATGGGGGTAACCATGAAAGCAGATCCTACTTTCCTACAGAGTACAATGGAGGATGTCTTAGGAGGAATTCCGTGGGTTAAACGTTTAACAGGACGACATCTTGGTTTATGGGTCATCCCAGCAGGAATATGACAGCACATTGAGAGCTGTTCTGGAGAGATTTAGTGATCAGGGTCTTACATTAAGAGAGAGTAAATGCAAGTTTAACCTTACTGAAATTGAGTATCTAGGACACAAGGTAACCAAACATGGTTTTAAAACTAAAGATCAACTTATTAAAACCATTGAGAATCTCCCTGTGCCGGGGTCCAGAGATGATTTAGTTATCTTTTTAGATATGGCAGAATATTACAATAAATTTGTGCCTAGGTTTGCCAACCACATATTTTCGTTGTGGGCTTTGTTGAAGAAGGGGACAAAATGTTGGTGGTCTCCTCAATGTGAACCTGAATGTGATGGCATAAAGAATGCTCTAAGCCATGCACCCTTGTTACAAAGTTTTGATACGTCTGCTCTCTCCATTTTGATTACTGATGTGAGTTCCAAATGGTTAGGGGCGGTTCTCAGGCTGGTGAAAGATGGCAAGGAGGAGTCCATCATGTTTTTGTTTAGGCCCCGAAATCAGATATTCGTTTATCGATAAGGAAGCTTTGTGTATTATTTGGACCATCAAAAATTAAAGAAATGTATCTGTGGAAGTTCCTTCGTAGTCAGGTCAGACCACAAGCCCTTGAAGGGTGTGTTTTTGTAAGAAAAGCCTAGGTCGGTGGAGGCCTTACAAGATTACAGTTTCGTGGTCGAATACATACCTTGTACCCAGAATAGGGTTGCCGATTGCCTTTCTCGTCTTGTTGCTGCCAGTCTGATGGTGAGATTAAGGACATGAAGGAGTTGTGGAAGGACAATGACAGTAACGTCTGTGAAGTCACAGAAGGTTTAGTCAGTGAAGAAGAATGGAGGAACTTGTTAGAGTCTGCTGTTGAGATTTGTGGTGTTTGTAAAATGGTGACTGATGGCTGGTGTGGGATCAATGATGTGAGGCACCCTTATGGTGCATCGCTGCTACCCCAACGGCGGACCTCCAGGGCTTTTGAGGTTGGAACCAGATTGGGATCTCCTCTCTAGGGGATGTTATACATGGTCACATCCTCAAATCATTTCAGGAATTATGGGAGGAATACTCTATGCCTCATTGTCAGTTCTACAAATACCTTCAATTCCGCCACCCACGCCCGCCATATATAACCAATCTCATGACCCTCTCAGAATTTAACCTACTAGAGGGCAGGCTTATTATGGAGGGTTTGAGCGACAATAAAATCTCCAAATATAGCAATCTTTCATTACAAATAGTAACACCACTCTTGAGACCCTCCGGACAGTGGGGCAAGTGGATCTTGGCCCGATTGATAATGACGACTGGACGGAGGCCCTGGAGGCTCCTAGAGGGGCAGCCATCTCGTCGCGCTTACGACTGATTCAATATAAATATCTGCACAGGGCCTATTATACCCGGCTTTGGAGGGTGGGGCTAATAGCACCCCCAGTGTGCCAGCGCTGCGCTAATGCTGAGGGCATTTGCCTGCACACTATATGGACCTGTGATGCCCTAGATAGATTCTGGAAGGGAGCGATTGCGTGTCTCGCCGAGGTCCTGGGGTGGGAGCTTCCTATATCTCCCAGATAGACTTTACTACAAAGCGCTGATGCGATTGGGGGCAACAGATACAAGTGCCACTTTTTATTTTTGATCCTCACACTTGCCGAACGAGATATAGCAAAGATTATGGAGGGCCGATACGCCGCCCCTGGTGGGTGTTTATAAGAGGGGCATGGAATTCTGTATGGGGTTGGACGTGTCTGTCTTTCAAGCATGGGGATCCCCCCAGAAACATACGAAGATTTGGCAGCTGTGGGCAGAATACCGGGGCCTTACCTTGGAACCTCTGTTGTCGAGTGCTAGAACTATTGATGTGGAAGTGCAGTCCTAATGTCGAGATATGTGACATGTTTTATGGTCTGACACTTGGGTACACCAGGCGCCGCCCTGGACTGGATCAAAGAGACACAGACAACTTACATTGCAGTGTGTTGAACTGGTTTGCTTTAATTTATGATGTCATACCGATTTATGCTATAATATACATGTGCATATGTGGTCATTTCCGGCCTTACTATGGCAAGAAACTCAATAAAATATGTCAGGGAAAAAATGTAGGCTTTCAGAAGGCTCTTCACATCCTTCTGTCCCAGGATTTTTTATGGTGTTGGACCTTCAAGGCATATACTTTCTGTATACCAATATCCAGAACTTGCAGAAAATAGCTCCTGACTTTATACAATTGCCCTTCTATAAGACTTGGCATTTTGTTCTGAAGCAACCTACCGCTCTCAATATCAGCGGTTTATTGGGGCCTTACTGCCCGCTAGCCAAATTAGCTCTTAGGAAATGCCAGAACTGTTACTATGATGCAGTTGAGAGCGCTAAAGGTCAGTTTTATGCGGAGCGTATCACTCAATCTAGGAACAATTCAAAGTCCAGAGCTTTTTGAAGCCAGTTGCAGAAAGTAAGGCTGCCCCCGCCTCCAGTTCCTGGTGCAAACAACTCTCTGATTTTTTTATCAACAAAATACAAGCAATTCAGGCCAGTTTGGGGCCAGCTAGTTTGGGCCTGACTGACTATCCGACCCGTGCCGTTAGCGAGCCGGATCGCACACTTATGACCTTGACAGGATTCACGCCCATTCCGCTGGCCGATACTCTGGCCATTCTTAAAGCAGTTACATCAGGATCCCCGTCAGATCCCTGCCTTGCCAGGCAGTTGGCAGCAGTGGCAACGGTAGTTAATCCCGAAGTTAACATCATTAACTTGTCCCTGCAGTCTGCCACGGTGCCTGAGGAATGGAAACAGGCCAAGTTATTACCCCTGTTAAAAAAACCCTCATTGAACCCAGGCACCCTGGCTAGCTACCGACCAATCTCTCTCCTTCCGGCTGTGGCGAAGGTCTGCGAGAAGGCAGTCTTCAAACAGCTGTCTGCGTTTATCGAAACCTCTGGTGCTCTTCACCCGGCACAGTCCGGTTTTATAGCCTCTTACAGCACCGAGACTGTTTTGGTCGAGATAACAGAGGCTATTAGGGACTGTTGTGATTCTAGTGGCAGAGCGGCCCTGGTTTTATTGGACCTCTCTGCCGCATTTGATACGGTTCCACACCGACAGTTGTTAGCTCGCCTGTCTAATATTGGAATTTCAGGCCAGGTGTGGGACTGGATTGAATCCTTTCTGGCCAACAGATCGCAACAAGTGTGGGTCTCGCCTTTTTTATGTACACCTAGAAGCATTACTACTGGCGTCCCTCAGGGCTCTACATTGAGCCCTTTGCTTTTTAATGTGTATGTGACCCCATTATTATACTTGGCGGAAGGTTTGGGTGCCAAAATTCTAGCTTACGCTAATGACACCCAGCTGCTTTTCACATGGAAGAAAGAGCAGACTTCTGTGGAATCAGCTAGAAACTGCCTGATGGAAGATTTTAACTGGCTGTCCTTGGCCCAACTTAAATGTAACAAGGAAAAATCCGAGGTCTTTCTTTTTGGGACCTTCCCGCCACATTTTCGTGATGAATTGTGGCCAACAGGCTTCCCCAAACCAAAAACCCAGGGTAGTCCAGCAAACAACCTGGGAGTTTGGTTCAGCGAGGATCTTAGTTTTCGAACTCAGATTAACAAGCTGGCTGGAGTGTGCTTTGGCACATTGAAGCTTCTTAGGAAATTCCTGCCGCTCCTGCCAAAAGCGGCCATGAAATGGTGACCCGCGCTCTTATTTTGTTGCGGCTTGATTATGCCAATTCTCTTTATATTGGTCTTCCTTGTTATCAGATAAAAAAGCTTCAGACCATTCAGAATGCGGCCGCTAGAATGCTGTTAGGCATTCCGCGTAGCCTTGGAATCAAGCAGTCTCTTCGCGACTTGCACTGGCTCTCTGTTGACCAGGGCATTTTGATTAAGGCACTTACTATCACTCACAGTGTCCTCTACAAGTCCGGACCCTGCTATCTCAGGAGGCGTTTTAATTTCTATAAGCCATCCAGGCTTCTCCGGTCAACAGGCCAATGCCTTGTTGCCATTCCACGCTATCGCCTTGTCAGAACGGAAGGGAGTTCCCTCTCTGTAAGGGCAGCTAGGGCCTGGAATAGTCTGCCCTTTGAGATCAGAAATAATCATGATCTGAGGACATTTAAGAAGCAATTGAAAACCTTACTTTTTAATTAGATGGCTTAGCTCCTACTTCTTCTTCCGCTCACCCCGGCATTGGTCTATCGCGCCGGGACACTTCTGGGTAGCTGTGCGCGTTACAAATGTGTGATAACATAACATAACTAGATACCCTCTGGCCATTTTTGTCAGTATTGAGGTTGAAGACTATTCCAGCTTGCACCTCCTCTCTAAATCAGGGTTCTTGCTTTTAGATGGTCAGTTTTTCCCACTAGTTTCCAAATTCCTGAATGGACTACTGAACAACCTCTAACCAACTCCATTTTGAGTGCTGCAATAGGATCTTGTCCTTTACATTCCTCAAAGGTGCACCTTGAGGTGCACCTTGAGAACATATGCATTCAGGTCTTCACTTAAATATCTCACATGGAAGACATTTCTATTCCTATTTCTTTTGGTGGTTTATTACCCCAGTAAAAAGAAATGGGGCGCCACCGGCATTGTCGGCTTCCCCTCCCTTTGCCATTGTGTCTATAGATGAGTTGTGAAGAGAATGGAACCTTCCTTTCTGTTTTTGTGTGTGTTTTTTTAAACTAAAGGTGTCTCTCGGAGTCACACTTTTTAAAATATTTTTTTATTGGCATGTATCCAAAGGCATACATGTATACCTTTATCAAGGTCAAGACAGCATTCGTCTTTGTTTACATGTCAGTTGTCAAAACCAGTGGCTCATTTGGCCCATGGAATGTGTCCGATATGCCATATAATTAAAACAAACAGAAAATAATAGCAAAGAACAAAAAGAGGCAAGAAACTTTTAACTGATTTCACAGGAGCATCAGGATTCCACAGATGTAGGTAGGCATAGGAGCAGAGGGGAGGGGTGGGGGGGCGGGTCCGTCCGGGATCACAGTCCCTAAGTGGGCTTAGGGGGAACGGTGTCCTCCCTATCAAAAAGGATTCCAGGTGTTTCAATTCAAATCTGACTACTAAGAGTCACTGTACAAGTCTCGTACATTGCCCATCTGTCGGCCCCTGGGAGTGTACAGACCTGGGCCAGAGCCTAACTCTCCCCATCACCCTGTATGTCTCAACTACCAGTTGCAGAGTGTGAGGGGTGTTCCCACTTGGCCACCACCTCGGACCAGAGATCAGCTATTGGTTTCCTGCGTACTCCTCTGGCCTCCTCCCACTGCATTGCTCTCTTCCGCCCAGGCCCCCGGAAAACACACCTCAATGGTATTCTGAAGTGGGCTACTTAGTGCATTAGTTATTTTTGTCAGTACCGGCCCCAGTATGGCTTTAGGCAGGGGAATCCCCAGGTCATCCGCCCAAAATCAGCATCCAGGGTATATGACGCCTATTCTATGTGGTGTCAGGTACGTTCTATGGATATAGTTAAACTGTATGTACTTAAGGCGTGTACTACGTGATACTTTATGTGGGTATGCCAACAACCTGTCCCATTCTCCATCTGTAAGCTCTCTACCCAGCTTGGTGTCCTATTGTCCTCGAAGGGCAATAAGTGGGTTCCTTGCCTGTGCGTTGAGTGCCTTGTAGAACCATGGATTTTGGTGGTTACCTGACCTCATCGTCAACAAAAGTGGAGTGCAGCATGAGTTGGGGATTTCTCTGCTCCCGTCCCCCATAAGTCCCGAAACATTCACGTGAGTACCTAGTATGTGAAAAATTGGGCAAGGGACAGGCAGTGTGAGGTGGTTATCTCCACCAGTGGGATGAGATTACCCATCTAAAAGCAATCACCTGTTTTGACCACCCCAGCCTCTGTCTACATGTTCAACTGTACGACTGCGAAGAAGGAAAGTGGTTCCCTGTGGGGTAACCCTACCAGGGGGAACTCTGTTGCATACAGGGTGTTGGTTTTCAGCCATTTATTACAGCCTTACCAGCAATGAAGGGACACGGAGAGAAGTACATCCGGCTGCTGGCTCCGCAGTTTGGGGTTGAGTAGCTCAGCCAGTAAAGCTCCTTGGTTTGGTTCAGAGTCAGTCAGGCCCAACTTCTCTTGCCCGACCCCATCTGGTGATCCATTGTAGCTGTGCTGCCATGAAATACAAATCAAAATCAGGGGCCCTTTGCCCTCCTCGAGGGGCAGACGGCAGAGAGTGCTGAGCAGAACCCAGTGACGGCCTCCATCCCAAATTAGATCTTGGAGTAGGGAGTCCAGTTTCTGAAAGCAGTCCGCTGGTATCTTCACCGCCAGGTTTGCAGAATGATAAGGCAAACGGGGGAGCATGACTATTTTGGATAATGCTAGATGCGCCATGCGGGTAGTTAATGCGACCTCCAAAAGGATACACAGGGCTTAAGGGAGTGCATCACCACTCCCAGGTTACCTACCCGCAAATCAAATCCAGCTCATGGAAGAAGTGAATGTCCAAGTATTTGAAAGTGCAAGGCCCAGGTGATATAGGTTTTGCATCCAACTTGTCTAGGGGTGTCATGGACCACCGAAAACAAGCAGGTTTTGGCTCGATTAACTCAAAGGCCCTAGTAGGACCCATACTCATCCATTGTCCGCAACGTGGGAGCAAAGTCTTCCTCCCCATTCCACAGATAAATGATCAGGTCGTCTGCACAGAGAGATATAATCTATTCTCTCCCCTCTACCACTGTCCCCATGCCTTTACCAATCATCCGGAACCACTCTGCCAGCAGTTCAATTACAATCTCAAAGAGAAGGGGGTGATAACGGGCATCCCTGTCATGTGCCTTGTATATCATATTGGTCCAAGATTGTGCTGCCTGTCTTGACTCTAGCAGTGGTTCTCGAAGTCACACTTAGTGTACTTGCTTCATTCTTTCCTCCACGTCACTCCTGCTACTCCAAAAATGAATAGAGATTACTCAGGCTAGTTCCATGGAGGGACCTCGGTCATTCTATCCAAAGGACAAGGGGGTATGGGTATGTAGAACAACCTCATCCTTGAATTGCAGGCTGCTCGGTTGCTGATGGGTTGTGCTGTTTATGACATTTACATATGATCATGTATATTCAACAATCCCATGATTGATGCTGGTACTATCTCCCTCAGCCCGTCACTAACCCGGTTTGTCTGCGATGCACTCATAGAAAAATGAGGTGCATCATCTTGTTCTTAGTGTACTGGGGATGCGCGTCCCCCCCCCACACACACACACACATCGGTTTACTCTATTTCCTGAGTTGCCGCATATTCCTGCAATCATACCTTATCACATGTTTCTAAGTTTGCCTTTCAGTGCGTGTGTGCTTTGTGCACACAAATTAACCAGTAGAACTCATAGTTCAGTACTGAAGTCGGAGGGCTTTTCCAGTTATTCATGTGATTATGGGCATGATGTGATGGTGAATATTATGTGATGGTGAGTGTGAATGTAAAGATGTGTGTGAAGTCATGGTGGATGTGAAGGAAGTGAATATGATGGTGGATGCCATGTTATGTCATGTGATTATCAGTGTTATATTATCTGATAGATGAGAGGTATTTGCAAATGTGATGTGATGCTGGATGTAACTGTGCATGTAATGCTTAATGTGATTGTGTTGCTATGCTCAATGTGGTTGTGATGTGATGCTGGATGTGATTTTGATGTGATGCCAGATGTAATGGCGAATGTGGTTGTGATGTGATGCTGGTTGTGATTTTGATGTGATGCCGGATGTAATGGCGAATGTGATTGTGATGTGATGCTCTATGTGAAATGATGCTTGATGTCATTTTGTATGTGATACTGGAAGCAGTTGTAATGCTGCATGTGATTGTGATGCTGGATGTGTTTATGAATGTGAAGGTGGATATGATGTTTAGATGTGATTCTGGAAGGGATGTCCTGGTATGATCTTATGATGATGAAATACTATTTTGCATGTGACTGATTGTTGAGTACGATGTTATGATACAATGTTATGTTAGATGTGAATTTGAATGTCATATTGTGATGTGATATTATGTGGATGTGGTGGTGGATGTCATGCTGGTGTGATGTTAGGTTGTGATCTTGGATGTGATTTCGTAGGTGAAGTTACGATGGTTGTAATGTATCTGGTGCTGGGGTCTGGTGTTATGTGGAACCTTCGAAGTGATGTTGGATGTGATGTTATGTTGACAACCGGCTGGCCTTTGAGGGGAGAAGCTGCCAGAAGGCCCTTCTCAGTTAGTGAGGGAGAGTGCTGCACAAATCCGCCAATGCCTCCAGAAAATAAAACACAACCTGGCGGCCAGCTCTAGCCCAGGGGCATCAGATGTCCTAATACTTGACTTGTTGTTTGCTACTTAAAACATTTCAAATACCATTAGCCCAGCTCCTGAACTCTTGTACTGCATGTATCTGTTTGAGACAGTGGTGCTCTCTTGACCAGGTAGGAGTTTCTACTAAAACCATTACAAAAGACAACTCAGTGATCTAAAATACCCCCAGAATCTACACACTTTGTGAATGCTTATTTGTTCTCCTAATATATTTTCTAGCAGGAGCGTGGGACTTATAAGAAAGGGTAGCCCAGACAAAGGAACCTTGGCTTCCTCCTACTTGTGACTTTCTTATACATAAATGCCTCTATGTATGTTGTCAGTCTGTGTTTGTGTGATTGACTCTGCATACTTCCGGAAGGAGGGCCGGCATTACTCTTCCCACCATGATATTAAAGGAATATTCAATCAACGCCCTCTCAGAACTGCCTGACAGTTCAAACATGCAGCTTCTTAGCAAATATATTTGTTTTGTTAAATGATCCATTTAGCATTTCCAAAACAGTCTCAAAGAGAGAACCCACTTTTGTGCAGTGGGTCACTACGTTAGCTCACTGTGTGAGTTCGGAGATGTGTTTATGATCCACCAATGCTGGTTAATGATTGATTTTATATGTAGGAAATCTGTAGCATTATTGTAACTGACAACTTGTGCCATATGTTTGCAAAAGGAAACTACAATGGTGATGTGTTACGTTGTCTTTATAGGACTCCCATAATCCTCAGATAGGGAAAACTATCGTTCATGGTGCAGTGTACACATTTTTAAATAGCACGGACTTCAGTAGTAATTCAGTTTCAGTTAAAAAGGCAAATGTACCTTTTTTCTGTTCCTTTTTGTCGCTGCTGAAATATCATTCAGATGTATTTATACACATCTTTTAAAAAATGTTTAATTTAGTATGTATTTGTTAATGAATATGTGGCATGATACTTTACAATTAACTTTTTGCCAGAACCTTTTAAATAATTACCACTAATTTTGGAGTATTCCTGGAACATACTTTAAAAAACTCAAATACCCGTATTCTCCTATACATTCAACATCCAGTGCACAGTATACCAAGGTTAATGCAAGTCCTTCATAAACACGGTGAGGCACCTGATTTTAATGTCAGTTGGGACAAGGGCACTTATATTCCAGGTGATGGGGCCTGCCAACCCATACTCCAGAGCATACCCCAAATGCGTCATGTGTGAGACCCTTTCCCAGAACTAGTTTTGAAAGGGGGAGTTCATCATTTCCCTGGAAACACTTCAGTGGTGTGCCTATAGCTTTGACCCAGGGAAGAAAAATTCTAACATCTTGGTTTTGGGCAGAGGGATGCACTTTGGCATTGTTTAGTGCCAAGCCCCCCAGGAAGTGAAGTTAGAGTGGGGAAGGTTAGCCGTGGGAATTGTACTCCTATTGGCCAGGGAGTCTCCCCGACCCACAATCTAGTGCCAAGCATAAAGGTGGCACCCCTGGCCACCATCTTCAGAACACTGCTGGACTCTTGGAAAATAGGACTGTACTTGCTTAACCAAAGGACTAGAACTCTGAAGAAGGATTGAGCCTGCTGTTTTAACTGTGTAGAGAAACCTGTTACCACTTGAATCCAGGACGTTAGAGTGTACTCGTTCCCCCTCAAGATTGCAAAAGAGGACACGTTTTTCTGAACTTTCAACTAAAAAAAACAGAGGCTACCACAGGACCGCCACTAAACCGAAACTGCTGTTGTGGCATTGCTGATCAGATTCACCCTGCTGGTTTGCCCTACTGAAAGCAGCTTGATTTCCAGAAATGTTTTTAGGTCCCAACATGGAGGATTTCACTGGGACCAACGTGGAGCAACACCTCGTTGTTGTCAACTCCTCCGTCAGATCCAGCGGCAGCCTGCCTCCCCTACGATTAAACTTCTCAAGAAAATACGCTAAGTCAGAAGGTAAACTTTTAATCTGACAAATTCTGGCCCAATAGCCAACCCGCTCTCTATATTGGTCGGTCTTAACTTGACTTTGACCCTGTCTAGCATGACCAGATACCTGTGGTTGGCACTTTGCAGCACTAGAAATCTCTTCAACTCCTAATAGTCATATTTCCTGTTCCCCTATATCTGATTTTGTCATTTTAGGGCCCAATTCACAGAACTAATTTAAGACAAAATCCTAAACTTACTACCTAACTTTAAGACTTTTGGTATTCACACAAGGCATTTAGGAGTCCTAAAGTTAGGAGTCCTAACTTCTGTGAATACCGAAATGAGTAAGTGCCTTCTGTGAATACCAAAATGTGTAAGTGCCTTCTGTGACTACCAAAATGGTAGTAAGTTTAGGATTTTGTCTTAAGTTAGTTCTGTGAATCGGCCCCATAGTGTCTATTTCCTTATTACATTTAACTATTTTTACAAATTGGATTGGGATTTTTATTGTGTTGTGTTTTTGACTTATTAACTTCTTTGGCACTGACAAAAGCTTTACAGGTGTTTCCTTCAACTTAAGCCTGACTGCTCTGTGTCATTTATACCCAGGACTGGGAAAAGGTTTAAATTAAAGTACCCTAACTGGACCTGATACAGAATAGTGACATTATTACTTGGTGAGGTCTCAGAACTATCCTGACTAATAATCCACACTGACCATATTAAATCCTTTAAAAAGTAGCGTTAGATTCTGAATTCAAAATACTAAATTTCCTTGCTAACTGTAAATTCATCAGTCCATAAATACATATAAAGGAGATCTAGGCTTCCTACCAGAGTTCAGCCTTTTGGAACCGTAGTTCACTATGAACCGTTTTGAAGGGAAGGAATTAGATATGGAAAGGATCTGGGGGCAATAGAAGACAAGGAATGGATTCAAACCAAAATTGCAGCCAAAGAGTTGACAATGTGAGTTAGAAATCACCTGATTCAAGTATTTTCACTGAATATATCACACTCCTGAGAAAATCTGGAAGATGGGTAGAAGCGAGAGTCTGAACTACCTATGCTCTAATAATATCATAAGCTCCTACATTTCTACTGTGTGGGAATGCCCGATCGTTCAGGCTTGTGCCTGCATACATGACACTCTTCATTTGGTTACCAGAAATCGACTCACTGGAAACCCTAAAATCGCGCTATTGGGCATAATTGAGGGTTGGGACAGATCACGGGGAGCATGCCTGTCAGTAGTCGTTGGCCTAACCTTTGCAAAACGCAATACTGCACATCATTGGCGGTTGACTCGAGCATGCCATCAAGTGAAACACTGAGTCACATCTAAAATGAAATTAAATTAGGGATTTATAAAGCGCTACAAAACCTACAGGTGTCTAGGCGCTGGATAGACCAGTATGCAGTCATATTAGGAAGATGTGTTAATAAATCCAGGTTTTTAAACGCTTTCTGGATTGAAGCAGGTTAGGTTAATTTTAGATCGAAATGGGCAGGGAGTTGCAGAGTTTGGCAGTGGTGTAAATGAAACTTTCTTCTCTTAGAGATAACCCAGCCTCCCCTACACCCTTCCCTTTCCATTCTGCAGCTTTCTCAATCAATCAATCAATATTGACTTTATTTTGTCGAAAAGCCATAAAAGTATAACATCCCAAAAATTAAACCATTGGTTAGAATATATAACATCTAATTACGATTTTCAATAAAACATTCCTATTTTTTAAAAAAACAGATCTGTACAATGATATGGTATTACTTGATATGGTTTGGTATGCCAAGTCAAATTTAGATGAAGAAACTATTTAGATCACATTTGAAAACGTAAGAGCAAATTACAGTGTTACGTAATTAAATAATTTTATTCCATACAGGGGTACACCAAGTTACTTAAGATTTTAAAAAACTATTTCCTAGACCTCCCAAATTGAACGAGCTTGGCAATCACAATAGATTCACTTGCTTTGTACTATTTCTATACAATTGGAGATTAGTTGTAGATAGCACCTTTGCTCTTAAATTCCATGCCCAGTGCAAGTATCTGGAAATGGCAAACACAATTTGCTCTTTCGTGTCACTCTTTTACAAACATTTGCACCTCTAAATAGTGTCTCACACCCAAGATTTTATATAATGCAACAATCCATTGTTTCCTTGGTAGGGTGTAATCGGGGCAGAAAAAAAGGAAGTGTGTGTTCAGTTTCTAACTGTTGTGGACAATGAGGGCAAGAAATCGTAGGGCTCACCCAGATTTATCCCACTTAGATGTCAAAGATCTTAACTGTAGGGCACAGATCTAAACTGCACATACAAGTGTTTAACCTGAAATGGCCGGATTCTGTCCATATAATGTTCGAAACTGGGTGTACATTTATGAAGCAAAAACTGTCCTGCCAAAATACTTTCCTTTTGTTCATTCCACATCTGTCCCAACACATACTCCGCATAATTACTTTTCAGTGTTTGGTTAATTCCTTTAGTTATAGTGGTAGGAGAATTCCATAATGCACCTATTTTTACCATCCCACATAGATGCTTAATGTGTCTTAGCCATGGTGTACGGGCCTCTTTATCACATGCAATTAATTCCTTTAGGGATTTCCTGTAGGACGACAATTCCCCAGATGACCATAGCCTCACCCACTACAAAAATGATTTTAACGCAATTGGCAAGTGAATGCTGTTGAGGGGAATGGTAACATCTCAATGGCAAGAGGGAAGTACTTATTGGTAAATTAAATAGGGCCCTAATGAATGGGTTTTCTGCCCTCGTTAGGATGGTTACATCGTCATATCCCTGCTCCATAGGTGGCTGCTGACAAATCCATGACCCTATATATCCTATATACCTATGCTGCTTTCTCTTTTCAGACGTCCTTATTTATGTCAAATGTTTAAAAAAAATCTTGTTTTCAGTCATTGATTAATTTGATAAAAAAAACAAAAGTGCAGGGACCCAACCAAAGGTTTTCTCAGGAGCCCACCTCTGATGCTGCCGAATGCTGGGAGTGCTGAAGTCCAACTATGCCTTGTCTTGATTCCACCTCATTCATCTTTTTTTCACCACCCTACACTCCCTATCTCTAAATCTGACTCTTGCATGTTCTTTTGCATCCCCTCTTAGCCCCTTCTTCCCCAGCCACGCTGCCCGTTTTAATTTACATCGGAGTCAGCGTCTGGTCTAATCTTCGGTGGAGCTTCTTCCGCTGCGCTCAGGTGCTCATTGGGAAGGTTTGGGCTCCAGTCTTGAAGTCGGCCTATCTTCTCTGTATGCTAGTTGCACTAGTTCCTTGCCAATTTGTAGCAGGACTAAGAATACTATTCACTGGCCTAAAGCCTCCATACAATTGTCTGTGAGGGAATTAGAGATACGGGCTGTCTACTCAGTGTGCGGTCCCTACAACAAAAATGCACTTGGCATTCTAGAATTACTCAATGATGTACAACTAGATGTGTTGTTTCTATCTGAAACCTAGTTATCAGAAAGTTGGGCCTCGGATATCACAATGACGATTCCTCAAGGTTATGGTATGCTCCATTGCGACAGTCTGGGCAGGAGAAGGCAATGTGAAGCAATTGCTTTCAAACAGTCCCTCTGATGCTCCTCATTTGATGTTACAGAGCTTCAGGGCAAGGAACCACTAGTTTTTGTCTCTCACATCCTGCTAAAGAAAACCTTAGCCAGGATTTGAATTCATCAACCACCGGTTATGCTGGAGGATTCTTGGCATCCGTGGATGAATGATTGTCCAAGTACCTTTTGAAATAATCCAGCTTTTACCCTGTTGGGAGATATGAATTTTCACCTGGATAATATTTCAGATACACTTAGTCGATTTCTCCTTGAAAATATGTCCACTTGAAGCATGAAACAGTTAGTAAATCAACCCACCCATTCTGCAGGTCACATTCTTGACCCTAATTGGAATAGCTGTCAGACCAGGGTCTCAGACATTCTTATGAACGATTGGTCAGACCATGCCACGATTTATTTTAACATTGAAGGTGGAAGAGGGATCAATAGACATAAGAATTATTTCTCCTCATCCCCATACAAATTGGTCTAAAACATCGACTGAAACTTTTAACAGCCACTTTTGGCTCTAGTACCCCAAGAGTGTGTGGGGATATTGAGGTGGATTCTCAGACACATACTGTGGCGCCGATTAAGGAGAAATCTAGCACAGCTAATAGCAGGCATTCATCTACCCTATGGTTCAATGATAAACTCAGAAATCTGCATAAGCTTTGTAAAAAAAACTGGAAAGAAGCTGGAAGAAAGACTACATGCCGGCAGACAAAGAACGCTATAAACGTGCACTGAAAGATTATTGCCAAGCAATTAAAAGGACCCAATTTGACATCTTTGCTAGAAATGTGGCGGACTCTGGTTGCAGGTCCAGAGATGTTTGAAAAATTGTAAATTCACTCATCCTGATGCACTTCAATTACCATTAGAGGCCTCTCCAAAGCTGTGCTCACAATTATCAGACAGTGTTGATAATAAAATCAGGGGTATTGTGGAGGCATTTACAGGAACCGAGGGCCCTCCGCAGATGGTTGGGACAGCAGAGCAGCCTTCAACCTCCACACAGATTTCGGCTTGCTTCCCTCCATGAGTTTATTCCCTTTTTGCCGCATGAATCGGAACAAGCATTAAAAGCCTGCAAATTCGGATCACCTGATGAGCCATGCCCACCACATATCCTTGCAGCTAACTGTACAGCTAATAACCCCATTCTTAATCCTCTCCTAAACTGCTCTTTAAACTTAGAACAGTGCCTGACTGTTGGAAACAGGCTAAACTAAACCCAATGCTAAAGAAACCATCAGCTAATAGGTCTGTGTTGGCTAATTTTCAACCAATTTTACTGTTGGCGGCTTTCTCTGAGATTTTGAAGAAGTGGGTTAATCAGCAACTATCAGAACACCTTGAACAAAACCAGTTATTACACCCTTCCCAATCTGGTTTTAGACCAGTTGTCAGCACGGACACCGCTCTTTTAGAGGTCTCGGACACCATTAAACCGGCGGTGGACCAGGGGAAGCAGGTGACATTCGGCGTTCCCCAAGGCTCGGCTTTGAGCCCAACACTGTTTAACATGAATGACAGCTTGCTGTGCTAATCAAAGCCTTCGTCATACAAGTGGTGTCTTAAGCTTAACACACAGATTGTCCTCATGTTAGACAGGAATGTTCCCAATCCTTAAATAACTTCGAATCATGCCTCTCAGCTGTTCCAGTGGATGCATTTGAGCAATCTACAATGCAACCCTAGTAAAACAGATTCTGTTATTTGTTACACCTTCCCCTGCATGGTATGGCCACTGTTGACCCAGCCATGGCCCACCTCCGTGAACCCGTACTTCTGTAGTAAGGAATCATGGGGTAGTGTGACAATAGAACTTATTTTAACGCAGGGGGCAGTGCTGTTGAAGGCATGTGCCATAGATCCCTAAAATCTTTGAATTTTGTTTTTGTTTCTTCTACCTGGGAAGTATCAGAAAAAGATAGTTCAGGCCCTTGTTACTTCTTGGCTGGACTATGTGAACGCCCTCTTTTGGGGCATATCAGCTGAAAAGATTGCAGCTCGGTTTCTACTAAAAGTGCCTAAAGGAAGCCATATTCAGCATCATTCAAAGAATTGCACTGGCTTCCCTTCAAGGAGAGAGTGTGGTTCAAAGGACTCATGCTAACTCACAGAGCCTTTTGCCAATCAGGGCCACAGTACCTGATGAAAAGGATTATGCTGTGTCATCCAGGCCAATCTTGGCACTCCTCTGATGCTTTGCTGGCGGTGGTCCAAGGATGATGAGGAAAAAATGGGGTGGCTCCTCCTTTTCTTTCCTTGCCGCCACTGCTTGGAACTCACTCTCTTAGCATCTTCGGACAATAAAGGACAAGCTCACCTTCAAACGTCATCTGAGGACTTGGCTATTTGAAAGTACATTTAAGTAACATCTTTCAGCACTGATAGCCTACAAGCCAAGCTAGCACCGTAACACTCATTGAGTAGCTGTGTGCTCTATAAGACTGCTTTCTCACTTTTTTGTCTATATTTTTCTTCTGCCATCCTTTTCCCATTTCTGCCTTTCACTCTCCTGCTCTAGGTCAAAGTTAGATTATGAAAAATAAGCACTGGGCATCAACATTAGAGTTTGTGCTTACCATCTAATATCATCAGCACAAATTAAGAACTATATTTGCTCAGAAGAAGATTGGTGACACTGTGTTTAATAAAAGTGACATTTGCATGGTTTTATTTCAGGATGCTGTGTTTTTGGCATCTAGGAACAGTACTGCCCATCTCAATTGTAATTTTTCATCAACATTTGAAGAATGAAGCCATGCAAGGACTCAAACATACGGTTGGGCGGAATTGGTTGGATTTGATTTAGTGGAATGCCATGGAATTGCATTTAAATTCCACAAGATTCCATGGAAATCTGCGACAGGGCGGAGCAGGCATTTGGCACTATTTTCTTAGTGCAAAATGCACCATCGCTTCCAAAAATGGATGCGAGGATGCATTTTGCACAAAGAAAATGGCGCAGCCAAAAACACCACTCGGCGACCTTACATACTCTGCAGTAACTACAGCAGGGTATGTACGGGCATCGCTTGTAAGTGCTATGCTGGCTTCCAGACTTTAGAAACCACTGCATATCACTCTGCAGTGCTTACTCCTCGGCACCCTTACTTACTTTGCAGTAATCACTGCCGAGTATGTAAGGGCCCTGGGGAGGATGCACTACTGTGCTGTCAAGTTCTTTTTTTTTTTGTATATGTTTATTGAGAAGTACATGTCAGTTTATAAACAATACATTAAAAAAAGGAGTAAAAACAAATCAAATTATGGCCACACAATTAATTACTATCAAATGTTACCTTCTCAGATTTTTAAATATAAAAAAGATAGTACAGATATCTAAAGATACAATAGTTGAGGTACTCATAAAACCTGGAAAGGAAGAAATAGGAAAGGTGGACTAGGGAGATGATAAAGATAGTATACACTATGTAGTAAACCATGTATTATAGATAGTTGGAAGATAGTAGCGATAATATCATACAAATATAATATTTCAAGTGAAGATATTCCCACTAACTCAACAGTTTCAAATAGGTGAACAGTAAGTCCTAATGAAAAAATTTCCTAGCTATCGTAACGGAAAGTTTTAATTCTATTAAGGACTCGGAGGCGAGGATTATGCTATTCTTTCTCCACTTTATTGAATAGCAGCCATTTTAAGTCAACAAGAACCAAACTACTATTCCCCTGGAACATCGGGAATACAGAAGAAAAACAATAGAGTGTCCATAGGTAGAGCGTCGTCTTTCCTCTGCAACAATCACAGGGCTCCTGTATGGATATAGTCCTCTGTTACTGTCCAGTCCCCCTCTTTCGTCGCTGTAGGTCAGCCAGCCAGGAGGCTTTATGAATCTGGTTTACCAGAATCGCCTGAAGAACAAAACAGAGTATAAGCGACAGCCATGGCTAAGGCTTCACCTGTAGGGGAAACAGTACAACAAAGCAACAGCAAACAGGTTGTAAATAAGACTAAAAGAAACTGTTACTTAACCTGATACGAGGGTGGGAAGGTGTCACGGAGAAACGAGAACCCTGGGTGGGATAATCCTCGCCTCCGAGTCCTTAATAGAATTGAAACTTTCCGTTACGATAGCTAGGAAATTTTCATTCTATGTCAGGACCGGATGCGAGGATTATGCTCGTTTAAAGCTTGCTCACCATCATATCAATAATCGGTTTGAAGTAAAACCGCTTAAAGGTAGAGTCTGAAGACCAGTCTGCTGCATTCAGAATGTCTTCCAGACGAGCTCCCAGGGTAAATGCCTTAGAGGCCATTGCTCTTCTAGCGGAGTGAGCACCAAAGGCACGAAGATCAATTCCTGCTTCACCCACCTTACCCAACGGGCAATGGTGGGAGAAGAGACCGCTTTGTGGGGCTTCTTGAGCGCAATAAGCAACTGTTGTTCGCCCGGCGGGCGAAACTCTTCTGCCATATCCTCGTACGCTTTGAGACAAGAGACCATGCACAATTCAGGAGTATCTGGAAAAGCAGCTTACGAGACGGACTTCGTCCCACATTTCGTCCGTCTGCGAATCGTGAAAGTGACCCCCGTGGGAGAAAAGGTCCTGCTGGAAACATCCAGGGCCCTAACGTCAGAAACCCTTCTGCAGGAAATAAGGCACAGAAGCATTGCTAAATTCACCGACAGTTCTTTCTTTGAGAGGAACCGGTTAGGTTGCCAGGAAAGGAACAGGTTCAAAACTTGATTCACATCCCAGAGTCTGGAATAACGAGGCTCAGGAGGCAGAGAAAGGCGAATGCCCCGAAGAAGACGACAAACCAACGGGTGCTCGCCCACCGGAGAACCGTCCACCATAGTATGACCCGCCGAGATGGCGGAACGAAAGGTGTTAACGGTTCTATAAGCCAAACCCTCCTCCGCCAGACTGGCTAAAAAGTTCAAGATGGAAGTCACATCTGTTGCCACGGGATCGTGACTCCGTCGCATACACCAACACCACCTTCTCCAAGTAGAACGGTATTGTTTGATGGTGCTATCCGCCCATGCCTTTGACATGAACCTCTCAGCCGCTCCCGAAAGGCCCGGGACCGCCCAGAGTCCCCTGTAATCCGCCACGCCATCAGAGAGAGCGAACCCTGCGTAGAAGAGTAGGAAAGCGGGGGAGTGGGATTGGAGAATCGCAAGAAAGTTCCAGAAGAACCGGAAACCACACTTGAGACCTCCAAATTGGAGATACAAGGACTACGTCCGCATTCTGGCGACGAACGTGGGCCGAGACCCTCGTGAGCATGGCGAACGGGGGAAAGGCATAGCCTCGTTCGTCCCCCCAGGTCTGAAGAAATGCATCGGTCTGTGCCGCCAGGGGATCCGGTCTCCAACTGAAGAACCGGGGAAGTTGGTGGTCTAGCCGGGAGGCAAACAGGTCGACTGAGAATGGACCCCAGAGACTCTGGAGGTCCGAGAAGACCCCTGGGTGTAATTTCCACAGGCTCCCGTCTTAAAAATGACTAGAATGAAAAACCGCTACCTGGTTGTCCTGACCCGGCAAGTACTCTGCCCTCACGGACATGTGATGGTCCAGGCAGTACTGCTAAAAGTTCGCCGCCATGTCCGAGAGCGCTCTCGACCTCGTGCCCCCGAGATGGTTGATGTACCGGACCGCCGATACGTTGTCCATCTTCAGCAGTTCACAGGACCGATCGGAATCCTTGGTCCAGCATTGAATCGCGAAAGATCCCGCCAAGAGCTCCAGACAATTGATATGCAACTATTGCTCTTGTGGTGACCATACACCGCCCGTCGTGAAATCGCCGCAGCGTGCGTGGACCTGCTGGCGTCGGATTGGCTAACGATATCGGGCGCGGAACCAAAAATCGCACGCCCATTCCAGGCCTCCATGTTGGAGCGCCACCATTGAATCTCCTCCCTGGCCTCCGCCGAGAGGGGTACTTTCCGAAAGTATGAGCAGCCCTTGCGAAGGTGATAAGCCTTGAGGCTGCAGGGCCCTGTAATGGAGTGGCCTGGGAAATATGGCCTGAATTGATGCCGACAGCAAACCTACGAGGCGGGCCAGCTGCCTGAGAGAGAGTTGATGTTGCGCCAGGGCCCTCCTAAGTTCATGACGAATCTTCGCCAACTTGCGGGAGGGAAGACTGAGAGTTGCCGCCACTGAATCGATCAAAAAACCCAGGGAGATGACTCTTTGGGACGGGATGAGCGTGGACTTTGCTTCGTTGATCACGAAGCCCAGACTTTGGAGCAGGTTGACTGCTGTCTGGAGCTGACGAGTCAAGGTCGAGGGACACTGTGCCATCTGCAAGATGTCGTCCAAGCCGTTCGATCACCGGACGGAGAACCTTGGTGAAGCACTAAGGAGCGGAGGACAGATCGAAAGGAAGGGTGGCGAACTCGTATGTGTTGTCTCGCCAGTGAAATTGTAGGAATCTCCGGTGAGGGGGAAAAATGGGCACAGTCAGATACGCGTCTTTGAGATCGAGATACACCAGCCAGTTGTGCGGCCTGAGTAGATCGCGAAGAAGATGGATACCCTCCATCTTGAAGTGGCGGTAAACCAGCCACTCGTTGAACTCGCGCAAGTTAATGAGGGGTCTTTGACCCCTGTCCGCCTTGTCCACAACAAGCAGGTTGCTGATAAAACCCTTATGATGGGGTAGGGTTTCCACCACAGCCCCTTTGGCCAGAAGAGAACGCACCTCTTGATGACCAGCGCGGCGTCGGCAGAGGAAAACGTGAGAGGCCGGGGCGGAAACGGCTGGAAGGGATCCCCGTGAAACTCTATGTGAAACCCTTACACGGTTTGGAGAACCCACGCATCCCCCGATCCCCCGTAAGAGAAGTCCAGGCTGGGAAAAAACGAGCCAGACGGCCCCCCACCTTTAGAAGGGAAGAAGGGAGAACACTCACCGAAGAGCTGGAGGCGCCACCGCCTCTACCGCCTCTGTTCCTTCCTCGACGTCCTCTCATAGGGTAAAAGTTACCGAACCGGGCTTGGTCCTGGTAATGTCCCTGGTTGGAGCCTTGTCCTCTCTGTTGGTTAGGACGGCCGGACGAGCGGCCACTGCCTCGGCCGGCCCCACGGAAAACCCGAGGGCGAAACACCTTCCTGATAGAAGATTGTGCCCTGTCGAGAGACGTAAAGGTGTTGACAAAGCGTCCCAGTTCCTTCATAAAAGGTTCGCCGAAGAGGCCTCCTTGGGCGACAGGGCCTGCCTCGGAATCTGCCAAATCTCCCAGCTTGGGATCCACTTTGATCAGAAGGGATCTGCGCCGCTCAGTTGAAATGGCGCAGTTGGCATTCCCGAGAAACACCACGACGCGTTGGGCCCAGGAGGATACAGTCTCTGGTGGAATCAACGACCCGGAGGATTTGGCTTCCTCCGCCATGTCTAGGATTTTGTTAATGGGTCTCAAGGCGTCCAGGAGTTTGTCTTGGCAAGCCCGCCAAGACCTGTCGATGCCCTTTTTCGGATCTTTAACAAATTTTTTAAGGAATGTGGCCATGCGTGGGTCGATGTCAGGGGTGGCCGCCACTTTGTCTGGTAGAGAGGGTCGAGGACACTCCGCCCTAAGACAGTTCCGAACTGTGGCCTCTAACGGCTGGCGGATACGGCTGGCGACATATAGAGCGACCTTGTCACAGGGCGCCCATTCTGAGGACCTCGGGTGTAGGATGTCTTCGGGGTTCAGTATATCTGCGCAGAGGTTCCCATCTCCGGAATCAGGCGCAGAGCCTGCAGAGCGTTCGGGACGTGAAGGGCCAGCAACATTAGTATCATCCCCATGATCGGGGTCCATAGGAGCATAGGGCGAAGTTGGAGTGGGATTACTTGCCAGGAAAGCTTGCTTCAAGCGAGGCATCCAAGTCCACCCCTGTCTCTTTGGGGCGTTTAGCCAGCGGGGGTTGTGGGTCAGCAGGGGCACCACTGGAAGGAAGAGAGTCTGGGATGGCCTGTGTTGCTCTGGCTAATCTATCGCAGGCCTATTCAATTTTCTGGGAGAGGCGATCCTCTAGGGGCCCCATAGCCTGTTCAACTGCTTTATAGATGGATGAGTCTACCGCATCGTAGAAGTCATCGTCCCACGGCAGCGCGGCGAGTGGGTCCTCATCCCACTGGTCATCCTGATAAGCGTTGTCCTCATAGGACTCCATAGCCAATGAGAGCAAATAAAATAATTGAGGGCTACCTCAAAATATGGGGGGCTGGGTGGCAGCCTACACTTGAGGCTAGCAGAACTTGCAATCGGGAACATAGCCCTGGCCCAACAGCCCAGGTGCAGAAAATATAAAAGGGCGACCTGTCAAATATGGGCCCATCAGGAAATAACCTGCAGTACTGACTCCTCAGAGTGTTATGACAAAGGCCTAAATACGGACCCCCAAGCGGGACAAAGTCACCAGCACTCAATCGACAGTCACAGACCACACAGGTGTTCAGGGGCGTTCAGTAGTAATAACCACCTAATGGCAGTGAACAGACCGTTCTCCAGTGTCTTGGCAGGTCAAGGCTCAAGCCCGACGATGCGTTCCCGAGATTAAACAATGCGCGGAATGTGCGCAATCTCGGGAATGCGCGTTGGGAGTGGGACGCACAAAGGCGCCTTCAGGCGGCCGGCAGAGCCCCCCGCGAGCCGCACCAACTGCGCAGCCGTTAGGGAGGAACGCTCCCACGGCTGTAAGCGAGTCCGCCGAGTAGCGGCGGATTTGCAGCAAGATGCGAAACAAAGAAACAAACTGAAATCAGGGAAAAGCGCAAGGCACGTGCCGGTAATTACCGGCGCACGTCGAGCGCTTGACGAAAAGGATGACTGAATCCTCCTCACACAATGATCAAACACGCGCCGCTACCGGGCGTCATACACAGAAATAGAAGCGCGCGCTGGCGCTGACAGTGCATAGGGGAAAAAACGTAGTCAGTAAAACCCCATAAAGGCAGGCATACAACAAACTCATCAGAAAAAATTAAATGAACAGAAACATATTATGCATGAATCATGAAGAAACTAACACAATAGAAGCAAGTCACACGTAGTGAAATAAAATAGAATTTATCTGGCTGCAAGCAGCGAAGAAAGAGGGGGAATGGACAGTAACAGAGGACTATATCCATACCGGAGCCCTGTGATTGGTGCAGAGGAGAGACGACGCTCTACCTATGGACACTCTATTGTTTTTCTTCTGTATTCCCTATGTTCCATGGGAATAGTAGTTTGGTTCTTGTTGACTTAAAATGGCTGCTATTCAATAAAGTGGAGAATAGCATAATCCTCGCCTCCGGTCCTGACATAGAATTCAAATAACAGTGTTACTGGCTAAAGCATCAACATCAACAGCATGAATATAAATAATGATGGTAATGAATTAATAAGGAAATGTAAAAAGAAGTAATTTCCTTATTGTAGTGTCAAATTCTTTTTAAGCTGGGCTGAAAGAAGAAGCAGTCTCTCTGTGTCTAAAAACCACTGCAGATTAATCTTTAATCTGCAGGGATTTTTAAACACAGAGGGACTTCTACCTCTTCCAGCCCTCTTTAGAAATAATTTTCTGCAGATTTAGTTTGCCAAGGCAGAATTTATAAGTAATTGCGCGTTAAAAGAGTAACACAGAATGACCATATTCCTCCGATTCCACTGCACTGCCCGAATTAATAATTCCACTTAGACCTGCTCAAACGTAGGCCGATCATAGTGCATTGCCCACTGAGTTATTTCTTGGGATCAGAACTTGTGAAGTATAGGTTACACAAGGATCTCTACAACAGTTGCATGTACCTACTAAGCTATTTCACTAGAATCTGAACCCTCTGACCCGTAAATTACAGGTTTTGTGGGGCAGGAGGCAAAATAACATTGCTACAAAACTGTATGCCTATGGTAACAAGTAGTTCAACAAATGCAAGCTCACCTGCATTCAATAGAGAGTGACTGCAGGTGCCTGGAAGCTCAGAGGGCTGGGACACTGAGGGCAGGCTAGCAGGAATTTACAAGTGCAGTGAGAGCACGAAAGTGTATATAACAGACTGGTATTCCAAAAATGACACATAGCTGAACTCTCAATTGCAGTGTCCCTTCAAAATGAACTAAACAAAACCTATGACTTTTGATTTTTCTGACAAATTGGATCTGGAAAACCGTTTGCCCTATAATTTTAAAACGTTTCTCGGAGAGCCCACTGAGCCCTTAACGTTTTTTACTATTTAAAACACATCAGATATGTTTAGCCCGGTTGCTTAACTTTATTTAGCACTGCATGTATCTGATTTGAGACAATGGTGCTCCCTTGACCAGGGAGGGGTTTCAACTCGGCCTAGAACCATTACAATAGTAGCGCAATCACCAAAAATAGCCCAAAGCTACACACGTTGCAAATGCTTGTTTGTTTTACAAAGATATTTTCGAGCAGTATTGGAGGCCTTAAAAGTGTATGCCTGGCAAAGAAGTCCTGGTTCCCCCTACATTTGACTGCCTCTTATGTCTGTTGTCTGTTTGTGTGGTTGACTCAGCGTACACCTGTAAAGAGGGTGTGACGCTTGCTTGTCACACCATGAAATCAATGGGATATTTCATGAGTGCCCCTAAGAACTTCCTGTCGATTAAAGCCTGCAGCTTTTTAGCAAATGTATTTGAAAATTGCACTGTGTTCAATTCCCTATTCAGAACCTGTTTTAAAAACATTCTTAAAGAGAGAACCCACGTTTGTATAGTGAGTCAGGCTCATATACTAGGCTCGCTCACTTTTTGCAATCTCAGATATATTTTTGTTCCACCCATGCTGGTTAAAGCTTAATTTCATATGAATAGGAAATCTGTAGCATTATTGTAAATGACAAGGTTGCAAACGGAAACCTCAGTTGTGATGTCGTATGTTGTCTTTATAGGATTCCCATACTCCTCGAAGGGGGAAAACTGTTCCTTCTACCGTTCGTGGTGCAGAGCACACGTTTTCAAGCAGCGGAAACATCAGCAATAATTCAGTTGCGGTTGAAAAGGTAAACGTAACCTTTTTCGTGCTCTGCTTTGTCTCTTCTGAAATATTACTCAGAGATGTATTTATATTGTTTAATTCAATATGTTGTTTATGAATATGTGCCATGATTCTTTACAATTAAGTCTTCCCCAGAACCTTTTGGATAATTACCACCAATTTGGTAAGATTCCTGAAACATATTTTTTTCACAAATGTTTTTAAAAACTCAAATACTCATGCTCCTATACATTCAACGCCCCGCACATTCTATACCAAGGTTAATGCAAGCCCTTCGGACACATAGTAAGACACCTGAGCTTAAGGTCAACTGGGATAAATCCACCTATATTCCACTCGATGGGAGTTTCCATCCCATACTCCATCGCATTCCCCTAGCCTAGTACGTCATTTATGAGACCACTTCCCATACTTGTGCATACATGTATGGGAAGAGGAGTTGGCCTAACGGCTAGGGCGGTCGACCTCGAATCTGGGGAACTGGGTTCGAGTCTCGGCAATGACGCTGAGCATCCTGTGATCACTTAATCTCCCCGTACCAAACAAAAAAAAATGAATTTGTCCTCATGTAATGCAACTGGTGCTATGTAAAGCACTCTGATACCCGATTCGGGTCAAGTTTGCGCTATATAAACCTATGTACAATAAAAATCCTTAGACCTGCAGAAATGCTGGTCCTCCTCCCTTGCGCCAATACAAAAAGGTTCTTGACATCTCAAGTTTGCTGAAGACATCTCAAATGACATCACTGGGGACCTCATCCAACAAATTACCGTTTGCTACACGCTTTTGACACTGAAAGGAATTTATTAAGTTACATCTAAAGGCGGTTTTCTATAACTGCCATACTGCTTCTACGTGTAACTGTTTGCAACATGATTTGCCTCCTAATGGAACTTAACATATGTGGATGAAGTGGGCTTTCCGTGAACAGTTGAACACAGGACAAAGGTTATGTTTGGAAAGGGTTTTCCACCTAATGGGGCTTTGGTGTGTGGAGGAGTGGTCTCTCAGTGAGCAGTTGTGCACAGGTTAAAGGTAGTAGGGCTTTGACCTCGTTATAGGGTTTGAGATTATGTAGGTATTGCCCTCTCCCTGATGAGTTGTGTATAGGGCAACTGCTGTGCATAGTAGGGACTTGGTGACCTAATGGGGTTTTGAGTGTGTGCAGGGAGTGGGCTCTCCTTGACGAATTGTTCACACGGTGAAGGCCGTGTCTGGTAAGGGTTCGCCCACCTAACAAACTGGATTGTCTGCAGCCAGTGAGCTCTTTATAAAGAGCTGTGTACAGGGCAAATGTGCGTCTTAGGGTCTTGGCCACCTAATGGGGCTTTGGTGTATGTAAACAGCGGGTTCCTTACACACTGTATACCGCTCTGCAGTGGGAAAACACTGTACATAGTAGACGTTTGACCTTCTGATGGCGTTTGGGTGTCTGGAGATAGTGGGCTGTCTTGTTATATGTTTTGCACAGGGTGAAGGCAGTATGTAGTATGGCCTTGCACATTTAATGGGGCTTGGGTATCTAGAGAGATTGGGGTATAACATCATTTCATATAAAAGGATATATTAATTTTATTTATGCTTTATATGATTCTGTGCCATTTAATACTTATTTACATATTTCAAAGGCTGTACTGGTTTGTAGAGTAAAGTGAATAGTAGGAGGGTGGATGATGTCATCAATTATGTCATTGAACATGTTATGATTGATGCAGTATGGGAGGTCATAAGCAGTGCATGGTGGAGGCACAAGTACAGTGACCTCTGTAAACAATAACTGGTGTATTTCAGTGTCTTAAAGTAGTATGTTTTAGCTAACACTTACACCTATCCTTAATGTCGCTTTAACCTTTGTGTTTTTTCAAGCAGTATATAGTAGGTAGTTATACTTGGCACCTTGTTTCCCTAGGAAGAGCGTTTTTTCATTTGCCAATAACTTTTGCATCTTTTGAATCCTCATGCAATGCTCAAAACTAGTATGGCGCTCACACATTTTCCCGATGTTAATTCCCATAGGAACTCTAGACAGAGCTACAGCCCGAACTGCTGAACGTAATTACACTAGATTTGGCAGAAAAGTAGAAAGTGGTCCAGGGAAGTGCCTATTTCTCATTTGGTGTAAATTGGACAGTAGTTTTAAAGATACTACCCGAAAACCAAATTTTTGTATATATAGGGACATGACAGCTCCGCGAACCCTCCTGATCTTGTGCTTAGATCTGATTGGCTGCCAACATTTCAAACCAGGAAGTGTTGGCAGCCATAGTCCCACAAAAAACATAAAAAAATAGAAAAGGGGCAGTGTATGGATATCTTGACCCCTTAGGCCTGGGACCCCACTGGGCAAAAAAACTTTTTTTTAAAACAAAATATCAGCGGGAGCCGTGGCTCTGGCCCCCCCGAAAAAGGGTGGATCCTGCGTTTCTTTGCTTCTAGGCCCCCAGGTAGGCCAGGTCCCGGTGGCATGGGGGGAGCATTTCAGGAGGGGGCCGCTTGGGGCCCCCCGTCTGGGTCTTATAAATGCCTCGTGGACCAACAACCCCAGGGGCTTATGTATAAATAAATGGGGTGGCGTTCAGACACCACCCTGGGGACCACCACCTCCCCGGGGCCACATAAAAGATTTAATTGGGGGTAGGGGCTTCTAAATTAAATGTAATAGGGGGTGAGCCGAGCGGACCACCACAACCTCCCCAGGGCCAAAGTAACATTAAAATTGGGAGGAAGGCCGCACAGCCCCCCTCCCGGGCACCTCTGGGCCTGCCACCTCCCTGGTGCAGGTCTTACTGAGTAAAAGGAGGAGGGCCATGTGGCCCCAGTTCTGGAGACATAGATGGCCCTGGGGACTGCCACCCCCCAGGGCTGGCTCCTGCTCTTGTTTGCTGAAAGCAGCGCATTCGTCTGTTTCCCTGCCAGCTGTCATGCAAGCAGGGAAACAAAACAAATTGCTTTGAGACACAGGGAGCTGTGTTTTCAGCATCTCCCTGTATCTGAAAGCAATGCTGGCTTCTGCAGGAGGTGGGGAGCAGGAGGGTGCACGGGGGTCTTCAACCTCAACCCGCTGTCCAAGTGCTGACTGGGGGCACCCAGGACAATTGGCCAGGCTCTGGGGGATAGGCCCGGGGAGGGGGGCCAAGCAGCCCTCTTCCCATTTTGAAATGGGCAGTTTCAGCCAACCCACAAGAGGCTATCGAGGAGGTGGAAAGGGAGGCCGAAGAGTTTGGCAAAATTTCAGGGTACTTTCTTAATAAAAATAAGACAATGATTGTTCAAAATGCTAAAGCGTGCCTGAATGATACACGAGTAGTGGGAAGTGCCAGATACCTAGGGGTCGTGATCTCCTCCAATGTGGATGAGATTGTACAAATTAATCTGGAGCCTCTGCTGCAAAAGACTAGAGCTGATTTCAATAGAATGAACTGCCTGCACCTTACACTTCTAGGAAGATGCAATGTCATAAATATGCTACTCTTGCCCAGAATTTTATACTTCTTCAGAGCTATCACTGTGGAAATAAACAAGATCTGTTTTTCTGCGTTTAACCAATTAATCTCTAAGTTCTAGTGGGCTGGGAAACGCCCCCGCAGAGCACTTAGATATATGACTCTGTCTAAAGATAGGGGGGGGTGGGCTGTCAATGTCTATCATGTTCACACAAGGAGGCCGTTAAAAGGGGCAGAAAAACGTGATAGTGTTTGATGTGTAGAGGGATTGTGACCCCACTGTGACAAATTTAACCTGGTGGGGGGAGGCTTTCGCCTGTGTGTACCTAATGATTTAGAACCATCTGCTAACCTTAGTGGGTCTATTGATGAGGGGAGGCAATTCCTAACACCCCTCCAGTCTAATGTCGCAGAAAATACAAATAAACTGAGGATATTGTCTTGGAACACAGCTAACCTCAAGTCTAAACCCAAAAGTGAGGAATGAGGGAACTTTATAGTTAGCTTTGATATTTGCCTCCTGCAAAAGACGTGGGTCACCGATAAGGTTCATGGGGTGGGCTTTTTAAATGTTACTATCAAGGAATGTCCCTTCCCCAGTGGGTCGCCCTTCAGGAGGTCTCACTATTTGGGTTAATATAAATTTGACTTTTTCTCTAAAACAAATGTGACACTTTATCCAATGACCTCTTAGCGATGAGTCTCAAAAGCACAAATGTGAAAGTCTGTTCTCTTGGTCAACATGTACAATAGATTCCATTGGCAGAACCAGGAGTCTCCAACTATCTTAGCTCTTGATGATTTTTCAGAAAGAGAAAAGGGAAGCAGGGGCATATGTATCAACATCTCCATTTGCGATTCTCAAATAGCGATTTTTAAAGAATCGCTATTTGAGAATTGCAAAACGGGATGTATTTAAAAAAATCGCAAAACTTTAGCGATTTCTTAAAATTCCTTAATTGCGATTAGCAAATTGCGAAATCGCAATTAAGGAATACCTTCCCATTCATTTCTATGGGCCAGGAGACCCATAGGAATGTATGGGAAGTAATTCTCAAATTGCGATTCGCAATTTGCTAATCGCAATTTGAGAATAATTTCAAAGGTGCAAGGGTGTCATGATGACACCCTGATGCACCCCAGAAATGAGCATGTGTGTGCATATGGCGCACATACATGCCCTAAGGGCATGTATGTGCGCCACGTGGCACTTTGTAAAATTACAAAAAGTGCATTTTGAAACAGAAATCGCAAATTACCACCAACAAGAAGTTGGTGGTAATTTGCGATTTCTTAAGGATTAGTCGCAATGCTTTGGTGCGTGGTACATATCATTTAAGAAATCGCAATTTGCGATTTCTTGAATGCTTACACAAACTTAAGAAATCGCTATATTAGCGATTCCTTAAATTTGCGATGAGGATTTGCCTCATACATCCCGTTTTGTGAATTTTTAATCGCAAACGCTGTTTTTTGCGAATCGCAGCGTTTGCGATTAAAAATTCGGTTGATACATATGCCCCGCAGTCATTTAATTATTGAAGGGGATTTGAATGCTACTTATGAACCCCTAGCTGTAATGTCGAATGTTACAGAGAAGGACGAAGGCGAATAACAAAATCCCTAGCTGGAGTTTTAATGGGTTTGCTAGACACGAAAGTAGCATTTCAGATAGCTTCAATTACTCTCAAGCACGGTCTTCGTGCCTGTAATGATCGCTCGGCCTCAGATAAAGAATTAACACATACATTTGAAAGGGTTAATTGTATAACCAGAATAGATTACTTCTTACTGGATATACTTTTCTGGGGCCACATGATTGACATAGGAGGGTCATCAAAAGAATGGACTGTAACCATAATGCCCTGGCACTAGAATTGAATGACATGTTTACCTTTTACCAGTTCCAACTAGAGGAAAATATAGTTAATCCAGTTGTTCTTAGCAACAACTGAAGGAGGGTTAAGTGGCCAGGGATTGAAAGGGATGAAGACACCCTTGCACAAATCTGTACCATTGTAGCCTAATGTCTGGTTAACCTCACTAACCATATGGATGAGGTACAGCCATATTTGAATATATTTAGCTGATTAATGAGGAAGATTAAGACTTTTTTTGTTTGCAAGGCTGGGAAAAGCCCAGCAGTAAATAATGATAACATGGAATGGTATGATGACCACTGTAAGGCAACAAGGGTGGAGTTAATGGAAGCAATTACAAATGGCTGCAGGGAGGCCGTGGCCTTAAAATGGAAACAACATAAAGTGGTCCAAAATAAGGCTAGAATGAATAGGCAAGAGAGATTTTGAAGGGACCTAAATACTGCAGCGAAAATCAAAGATAGCAGACTCCTGGCTGCGTGCGAGATGGTACAAGTATGTAGAAAGGAAGACAAAAGTAAACCAGCAAACTACAGGCCCATTAGCCTGATAATTGTTTCACAGAAATTATTTTGTAGGCATTTGCTATAGAGGCTCGAAGACTGGATAAGGGAGGATCACATTCTGTCACCTCTTCGAGCAGGCTTTCGAGAGAATACAAGCCCTATTGACCACGTTTTTAGTTTTTTTACCATATTATGGAAATATTTGGTTATAAAAAGAACACATATACGTTGTGTTTGTGGACCTACTTGCCACATTTGACCAGATTCCCAGGGAAAAATGTGGGCAGTCACTGAACAGATAGGGAGTACTAAAAATCCGTTTTTAATAATAATCAGGCTCTACACAGATCATTTTGTGCAAATGAAATAAGGGAGACAGAGTGAATTGACTGAGCGTATTAGGTTTAACAGAGGTGTGCGACAAGGATGTATATTGGCACCGACTCTGTTCACCCAGTACATTGACGGATTGATTAAAACATTTGTTGATTGTAATGGTGACTGTTAGAAATGGGGGTCTCTAGTTGGCAAGGGCTGGCCACTGTCCAAGTAGGGACCCTTCTTCCTAAGTCAGAGTAAGCGGGCTACACCCTTTGATAACCCCTGCTCAACCCTGTGATAACATAGCACGAGCAGTTAGGCTTATCTCAGAGGCATTGTGTGAAGCATTTATGACCATACACAGTAACACAGTGAAGAACACTACAAAGGGACACCACACAAGTAATTATAGTAAAATAAGTATCTATATATATAGACTTAACACAAGACCAATAATGGTAAAAAGCCACAATACTGTAAAATAGGGTTATTCTTGAAATGCTGCAAAAATAGTTCAAAGTGTGCAAAGAGGAGTTCAGTTCAAGGCAGTGGTCTCTGCGACCCTTTTACTCACAAAATACCTGGATTCTGTAACAAAGCAACCAAAATGTCGCCAAGGAGCTGTAGCGGTGATTTTCCTCACGAGTGACCAGCGATGCGTTGAATCCTTGCCGCAAGGGAGGATGATGCGCTAATCTGTGTGCAGGACAAAGCGACAAACTTCTCCACGCTAAGCCGGCGATGCGTTGAAATCCTTGCTGCGAGGGAGGATGATGCGCCGAGCCTGTTGCGTGTGCGATCTTGTTGCGATGAAAAGAAATGGCGCTCCGTGAGGGAGCGACGATCCTGATGCGATGCGATGCAAATGGTGGACGCACGGTGTCCGCGCTGCGATGTCGTGAAGCGATGAACTCGATGCGATGATCTTTGGTTAGCGAGCACTTGGAGGCCCGCAAACATGCGATGCGATAATCTTTGGGTTAGCGAGCAGTTGGCAACCCACAGCCGTGCGAGGCGATGATCCTCGGGTTAGCGAGCCTTGGCAGCCCGCAAACATGCGATGCGATGATCTCCGGTAGCGAGCCCTCAGCGGCAGCAGCGCGATGATTTTTCGTACGCGCTTCAGCTGCGGCGGCTCGCAAACGGGCGTTAGCGACAATTTTCAGCACTCTCTAATCTGTAGTAGAACTAGAGGCCCTGGAACTCACAGGAGCCTCACCTGCAGATAGAAATCCTCGCTGGGAGGAAACAGGAGGCTGGTGGTGGAGTCTGATGTGCCTGAGACTCCAGCAGGAGGCTAGCTCTCTTCTAGCCCTTGGGTGATTGCTTTAGCAAGTTGAAAATAAAAGTTCTCTCAAAGTCCTTTTCCTCTTCTTCCAAGTCCAGTAGTAACCACTGCAGGCCAATCCAAGAAACAGCACACAAGCACAAGGACAGTCACCTCCTGCAGCTTCCTTCAGTTACACGGACAGAGGTTCTTCTTGTTGTCCAGGAGCAATACAAATTGTAGGGGTTTCAGCACAGATAATTATACCCCAAACGTCTTTGTTCTCAGAAGCTAAAAGTCACTGAACCCAGCCAGAACCAGTTCTGCCCAGTCCTGGATCACTTTGTTTACCAGGCTGCATCCTTCCTTTCAGAAAGAGGGGGTCTTCCATCAGACGCACAGTGGGAGGTGGAGCCAGCATTCACCTTGCCAGGCACAGCCCAATTCAGGCCCAGGAGCTACCCTTCCCCATACTCCAATGCAGATCTCTCTATTCAACCCAGGTCTGACTCAGCCTGCCCTGTCCCTCCAAAACCAGACAGCCAATACACATAACAGCAGAGCACACTGGAAGGCTTAGGCAAGAAAATACCTACTTTCTAAAAGTGGTATTTTCAAACACAGAATATAAAAATAAACTTCGCTAAAAAATGTATTTTAATATTCTGAGCTCAGGCATACTAAATTCGTTTTTCTACCATGTTCTTTGGGTCAGTTAGGACTATAGAATGTAATAGTCAAAACTCCCATTCTGGCCTATGGAGAACAGGTAGCCTTACAGTAGTGAAAAACGAAATTGGGTGTAATTCACTACCAGGACATGCTACACACATAAGAGCATGTCCTACCTTACACATACAATGCACCCTACCATAGGGGTGGCTTACATGATGCCAAGGGAAGGTTCAGGGGCTGGGAAGTGGGTGCACTTCACAGCCAAGATGGCAGTTCTAGGCTGCACACAGACACTGCAGTGGCAGGTCTGAGACACACTTTACAAGCTGCTTCTGTGGGTGGCGCAAACCAGCGCTGCAGGCCCACCAGCAGCATTTGGTTTACCAGCCCTGGGCACACACAGGCCACCCTACTAGGGACTAACAGGTAAACCAAATAAGCCAATCATGGATATACCAATTCACATGTCATATTTACACAGGGAACATTCACGCGGTGGCACTGAATGGCAGTGGCACAGCGCCCAGAGCATCTATTACCAGCAAAAACAGAGGCAACAACAGTGAAAAATGGAAGGGAGACCCACGCCACTGTTGCCAGGTCTAACAGTGACCCCCCTAAGATAGCTGGACACACACCATTTTGTCCTTGTTATTTGTGATGGTACCTTATGTCTAAGATCCTGATGGAGCTCCAAAACCTATTAGACTGTTTATTACTGTCATGTGGTGAATTTGAGTTGGAAATAAACATTGTTAAAACCAAATTTATGAAGTTTAACCCTCATACGTCCTTCAAAGGTAAGGTTAAACTGGGCAATACCTTTTTGAAACAGGTCAAACAGTTTGACTACCTCAGGGTTAGATTCACTAATACACTATCCTGGGTTCTGCAAATCTCCAAGAGGCAATTGGCACTCCAGCATGTAAGCCCCGCCTTAGTTAAAAACTGAAATCATCAAGCTACAAGCCAGTCACCCTGTTTTTTTTAATCTACTGAGCTAAGGGCATTGGCGCTGCACTTTGTGCGAGCAGCAATATAGGGACACCACAATGTAGGGGATACAGAAAAAATAAAGAATATCTTCATGAGATTGGTCTTAGAACTACCATGGAATGCACCACTAACCCTAATTTGCTTGGACCTTGGTCTTTAAAATATAGCACATGTGTCTGCATTTAGACCTCTGGCCTATTGGATATGAGTTTGGTCTAATAGTTCACCAATCCCATTGAGACAATCACTACTCGAAGTGATCCTACTGGATACTACAGGGAGTATACCATGGCTTTAATATGTTAAGGAATGGCAGTTCAGATTGTGTATGAGTGATTTATGGATTAACCATGATCTCCTTCACATAAATATTTTGCCATGTCTTAAAAAAAATGCTGGCACCACATTTGAGGTCAATGGCTGAACCACAGTAATGTTGAGGAGCTAACGGGGAGGTTCCTGGCATTTAAAGATAATGTGCATTGTGAGAAATTTCTAAATGTATTGAGCCTCCATTAGCAAAGTTACTTTACCTGGAATGTAGGCACGGCATCCTGCCAGTCAGTGGTTTCTGCAGTAGATGAAATGGTTGCAACGTCTCCCCAAATTGTCTATCATATTTGCTTAGTTCTGAAAAGGAGGAACATTTTTAATTCTTCTGTCCTAGTTGCATTGCAATTAGGAAGACATGGCTGATTCGGTTATATTACATACTATCTATGAACCACTTGAGGGATGTTATTACAATCCTTAGGAGTGACTCTTCCGAGTGGTTAATCTTTACATTGTCAAGATATTTGCTGTACACCTAGCAAGTGAGAAGTAGACTTGTAAAATCATGTTAAAGTCTGGAATTTGATTATTTGCTGTAAATGGATTTTATTTCAACTTGTATAATTTTATATTGACTTATGAAGTTGTAATTTCCATAGTACATGTATTGTATATATATAATGATATGCTTTTTTTATTTTACAAAATGGCAATCTATATTAATGCTCCATTGTGCGATCATTTAGATATTAATGAACGGCTTTAAAGAATTACTGTCATTGCACATTAGGAATTTTAATGCATATTATGTATTTTTCTACTGCTATATGAGGTATGTGTGCGTGTGGGTGTAACCAGTAGTGTGCATTTTGTGCCTGTGCGCAGTAATAATAGAGTTGTAGATCCGGTGCTCCGAATCCCCCTTGTGTGTATGGTCTGGTCAGTTCTTTCCATCCTACTCTTGTCTGCTTGCCTGCCCATGTTAGCTTGGAATACCACCATCTTTTTTATTGCTAGCCTGATCCACCTGTCTATTTGGTCTTCTAGTTGTGTAAGGGCTTTGCCATATTTATCTCGCATTAGTAACTCACGGGTCCCGGTGAATCCATTTCCCTAAGTACTTCACTGGTTCCGTCTGCCATTGTAGGGGATAAACTAGCGGGGATTGTAGCGTAGCAGGAGTAAGCGGAATCACCATGGACTTAGTCCAGTTTATACTGAGACCTGAGTGATGTTCAAAGCAGATATATTCTCTGATTAATTTATTCAAATATTCTGCTGGATGCCGTGTATGTAAGACCATGTCATCAGCATAAATTGATATGCTCATGGCCGGAGTTGAAACTGCAAAGCTGTGTCAGCATGTTTTTGCCGGATTTTGTATTGCTAGTGATTCGAGTGCTAGAGTGAATAGCAGCGGTGAAAGTGGGCATCCCTGCCTCGTCCCTCTATATATATGGATAGGATCGGATGTGTTGCCATTTACCCTTAGTCGTGCACACGGTTACGTATATAGTAGTGTTATCCAGCATAAGAACGGTTCAGGGAACCCCATCCTGCGCAGTACAGTGAACACGAAGGTCCACTCCACAAAATCAAAAGCTTTCGCTGCATCCAATAGGGCCACAGCTGCTGGTAATTCTGGGTTCAGTTGATGGAACATTGCAAAAATGGTTAGCAGATTATGTGTTGTTGACCTTGTTGGAATGAAGCCTGATTGATCCGGTAAGACCAATTTTTGCATTAGGGGTTGTATCCTCAGTGCAATAATTTTGGGCAATATTTTGGCATCCATTTTAATTAATGATAATGGGCGATAGGACTCGCACCTAGTGGGATCTTTGTCGGGCTTAAGGAGTGTAATTAACAATGGTTCCTGCAATGAGGGTGGTAGTATACCCTCTTCATATGCTTTTGGAGTACATCGCTGTTAAGTGGGGTATTAGTAAATCTCTGTATTCTTTATAGAACTTCCCCGGTAACCCGTCCGTTCCTGGGGCTTTATTGTTTGGAAGTGAACTGATCACCTCTTTTTGCTCATTTTCTGTTATGGGATGACTGAAGTATTCTCGGTGTTCATCAGACAGCCAGGCTAGGGCAACATCGTCTAAGTATTTATCTCCATGGCAGATGTAGCCATCGTAGTGGAATATAATTGTGTATAATATTCGGAGAAGCATCCGATAATGGATTGGGTATCATACTTTGGCACATCTTGCGTGTCTAAAATTTGTGCTATATGGGTTTGTTGTGTGTGCAGGATGTATTCTACTGGATAGTGCGCGGCCTGGTCGTCCGCCCTCACCATAATTTCATGCAGCGTATCTGCGTGAAATGTACTTTCCTCGCTAGCTGCGAATTCCTGATATGCATTAAGTTTGTTTCTGATTTCTGCTAGTGTTAGAAGGCGACCTCAGGGGAGCCCGGAGGGGGCCCTGACTGTCCTGAGACCCACCCTCAAGGTATCATAGCCGGGCACTGGCGGGAGATTCCGCAGGGGAGGAATCTCGTACCTGGGATCGTACACTTGGCACCACACGACAAAGAGACACCACACCGAGGGTTCTTAGGATTCAAGCTTTATCAAATCGAAGTGGTAGGATCTTTATGATCAGCAAGGCAGATATTTACAAGCAGAGCGTGGGCTCACAGAGTCTTGGCGGGGGTAGGAGGTAGCGGGACAGTCTTTGGGGGGATCGGATCAAATGCCGGAGCGTACCCGGCGCACAGCTCACAATCCTCGAGCTGGGGGATACGCTTGTCGTCGTGGGGTCCGGCGGGACCAAAGAGAGTCAGGGGGAGCCGCGAGTCACTCAGCAGGCTCAAGCACCAGTTCGGAGGTCTTACGATCTTCAGGGAGCCGCGAGTCACTCAGCAGGCTCAAGCACCAGTTCGGAGGTCTTACGATCTTCAGGGAGCCGCGAGTCACTCAGCAGGGCTCAAGCACAAGTTCGGAGGTCTTACGTTCTTCGGGGAGCCGCGAGTCACTCAGCAGGGCTCAAGCACAAGTTCGGAGGTCTTACGATCTTCAGGGAGCCGCGAGTCACTCAGCAGGGCTCAAGCATAGGTTCGGAGGTCTTACGTTCTTCGGGGAGCCGCGAGTCACTCAGCAGGGCTCAGATGTTCCAAGGCGAATCTGCCGAACAGTCCCAGAGCACCCCTTGTTATAGGTCGACCCCTCTTTGATGTCCGGAGTCTGTGCAGGCAGGGGTCTTGTCACCTGGGGGTCGCTTGTCGAGGTTTCCTGCTATTGTCTTTTGATCCTTTCAGGGCCGGGTCGGGAGGAGTCCCAGACACCCAGCAGGCGTGGAGCCAGCCCTTAGGGAGGCCGGAGGGCCGATAGAAACCCATCGTCCCAGGGGGGTTCAGAGGTGTGATAGAAACTGCTCCTCCCTCTCTCATCCCCTGGAAGCGTGATGTCCTCCAGCCGGAGTGGCGCCTCTAGGCCCGGGTTGTGCTGGGGCCGGGCGGCCATCTTGGTGCACGAAGTGGGCACGCGTGCCCGGGGTGGCCGAAAGGAGAGAGGCCATGGACGGGGAGGCCCGGGCTGCGTGTGTGTGTTCTGGTGGGAAGGATCGGCTGGGCCGTGTGCTTGGGGTCCCTGGTACCAGGTTAGGTAGTGCGAGGACAGGAAGAGCCATGCTACGAGGCCGGGTCTAACACGCGTCCCCCCCAGCTGAAAGCCGGAGAGAACTACCCATCATCTTGGGGGGTTCTCTTCGCTGAGGCGGAAGAACCGGGAGAGGCCGTCCGCGTTGGCGTGGTCCGTACCAGGGCGATGTTCTACGGTGAAATCCATCCCCTGGAGGGAGATTGACCACCGCAGTAGCTTGGGGTTTTCTCCTCGCATCTGCATGAGCCATCGCAAGGGCCGATGGTCGGTTTGTACTTTGAAATGGGTGCCAAACAGGTAAGGGCGCAGCTTTTTGAGAGCCCAGACTACGGCAAATGCTTCGCGCTCAATGGTGCTCCACCTCTGTTCTCTGGGCAACAGCCGCCAGCTGAGGAAGGCGATGGGCTGGTCTAGGCCTTGGTCATTCACCTGGGACAGGACGGCCCCAATGCCATGCTCGGAGGCATCGGTCTGGACTACAAACTCCTTGGAGTAGTCGGGAGCCTGGAGGACGGGGGCCGTGCACATGGCCTTCTTTAGGGCATCGAACGCTTCCTGGCAGGCAGTCGTCCACTGCACCCTCTGGGGCTGTTTTTTTGATGTGAGTTCGGTGAGGGGGCCAACCAGGCTGCCATACCCCCGGATGAATCTTCGGTAGTAGCCAGTGAGGCCCAGGAAGGCTCGGACCTCCGTTTGGGTGGTGGGTGGTTCCCAGGCTAGGATGGCGTCGACCTTTGGCTGTAGAGGGGCAACCTGACCGCTCCCGACCTGGTGCCCCAGGTAGACTACTGATCCTTGCCCAATCTGGCACTTGCTGGCTTTTACTGTGAGGCCTGCCTGGCGCAGGGCGGTTAGCACTCTCCGGAGGTGCTGGAGGTGCTCACTCCATCCGGAACTGAAAACAGCGATGTCGTCTAGATAGGCCGCACTGAACTGTTCCATCCCGGCCAGGACCCTATTCACCAGTCGCTGGAAGGTGGCCGGGGCATTTTTCATTCCGAAGGGCATTACGCGGAAGCGATAATGCCCATCTGGGGTGGAGAAGGCGGACCGCTCCTTGGCTTCCTCTGTGAGCGCAATCTGCCAGTATCCGCAGGTGAGGTCGAAGGTGCTGAGGAACCGGGCCGCCCCGAGTCGGTCAATGAGCTCGTCGGCTCGGGGTATGGGGTGGGCATCGGCCCGGGTGACGTCATTGAGCCCCCGGTAGTCCACGCAGAATCGGAGCTCGGGGGCGACACCGGGGGCCGCTGCCTTCGGAACTAGGACCACGGGACTGGCCCAGGGACTATCGGATGGCTCGAACACCCCCAGGGTCAACATCTTCGAGACTTCAGCTTGAATGCAGGACCGGACTCGGTCAGGGACTCGGTAGGCTCGGTGTCTTACTGGCGGGCTGTCCCCGGTGTCCACGTCATGGACACACCAGTCGGTGACTCGGGGGATCAGGGAGAAGAGGTCGGAGAATTGTCCTAGGAGCTGGCGACAGTCCGCTTGTTGCTGGTCAGTGAGGGATGGGGAGAGGTTCACTCCCTCTACAGAGCCATCCTTCTCCTTGACACACAGGAGGTCCGGGAGGGGATCGGACTCATCTTCGGCCCCGTCATCGGTGGCCAGCAGGAGGCTCAGTTCTGTCCGTACGAAGTGAGGCTTGAGGCGGTTCACGTGTAGGACCCGCAGGGGATCCCGGGGCGACTGGACGTCCACCAAGTACGTGACTGGACTCTTCCGCTCAATCACTTTGAAGGGCCCGGTCCACTTGTCCTGGAGGGCGCCAGGCTTCACGGGGGCCATGACCCATACCTGCTGGCCCGGCTGGAACTCGACCAGAGTGGCATTCTGGTCGTACCAGCGCTTCATTTCTGTTTGGCTGGCCTCCAGGTTGGCCTCGGCCAGCTTTCGGAACTTCCTGGTCTGGTTCCGGAGGGCCAGAACGTATTGGAACACATCTCGTGGGGGGGTCTGGGGTGCTGCCTCCCACCCTTCCTTAACCAAACTGAGGGGACCTCGGACGGGGTGCCCATATAGTAATTCAAACGGGCTGAACCCCAAGGACTTCTGTGGGACTTCCCGGTAAGCGAACAGGAGGCAGGGGAGCAGGACGTCCCACTTACGCCGGAGGGGTTCTTCTAGGCCGTGGATCATCCCCTTCAGAGTCCGGTTAAACCTTTCTACTAGGCCGTTCCCTTGGGGATGGTACGGGGTGGTGAACTTATAGGACACCCCACATTGTTGCCACAGGGACGTCATGTATTTCAAGATAAAATTAGTGCCGCGATCGCTCACGACCTCGCGGGGAAAACCCACCCGGGAAAAGATCCCCATCAGGGCTCGGCCCACCACGGGAGCTGTGACGGTGCGTAGGGGGATCGCCTCAGGGTATCGGGTGGCGTGATCCACTAGGACCAGAATGAAACGGTGACCTTGGGAGGTGGGGGGATCCAGGGGCCCCACGATGTCGATTCCGACTCTTTCGAATGGGGTACTGACGACCGGGAAGGGTTGGAAGGGAGCCTTGCGCTTCCCCCCACTCTTCCCACTAGCCTGGCACGTGGGACAGGACTTGCAGTGGGCTTCTACAGCTACTCTCATCCTAGGCCAGTAAAAGTGAGTCACGAGACGGCTGTAGGTTTTGTCTTGACCCAGGTGGCCGGCGAGGGGGACGTCGTGGGCCAAGCCCAGGAGGAAGTCTCGGAAGCGTAGGGGTACCACCAGCACCCGGCCGGATCCTAGCTCCACCGACTTCTGCTCACTGTATAAGAGGTTATTCTCCCAATAAACTCGGTGTGTTCCGGTCTGGTCGCCTGCGGCTTGGCCCTCGGCCTGGTGCCGTAGTCCGACCAGGGAAGGACAGGTGGCTTGCTCCCGGCAGAACTCCTCCCGGGCCCGCCCTCGTGGCGCCACGGGGCCAATTCGGCCAGATCGCTTAACTCGGGGACCGGGGTGGTGTCGGAGGGTTCGTCGCTGGCGACTGACCCTCCCGATGGGGGGACGGGAGGACCCTCGGCGGGGACTGCTCTGACTCCCTCGGTCGGGGGGTCCTCGACTTCCCCCAGGGGGGGTGAGTCGGGCGGACATAGATCGGGTGGTGGCGCACACCCACTCGGGGAGTCCCATCATCTCTAGGTGGGCCTTGCGCTCGACGTACTTCCAGGGAGAACTCTCCAGGTCGTTCCCTAAGAGGCAGTCGACCGGCTGGGAGGTTCTCACGGCAACCCTCAGTTTACCTATCACCCCTCCCCACTCAAACGGCACCAGGGCTACCTGACACATACTCTCTCTATTATCTGCGGAAATTACGGGGCAAAAGACGTTGGGTAGGATCTGCTCCTCGGGGACTAAGTGCCTGAGGACACCGGTGATGCTGGCCCCGGTGTCTCGCAGGGCTTCTATCTGGTGGCCATTGATTTTGACGAGCTGCCCATACTTCTTCGTGTTGGAGGGCAGGAGGCTACCAGGGACCATCTCTCTGTCTCCCAGGGACACTAGGGCCATAGCTGCGGGTTCCCACTCCCCGGTGTCCTCAACCTCCTCCCCCAGGGCTACGTTGGCTATCTGTCTAGCAGGGTTTGCAGCAGGGGGAACCTGGGGGGCCATGGGGCACTCCGGGTCATTGGCGTAGTGCCCGGGCCTTTGACAACAGAAACAAGTGATGGTTACCCGGTGCCCCCGTCTCCCGGGGGGTCCGGAGACTGGTGGGGGGGGCGCCGGGAAAGGTGGAGGTTGGGCCTTCGGGGGACTCGACTGGGACTCTCTCTGCCCTCCCTGGTTCCCTCCCCCTCTCTGGCGGGGTGGTCCCTGACTGGCTCGGGGGTATTCTCCTACACTGCTCCGGGGGACCCGGGTGTTGGTCCAGCGGTCTGCTTCCACAGCCAGCTTCCGGGGATCGGTGAGTTTGCTGTCGAGCAGATGCTGGCGTAGTTCCACAAAGCAGTTCGCCGCCAGGTGTTCCCACAACATGAGGTCGGTGAGTTCCTCGAGGGTGGTGACCTTGCTGCCCTTGATCCACCCATCGAAGGCCCGACTGAAAAAGTTTACATACTCCACCCAGGTGGTGCCCGGGATCTTCCTGCAGTCCCGGAATCGCTGACGGTACATCTCTGGGGTGAGGCCGTACCTAGTGAGGAGAGCCTCTTTCATGTGGCTGTAGGAGGTCTGCAGGGAGAGGGGTAGGTCGAGCAGGGTGTCCCTTCCTTCGCTCAGAAACCGTCCCCACAGCCCTGCCCCCCAGTCCTTCTGCGGGACCCGATGAGAGGTCATGGCGACCTCGTAGGCCCTGAACCATTGTTGAATGTCATCATTTTTACAATATTCTTTGACCACGTCCTTGGGGATGTGGACCTTCTGTTCCGCCGGGGAGGTCGCCTCTCGGTTCCCCGGGGGCCTCCCTTCCTCGTTTCTGGCTTTGAGCTCGATCTCCTTCAAGCTGCGTTCGTGCTCTAGTTGAAGCTTCCTTCCTTCGTGCTCCCGTTGGAGCTTCTTCTCCTCCAATTCGCCTTGTACGCGCATTTGTTCTACTGCTAGCTTTTTTTCTGCTAATTTCAATTCGCCTTCGATTTTGAGTTTGGCTAACTCGAGTTCGTGATTGCGACTTCTCTCTCTGTCTGCGAGCTCTTCCGGGTAAAGGCCCCCGTCTGGCACGAAGCCTCGCACCTGATTGCTGCTGCTTTCGCCTTGGGTGGGTTCTGCTTCGTCGTGTCGCTCCCCCATGCCTTCTGGGCGGGAGGCCCCGGCATCCACCCAAGCTTTCAGTGCTTTCTGCAAATCTTCTTTGGTGTTGAGACCGGTGGTAGCGATTTTAAGTTCTTTGCAGAATTGCTTCAGTTCTTTGTGCGTGTATTCTTCTAGTTGTTCCACCTGGAACACCCTGTTGGTGTTGGTTTCTGCGGGGCTCATGGCGCTTCCTTCTGCCATCTTTGTCGGTAGTGTCAGTCGTTCACGGTACGATCTCTAGGTTATGGGCCCGAATCCCGTCGCTTGCCACCAATGTTAGAAGGCGACCTCAGGGGAGCCCGGAGGGGGCCCTGACTGTCCTGAGACCCACCCTCAAGGTATCGTAGCCGGGCACTGGCGGGAGATTCCGCAGGGGAGGAATCTCGTACCTGGGATCGTACACTTGGCACCACACGACAAAGAGACACCACACCGAGGGTTCTTAGGATTCAAGCTTTATCAAATCGAAGTGGTAGGATCTTTATGATCAGCAAGGCAGATATTTACAAGCAGAGCGTGGGCTCACAGAGTCTTGGCGGGGGTAGGAGGTAGCGGGACAGTCTTTGGGGGGATCGGATCAAATGCCGGAGCGTACCCGGCGCACAGCTCACAATCCTCGAGCTGGGGGATACGCTTGTCGTCGTGGGGTCCGGCGGGACCATAGAGAGTCAGGGGGAGCCGCGAGTCACTCAGCAGGCTCAAGCACCAGTTCGGAGGTCTTACGATCTTCAGGGAGCCGCGAGTCACTCAGCAGGCTCAAGCACCAGTTCGGAGGTCTTACGATCTTCAGGGAGCCGCGAGTCACTCAGCAGGGCTCAAGCACAAGTTCAGAGGTCTTACGTTCTTCGGGGAGCCGCGAGTCACTCAGCAGGGCTCAAGCACAAGTTCGGAGGTCTTACGATCTTCAGGGAGCCGCGAGTCACTCAGCAGGGCTCAAGCATAGGTTCGGAGGTCTTACGTTCTTCGGGGAGCCGCGAGTCACTCAGCAGGGCTCAGATGTTCCAAGGCGAATCTGCCGAACAGTCCCAGAGCACCCCTTGTTATAGGTCGACCCCTCTTTGATGTCCGGAGTCTGTGCAGGCAGGGGTCTTGTCACCTGGGGGTCGCTTGTCGAGGTTTCCTGCTATTGTCTTTTGATCCTTTCAGGGCCGGGTCGGGAGGAGTCCCAGACACCCAGCAGGCGTGGAGCCAGCCCTTAGGGAGGCCGGAGGGCCGATCGAAACCCATCGTCCCAGGGGGGTTCAGAGGTGTGATAGAAACTGCTCCTCCCTCTCTCATCCCCTGGAAGCGTGATGTCCTCCAGCCGGAGTGGCGCCTCTAGGCCCGGGTTGTGCTGGGGCCGGGCGGCCATCTTGGTGCACGAAGTGGGCACGCGTGCCCGGGGTGGCCGAAAGGAGAGAGGCCATGGACGGGGAGGCCCGGGCTGCGTGTGTGTGTTCTGGTGGGAAGGATCGGCTGGGCCGTGTGCTTGGGGTCCCTGGTACCAGGTTAGGTAGTGCGAGGACAGGAAGAGCCATGCTACGAGGCCGGGTCTAACAGCTAGTATCGTGGAATTTAATATTTGCGTGTATTCTGTTTCTAATTGTTTAATTTCCTTTTCTAGTATGAACCTCTAAACCGGCCTGTATGATTCTCCAACAGATCTATACAGATTCTGTATTTCCCAATCTAGCTATTTAGAGATTAAATTATTTTATATTGCCACAATATTTCTAAAGAGTCCACTAGACTACAGTTTTTTAGACAAAATATATATATTTTTTTATTTGTTTTTACTCTTTTTTCATCTTATGAAAATTTATACATGATTTAGAAAATGAAGCTTATTGCTTTTTACACTCATGATTTAGAATACAGACATTTTTACAAAGAAAATAATTGTGAGAGAAGACATCCTAGACATCTACAATATAAAAAAGCATTTACTATCCATTCATACTTCATGCTTGCATTCAAACATTAAACAGTAAGGAAAATAAGTCTAAAGATAGAAGGCTAAAACTTTGAATTGGTCAGATTTTTCCAGTTGACTGAAAATGGGAAGATGTTGGCTTTCAATATCTTCAATATTGGCAATTTTGCGGTCAACGCGCGTTTCAGTGGATGGACCACCTTCTTCAGGACCAACTGCCGGAATTAGCAAGTGGGAATGTTAAAAAGGGATGTCAGGGTGTCTGTAAAATAAGCACAAGGAATTTATAATTGACAACTGATCGGGAAACACTATTTTCATTTATTTACAACTTTAAAGGGGGGGTTTTTGCTATCATGCACTTTAGAGGTAGAGTTTGTTGGACGAGGGAACATGCATATGGGGGTGGGGTGTGAAACTTCAGAAACGACCCAGGGGTGATTTGTGCATAACAATGAAGTAGCCTATGTGCAGTGAGGTGAGTACTGAAATTGAGGTCCCAGAAAATAGATTTATAAAGGTCACAGGAGAAGTGCGCAGAAAATACCTAGAGATTCATCTGGTGAAGTGTAGGTATTTGGCCTCGCAAGTCTATTTTATCTTGAGGCGAGCGGTGCTTGGTATTTCTATAGTAAGCAAAGCATTGAGAATCTTAGACAAAAGATCGATCTATGGCGGCATTTAAAAGGCTATAATCAGAGTGTCTGTCTAGATACCTTGGAAGGTCTGGATGTGAGCATGTGTTCTCACTCACGAGTATATATGTACAGCTTCCGGTGTTTGTCAGAGAAAACGATACCTGTGTATTTCTACAAAGAGGAAAGCTTTTATGACACACTGTCTCTTGGTGATTGATTACAATAGAGCTGTGTAGTTAGAAGGTCAATCATGTACCTCGTATTTGGTTTTCTATTCCCAAATGGTTTCCACGTTTAAGCAGCAATGCAGGCGCTCCTTCTATCTATTGTTCCACAAGATGAACGTTTGTTTTAAAATGGTCCGTCCTGTTACGGCATAGCGCTGTGAGAGGAGAGAAACGTAATATAGCATTTTGAGTTATGAGTCAGCATAGCGCCTGTAAGATGTAGTGACGTGCAAAGTTAGCTGCGATAGACCAAGCAGGTGTGCTAGGAGCTGATATAGATCTCTAAAGTTACATGCCCGAAATGACCCGACCAGATCTATAGGGTCCCCGTGACTGTGCTATGCGGAAATCTGTAGCCCCCTGCATTGGTCATGAGGAAAACTTATTTTGCGTGGCTGTAGCGTTCTCACTAATGAGGCAGTGGGTTGAGACAGACAAAAAGCGATCTCTATAGGTTGTTGTTATCAGAAAAACTTTAAGGTGACATTATCACTAATCTCTCTGTCTCACAAAGAGAAAACCTATTGGCATCGGGAAGGTTGTGAACGATACTCAGGAAAGGTCGAGTGCTACACAACAAAGTTTAAAGAACCTCGAGTTAACACAAAAAGTGTTACGGCCTGCAATGATCTCGACAAGAGCTTCCTGCTGTCATTAAGGGGCATACCTGAATTCGCCTTGACGTCGTGGAGCATCCATCGCCAGGAGTCGACATCATGTGTTGTGGGATTGTCGAATTTTAAGCAAAAAGTTAGTCTCGCGAGATGACGTACCTTCGCTAAAAGAGTGGCTGGTATCTGAATCGATATGTAAGCGCCATCTTGGAGTGGGGTAAACGGCTTACTGATTGTAAAGAAAGTTGCATGAATAGGAGGCAAGAATTCGTAGCTGTGTTGTATACAGAATGAATAAAAATAACCAGCCGTTTGTATACAAAGCGAATGGAAATGACATGTAAATAAGTTCGAAGTTGGCATCCGGCCTTGATTTTCTGAAGGCGAGTCAGCGCATCGCAACGAGAATCTCTCGTATGTAGTCCATATGCCGTGTTGGCTATCCGTCTCATGCTTTTATTTCTAAAAGGTGTGAGTTGTGAGCGTGCGACGATCTTATTGCGAGTCACGCCCTTCTATGGTTGTGGATAGCGTTTTGCAAAATCAACGCCATGTTAGAAAAGGTGGTAGTTCTTACAAAATGACCACTAGGGAGGCCCTAAGGATGTATCAGTTGGAGGGAACAGTCATACATTTAAGATTTGGTAGGGTCACCTGACAGCTACATGTAGGTCAATAGTAGCAGGCGCAGGTTTCCAATTGGTTCTCTGAAGGGAATGCCTGCAAGGTGGGTACATAGGGTGACGTTAGGTTGCTGTCAAGCAGGATAGTGAGTTCAGACAGAACAGCCTATATATGTATGTTGTTATGTGGTTATCCAAATAATCTCCTCATTAAGACCTTTTCGGACAGTATCACAATGGAAAATCCAAAAGGTCTCTCTGTTTTTACGCACTTTGTGCGTGTCTTGGCCCGATTTTGGAATTACCTTTTCTAAAATGAGCCATTTGAGGTCTTGTTCTCCATGGTTATGTTCCAAATAATGTTGAACCATCGGGGCATGTTCCTTTCGGGTTCTAATGGCCGATTTGTGCTCCGAGAGCCTAGTACGGAATTCGCGGCCAGTTTCTCCTATATAGCCTAGACCGCAGGGGCAGAGGATGAGGTAGATTATGTTGCTGCTCCTGCAGTTAGTGTGACTTTTAAGTCTACCTCCTCTGGTTCCATATGCCCATGTGTCTGTGATGATGGCTGTCGGGCAGGCGTGGCAGGTGCCACATCTGTGGTTGCCTAGAATTTCTGGTAGTCCATTTATAGTGCTTTGGACCAGACGGATGTTAGTTTGTTGCATTCTGCTATGTACTAGCTTGTCCTTAAGGTTGGCATTTCTCCTAAAAGCTACTAAAGGTTTTTCAAGAGCTTTACTGCTTTCATTCGTGTTAAGAATTTTCCAATTCTTATTCAGTATTTGCTGGACTTTCTGATTGTAGTTAGAGTGGTTGATTACACAGACAAGTCGTTCTATGGGATTTTTTTCCCGGCCCTGGAAAAGGCTGTCACGGTTATAGTATTTAGCTCGTTTGAGAGATTGTTTGATGAGGCGTTTAGGATAGCCTCTAAGTAAGAGCCTTTTCTTTAGGTCTTCTGCATGTTTGTTGTATTCATGTAGATTAGTGCAGTTGCGTCTGATTCTAAGAAATTCCCCAAAGGGGATAGAATCTTTTTGGCAGGAAGGATGAAAACTAGTGTGTTGTAAAATAGTATTCTTTGCTGTAGGTTTACGATATAGGCTAACCTCTAAATTTCCTGTACCGCCGTTTATCCATATGTCCAAGAATTCCACTTTTTCTGGCGAATAGTGTGCGGTAAATTTTAGATTGTATTCACTATGATTGAGCCAGTCAATGAATTGATTGAGGTCCTCTACAGTTCCTGTCCAAATAAAGAAAATATCGTCTATGAACCTATGCCAGGTGGCAATGTTTTCGTAAAAAGGAGCAACTTCGTTGTAGATATGTTTCAGCTCGAATTCCCCCATATACGTGTTGGCTACACTCGGTGCACAGGAAGCCCCCATGCTAGTGCCTTGTACTTGCTTATACAGTTGATCTTTGAACTCAAAGTAGTTGTGATGGAGTACTGTGTCTAAGCATTCCAAGATAAAAGCATTGGGTCTCTCACCCTGTATTCTGTTCAATAGGGTTTCCACTGCCTGTAATGCTCGGTCTTGGGGTATATTAGTATAGAGGGACTCTATATCTAATGTTACCAAGAGTTGGCTTTCTTTGTTAAATGGCATGTGTTCCACAGTTGCAATCATGTGGCCTGTGTCCTTAATGTATGACCGATATTGTTTAGTAAGGGGGCATAGAAACGAGTCTACGTATTGTGACAACGGTTCTGTAAGCGAGTTGATAGACGAAATGATAGGACGCAAAGGGGGATCCCGTGTGTCTTTATGGGTTTTAGGAACACCATATAGTGTCGAGGTTGTCGCGTTGTTTTTATTTAAGAAAGTCAATTCTTTTTGGCAAATGTAGCCATCTCTGAAAGCTTTTGACGTGCTGGTCTCTATTCTGGTTTGCAGTTCCTTCAAGGCTGATCTACGCGCTGGTTGATAGTGCTCTGGTATTTTGAGCATTGCTTCCACTTTTTGTGAGTAGTTGTCACTGTCAAGGATGACAATGCCACCTGCTTTATCACTGGGTTTGATTATTATGGAATTGTTGCCAGCTAGTTCCTTGAGAGCTGTAGTTTCAGATTTTGTCAAATTAGGAGTTGGTTTTCGAATGAATTTGGTGACTCTCTCCAATTCTTTAATTACCGTCTTTTCAAATATTGCAACTTCAGGCCCCACCATTTCCAACGTTGGTGTGAAGTTAGATGGTGGTTTGCAACCAGAGTAATTTTCTTCCTCTTCTAGCGGAGTTAGATCTGACATAAACTTCTGTAAGCGGACTTTCCTAAAGAAGGAGAATAAGTCTTTATTTAAGGTAAAAATGTCAGGGGGAGTGCTGGGGACAAAGGAGAGACCTTTGCTAAGGAGCGTGCACTCAGCATTGGTTAATTGGTGTCTTGAGAGATTGAATATAGGTATGGTTTCTTTTTCTGCATCACTACCTATTGCGACTTCCAATATTGCTGATTCCTCGTTCTCATGTATGGCTGAGGATGTACTTGCTCTATTGGATGGTAATTGCTCCTGCCTCGTCTTTGAAATCTTGCTCGTCCCCTGCCCCTGCCTTGCTCTAAAAAAGGGGAATGGCCATACTGTTGATGATTATGCATGGATCCCCTGCGATTTATAGGGTTGAATTCATATTCATCATTTAGGTATGCATTCTCATGTTCAGAGTCAGAGGAGTTGGTATCTGAAAAAGTAACTATTTTCTGTCTTTTGTTGGGGTACATGTTCGACTGTCCTGCTTCCGATTCCTCCTGTTGGAAGAAATTACTCTGTAGATAGGGGTACATTTTTTCTTGTGAAAACCACCTTATATCCTTTTTTAGTTTTTCTGTTTTTTTCTTTATCAGGTAGTCTTCAAATTCTTGAAGTTCTTGATTCATGTTTAGAAGCTTATTTTTACCTTCTTCTACACTGGTGTTAGTTTTAAGCTTCTCCTCTAACTCTGTGATTTCCTGGTTAAGGACTGTTATCATTTCCTTGACCGTTTCGATAATAAGTATCATCCAGTCCCTGGAGCAACGGTTCGCAATGTGCGACCATCGCTCCAGGAACTGGCGTACTTGTACAAAGAGTGCAGGGATATTTCTGACTCTAAGCCCTGATGGTATGACCCCTGCTTTCAGGTATTCCAGCATATAGTGTGCGTGGGACTCCATTCTTTTAGCTTTCTTCTTGAGGTTGGTAAGTTTATTCCATTCACTGCTGTCTTTTGCAGTGCTGCCAGTGTTTTGCATGGTGTCTGTTAATTGTCCCACTAGAGCTGCAAAATCAGCATCTGTGAAGCCAAAAGTTTTAAGACCTTCCATGGTGGAATATGGAGGGATAGAGATAATCTATATTGCCCTTAGATGCTGTTGAGGTGAAATCTGGCAGAATAAGCAATAGAGGAGGGTGTTGGATGACTTATAGTTGTGAGTTTTTACAGCGGGAACAAAGAGAACAGGATAGTCACCAATTGTGTAGAGGTTTTAGTAGTGATTAGTTCCCACAAAGGTACATCTAAGTGTGCAAAATGATAGCAGCAAAAGGGAAGAAATCAAAATAGCAACCTTCGGTAAAAACCGAGAGAAAGACAATGAGAGGAGGGTCTCCCTATTTAAATTAAGGCCCTAGAGGAGGGAGCAAGTACAAAAAATCTAGTATGAACCTCTAAACCGGCCTGTATGATTCTCCAACAGATCTATACAGATTCTGTATTTCCCAATCTAGCTATTTAGAGATTAAATTATTTTATATTGCCACAATATTTCTAAAGAGTCCACTAGACTACAGTTTTTTAGACAAAATATATATATTTTTTTATTTGTTTTTACTCTTTTTTCATCTTATGAAAATTTATACATGATTTAGAAAATGAAGCTTATTGCTTTTTACACTCATGATTTAGAATACAGACATTTTTACAAAGAAAATAATTGTGAGAGAAGACATCCTAGACATCTACAATATAAAAAAGCATTTACTATCCATTCATACTTCATGCTTGCATTCAAACATTAAACAGTAAGGAAAATAAGTCTAAAGATAGAAGGCTAAAACTTTGAATTGGTCAGATTTTTCCAGTTGACTGAAAATGGGAAGATGTTGGCTTTCAATATCTTCAATATTGGCAATTTTGCGGTCAACGCGCGTTTCAGTGGATGGACCACCTTCTTCAGGACCAACTGCCGGAATTAGCAAGTGGGAATGTTAAAAAGGGATGTCAGGGTGTCTGTAAAATAAGCACAAGGAATTTATAATTGACAACTGATCGGGAAACACTATTTTCATTTATTTTAAAGGGGGGGTTTTTGCTATCATGCACTTTAGAGGTAGAGTTTGTTGGACGAGGGAACATGCATATGGGGGTGGGGTGTGAAACTTCAGAAACGACCCAGGGGTGATTTGTGCATAACAATGAAGTAGCCTATGTGCAGTGAGGTGAGTACTGAAATTGAGGTCCCAGAAAATAGATTTATAAAGGTCACAGGAGAAGTGCGCAGAAAATACCTAGAGATTCATCTGGTGAAGTGTAGGTATTTGGCCTCGCAAGTCTATTTTATCTTGAGGCGAGCGGTGCTTGGTATTTCTATAGTAAGCAAAGCATTGAGAATCTTAGACAAAAGATCGATCTATACCAGAGCACTATCAACCAGCGCGTAGATCAGCCTTGAAGGAACTGCAAACCAGAATAGAGACCAGCACGTCAAAAGCTTTCAGAGATGGCTACATTTGCCAAAAAGAATTGACTTTCTTAAATAAAAACAACGCGACAACCTCGACACTATATGGTGTTCCTAAAACCCATAAAGACACACGGGATCCCCCTTTGCGTCCTATCATTTCGTCTATCAACTCGCTTACAGAACCGTTGTCACAATACGTAGACTCGTTTCTATGCCCCCTTACTAAACAATATCGGTCATACATTAAGGACACAGGCCACATGATTGCAACTGTGGAACACATGCCATTTAACAAAGAAAGCCAACTCTTGGTAACATTAGATATAGAGTCCCTCTATACTAATATACCCCAAGACCGAGCATTACAGGCAGTGGAAACCCTATTGAACAGAATACAGGGTGAGAGACCCAATGCTTTTATCTTGGAATGCTTAGACACAGTACTCCATCACAACTACTTTGAGTTCAAAGATCAACTGTATAAGCAAGTACAAGGCACTAGCATGGGGGCTTCCTGTGCACCGAGTGTAGCCAACACGTATATGGGGGAATTCGAGCTGAAACATATCTACAACGAAGTTGCTCCTTTTTACGAAAACATTGCCACCTGGCATAGGTTCATAGACGATATTTTCTTTATTTGGACAGGAACTGTAGAGGACCTCAATCAATTCATTGACTGGCTCAATCATAGTGAATACAATCTAAAATTTACCGCACACTATTCGCCAGAAAAAGTGGAATTCTTGGACATATGGATAAACGGCGGTACAGGAAATTTAGAGGTTAGCCTATATCGTAAACCTACAGCAAAGAATACTATTTTACAACACACTAGTTTTCATCCTCCCTGCCAAAAAGATTCTATCCCCTTTGGGGAATTTCTTAGAATCAGACGCAACTGCACTAATCTACATGAATACAACAAACATGCAGAAGACCTAAAGAAAAGGCTCTTACTTAGAGGCTATCCTAAACGCCTCATCAAACAATCTCTCAAACGAGCTAAATACTATAACCGTGACAGCCTTTTCCAGGGCCGGGAAAAAAATCCCATAGAACGACTTGTCTGTGTAATCAACCACTCTAACTACAATCAGAAAGTCCAGCAAATACTGAATAAGAATTGGAAAATTCTTAACACGAATGAAAGCAGTAAAGCTCTTGAAAAACCTTTAGTAGCTTTTAGGAGAAATGCCAACCTTAAGGACAAGCTAGTACATAGCAGAATGCAACAAACTAACATCCGTCTGGTCCAAAGCACTATAAATGGACTACCAGAAATTCTAGGCAACCACAGATGTGGCACCTGCCACGCCTGCCCGACAGCCATCATCACAGACACATGGGCATATGGAACCAGAGGAGGTAGACTTAAAAGTCACACTAACTGCAGGAGCAGCAACATAATCTACCTCATCCTCTGCCCCTGCGGTCTAGGCTATATAGGAGAAACTGGCCGCGAATTCCGTACTAGGCTCTCGGAGCACAAATCGGCCATTAGAACCCGAAAGGAACATGCCCCGATGGTTCAACATTATTTGGAACATAACCATGGAGAACAAGACCTCAAATGGCTCATTTTAGAAAAGGTAATTCCAAAATCGGGCCAAGACACGCACAAAGTGCGTAAAAACAGAGAGACCTTTTGGATTTTCCATTGTGATACTGTCCGAAAAGGTCTTAATGAGGAGATTATTTGGATAACCACATAATAACATACATATATAGGCTGTTCTGTCTGAACTCACTATCCTGCTTGACAGCAACCTAAGGTCACCCTATGTACCCACCTTGCAGGCATTCCCTTCAGAGAACCAATTGGAAACCTGCGCCTGTTACTATTGACCTACATGTAGCTGTCAGGTGACCCTACCAAATGTTAAATGTATGACTGTTCCCTCCAACTGATACATCCTTAGGGCCTCCCTAGTGGTCATTTTGTAAGAACTACCACCTTTTCTAACATGGCGTTGATTTTGCAAAACGCTATCCACAACCATAGAAGGGCGTGACTCGCAATAAGATCGTCGCACGCTCACAACTCACACCTTTTAGAAATAAAAGCATGAGACGGATAGCCAACACGGCATATGGACTACATACGAGAGATTCTCGTTGCGATGCGCTGACTCGCCTTCAGAAAATCAAGGCCGGATGCCAACTTCGAACTTATTTACATGTCATTTCCATTCGCTTTGTATACAAACGGCTGGTTATTTTTATTCATTCTGTATACAACACAGCTACGAATTCTTGCCTCCTATTCATGCAACTTTCTTTACAATCAGTAAGCCGTTTACCCCACTCCAAGATGGCGCTTACATATCGATTCAGATACCAGCCACTCTTTTAGCGAAGGTACGTCATCTCGCGAGACTAACTTTTTGCTTAAAATTCGACAATCCCACAACACATGATGTCGACTCCTGGCGATGGATGCTCCACGACGTCAAGGCGAATTCAGGTATGCCCCTTAATGACAGCAGGAAGCTCTTGTCGAGATCATTGCAGGCCGTAACACTTTTTGTGTTAACTCGAGGTTCTTTAAACTTTGTTGTGTAGCACTCGACCTTTCCTGAGTATCGTTCACAACCTTCCCGATGCCAATAGGTTTTCTCTTTGTGAGACAGAGAGATTAGTGATAATGTCACCTTAAAGTTTTTCTGATAACAACAACCTATAGAGATCGCTTTTTGTCTGTCTCAACCCACTGCCTCATTAGTGAGAACGCTACAGCCACGCAAAATAAGTTTTCCTCATGACCAATGCAGGGGGCTACAGATTTCCGCATAGCACAGTCACGGGGACCCTATAGATCTGGTCGGGTCATTTCGGGCATGTAACTTTAGAGATCTATATCAGCTCCTAGCACACCTGCTTGGTCTATCGCAGCTAACTTTGCACGTCAATACATCTTACAGGCGCTATGCTGACTCATAACTCAAAATGCTATATTACGTTTCTCTCCTCTCACAGCGCTATGCCGTAACAGGACGGACCATTTTAAAACAAACGTTCATCTTGTGGAACAATAGATAGAAGGAGCGCCTGCATTGCTGCTTAAACGTGGAAACCATTTGGGAATAGAAAACCAAATACGAGGTACATGATTGACCTTCTAACTACACAGCTCTATTGTAATCAATCACCAAGAGACAGTGTGTCATAAAAGCTTTCCTCTTTGTAGAAATACACAGGTATCGTTTTCTCTGACAAACACCGGAAGCTGTACATATATACTCGTGAGTGAGAACACATGCTCACATCCAGACCTTCCAAGGTATCTAGACAGACACTCTGATTATAGCCTTTTAAATGCCGCCATAGATCGATCTTTTGTCTAAGATTCTCAATGCTTTGCTTACTATAGAAATACCAAGCACCGCTCGCCTCAAGATAAAATAGACTTGCGAGGCCAAATACCTACACTTCACCAGATGAATCTCTAGGTATTTTCTGCGCACTTCTCCTGTGACCTTTATAAATCTATTTTCTGGGACCTCAATTTCAGTACTCACCTCACTGCACATAGGCTACTTCATTGTTATGCACAAATCACCCCTGGGTCGTTTCTGAAGTTTCACACCCCACCCCCATATGCATGTTCCCTCGTCCAACAAACTCTACCTCTAAAGTGCATGATAGCAAAAACCCCCCCTTTAAAGTTGTAAATAAATGAAAATAGTGTTTCCCGATCAGTTGTCAATTATAAATTCCTTGTGCTTATTTTACAGACACCCTGACATCCCTTTTTAACATTCCCACTTGCTAATTCCGGCAGTTGGTCCTGAAGAAGGTGGTCCATCCACTGAAACGCGCGTTGACCGCAAAATTGCCAATATTGAAGATATTGAAAGCCAACATCTTCCCATTTTCAGTCAACTGGAAAAATCTGACCAATTCAAAGTTTTAGCCTTCTATCTTTAGACTTATTTTCCTTACTGTTTAATGTTTGAATGCAAGCATGAAGTATGAATGGATAGTAAATGCTTTTTTATATTGTAGATGTCTAGGATGTCTTCTCTCACAATTATTTTCTTTGTAAAAATGTCTGTATTCTAAATCGTGAGTGTAAAAAGCAATAAGCTTCATTTTCTAAATCATGTATAAATTTTCATAAGATGAAAAAAGAGTAAAAACAAATAAAAAAATATATATATTTTGTCTAAAAAACTGTAGTCTAGTGGACTCTTTAGAAATATTGTGGCAATATAAAATAATTTAATCTCTAAATAGCTAGATTGGGAAATACAGAATCTGTATAGATCTGTTGGAGAATCATACAGGCCGGTTTAGAGGTTCATACTAGATTTTTTGTACTTGCTCCCTCCTCTAGGGCCTTAATTTAAATAGGGAGACCCTCCTCTCATTGTCATTGTGATTGTTAATTTCCTTTTCTACCTTGGAAAGCTGTTGCTGGATTTCTGTAGTAGGGGATCTCTGTGTATAGTCATAATCTATGAATAATCCCCGCCCATGTGCGGGGACCCCGGAGCAATCAAAAATATCTCTTAAGGTGTCCCGCATTTGCAAACCTGCAAAGACACTTAAGAGACAGACAAAATAATACAGCCTAATCACAACAAGACTGCACTGGCCAGCACTTCCTCTGAAGTGAACACAAAAGCCAAAATAAAGTTGAAATGTCATTTTTATTCACATTTGACATGTTCCTTTATTATCACACACTCCCTTCACCAAAATCCCTTTAAACAATAGAGAGGAAGGGGTGGACAGACAAGCCCTATAGGCTGTCATTATGTGTCTGCTAAAGGGATACCGTGCCTTTAAGAAACTCTCCAGAGACCCCCGGTATCCCAGGATGCACAGCCAACACAAGTTACTTTCAGTTCTTTTTTCCGGCTCCTGCTAGCAGGACCCTGGAGCTTGAGCTCTACCCTTTTGGGTGGTTTACTTGATTAAAATTGGATTTTTTGGATAAATAGTGTTTTCATTCGACGTCTAGAGCCTTTGTCTACTACTGCCTGCAATCTGGAGCAGTTTTGGCCCACTCTTAGCATGGCTTTGTTCGATAACTGCCCTGAGTGTGGGAGGAAAAAGGCTAAGACGGACCCACATGATGTGTGTATCCTCTGCTTGTCGCCCTCACATGTCCCAGCTACATGTGCCATCTGTAAAACCTTTTCTAAGAGGACCCTGAGGGACAGGGAGAAGATTCGCCTTCAGGGACAGGGGCAGCAGAGGACCGGTGGGACTTCGGGGCATGGAGGGTCTCATTCTCCCTCCTCCGCCCATGCTTCAGCCCCTGGAGGGACCTCCGGTCAGAGCAGGGAGCAGAAACGGCACCTACCGGCTGGTAGGTCGCGTTCGACGTCGAAGGCGACGACGTCGACGGCGAGAGAGAAGGCACCGGTATGTTCGCCGTCGATCCAGGGCTCTGGGTCGCGGCAGCCTCGGCGTTCGACGTCGAGGGAGGGGCCGGCGAGACCCGGGACCGGGTCGCCGTCGCAGGTGTCACGGTCGACGTCAACAACACATCGACGTCGTACCGAGCCCCATGGACTTCACTCGCCACCTTCGCCGTCGACCCACGGCTCGACGCTGACGGAGTCGACGCCGAGATCCCGGCGCCCGCCGTCCAGGCGGAGACGATCGCCGTCGAGGCACAGGTCGCCGTCGAGGCACAGGTCGCCGTCGAGGCACAGGTCGCCGTCGAGGCACAGGTCGTCGACGTCGAGACACCAGCGTTCGACGTCGAGACACCAGCGTTTGACGTCGAGGCACCAGCGTTCGACGTCGAAACACCAGAAGTCGACGTCGAGGCAGAAGTCGACGTCGAGGCAGAAGTCGACACCGCGGCGACGGAGGTCGAGGCGTGGTTCGACGTCGAGGAGGCATGGTTCGACGTCGAGAGGACGCTCGACTGCGAGACGGCGTTCGAGGGCTAAGAGACGCCGGACGAGGTCGACGTACAGTTCGACATCACAGACATCGGGGAACACGTCCTCAGTGATTACGATCTCCAGTCGGGGATCGGGGAGACGCGGACGTTCCCCGTCGGTGGCCTCCACGCGGGACAGGCCCGCCAAGAAGAGGAAAGTGGCCGCGAGCCCGGACAGTTCTGGTAGGGGCTCGCCTGCTAGGAGTGATGGGGCTTCGGAACATCTGTCCCCGCTGCGTACCCAGCAGCCGCCTCTGCCTCCTGTGCCCGATCTTCCACCGGCGCCTCCACCGGTGCCTGCCCTTCCTCCTCCTCCTCCTACTCCTCTCCCTCCGCCCCCTCCTCCGCTGCCTCTGCCCGTGCCTCAGCTGCCTACATCGCCACCACAGCCACCGCCTCCGCCCCGAGGGTTCCTCACAGGCAGAGATCTCGCTCTCGCCCTCGCAGGCGATCACGGAGTAGGCGCAGATCGTCCACTCGCTCTGGACATGGACGACGGAGGTATCGGTCTCGTTCCAGAGGCTCGAGGGGCATGTACTCTTCTGGGACTGGCCAGTTTTCGCCCTCGCTGTCGGAGACGCCTCCTACCCGCGTCTCGCCGGTGGATGACATTGCCACGTTCCAGGAGGTGCTGATGAGAGGGGCGGCGAAGTTGGGGATATCAGTCACTACCCCTATTCCCACTACTTCTGTGATCTTTGAGACTTTGCATAAGGCTCATCTGTCGCGCCCCCTCCTCCCGTTGGTTCCGGGGTTGGAGGAACCTGCAATGGAGGTGTTCTTGACGCCGGCCGTGGTGAAACCGGCGCCCTCGAGACTGCTAAAAAAGTACAGGGCTCCTGACTCGGACCCGGCGTTCCTCAGAGTGGATCCTCCACCGGATTCTGTTATCGTGGCGGCGGCTCGTAAGCAACACTCTACGACGCCTTCATCCACGGCTCCTCCGGATAAGGAGAGTCGCAAAATGGACTCCTTGGGGAGAAGGATGTGCTCCACGTCGGCCACTACGATGAAGGCCGCTAGCGCCTCCGCTCTGTTGGGGCGCTATGACAGGTCTCTTTGGGACTCCCTGCAACAGTTCGCTGCCTCCCTGCCTAGAGACAAGAGGGAGGACTTTCAGGAGGTGCTGAACGAGGGCATGATGGTCTCTAATCAGATCATCAGTGCGGCGGGGGATGTGTCGCTGCTGGCGGCCCATGGGTACTGCCACGGCATACACATGAGGAGGCATTCCTGGCTGCGGCTGACCCCGCTCAAGCCTGAAGCACAGCAGAAGATCGCCAATTTACCATTCTCTGGCACGACGCTGTTCGGGTCACATGCGGATGACGAGATGGCCCGCATGAAGGCTGAGGCGGAAACTCTGAAGGCGGTGGGGCTGGAGAGGCCCAAGGAGCAGAGGAGGTCCTTCCGATCCTCGGGCAGGCGCTACGCCAAGCAGAGAGGCCAAGGGCGTCAGTCGGGCCACCAACAACAGCCCCAGCAACAGCAGCAGTACCCAAGGCAGTCCTTTCAGAAGCGCCAGAGGGGCAGAGGCCAGCATCAGTCCTCGGCGGGGAACAAAGGCCCGGCCGGGTCGAAGCCCTGAAAAGTTACTTCCCCCTCATCCGTTACCCGCTCCGGTGGGGGGAAGTATTCAACACTACCTGGCAGAGTGGAGGACAATAACGCAGGACAAGTGGGTGCTGAATATTGTTTGCAATGGGTACTGTCTTCATTTCACCAGCCCGCCTCCACAGATTCCACCAGTGCGCTCCTCCTACATGGTAAGGGAGCTCCAGCGGGAGGCAGACGTTCTGTTAAAAAAGAGGGCGATAGAAGCGGTTCCTTTGCAGCAAAGAGGAAGAGGTCTCTACTCACGGTTCTTTCTCGTAAGAAAAAAGGACAAGAACGAGTTCAGGCCTATTCTAGATCTGCGTCAAGCCAACAAGTGGATCCGCAGAGAAAAGTTCCGTATGTTGTCCCTGCATCAGATTTACCCTCAGTTGCATCGAGGAGACTGGCTGTGCGCCATAGATCTGCAGGACGCTTACTTTCATGTGCCGATCGCACCAAAGCATCGCAAGTTCCTGAGGTTTCTGGTAGGCAACAACCATTACCAGTATTCAGTACTCCCGTTTGGCCTGAAGTCTGCACCACGGACGTTCTCCAAGTGCATGGCGGTGGTCGCGGCACACCTGCGGAAGACCAAGGTGTTTGTGTATCCTTACCTGGACGATTGGTTGATCAAAGCGTCCACTTACCAGGAAGCCCAGTGCCATTTCAACAGGACAGCTGCCTTGCTGCATCGCCTGGGCCTGCACATCAACATGTCGAAGTCAGTGCCGATCCCTGTGCAGTGTCTCCAATACTTGGGGGCCTCGGTCAATACCTTGACCGCAAGCGTGTGTCCTTCGGAGGAGAGACGCTTATCGATCTGTGGGAAGGCGCGGCATCTCATCTCAGCCCGCTCTCCTACGGTGAGGACGGTGTCTTCCTTACTGGGGTCGATGGCTTCTTGCATCTTTCTCACCCCCAATGCGCGTCTGCATATGAGGCCCCTACAGGAATGTCTGGAGGATCAATGGGACCAGAGGCGGGGGCGTTGGGAGGACAGGATCCAGCTGTCTCAACACGCTCGGCAGTCTCTGAAATGGTGGTGTGCCCCAGAGAATGTCTGCAAGGGGACTCCTTTTCACAAGGATATTCCGGCCCAGACCATAGTGACCGATGCGTCTCTCCAGGGCTGGGGAGCGCATTCGGGCCCTCTTCAGATTCAGGGGATATGGTCGCAGATGGAGACGACTTACCATATCAACTTTTTGGAACTCAGAGCGGTACACTTGGCCTTGAAGGCCTTCCATCCCTCCTTCAGGACGAACTCCCTGCTGGTTCAGACGGACAATACTACGACCATGTATTACCTGAACAAGCAGGGGGGCTCACGTTCACGCACCCTGTCTCGGGAGGCACAGGCGATCTGGAACTGGCTGGTGGCCAGGAACCTGACGATCACGGCGACCCATCTGCCGGGAGTGCAGAATGCCCAAGCAGACGCGCTCAGCAGGCTCGTTCAAGAGAACCACGAGTGGGTGCTAAACGACGACGTGCTAAGAGACGTCTTCGCAGAGTGGGGCACTCCGGATATAGATCTGTTCGCTACGGCAGAAAACAGCAAATGCCGCGACTTCGCGTCCAGGTACTACCAACCAGGGACGCTGGGGAATGCCCTATGGATCAGCTGGTCCAACAGCTTTCTCTACGCCTTTCCACCCATTCCCCTGATCCCGGCGGTGCTGATCAAGCTGTCACAATCCAGAGCCAGAATGATCCTGATTGCTCCGGAGTGGCCGAGGCAATGGTGGTTCACCGACCTTCTTCACCGGTCTGTTCTGCCACACCGACGCCTGCCGTGTCGGCCGGACCTTCTCACGAAGTTCGGAGGACAGATGGTTCACCCCAATCTCTCGTCCTTGAGTTTGGCAGCATGGCTCCTGAGCTAGTACAGTATGGACACTTGAACCTGCTTCAGGACTGTATGGAGATCTTGAAAGAGGCTAAGAGACCGTCTACGAGGACTTCTTATGCATATAAGTGGAAGAGATTCTGCTTATGGTGCAAGGCAAAGGACTTTGACCCTACATCCTGTAAAGAAGATGTTATTTTGCCTTATCTGCTGCAGTTAGCTCAGTCTGGGCTTAATTTTCAGTCTATTAAGGTTCATCTCGCAGCTCTGACTGCGTATAGGAAGGGCCCTTCTCAAACCTCATTTTTTCAAATCCCTGTGATTAAGGATTTTTTGGAGGGTTTGCGTAAGGTGTTTCCCCCTGTTAGAAGACCTTCTCCACCATGGGAATTGAATGTGGTGTTATCTAGATTGATGAGGGAGCCTTTTGAGCCTATCCATAAGGCTTCGTTGCAGCATTTGTCTTGGAAGGCTGCCTTCCTTGTGGCCATTACATCGGCCAGGAGGGTGAGTGAGATTCAGGCTCTGTGTTGTCAAGAGCCGTATACTGTTTTCCATGCTTCTAAAGTAGTGATGCGTACCCATCCTAAATTTTTGCCTAAGGTGATATCAGATTTCCATGTGAATCAGATGATAACTTTGCCTACGTTTTTTCAGCATCCTTCCTCTCCGGCGGAGAGGTCTCTGCATTCTCTTGATGTACGTAGGGTGTTGAAATTCTACCTGGATAAGACAAAAGATATCCGCAGGTCGGATCAACTGTTTGTTAATTATGGTTCGGTAAGAACTGGTTTAGCTACCTCAAAGCAGTCCATTTCCAGATGGATTGTTTCCTGTATTCAGCTTTGTTACCAAAAAGCTAATAAAACATTGGGGGGTAAGCCTACGGCACATTCGACTAGAGGCAAGGCGGCTACTACCGCTTTGCTTAGGAATGTTCCCATTGCGGACATTTGTAAGGCTGCCACCTGGAAGTCAGTCCATACGTTTACAAAGCATTACTGCCTGGATTCTGATGCTAGGGCAGATGCGCAGGTTGGACAGGCTTCGCTGAGGAATTTGTTTGCACAGTGATTTGTTGGTGGTTGGACTTACTCCACCGCTTCTTGTTGGTTGGGATGGGCTTGCCATTCTATTCATAGATTATGACTATACACAGAGATCCCCTACTACAGAAGGAGTAGTTTCTTACCTGTAACTCCAGTTCTGTAGTAGGGGTATCTCTGTTATAGTCATAAGCGACCCTCCCTCCTCCCCGGTGGAGTAACCTGACAGTATCAGGCCTGTTGTTATACACCTTCAAAAAGAACTGAAAGTAACTTGTGTTGGCTGTGCATCCTGGGATACCGGGGGTCTCTGGAGAGTTTCTTAAAGGCACGGTATCCCTTTAGCAGACACATAATGACAGCCTATAGGGCTTGTCTGTCCACCCCTTCCTCTCTATTGTTTAAAGGGATTTTGGTGAAGGGAGTGTGTGATAATAAAGGAACATGTCAAATGTGAATAAAAATGACATTTCAACTTTATTTTGGCTTTTGTGTTCACTTCAGAGGAAGTGCTGGCCAGTGCAGCCTTGTTGTGATTAGGCTGTATTATTTTGTCTGTCTCTTAAGTGTCTTTGCAGGTTTGCAAATGCGGGACACCTTAAGAGATATTTTTGATTGCTCCGGGGTCCCCGCACATGGGCGGGGATTATTCATAGATTATGACTATAACAGAGATACCCCTACTACAGAACTGGAGTTACAGGTAAGAAACTACTCCTAACTTCACAGGTGGCGATCCAGTAGTCTATTCTAACCCATGTATTATCAGTCGTAGAAATACAGGTTCCCTCTCTGCGCCCATGGTGTCGCATGCGCCAGATATCTCCCATTCCTCCATGCCTTCTTTGTATAGTTTAACGGCCTGTTTCCATATTTTTCATTACATGTGGATCTATCCACTGAGGGGGGGGGTCTATGCATGTATTGAAGTCACCTCCCCACATAATTGCTGCTGGCGTCAGTGTTCTTAGTTTGGCCCAATTTGTGCAAAAAATTACGGCTTGTCAGTGTTTGGGCCATATGTGTTGCCGAGGGTCAAGACAGTTCCTCCAAAGTTGCCTTGGATTATGATGTATCGCCCCCGATCGTCAGTGGTAGAGCTGAGCAGTCTGAATGGGATCCAGCGCTTAATTAGGATTAGTACTCCCCTGGCGTATGTGGAGTAGGAGGAGGCTATGCGGAATGACGCCCAGCGTGTGCCCACTCTACCCTCTGTGGATTGAGTAAGATGGGTTTTTTGAATGCAGGCTACATCCACTTTATGGCGGTCAAGATAAGCAAGAACTTTTCTAATTTTCTGAGGGTTATTTAGACCTCTCATGATCCAGTTCATGAATGTCAGGTATCTAGTGTTTCGTGTCATAGTATCAGATGTGTGTCTTGATTTCTGAGTAGACAGTTGTGCTGTTGTGTGGACTCATTACTCATGCTGCATGTGGTCTCTGCAACCATGCTTCCAACCATATTTTCAAACTTTCCCCCCGGCCCTCCCCAACCAACTCCGCCATCCCCGTTACAGCCCCGTTCCCCCAACCCTCCCAACATTTCCCCAGAAAAAACATGAACTTGGTGGGGTGCACACATGCAGGTGGGAGCTGCCAGCCAGGTACCCCGGTGAGAAGCCACACGGGCCGCTTTTTAAAAAATATACATTTGCGTCTATCCTACAAATTGTGTGATATCAGATGGCAAATCAGTCTATATCCTAGTCACATTCTAGCATAGGCCTATATACATCCCAAACAATGACTATGAACTATGGTTCTAATTTAGAAACATATATAGCCATTCAATATAGCATCACTTATCTGCATTTGCCAGTTCTCTGTACCTGTGGTGTCACATTTCCTCATGCATTTCCAGTCTACACAGTTCGGGATTTAGCCTTATTCGTCAGTTCCTGAAGCTTGATCTTGTTTGTCCAGGCCACCTCGGGGTGATCTCCGCCGTGGGTTCTTGGAGCCTCTTTTTGCAAGTATTGGATTACGGCCTTGGGGTCATTGAATATTTTGGTCTTGCCACCATCTGTGATACGCAGACAAGCTGGGTAGAGCATCGCGTAGGGAATACTTTGCTCTTGTAATTTCTTTTTCACCGCCAGAAATTTCTTTCTCGCCTCTTGAACTTAGGGTGTGAAGTCGGGATAGATGGATATTTCCTTTCCTTCGTGTCTCAAACTCCCCAGTTCTCGGGCCTTGCATTGCGGTCTCTGTAATTCAGTACTTTTGCAATAATAGACCGTGGTCTGGCCCCCTGTGGTGAAGGAGGGGCCAGGGATCTGTCTGCTCGCTCTATTATAAAGACGGCTGAGAATGTCTCTCCGCCCAGGAGGGTTATTAGCGAAGTTTCTATGTATCGTTCCATTTTCCCTGTGTTTGTCGATTCCGCTATTCCCATTATCCTCAGATTGATGCGGCGGGAGCGCGCTTCTAAATCTTCAGTCTTTGCTAGGAGAGCTGAGAGAGTTTTTTCCATTTTTCCTTGGTTGGCTTCCATTTGTTGCTGTGAGTCTTCTGCTTCCGATATCCTTCTCTCCGCCATGTCTATTCTTTCTGAGTGTTTGTCCAAGCGTTCTGACATTTGGTCCAGCCTGTACGTCAGCTCATCTATTTTGCCATTATGTCCGACAGGGTAGACTGTGTTGTTGTTAAAATTTGTTTGAGATCTCCACTTAGTTCGGTATCTACAGTAGTTGTGGCCACTTCTGTGGCGTTTTGATCTTCTGAGCACGTCTCCGTTGTTTTTTTGCTCAAAGTGGAGCTTAGATTGCGTTCTATCCCCATAGCGTGAGCATGAAGCACAGGGGTTTCTCTGCCAGCTGTGCAATGTAGAGATATAGTTCGCTGGGTCCCTGTGGTGTATGGCTCCGTGATGCAGTGTTTAGTTGTATCGGGCGTGGCTGGGTTATGTTGACCGCTCTTCGCTGATTATTGCCCAACGGCTCCTCATAGCGGGTTGGTAATGTAGCTTTTCTGTTTTGTATGTGTTCTCACTTGCGCAAATCTATTTTTGTCTATGTCCAATTTCAGGGCAGCACAATTTGTTTAAATGGCGATACCAACTGACTTGAGGAGCTGAGTTTTAGAGTTGATCTCCAGGTATGTATCCTGCTCTGCCCCTCTTATGTTGTACAAGTTGGCTTCCGTCTCATTCTATGTCCTCAGTTAATTTGGTTATGAGCAGGGTTGTGCAGGAACTAGCTCTGTTTTTTTATTGACTCTCGGACGCCGCTTCGCCAACGTGCAGCACCAACATGGGCTCCACGCAGTCTTGCAGGGCCCGATTCACAGAACTAACTTACTACAAAATCCTAAACTTACTACCGGTTTGGTATTCACAGAAGGCACTTACTCATTTTGGTATTCACAGAACGCACTTACTCAAGGTACTTACTCATTTTGATATTCACAAAAGTCACTTACTCATTTTGGTATTCACAGAATGCACTTACTCATTTTGGTATTCACAGAATGCACTAACTTTATGTCCACGGCCGGAATCTCCACCACCGGGCCGAAATCTCCACCACTGGGCCGTAATCCCCAACACCGGGTCGGAATCTCCACCACCGGGCCGGAATCTCCGGCCCGAGTGTGGACATAAAGTTAGTATGAGTAAGTGCATTCTGTGAATACCAAATTGAGTAAGTGCATTCTGTGAATACCAAAGTGAGTAAGTGCCTTCTGTGAATACCAAAATGAGTAAGTACCGTCTGTGAATACCAAAATGAGTAAGTGCATTCTGTGAATATCAAAATGGTAATAAGTTTAGGATTTTGTAGTAAGTTCTGTGAATCGGGCCCGCAGTTTTTAAGTTTTATCCTACCCCTATATGTGATCTGATTGGATACCTCTCGTGCTGCAGCCAGTATCTTTGACTCCTCGTCTGGGAGGTCGCCCTGGTCTGCACTGGTGTTGGTTTCCTTATATGTATGCCCGTGCTTCCAGCTGTGTTGCTTGCCTTCCCTGCCCCTCGCACATGTGTGGTTGTGCACGCTACCACCCACAGCGTGTCCCAGGCTCCTTACCGCTGATATTAAGGTTGTGGGGTCTTTGTCGGAGGCAGCGGGCACCAGTGACTGGGAGCGCGTCCCCTCCGCCGCAATCCTGTCTTGCCCGCAGCCTTCAGCGCTTCTTCTCACAGTCTGTGTCCCCGCCGGCGCGCGGTTAGTTCCCTGCATATGCACAGGCCGCAGCCCTAGACGGGTGCCCAATCCCAGCAGCGATGGAGCCCGCCCGCTGTAGAATTCTTCCTGAGGAACAGTGACTCCAGCCCAGCTATTCCTGCTCAGGACAGTATTGCCGGTGCACGCAGGGAAGCTGCGCCGGCCAGGTTCCTCTCTCTCTGTCTCCGTAGGGCCGCGGCGCAGAGATGTAGTTCATGCTCCCATACGCGTGCGTTAGGCCTCACCTTGTCAGCTCGGCTTCGGGCGGTGTTATCTGCTCATTCGGTATGTCCTGTCTGGCAATTGACGGGTTTTCAGGACGCCCCGATCTTCCGACACATTTATCCGTGAGTAGATTGTAGAAATACAGGCTTATGACGCAGTATACTTTTAGGATAATGTGCACGGCCGAAGGAGTTTGCTCAAAGCGTGGCCATCTTCAGGCGTGGCTAGCTCCGCCCCCCCATTTGAAATTTTTTTTCTTAATGGTCCGTTGTTAGTTATTCCTAAATAGAACCACAGCTTTATTTTGGTATAATAATCACCAAATGGTGTTAGGAACTTAAGAGTACGTCATTATAAACCTCAAATTCTGCACTCTAGGAAGCACAGTGTAACTGACACTTTAATGATGCTCATCTGTGTGGGAGATGTAATTGGCATAAGACCTATACAGCACAAGAGCACTTTATATTCATTACTTTACGATATTTGTGTATGACCTAGCAGAGTTTGTGTAGCACTTATGCTTTAAATTCTGGAACTTGCGTGGATCAGAAGTTGTAGAATACATGGGTGTTCCATGTGTTCAGTTGCAACTATTATTTTATTGTATATATGTGCATGCTTTTTTGGTTGTCAGTTGCAACTCCACATGGATGCTCCTCAATCCTCTGTGGTGAGTAGTTTTCTTGCAGATCTTGAGGCGCTACGATTATAGCAGCACATTAATTGTCAGACCCATGTAGGGGGTCACATTCTGGACCCCTTTCTGACGAATCTGTATAATGTGAGTGTATCGCCGTCTAAACCTATGGTTTGGACAGACCACTACCTGGTCGAAGTCCGGATTACTTCGACTGTCTCTCCTTTTAAAAGTACTATACCCGTCGTTTTTAAACGCCCTTGGAGGAATATGAATCTGGAAGATTTCCATCACCTTTTGTTACAACATCTTCCAGAACACCCTACAGGCGTCGCCTCCGGGTATGACCACTTTTGTGAGTGGTTGACCCAAGCATTAGACACTTTAATACCAGCGGGTTGGAGTAAGATCCGGCCGGGCCACTCAAGCCCATGGTATGACGACTCCCTTAGGCTCCTTAAGGTCGCCTGTAAGAGGGCAGAAAGAGCTTGGCGCAAGGCATATGATCCCATTCTTAAACAGGGATATCAGGCCAGCATTAAGCTATATCACCGAGCTATCTGTAAAACACGGGCTTCATTTTATTCCTTAGAATTTAAGAGCAGTCCTAACCCTACTAAACTAATCTTCAAGGTTTTTAAAGATCTGACCAATAAGAAAGTCGCAGTGATGGGGAACGGCTCTTTGGCCCACTGTGAAGAGTTAGCATCTTTTTTTGTGGAGAAAGTGGACGCGATCTATAGGTCTTTTCCTCCTCTTACTACATTTAATAACAACATAGGACCTATGCATGTCATCTCTAGTCCATTGTCAGTGATTCCTGTGCCATCCCAGGAAGAGTTTGAATCCTTAGTTGTGAAAGTCAAATCGGGCTCTCCGGCGGACCCTCTGAGACCTGCACAATTTAGGGAATCCGCCGAGATCTGTTTCCCGTCTCTTTATAATCTCATCAGGTTATCTTTCACATCTGGGACGGTACCCACAAAATGGAAGCAAGCCACGGTTATGCCGATATTAAAAAAGCCTACTCTAGATCCAACAAAACCAGAACATTATCGGCCCATTTCTCTGCTTCCATGGATCTCTAAGATTGCTGAGGCTCACGCCAATAATATTTTATCTGGTCACCTTCTAAATACAGGCATTCTTGATCCCTCCCAGAACGGCTTTCGTGCTGGCCATAGCACAGAGACAGCTCTATTGGCTATGGTTGAGCACCTGCGGAGGATGTTAGACTCTGGACAGACGGTGGCACTGATCCTTTTGGATCTCAGTGCCGCCTTCGACACTGTTTCCCACCAGATTTTGCTTCAGCGGTTAAGAGAAGCCGGAGTGGAGGGTGCAGCTCTAGACTGGTTTTGCTTATTTTTGGCTGAGCGCACTTTTAAAGTGTCTACACCTCCCTATGAGTCTACTCCTCGCCACATCTCCCAAGGAGTCCCGCAGGGTTCGGCACTTAGCCCGACCCTGTTTAATTTGTATGTGCAACCGCTGACGGTGGTCGCCAATGAATGGGGCCTAACTATGGTGTCCTACGCCGATGACACCCAGCTAGCGGTTGCTCTAAACGGGAACACTGTGCTGGATGCTTCCAATTTTCAGAGGGCCCTCAAGGAGGTGGCAAGCTGGATGACGGATAACCGCCTCCAACTCAATGCCACTAAGACTGAAGTCTTAGTCTTGGGCAAAGAGGCTCATCTCTGGGGAGGCGACTGGTGGCCATTAGAGCTTGGCCAAGCCCCTATCCCGGTGACACAGGTAAAGAACCTCGGGGTCTGGCTTGATGCCAATCTATCATTTACCCCTCATACAAAAAAGGTGGCTGGTACCTGCTTTGGTGCCCTTCAAAGTCTTAGGCCCATCTTCAAATTTTTCGATGCCTCCCCTAGGCAACTCATAGTTCAAGCTATGATTCTTTCCAGATTGGATTACGCCAGTGCACTTCTTTTGGGCACCAACCAAGCAGAGCTTACACGCCTTCAGCGTGTGCAAAATGCGGCTGCCAGAATGTTGGTCGGTTTGCCCAAATTCTGTTCAGCTAGGCGTTCCATTCTGGATCTTCATTGGTTGCCTGTCGGGCAGAGGATAAAGTTCAAAGCCTTGTGCCTGGTTTTTAAAATCCTAAAGTTTGCCTCTCCTCCCATTTTAGCTCAGACCATCTCCTACTATACCCCTGCAAGAGCATTACAATCAACGGGTCAATTTCTGGCTAATGTCCCTCGTTTCAAAAAAGGCAGGATGGGTGGCCGCTCATTTGGTGTTTTGGCAGCAAGCCTTTGGAACACACTGCCTGTTAGTATTCGTTCTATTCCTGATTTGCTGCCGTTCAGAAAGGCTGTGAAAACATTTTTGTTTCCTCTGGCTTAATGGTTTTTGCGACTGGTTACCACGCGTCTTGTGTTATGTTACCTGATCCTCTATAGCGCCGGGACGCCACTTGGCTGCGGCATCTGTGCGCTTTACAAATATAAATAACATAACATAACATAACTATTATTTTATTGTAAATATGTGCATGCTTTTTTGGTTGTCAAAGGAGACCAAATAAAGACTATTGCTACCTGATCCCTATTGACTACATAAAATCTCTGATGGACTTGAAGGTTTTGCATTTGGCTAGGCTGATCAATGACAGATCCTGGAATAGTTGCATCATGGCGCAATTGAATTAGATCTGCCCCCACCCACCACCCGTCTCAGGTTTTGGACATAAGGTATTCCTTGTCCTCAAAGAAGTGGACCAGTGTGAGTACATCCAGTGGGGGACCCCTAGCCGGCGCCTCAGAGCCACTCTATGTGTTCTGTCTAAGTGGATTCCTGGGTGAGCCGGATCCTCCAGTATAACCTCGAAGAGGTCTTTGACATACTTTGGTAGAGCTGCCGATTGAATCTCCACAGAAATTCAGTGGATGCAGATATTTTTCCAGAGGTATCTGTTCTCCGGGACCTAACACTTATCCTGGAGTGCCTGGTGGTGCTGTTCTAAGAGGAGCATATGTTTTTGGAGCTTGTCCCAATCATCTACCTGTTCATGCAGGCCCTTCACCTCCTTTACTCTGGAGCCCAGTTCAGAGATGACTCTGCGCATCTCTTGCAGATTGCTGCAGAGGTCTGATTTGAGTATGAGGATCTCATCCTTAAGATCTTGGAATGCTTCCAGGAGAAATTTCTTGGTTATATTTGAGTCTGCCAGTGGGACTTCTGATCACCATCGCCTGTGGGGGAATAATCATGTTTTGAGGAGTCCCCAGTGGGCAATGGGCGGAGGTCTGCTAAAGCATTGCCTTAATGGAATTATCTTTCTTGCCTCTCCCTCCCACCATGGCAAAGTCAACAAGCATTTGCAATGCAATAGGTCTCGCATTTGCGTGAGTTTTTGCTATTGGCATTGTAAATGACAATGCCTTTTTTTATGTGTTTTTAAAACCTGCAAGTGGTGTATAGACACGCCCTTTGTACTTGTAGTTGTTGCTCCCAAGAAGGAAGGATGGCAGTAACCACACCTCTTTTATTGCCAGCCTTGCTTCTTGTAAGCAAGGACTATAAAATGAATGAATAAATCAATAAATTAGTACTATAAGCATAAAGTGCATGTTTACTCACAGCTTGCAGTTTTTCAAAATGCATAAATAAAAGCCTTTGTCATTTAAAATGCAATACCCACACTCTTGCAAATGCAAGATGTATTGAATTGCAAATGCTTATATTACTGATGATGGACTGTGAGAATAACGGAACGGCATTGAAGAGACAATTAGCCGCTGCTAATAGGGGTCACCTGCTGAGAGCAATGAGGCAGCTGAAATATGGTGCCGATTACGATCCTGTAAAAAATTTCCCCGTACGACTCGTATCCGGTCTTTTTACCGTACGAATCGTACAAGTGCCGTACAAACTGCCAAGTACGATTCGCATGGGAAAAAGTCCATACGAATCGCATTGGGAATAATTCCCCACACGTCCTCGGGTCGGAAAATGTGTCCGACACGTCCCCGGACGATTTACCGTACAAATGTGAAAAGTGAAGTCCGACCGCGCAAGTACGATCCATCCCGTGCGTCCGATGTTACAACCGTATGGAAAAAACACCGTCCGCACCGAACTCCCATAGCAACCATGGAGACATGTGCCCGCATACGTGCCGAACACCCCCCCCAGCCCCCGTGAGTACGCGCCATACCCCCCCCCAGCCCCCGTGAGTACGAGTCGAACCCCCACCCGTGTACGCGTACGAGCCGAACCCCCACCCGTGTACGCGTACGAGTCGAACCCCCACCCGTGTATGTACACCCGTGTACGTACGAGTCGTACCCCCACCCGTGTATGTACACCCGTGTACGCGTACGAGTCGTACCCCCACCCGTGTATGTACACCCGTGTACGTACGAGTCGTACCCCCACCCGTGTATGTACACCCATGTACGCGTACGAGTCGTACCCCCACCCGTGTATGTACAACCGTGTACGTACGAGTCGTACCCCCACCCGTGTATGTACACCCGTGTACGCGTATGAGTCGAACCCCCACCCGTGTATGTACACCTGTGTACGCACGAGTCGTACCCCCACCCATGTATGTACACCCGTGTACGCGTACGAGTCGTACCCCCACCCGTGTATGTACACCCGTGTACATACGAGTCGTACCCCCACCCGTGTATGTACACCTGTGTACGCGTACGAGTCGTACCCCCACCCGTGTATGTACACCCGTGTACGCACGAGTTGTACCCCCACCCGTGTATGTACACCCGTGTACGCGTACGAGTCGTACCCCCACCCGTGTATGTACGCACGAGTCGTACCCCCACCCGTGTATGTACACCCGTGTACGCGTACGAGTCGTACCCCCACCCGTGTATGTACACCCGTGTACGTACGGGTCGTACCCCCACCCGTGTATGTACACCCGTGTACGCGCGAGTCGTACCCCCACCCGTGTATGTACACCCGTGTACGCACGAGTCGTACCCCCACCCGTGTATGTACACCCGTGTACGCGTACGAGTCGTACCCCCACCCGTGTATGTACCCCCGCCCGTGTATGTACACCCGTGTACGCGTACGAGTCGTACCCCCACCCGTGTATGTACACCCGTGTACGCACGAGTCTTACCCCCACCCATGTATGTACGGTGCGTACCCCCAGCGCTACGCGCTGGGGGTACGCACCGTACCCCCACCGTACCCCCACCCGTGTATGTACACCCGTGTACGCGTACGAGTCGTACCCCCACCCGTGTATGTACACCCGTGTACGCGTACGAGTCGTACCCCCACCCGTGTATGTACCCCCACCCGTGTATGTACATCCGTGTATGCGTACGAGTCGTACCCCCACCCGTGTATGTACACCCGTGTACGCACGAGTCGTACCCCCACCCATGTATGTACGGTGCGTACCCCCAGCGCCACACGCTGGGGGTACTCACCGTACATACACGGGTGGGGGTACGACTCGTACGTACACGGGTGTACATACACGGGTGGGGGTACGACTCGTACGTACACGGGTGTACATACACGGGTGGGGGTTCGACTCGTACGCGTACACGGGTGGGGGTTCGACTCGTACGCGTACACGGGTGTACATACACGGGTGGGGGTACGACTCATACGTACACGGGTGTACATACACGGGTGGGGGTTCGACTCGTACGCGTACACGGGTGGGGGTTCGACTCGTACGCGTACACGGGTGTACATACACGGGTGGGGGTACGACTCGTACGTACACGGGTGTACACACACCGGTGGGGGTACAACTCGTACGTACACGGGTGTACATACACGGGTGGGGGTTCGAATCGTACGCGTACACGGGTGGGGGTTCGACTCGTACGCGTACACGGGTGTACATACACGGGTGGGGGTTTGACTCGTATGCGTACACGGGTGGGGGTTCGACTCGTACGCGTACAGGGGTGTACATACACGGGTGGGGGTTCGACTCGTACGCGTACACAGGTGGGGGTTCGACTCATACTCACGGGGGCTGGGGGGGGTACGGCGCGTACTCACGGGGGCTGGGGGGGGTACGGCGCGTACCGGCCCCCTAATCTGGTCGTTTCGCGGCGTACTTCGCTTTTCCGGTACTTTTTGGGTGCCGTAAAAATATTGCCGTCTGGACTGCTGTCGGTTCGATTCGTACTTCCTGGGTCGTGAAACGCTGCCTGAAAGCGTCCCGACGTCACTTCGGAGCATTCCCGGATCACATTCGTATATATATTTTCGTCGGTCGGTGTTTTGTACGACTCGTACGGAAATGGTGTTTCCGTGCGAATCGTACTTGCATGTTTGTGAAGTTTTACAACCGGGTACGAGTCGGACGGAGAAAAGCCTCCGTCCGACGGTTTGTACCCGGTTTCTCCAGGATCCTAATCGGCACCAAAGTGCTTCAGTATTTGACCACATCAATGGAGAGCTAATGAAGTGCCAGGATTTCGCACGGGCAGACAGACTTCCAAAGAGAGAGATGTGCACAATGCTGGGTTCTCTGCAGAGTCCACAAATTCGTATCTTGGTCACCGATGGCAGCTCGGTGTAGACTGATTATGTGCTCTCTCATTGCATAATGTAAACAAGAAGATAGCTGGCAGACCCAGGATCTAAGAACCGTAGACACTGACAGGGCAACATCAGTACAAAACATATCGATAGAATAAAAACAGGAGGGAATGGTGGTTTCATAACTACCTCAAGCTTAACCAGTAATCAATAATGCTCCCTAGTAATCACGATGGGTAATACTCATATGTTGAGGCATTTAATCGAATCTACCTTTTTCTACATTAACAATCCTACTGCTGGCCTGAAAACAGAGCATGCACAGAGGCAGAGTCCCCGTGTTCTCTGACACACATGACGATACAGGGAGAGTCTTGCTGCATGCATGCTAGTCTGCCTGGTATTGTAAATTGCTTTCATGGCATAGGTTTGAATGAGCTGCAATGGGCCAGATGTAGGCGTCTGACGTCACTTGCGTGGTGACAATATTGACAAACGTTAATGACTAGTCTGTCCAAAAACATTGGTTCCAGCCAGCTGTGGGCTACCGTCTCGCATCGCTTGATGCCACGAAGAATTCAGAGGACGAGTGTGACTGTACTGACAGTCTTCGAGCTGACACTGACAACTGGGTACGTAGCCGCAGATTATGCAGCCTGGGGATTCAATCATAAGGAGGGAAAAGAAATCACGACCCAGACCCACTCCTCTGTCCTGAGATCACCGACACAATTATATGGGTTAACACAAGAATAAAATGCCTTAAAATGTCTATGTAAATAAAATCTGGCGTGGAAAGCAAACCACCTCCACGCACAAATGATTATTTAAATGCGTGCTCGCGGCCGCGAAAGTGAAAGTGATCGCGATTACGATCGCGTGCTACGGAGGAAAGTCACATGGCGCTGCGCGCGTGTACGTTCACGTGCACTGAAGCTTTAGGCCACGGCAGCACTTTGAAAAGCCTGTATACAAAATGTCTCGGCCAGATTAGCGCAAGCGCTGGATCAGGCGAGACCTAAAAAGGGCCCACCAACGCCCCAGGGTTTGGTGATGTATATTCACTATTGTTTTACGCCCCTAAAGATTTTGCGGGGAGAGCATGTGGTTCCCCTGGGCAGGCAGCCACATTACCCTGCGCAATAACCCATCCAGTGCAACCAGTTTGCTGGTGTCACTGTGGTGTCCACTGTTCACAGGAGTCCTCACCCCCGTGGTATTATCAGCATTCCTGCTAGTGCTGCTGAGAAGGGGATCCGGCCCTTTGTAGCTCGTGGGTGAAGAAGTTCTGAAGCTTCGTGGTGTAGACCAGGCTACCGGGCTACAAAGTCAATGACTAATACAGTGGGCCTCAGAAATGCCTTTCGTGGCCAGAGGCTGGCCCTCCCATAGTAGTCCCACTGCAGCTGCACAGGTGCCCCCGCTTGCCATGTTCATCTTGTGTTGCAGACTAGCAGTAATTGCCCCCTGGCGGGCTCGTCCTGTGAGGTTTCCAGGTGCTTCATAGTAATGGTCACCCCAGGTACTCAGGGTCTGAGACCTGCATGGCTGGTCAGCAGCCAGGGCTTCTCTGCTGCTCCTCTTGCAGTGCATTCATACGGCAGGTGGAAATCACCATCGGTACCTCCAGACGACATCTCTTGGTGGCCATGGATCCCCCAGCTCCCGTCCTGGAGATGAAGCATGAACGGCTGCACACAGGCCCCACAGCTATGGCAACGTCATCTCTCCCTCCGCACTGGGCAGGCAAGTCACGTACCAGGCTGGAACCGGTCCCTGGGTGCCATGCAGTGCCACCGGCTTCTGCAGGTCAGAGTTGTAAGCAGGCCCTGGAGTTGACAGATGAGGAGAGATTCAGGTCATTGGTCGGAGCGCCGGCCTCTCATGTCCTCCATGTTCGGTTGCTGGCCATGCCCCCCTGTAATCATCTTAATCTGGGGCAGGTATCAACTCAATTAGGGTAGATTCTGTGTGGTATAAATGGGAATGTAATACATTCTGTATAAAAATTATATTTAGTAGTTCAGAAGTGACCATTGCTCATCAATCCTCAATATGGCAATACTCCACTCTGTGTCTGTCGTTTGCTCTGCAATATCCTACTCTCATCTCCAGCTCTACCCACCGTACATCGGGTCAGTGCCCTGCAGAGTTTGTATATAGGCCTCCCATCGATCCGCAATTAATATAATTCCAGAAGCATGGAGGAATCTAGAGACATTCCTGGAAAGCCACTTCATGTTAATCTTACTGCTCCCACCAAATGGCCATATATCAGGTCTTGCCCTAAGTAAACCCCAAAGCTGTTTTTCACCTCCTCAAATGTCAGAATCCTGTCCTTACTGTATTAGAATCCCATTTTTCTGCATTCACCCATAATCCACTCCTTGACTGCTGTTTCCTTGATTAATATTTCTTAAAGATGGCGAAATCTCAGAGCGCCACATCTTTGTAAAGTGACTTCTTGTCATTTTCTCTCAAACATTGAACATTAGAATTATCGAATTGCTATCTGTTCCTTGCATAATGACATACATGACATTGCCAGATATTCTTATCCTCAACAGCCTTCCAACACTATATATGTCCATTATTGTGCTCCGCGTTTTGCCAGCTCAGCATATGTTGTATCTGAGCTGCTATGTGATAGTACTTTATATCTGGGAGCGTCAGTCCACCCTGTTCATAAATCACTTTGAGAGTTATCTAGGTCTTGAGCTAGTCATACCATCAATGTGATCAATGTATCCAGCTCAGTAAACAATGCAAATGGTACTACGCACATCACCCTCTGGAGTGCGTAAAGGCAGCAAGGCAGTATCCCATCTTGATCAATGCCACTTGATCTACTAAGGATAATTGTAGCATGGCCCAAACAACTATGAATCTATGTATACCTTCAATACCTCCATAACTTTACTGATGTTACAGTAATGTGTCATTATGCTTGAGATTCAAGGGCTCCAGCTGGAACACACAACATTTGGACCAGTTTGTTATCCAAATGTATCCAGTTTCAGCAGTAATATCGGAATAGACAGGGGCAGCTCTGCCAGACAGCCCAATGTATCAATGACATATCGGACCACCTCATGGGGACGCAGCCCATGTAGATACCCCATTCCAGAATGTCCTTGCTCATTGTACCCAGCCAGGGCTTAAGGGTCAGCGCAAACAGAAGTGGCAACACGGGGCAGCCCTATTGTGTGCCTCAGCTGAGACTCCAGCTCTCTAAGGCACTGCCCTTAGTGTTCGCCTTTGTTGAAACATGCACAGCAGTTTAACCCATCCAGTGGAGAGCTGAATTGTTCCAATACTTCAAACAGGATGGCTCATCTGACTGAATCACATACTTGTGATGGACAATGGCGAAAATAAAGACTTACATGGCAAGAACGCAGTCGATCACATGGCGTTTCTCATCAAGGAGGAAGACACTCTAAAAATAAAGAAGGACTAGTGAATAAACAATTAAAAAACCTACAGGGTTACGAAAAGGGGTGGAGACAAGACCAGAAAGGGTTGTAAAAACTCAAAAGATTCATTTTGGAAGGACAGGTGGGGCTTTAGAAGGAAACAACGGAGAGGAACGTGGAAGAGGGGGAAAAGAGAAGGCAGTGAGAAGAAGGAGGAGAGAGACAAATGTGAGGAAGAGAGTGAGAAGAAAGTGAACCAAGCAGCAGAAGGGACTCACAAGAGGATTCACTACACTTGCGGTTCCCAAACCAGAAGAAACTGAGGAAGGGGTTGGGCGGGACTTAGGAAGACATGTGGTCTGAAGAGTAGGGACGCGACCAGCGGAAGTCACTTCCAGCCACTGTCCAGGAGAGCGTGGCATACCCGGGTGAGTCCTAGAACACTGTCCAATGACATTACATTGAATAACACAGTTACATGGTGGTTTTGTTTTTCTCTCTGTTCCTTTTTCTTCACAATGTGGTTTATGGGTACTAAACTGCATGGGGGTGTCTTTGTGTTTTTAATGGAAATTGGATGTAAAGGATCTTTTATTTAATGCACATCGTGTAGAACACAACTAGAAAAGTTTCAGTTCAGTTTATGGAACCAATGCAACAACCCTGGCGAAAAGACAGACTTCCTTTCCTTCAACACAGGCGCCTTTCTCACCTGGCTTTTAAGTTTCCTTCATGAACTGCCTGTATAAGCAGAAGGGGATAAGGGAGGGGAATAAACAAGTGATTTAAAGGGAAAGAAACAGCAGATAGGAATACAAAAGAGACAGCAACCAAAACCTGTAGTCACCTGGGAAATTTTCCATTGTGCTGACTGGACGTTGGATGCATGACCACAAAGACCCTAAAGGAAAGAGAAGACAAGATCCTTAAAATGGTCCACGGCATATATATATATATATTTCATGCCAAAGGTGCCTCTAAACAAAAGGACGCCGTTCAGAAGAGGCACCTTTGCTATGATATATATATATATATATATTTTTTTTTTTTAAATTTTATTTTCATCTGACAGAAAGACTTAGGGCCTGATTTAGATGTTGGCAGACTGGTTATTCCGTCACAACGGCGACGGATATCCCATTCACCAAAATATAAATACCCTTATAACTTATGGAATTTATATTTCAACGGACTTGATATCCGTCATCGTTGTGATAGAGCAACCTGTCCACCAACCTCTAAATCAGGCCCTACTGTTTTTTTTCTTTAATAATTCTTTTCGTAATATTGAAGCCTCCAAAGCATTATTTCGGCCTATTCTTCCATAATACTTTCTGTAAGTTTACAAAGGCACCTTTTTTTTGCCCTTTCTCTTTTCTTTTCATATCCTTTTTCCTTTCCTTTCCTTTCCTTTTTTATTTCTCCTTTGCTTTCTCCTTTTTCCTTTCCTTGCCTTTCCGTTCCCTTTCCTTTTCCTTTTCCTTTTCTTTTTCCTTTCCTTTCCTTTCTACATTAATTTCTCCTTTCTTTTCTTTTCTCCTTCTCCTTTCCCTTTTCCTTTTTATTTCCCTTGTGCTTTCTCCATTCCATTTCCTTTCTCCTTTCCTTTTTCCTTAACTTCCCTTCCATTCTTTCCCTCCTTCAGCTTCTCCCTATTGCTTTCTGTCTCTTTCCGTCTCCCCTCGTCCTTAGCCTCATAGTACATCATGAAAATGTTGAGATTTCTTTCTCTTTGTGATTCGGTGAGGTGCCACCTTGTAATCGGATTATGCTGTGGCCATTTTAGAAGGGCCCACTTATAATACATAGAATTTATTACACTTTTAATTCACTATCACGGTGTACCATTTTTTTACAGCTGTAATAAATAACGCACCACTCTTGTGGGCACTCGTTATCAAAGGCATATTATATTCATTGGTTGCTTAACAGTGCTACCAGAGATTGGCTTCTGCCATTCCTTTGTGGGCTCCACCCTGTTCTGTCTGGTTTTCAACAGTGCTATAGTGACTAAGCTTGTGTTGTTCTAGTTCCCTTTAATACCAACCATACAAAATGTTATCATGTATACCAGTAAGGTTGAAGCTCGTTACCACAGCTTCTTGTACTGGAAGTCTCTGGATGCCCTTTCACCAAACAAGATAGCTTACCATCAACTCACTCTGCATTCATTGCTTTGGTATGGATGAAGAGAAAGAAGACTGTGATGTGGGACGCAAAGGGTGGGGAGCAGTGAAAGAAGTTTGGAAAGTACATTCCAGTAGCAACAGCAACTTTTTGACTACACCAAAGCTGCATTGTGGGAGCCTTGTGTTCATTCTAAAAGTAAGATTATGTAATACAAAAACATCCCAGTAGAAAGTCCACCTTAAATGTACTGATCAGTTCTGTACTTTTCAGCTATTTCATAAACTGAATACGACTGCCTTTTGCTTTCAAAGTTTACTCACATCTATATTAAATTCCTTTTGAGTTGCTCCCCTGTCCTAAAATGTGAAGACTCCAATGCTGGGTAACCAGAGTTGCAGGTAAATAATATTTTTCCTTCTTTAGGATATCTTGGTTTGCTACTCTCTAACCAACACCTAACATTGAAAGTGTGATTTTATTGCCTTAAAATAACTGTGTTTTTTCCTTCAATTTTCTCACCAGCTGCTTATCGAAGATGGCGACATTATATGTGATAAATTTGCCACTCGGGTAGCATCAAATGTGATTGGCATTTCACATCCAACAGTTGCAGTGCATGAAGAAAAGAAAATGAAAAAGGATGCTATATTATGTTGTCCACAGCTTTTCAAATTCAAAAGTAATATCTCTAAGGAAAATACAAACTCCTCAGCAAAGACATCATTAATTCCTAATGCTGATTTTGCAACCCCACGGGGCCATAAAAATTCACAGAAATCTTTCCATAAGAGTAGAAAATGTAATTTGACTGTCCAGTCCGCGAGTGGGCTCAACAGTGCTTCAGAAAATGTATTACCATCCAAAAAAGAGCCAGTAAAATGCAAAATGATAGCTTTGGCTGATGAACTGAGTAATGAAAACTGTATCAGCCATTCTCCTGAAAATTGTGAAAGTAAAATGAAGGCGAGGTCAAAAATGGTTTTGGATAAAATATTTCAAAATCAAAAATATTGTATGAACATAATAGAAGAAGTTTTATTTGAAATTATTGAGAGAATAATTACTGATTTAGGACGTTTGCCTTTTTCCATGCCCTATTTTGTTGCAGGGCACAAGCACTATTTCAACCATGTGCCCCATTCTGAGCTTAATGTTGTGTCATGCGTTAACATCTTAAAACATGAATCAAAATTAGAAATTCGACACATAGCAGAAATAACTATTGAAAATATACTTCGAAAAGTGTACACTGTGATATTAGAAATACAGGAGGAGGAATCTTCTGTAGGAAAACATATTAGCGATAGCAAGATGCTTACTTGTCAAATGAGCTCCTCAAAAATGTCCAGTATTCTTGGCTTTCATGAAAATGATATCCAGTTGATTTCAGAGATCAGGCCTGATTTCAAAAATGGGAACCTAAAAGACAAGAGGAGTACTTCCACAGCATTGACACTCCGACCTTTCCAGAACAAAAATAAGCATTCAGTTTCAACAGCAGGAGAACTTATTCAACAGGTTCAAGATCAATTCAAGTTGTTTGTTTCCTCTAGGCTACAACTAATGGCAACACCAAGGCCACAGCATAAGAGCAGCACCGGGCACAAATGTGAATCTTCTAACGGTTTTAAAAGCAGATCTGAAGTATTGCCCTCAGGAGACTTTTTATCATTTGGCCTAACTCAATACCAATCAGATTCCATGACACCGGTAAAAGAGAAAATTGTATCTAAAGTAAACGTCACAAACCCATTGCTAGTGTTACCAAGTTTTGTATGCAGCAAACAATTTAAGAAAATTGTGGAACACATATTTGTTTCTACATCAGTTTTGGAGCTATATACAAAGTCTGTTTTAAATGACATCCTAAAGGTCATGGAAAAGGAGTTTCAACAAGAGGATGTTGCAGGTGTGCCAGGAGCCGATGCATCATCTGCAATAATTCACTCCCTATTGGAAGGTTTGCATTATCAAAACAAGGCTGGTTTCTATTCTAATCAAGAAATGAAACCATTGGACCTCTTTAATTTACCAAGATGCAATTCTTACCTTGGATCATTAAGTTCTGCAGCAGCTAAAATGATGACAGCCACCGAGTTACACCGTACACATTACAACATGGATGACCGGAGTGATTTTCCTTTAGATACAGATCCAGTTAGATTTTGTGTCACTCATGCAGAAAATACAAATGATAATATGCAGTTACAAACCCTTGACCCATCGGCCCAGTTGAAGTACTACAAAAGCACATTTTTCCCTCAACAGAATAACCCTATGACTCCTTGTGTTGATAAAGCAGAGTGCAGCATTAGAGATGGGATGAACAATCTTGCTGAAAGCAAAGAAGAAAAACCTAATGTTAAAAATTCTACCTCGAAATTCGAAGTTTTTGATAGCAAGGTATTTGATAATAGACAAGACCCTACTAAAACCATTGTGACGTCTAACAGAGCAGGTGACTCCCAAGTTATCGCCATGAATGAAATGGGAAATCTAAATAAGAGAGAATCAAAAGCTACAATCCAGATGCCTTCTGAAGTGGAGACAGATTTAAAGCCTGGATACAAAACAAATGCAATAAATAGTCATGCTGGGGAGAAATCAACACCTAAACAAATTCTTGTTTCCCCCCAAAAAACAAATGTACAGAGTGACTGTGAAAAGAAATCAGTGGTGGCATTGGATCATTTGACAGAGAGCAAAAATGGGCTGACAATTACCAGTGGTAAAAGTACCCATGCAATTCAATCTCCATTTGGAGACAGCAAAGTGACAGACGTTATTTACAATGATTTTGGACTTCAAGCTCAGGGCAAAAGTTCAGACTATGGCACAAGAGTGATGACTTCCATGGCCAATTTTGATAATAATTTTGGTCAAGCACCAAGCACACTGGCGAGCTTCGAACATCATAGCCAATTAGATGCCGTATCTGATGGAATTTTGAATGTGTCTAAGGAGAGACCTTCAGAAGTGGTGACTTATAGTGGAAATGACCCAAACACAGAACTTCTCACTGAGGAAAACCATTTGACATGCTTACCCATGATTGCTTCAAGAAAAAATGAAGTCATAAACACCTTAAATTCATGGTCTCTGAAAAATTCCAAACATCCTGCTGAGTTGAAATTAGCTTCAGAGCAATATTCAATGAACAAAGGAAACACCAAACCTGTGTTACTATTCAGAGACTCTGATCCAAGCCAGTCGCCAAAGGCTATTTTGGGCACTGAAGTACCCTCTTTCAGCAAGAATAAAAACGCAATTTCTAATCATTCACCAACAAGTGACATTGATGTTGTAAATGAAAAAATTGCAAATGATTTGATTAACGAAACTTTTCACATTATTTCGAAATGTGCCAAAGAATCAGAAGGTGATGCAGTGTATTCAATTCGGCCTAATCAGCTGCCCAACTCTAACCATCCCAATTCATCTCAGTTGAAACATGAAGAAGCAGAATGTCGACCTTGCAAAAGAAATAAGCTGGGAAAATATACAGCCTCCAGAAATTTTTTTAATGCAGTTTCAGGAAAATTAACCACAAAACCTTTAGAAACTCGTTTATCAACAATAAGATTTGAATCAAATAAGTCTTCTGTTGGTGCTGCAGTCTGGCAAATCTCTTCAACAGAACCTCAGTCTTGTAAATCAGATAGAAACAAGCTTGTTAAAGAAATGCAAATATGCCATAATGCTAATGCTAAGCAGACCACATTGCATGAAAAATCACTAACGGCAGAGTCCTCTTTTACATCATCTGACATAAACTTTACAGCAGACTCTATGACAAGCATTTTATGCGGACAGATTGTGAATGACTCTTCACTTGAGGAAATTGCTGAGAGCCTCATCAGATCGTTGAATGATGTGTTCCGGCATGTAAAGGAGACAAAATATGCTCCACCTGCACGTGTTAATGATTCGCATACTACTTTCTGCGAGCAATCTTCAATCTCCATCTCTGCAGCTCCTAATGTCTCCAATTTAAAAAATATGGAAGGCACACTAAAACCAACATTACGTGTACACATGCCCAAGACAACACAGATAGCACTTCAAGAAAGGAACAACCATGCTGAAAAAGAAAAATCATATCAATTCAATCAGAAAAATATATACCATTCTGGTTTTCCTTTGCAGAGAATGGGCGATGGTGCTGGAAAGGATCTAGTTATGCAGGATCAAATAAAGTCTAACTTTTTTCCAGAGACAGTTGTAAAAATGGCGGTTGTTGAAGTAAAAGAGAAAATATTTAATGAATATAAAGATAAAAAAAATATTTTTCTAAAGAACCATGAATTTTGCAACTCCTTTTTAGAATCTGTATGTGAAGACTCTGTAAAACTTGTGTTTCACAAACTTAGCAAGCATATAAATAATGGCAAATCCAAAATGTGCCCAAATAAGAAAAATGGGGAACATCTGTTGAAAGGTGATTTTCAGAACAACTCTTCAGAACCAGTTTCAATTAATATGAATTATATAACTCACGCTGCCCTAATAATGTCCATAAATGAAAAAAACATTCATGACATTCGCCTTTCAGTGATGAATTTTCTGTCTGAGAAAACAATCAACATCCTAAAAGACCAGCAGAAAAAATCTGATTTAAAATGGCTCTCTGGAGAAATTGTTGGCATTGCCATTGAAACACTAATGAGAAAACCATGCAGTGAGGTTTCACTTCCATCTCCAATGTTACCCCTATGTAAAGAAGCTGGCACAAGTACGTCATGTGAAATTACAAGCACTAATCTGCATGTTGGGCCCCTTACAGTTAAACAGTGTTATTCAGAAGAGTGCAATACAAAAACTGTGATCAAGGAAAATAAGGCAAGCAAACAACTTGAAGATTTAAGCATATCAAAACATAATGTTGAGTTTGTGAATTGCTCTCCTTCAACCACACTAACGACAAGCACACCTGTTCCTTTACCAACAGCAGAGGTTTCTCCTGTTACATGTGATAGCAGTCAAGAGACTTATAATAAAGATGATAAATATGACTCAGAATGTGATTATGAATCAAGTAACGGCTCAATAGATCTCAGTCAAACCACATTACTTGAAGATCAACAATTCACTGGATCCAAGCTAGGTGAAATTGTTTTACAACTTGCAAATACTATCTTTCCTTCAACAACTAGCAGATCCCAAAATGCAGATGCAAAGGTGATCAAGATGAAAAGAAATGCAGTATCACTTGCAAACAAACTACTCCGGGAAATAAAAGACGAATTTTGGGACTCAATAGATGAAGCATTTGAATACTTTGTATATTCAAGAATAGATGTTAAAAAAGTGGTACAAAGAGTGTACACCAAATATATCAAAGAAATGAAGTGTCCAGATGCATTACAGGATGACAACTCACTTATTGTTCATAACCTTGCAAATGCAATAATATTAGAATTGATTTACAAACGTCCAGGGTCAGTTGTTTCTTTTGATCCATCCTTCTCTGAGGATGATTCTGTTTTTGAAGACTTTAGTGATGAAGAGTTGCCAAGGGCCTCCCTAAGTAGAAAATATTCATGCAATAAATTTTACTCTGCATCTCTTCTGGAAAATATTCTTTGCAAGGTTTTGTGCATGATACTAACAACATCTGATGCCCTCACGCATGACATGAATAATGCCAAAAAAGAAGATAAATACTGTGAGATAATGGCAAAATTATTTTATTCCATGGAGATGTACCTTAAAAAGCAACGAGTAATTATTGTAAGAATTACTGAAAAGATGGCATTCCCAACAATAGGAGACAATGTCATTGATAATATAGCTGGCTCTGTTTTCCATCATATTTTTCAAGAATATGGCTCTCATATGGATGTTTACGTAAACTTAACTGAGGGTAACCAGTTGTTTACTGAGTTAATTGCATACTTTATACTGCAAGAAATGTCAAAACTTGATCTGGAATGCAATATTTTTGAAGAGGTGGCACCAATTCCTCAAGCAACAATCAATACTTCTTTTGTTACCCAAAACGTTTTAAATAATATAAGTGAAGTCAGGAAATACAACGAGACTTCAATAAAGTGTTTCCTTGCTACATTATTAAACATCATTCTCCCTCAAATAGCCTATCAGATCAGCCTTCAATTTCACATTAGCAGTACACATTCCGAAAGCCAAAATAATACACTAGAAGATGTTGTTCTAAGGCAAGGTCAATCAGTCAATCGCAAGTTACTGGCAGCTTACGAACACCCTCGGAGTAGCTCGCAGCCTTGAGTTTTTTTGAAATAGGCGCCAGCTCAATAAAGTTTATTTTATATTCAATAAATGTTTAATTTTAAAAGTTAATGAAGCCTGTGTCTATTTTACAGTCAGGCCTCTTCATTATAATCATTGGGCTGTGTTAGAATCTGGGTTCTCTGGTTGGCACAGGTAGGTACTTGTGACAAGCAGGGAACCTTTCCTCTAGTCTGGGTAAGGGGTTACACTACTAAAACAACCCCTGCTCACCCTCTAGGTAGCTTGGCGCGAGCAGACAAGGCTTATCTCAGAGCGTTATAGGTTAAGCATTTGTGAACACATACAGTAACCAAGTGACAACACTACAAATGGACACCACACAGGTAGTTATATTAAAAAATAAGGAATCTTTATATAGGATTATCACAAGACCATTAAACGATTAAAAATACACAATACGGTTGCTTAGTTGGTAGAAGATTGCTTAGTTTCTCTTAAGTTCTTAAATGCGACACTTTAAGTCAATGTACCTTAGATGCGACACGCAGGGCAACAAAAGTGTTGCAGCGATGCAGATGCGTTGAAGTTCTTGGTGCAAAAGAAATAAAGACGGGATCTTCCAGATGCGTTACGCTTCTCCGATGTTGCGAGCAGGCTCGACTCGATGCGTCAGCTACAGCGGCTTCACCCTTGACGAGATGCGACGATAGCGGCCTTGGCAGCGGCACTCTTCTCCGACGTTGCGAGACGCTTCCGCTCGATGCGATGCTGCAGCGGCGACACCCCTTCTGCGACATGCGACGACTGCGGCTCTGACGGCGGTACGCTTCTCCGTGGATGTGAGGCGCTTTTCTGGATGCGGTGCAATGCGACAACTACGATGGCTGCGATGGCGACACGCTTCCTCCTCGATGCAAGACTCTCCTCTCGATGCGGTGCAATGCGACAGCTACGATGGCTGCGATGGCGACACGCTTCTTCGGGGTTGCGAGACACTTCCGGAATGATGCGAGACGCTTCCGCTCGATGCGATGCTGCAGCGGCGACACTCTCTGCGAGATGCGACGGTAACAGCTCCGACGGCGGCACGCTTCTCTTCCTTGCGTCGCGCTTCCAGCTCCTTGCGACACGCAGTCCCTCAGAAGGCCCAACAACAGCAGCAGGCACTTCCAAAAGACTTTAGGGAGCTGGAGATGAAGTCCACTGGTCCTGGGACTTCGTTCAGGGGGCAAGCTCAGTTCAAGCCCTTGGAGATCTTTAAGCACAAGTTGAAATAAAAAAGTCTTTGTAGTCTTTTCCATTCTCCTTCAGCAGCAAGGCAACCACTGCAGGCCAATCCCCCAGGTCAGGGACAGTTACTCCTCCTACAGCTTTCCCAGTTCCTTCTCTTCTGGCAGAGGTTCTTCTTGTTTCAGCAGGATCTGATCTAATTTCTTGGGAGCTGGGTCCCAATACTTATACCCCTAATTCCTTTGTTCCTCTGGGGTAGAGGGGCCTTTGCCCAGTCCAAACCAGTTCTTGAGCACTCTGTTGACATGACTCTGCCTTTCTATTCAGGGTGCAGGGCAGAGACATCAGCCGCTCCGCAGGAGGTGGAGCCAGCATTGTGGTAGCAGAGCACAACCCTATTCAGAACCCAGGTGTACTCCTCCCACCCATCTGACTGCCAGTCTTCCTATTCACCACCAGGCTGCCTAGCCCTGCCCCTCTGGGTTTCCCCAGCCCTGTCACTCACTCACACAACCAGACAGGCAGATACACATCATAGCAGAGGCGGGCTGAAATGGTCAGGCAAGCAAATACCAACTTTCTAAAAGTGGTGCAAACACAGAATATTAAAACAAACTTTACTAAAAGATGTATTTTATTATTCTGAGTTCAGGCATACTAAACTCGAAATTCTACCATGTTCCCTGGGTCTGTTAGGATCATAGGATGTAACAATTCTAACAGCCCATTCTGGCCTATGGAGAACAGGTAGCCTTACAATAGTGAAAAACGAAAATGGCTGTAATTCACTATTAGGACATGCCACACACATCAGGGCTTGTCCTACCTTATGCTTACAATGCACCCTGCCCTTGGGCCTACCTTAGGGGTGACTAATATGAAGTTAAGGGAAGGGGAAGTGGGTGCACTTACCCAGTCAGCATGACAGTACCAGACTGCACGCAGGTTCTGCAATGGCAGACCCTAGACACATTTTACCAGGCCGCTTCTGTGGGTGGCACAACCAGTGCTGCAAGCCCACCAGCAGCATTTGCATTTACAAGCCCTGGGCACTCCTGGTGCACTTTACTGGGGTCTGACAGTAAACCAAATAAACCAATCATGGAATCCAACCAACATATACATTTTAAATAGGGAGCACTTACACTGTGGCACTGGTTGGCAGTGGCACAGTGCTCTGAGCGGCCAACACCATAAAAACACATGAGGCACAGCGACAAAAAGTGGAAGGGAGACTCACGCCAAGGTGCCAGGTCTAACACGTGTCCCCTCCAGCTGAAGAGTGGGGAGAACTACCCTACCCCAGGGAGTTCCTCATCACTAAGGCGGAAAAATCTGGACAGACCGTCAGCATTGGCGTGATCTGTACCAGGGCGATGTTCCACCGTGAAATCCATACCCTGTAGGGAAATGGACCACCTCAACAGCTTTGGATTCTCACCCCTCATATGCATCAACCATCTGAGGGGCCTGTGGTCTGTCTGAACCCGGAAGTGAGACCCAAACAGGTAGAGTCTTAGCTTCTTCAGCGCCCAGACCACAGCAAATGTCTCACGCTCAATAGCACTCCATCTCTGTTCCCGTGGTAGTAACCTCCTGCTAATAAAGGCTACAGGTTGATCTAGGCCCTCTTCATTAATCTGTGAAAGAACAGCCCCCACACCATGCTCTGAAGCGTCTGTCTGAACGATAAACTCTTTGGAGAAGTTGGGAGCCAAAAGCACGGGCGCCATGCACATAGCAGCTTTCAGGGCCTCAAAAGATTTCTGACAGGTGTCAGTCCAGATCACCTTCATGGGCTGCTTCCTGGAAGTCAGCGCTGTCAAGGGGGCAACAATGTTGCCATACCCCTTGACAAACCTCCTGTAGTACCCGGTGAGACCTAGGAAGGCTCTCACCTCTGTCTGGGTTTTGGGTGACTCCCAATTCAGGATGGTTTCTATCTTGGGTTGAAGGGGTGCCACCTGGCCACTCCCAACTTGGTGCCCCAAGTACACCACTGAACCCTGCCCGATCTGGCACTTACTCGCCTTGATCGTGAGGCCTGCCCTCCGCAGCGCCATCACCACTTCCCAGAGGTGGCGCAGGTGTTCCTCCCACGTGGAGCTAAACACTGCGATGTCATCCAGGTAGGCTGCACTGAACGAATCCAGCCCAACCATCACCTGGTTGACCAACCTCTGGAAGGTGGCAGGGGCATTCTTCATCCCAAAGGGCATAACCCGGAACTGGTAATGCCCATCAGGGGTGGAAAATGCTGACCTCTCTTTGGCCCCATCGGTCAAGGCGATCTGCCAATACCCAGACGTTGGGTCAAACGTGCTGAGGTAGTTGGCAGCCCCTAGCCGATCTATGAGCTCATCAGCTCTGGGGATGGGGTGTGCGTCAGTCCTAGTGACCGAATTGAGTCCTCTGTAGTCCACACAGAACCGGAGTTCGAGTGTGGCTCCCGGCGCTGCAGCCTTTGGGACCAAGACCACTGGGCTGGCCCAAGGACTGCTTGAAGACTCAATTACCCCAAGGGCAAACATCTTGGAGACCTCCGCCTTGATGCAGGCCCTTACCCTGTCAGTCACCCTGTAGGCCTTGTGCCTCACAGGTGTACTATCCCCAGTGTCCACATCATGGACGCACCAATCAGTGACACCAGGAACCAGGGAAAACAGATCAGAAAATTGTCCCAGCAGCTGGCGACAATCATTCTGTTGCTCAGGGGTCAGGGCGGAAGAGAGGATGACACCATCCACTGACCTATCTTGCTCCTTGACTGACAGGAGGTCAGGAAGAGGCTTGGTCTCCTCCTCCATCCCAGCATCTGTCGCTAAGAGCATGCCCACTTGGGACCTCTCCAAGTGGGGCTTGAGGCGGTTGACATGTAGGACCCTTAAGGGGTTCCTAGGAGACATCAGGTCCACCAAGTAGGTAACCGGACTCTTGCGCTCCACAACTTCAAAGGGACCGGTCCACTTATCCTGGAGCGCACAGGGCTCCACGGGGTCCAAGACCCATACCTTCTGTCCAGGCTGAAGCTCTACCAGAGTGGCATTCTGGTCGTACCACCGCTTCATCTCCTGGCTGGCTTCCAGGTTTGCCTCAGCAAGTTCCCTGAAACGCCTAGTCTGGTTTCTGAAGGCCATTCTGGGGAGGTTTCCTGGGAGATTGCTCCTAGCCTTCCTTTACCAGACTTAGAGGTCCTCTCACTGGGTGTCCGTACAGCAGCTCAAAGGGACTGAACCCTAGAGACTTCTGTGGCACCTCTCTGTAAGCAAAGAGAAGGCATGGCAAGAGGACGTCCCACTTACGCCTCATGGGTTCCTCAAGACCCATTATCATGCCTTTTAGCGTCCGGTTGAATCTCTCAACCAACCCGTTTCCTTGGGGGTGGTAAGGTGTGGTGAACTTGTAGGTTACACCACACTCTTGCCAAAGAGACTTCATATATTTAGATATGAAGTTGGTACCTCGGTCAGACACCACCTTTAGAGGGAATCCCACTCGGGAGAAAATTCCCATCAGCGCACATCCCACCACGGGGGCCGTCACTGTCCTCAGAGGGATGGCTTCCGGGTACCGGGTGGCATAGTCCACCAGGACCAGGATGAACCTATTGCCCATCGCTGTCCTGGGGTCCAGGGTCCAATGGCCCTACAATGTCAATCCCCACTCACTGGAATGGGGTACTGACCACAGGGAATGGTTGGAGTGGAGCCTTCTGCTTCCTTCCACTCTTCCCACTTGCCTGGCAAGTTTGGCATGTTCTGCAGTGAGTATCTGAACTCTTGCACATTTGGGGCCAAAAGAAGTGGGTGAGAAGCCTTTCAAAGGTCTTGTCCTGCCCCAAATGTCCTGCTAATGGCACATCGTGAGCCAGCCCCTGTAGGAAGGCTCTGAAGCGCTGGGGTACCACCAGCACACGGGCTGACCCAGGCTCAGCAACCTTAGGCTCAGAATACAGGAGGTCGTTCTCCCAGTAAATGAAGTGTGTTCCAGACTGATCACCGTTGGCCTGGTCTGCAGCCTGCTGCCGCATACCCACAAGAGAAGGGCATTCTTTCTGCTCCCTGCAGAATTCCTCCCTGGAGGGTCCTCCTTCTTGCTGCCAATGGGTCAGCTCAGGCAGGTCCCCCAGTTCAGCTATCTGTTCCCCTGTAGGTTCCAGGGCATCCCCCTCAAGGTCTGCTCCCTTCTGGACCGTGGGAACTTCAGAGGCCGGTTTCCTGCGCCCCCTGCTCCTTCTCTTTAAGGCCGGTCTCTGGGCCTCCCTCTCAGGCTCCAGGACCTCTTGAGTACCTCTACTGGCTGCCATGGACCGTGTGGTGACACATGCCCAATCCGGCATACCCAACATCTCCAGGTGAGCACTCCGCTCCACCTTAGCCCAAGGTGAGCTCTCCAAGTCTTTCCCTAACAGACAGTCTACAGGCATGGTGGGCCTCACAGCTACCTGAAGAGTACCAGAGACCCTCCTCCCACTGAAAGGGAACCTGAGCCACTGGGCAGTGACTCTCGGTGTTGTCGGCGGCAACAACCGGATAGAAAGCTCCTGGGACAACCTGCTCTTGAGACACCGGGTGGCGCTTGACAGCCGTCACACTGGCTCCTGTGTCTCTGAGAGCTTCAACCCTATGGCCATTTATGGTCACCCACTGCCTGTACTTCTTAGTGTTCTCAGGCACCTTGGGCATTCATCTCCTCCCCCAGGGCTACACTAGTCACCTGCCGGGATGGAGCACCAGTGGGTGCTGGTTTACCAAATAATGGACACTTCACATCAGAGGCAAAATACCCCATGTTACCACACTTGTAACATCTGATGGGCCCCTTCTGAACAGGTGTACCTGTCGGGGCCCCGGTCGGCTTCTGTGGTGGGGGAGGCTGAGAACCTTTCCCTTGGTTCCCTTGGCGATTACTTTGGGGCCTCTTCTGGAACTCCCTCTGTTTACCCTTGTCCCCCCCACTCTTCTGCTGGGGACCCTGCCCACCTTTGGCGGAATCTCCCACTTGACCCTTATGGACCCTGGTACTGACCCAGCGGTCCGCCTCCTCAGCAAGCTTCCTAGGGTTAGTCAGCCTAGTATCAATCAGGTGTTGGAGAAGCTCAGGAAAACAATTACTGGACAAGTGCTCCCATGCCATTAAATCAAGAAGCCCTTGAAAATCATTCACTTTGCTACCCTTCACCCAACCATCCAGTGCTCTGCAAAAAAAAGTCACATACTCAACATACGTACTGTTTGGAATCTTAGTGCAACCCCTGAACCTTTGTCTATACAACTCAGGGTTCAACCCATACCTAGACATCAAAGCAGCTTTCATATGGGGATAGGAATTATAGTCATCTGAAGGCAAATCCAGCAGTGTATCCCACCCCTCACTAAGGAACCGTCCCCACAACCCCGCTCCCCAATCTTTCTCAGGGACCCGGTGGGAAGACATGGCTACCTCATAGGCCTTAAACCACTGCCCTATGTCATCATTTTTAAAGAATTCCTTCACTACATCTTTTGGTATGTACACTCTAGACTCTACCTGCACTGGGGGTGTGCTGCCACCAGAGGGAGTGCTTCCCAAGCCCTGGGCTTTCAACTCCAGCTCCCTCATTATTCTGTCATGCTCCATTTGGATTTTTTTCTCTTCCATTTGCATTTTTCTCTCTTCCATTTCCATTCTTTTTTGTTCCATTGCCAACTGTCCATTTAGTTTGGCCATCTCTATTTCATGAGCTCTTGTGTCTTTCCTGTCTGCCAACTCCTCTGGAGATAAACATTTGTTAGAGACACTACTACCTGCAGGGGAAGGGCTTCTCCTTCCTCTTGAGCCCAATGGCTCATCCAGTTGCTCATCTGCATTCTCATCATCACTGGCATTCCTTGCTTCTACCCAGGCCCTCAGCGCCATGTAGAACTGTGCCTTGTTTTTACATCCAGTTGTAGAAACATTAAACTTCTTGCAAAAGAATTTCAGCTGTGATAACGTGTAGCTGTCTAGTTTCTCTTCTTCCCATTTAAATTCAGTATCAATAGAGACTATGGATGCTGCTTTTCCACCATGGTTAAGCTTGGCAGTGCTCAAAAATAGACAGTCCAAAAAAGAAATCTACCAACAAGTATTGGTTGCGTTTAAGGTCTGCACTCACTAAGTAGTGTTCACCAATCACTGTACATGAGTCACAAATGCAAATACAGAATCCTCACCGCTGACCACCAATGTTAGAATCCGGGTTCTCTGGTTGGCACAGGTAGGTACTTGTGACAAGCAGGGAACCTTTCCACTAGTCAGGGTAAGGGGTTACACTACTAAAACAACCCCTGCTCACCCTCTAGGTAGCTTGGCGCGAGCAGACAAGGCTTATCTCAGAGCGTTATAGGTTAAGCATTTGTGAACACATACAGTAACCAAGTGCCAACACTACAAATGGACACCACACAGGTAGTTATATTAAAAATAATGAATCTTTATATAGGATTATCACAAGACCATTAAATGATTAAAAATACACAATACGGTTGCTTAGTTGGTAGAAGATTGCTTAGTTTCTCTTAAGTTCTTAAATGCGACACTTTAAGTCAATGTACCTTAGATGCGACACGCAGGGCAACGAAAGTGTTGCAGCGATGCAGATGCGTTGAAGTTCTTGGTGCAAAAGTAATAAAGACGGGATCTTCCAGATGCGTTACGCTTCACCGAAGTTGCGAGCAGGCTCGACTCGATGCGTCAGCTACAGCGGCGTCACCCTTGACGAGATGCGACGACAGCGGCCTTGGCAGTCGCACTCTTCTCCGACGTTGCGAGACACTTCCGCTCGATGCGATGCTGCAGCGGCGACACCCCTTCTGCGAGATGCGACGACAGCGGCTCCGACGGCGGCACGCTTCTCGTGGATACGAGGCGCTTTTCTGGATGCGGTGCAATGCGACAACTACGATGGCTGCGAAGGCGACACGCTTCCTCCTCGATGCGAGACTTTCCTCTCGATGCGGTGCAATGCGACAGCTACGATGGCTGCGATGGCGACACGCTTCTTCGGCGTTGCGAGACACTTCCGGAATGATGCGAGACGCTTCCGCTCAATGCGATGCTGCAGCGGCGACACTCTCTGCGAGATGCGACGGCAACAGCTCCGACGGCGGCACGCTTCTCTTCCTTGCGTCGCGCTTCCAGCTCCTTGCGACACGCAGTTCCTCAGAAGGCCCAACAACAGCAGCAGGCACTTCCAAAAGACTTTAGGGAGCTGGAGATGAAGTCCACTGGTCCTGGGACTTCGTTCAGGGGGCAAGCTCAGTTCAAGCCCTTGGAGGTCTTTAAGCACAAGTTGAAATAAAAGTCTTTGTAGTCTTTTCCATTCTCCTTCAGCAGCAAGGCAACCACTGCAGGCCAATCCCCCAGGTCAGGGACAGTTACTCCTCCTACAGCTTTCCCAGTTCCTTCTCTTCTGGCAGAGGTTCTTCTTGTTTCAGCAGGATCTGATCTAATTTCTTGGGAGCAGGGTCCCTATACTTATACCCCCAATTCCTTTGTTCCTCTGGGGTAGAGGGGCCTTTGCCCAGTCCAAACCAGTTCTTGAGCACTCTGTTGACATGGCTCTGCCTTTCTATTCAGGGTGCAGGGCAGAGACATCAGCCGCTCCGCAGGAGGTGGAGCCAGCATTGTGGTAGCAGAGCACAACCCTATTCAGAGCCCAGGTGTACTCCTCCCACCCATCTGACTGCCAATCTTCCTATTCACCACCAGGCTGCCTAGCCCTGCCCCTCTGGGTTTCCCCAGCCCTGTCACTCACACAACCAGACAGGCAGATACACATCATAGCAGAGGCGGGCTGAAATGGTCAGGCACGCAAATACCAACTTTCTAAAAGTGGTGCAAACACAGAATATTAAAACAAACTTTACTAAAAGATGTATTTTATTATTCTGAGTTCAGGCATACTAAATTCGAATTTCTACCATGTTCCCTTTGTCTGTTAGGATCATAGGATGTAACAATTCTAACAGCCCATTCTGGCCTATGGAGAACAGGTAGCCTTACAATAGTGAAAAACGAAAATGGCTGTAATTCACTATTGGGACATGCCACACACATCAGGGTTTGTCCTACCTTATGCTTACAATGCACCCTGCCCTTGGGCCTAGCATAGGGGTGACTAATATGAAGTTAAGGGAAGGTTCAGGGACTGGGAAGTGGGTGCACTTGCCCAGTCAGCATGACAGTACCAGACTGCACGCAGGTTCTGCAATAGCAGACCCTAGACACATTTTACCAGGCCGCTTCTGTGGGTGGCACAACCAGTGCTGCAAACCCACCAGCAGCATTTGTATTTGCAAGCCCTGGGCACTCCTGGTGCACTTTACTGGGGTCTGATAGTAAACCAAATAAACCAATCATGGAATCCAACCAACATATACATTTTAAATAGGGAGCACTTGCACTGTGGCACTGGTTGGCAGTGGCACAGTGCTCTGAGCGGCCAACACCATAAAAACACATGAGGCACAGCAACAAAAAGTGGAAGGGAGACTCACGCCAAGGTGCCAGGTCTAACAGGCTGCAGCTAGCAGAGCCTGATAATGAGCCGTGCTCTTCTCCCCTTTATGACCCAGGTGGTGTGCGCAGGTGAAGAACTGATCAGCTGAAATATTCATTCTTTTTTTAATTTTTTAAAATTTTACTATATGCATTTCCAGAAACATACAACAGATGCGTACAACACGCAACAACAAATCCCCCGTGTGACAGTAGAATACATTGAGTTTACAGTATACCATTGTACAAGCATATTCATTGCGAAAAACCCACACCTTTATACACTTTAGAACAATAGCCTCTAGGACAAACCGGTGTCGATTGTGATATCCTGGGGCCTAGTCAGCAAATAAGCCGTAAGTGGAGACCAAACATCCTTAGGTCTAGACGGTGCTGGAAGTTCTTCGGCATAGCATGACAGTTGATCTCTGCAAAACACCATGTCTTGTAACCAGTTTATAAAATTAGGTGCATTTTTACTGTCCCATGACTGTGCCACCTTTCTTTTGGCCAGTAATAAAGCGATCAACACCAGCCGTCTGTTCTTTAGTTTCAAGTGTTTCACCAACCACAGCAAACAAATCTGTGGGGTGCAACCCACCTCTTCCAACAACATGACGGTTAATGCTTGTGATACCAACACCCAGAAGGCGTTAACCGTGCCACAGCTCCATGCAAGATGAATAAAATCTGTCTCCTGTACCCCACACCTTTTGCATCTAGCCGTTTGTCTCAAGCCATACCTGTATAACTGCTGGGGAGTATAATATAACTGTTGTATGTATTTAAAATGTATTATGCGTAGATTGCAATTAGCCGTCAGTCAACTGGTCAGAGAACAGCTGAACTCCCATTCCTCATCATTCAGTGTGTCACCCAATGCCGTTTCCCACTGCCCCGTGCCTTACTAGAAATAGATGCAGTGTCTGATTGCATAGCGTTGTAGAGTTTGGCTACTAATTTACTCCGCGATGGGCTTGCCAACAACGTTTGGAGCGGGCTCAAAGTTACTGGTTCTGTGGGGTGCCTGTCATTAAAGGCCTTAAGGGCCTCAGGCAATCTGTAGTATGTAAATATTGACATTAATGTATACAGGGATGGCGGTCACGTCTCGCCTCCATCAAGACAAAGTTACCTTCCGGGTAAGAGTCGCCCATTGTAACTATACCCATATCCGCCAGTATTTCTAATGCCCATTTGTCTTGTGTTACCGAAATGCTAGGACGGTATGCTATTGGGAGAGCCGGGGCATATACAGGATGTCTGCCTGCATGTTTCACCATGGCACACCACGCCTGCGCCGTGAAGCCCGCAGTTCACATGTCCTTAATCGGGTAGTTTGTACTTGTCTTCGAAAGTAATGCTACTAGGTGATCCAGAGCGATGTTGTCTGCCTCCACTGCAACGTGTGGGAGAAAAGGTGAGGTGTTAGATCTGGGGGTCTCTAGTTGGCAGAGGTAAGTACCTTTGTCCAAATAGGGACCCTTACTTCTAGTCAGGGTAAGGGGGATACACACTGTTGATAACCCCTGCTCACCCCCTTGGTAGCTTGGCACAAGCAGACAGGCTTATCCCCAAGGCAATGTGTAAAGTATTTGTACCAACACTCACAGTAATATAGTGAAACACCACAAATGAACGCTACACAAGTTGTTTATAAAAATATAAATCACTTTATATAGATTAGGCAGATCAAAACGACATAAAAATCACATACACAATTATTCTTTTCTTAGGAATGTTCTTTTGTGGAAAAAGTTCCCTTTAGCAGTGTTCTCTTTGCAAATGAAACATACTGGTAAGCACAAAAACACATGTAGGCTCAGTATGGATGTGAGCCCTTCTTGCTAGTGTGTGGAAGTTACTTGAAAAGATGTCAATAAGGTGCTCCTCACCAATGCCCTTGTGTAGGGAGACTCTCGGTACAAAGAATATGGCACCCTTAACTATAAAATGCCCCCGCTGTAGCACGAAATGTGCTACACTTGTGTACTCAGTATTGAATCAGAGAAATTTCTTCTTCGTGAATGCGCGGGCGCGTGCCAGCCGCCCAAAAGGATTTATCTATTCCTAAGGCAGGCCGCCGGCAGCGCATGAAAACACGGTTTCCCCCCTTTTGCAGGCTCTGGTTACCTTGTGAATGCGGAGGAAGCTTGGCAGTTCGTGCAGATTTTCAGCGGGGCAGCTCTTTCCTAGGCGGCGCTCCCTGGCTTCCGGGATGGCTCCGCCCTTGATGACGAATGTGGGGAGGCTCCGGTTGCTAGGGGACGCCTTGCACTGTTCTCTCCTTAACGTGGCTCTGCCGGGACGGGCCTCCTTGTTGTTAGGGCAAACCCTCGAGGCTGGTTTTCCGTGACGTCGGAGAGGGGGGTGGAAACAATGCTTGCGAGGCTCCTGGGCCAGCGGCGGTGATTTTCCCTCACAGCGCTTCTCTCCTCCTTCCTCGGACCGGGCTGGCGGCGGTGATTTCGGCCCCCTTGTGTACGGTCTCGGATAGTGCACGAAGCGGACCGGCGGCGGTGAAATAAACACGCAGCACTCTGGTGCATAGCAGACTCCCCGCAGGTCTTCAGCTGCGCGCTGGTTTGAACACAACGTTAAAGGCACGATCCTGGGGCAGATCACACTTGAGGCGAAGCAGACCTCAGAACAGGCCCCAGCTGTGTGCCGACCTGCACACCGAGTATCCGAGGGGCCAGTCACAGATCGGCCAGGCAGTCTTCATGAAGGGCACACACAGCAGCTTGAAGGATGTTTTTCTGAGAACCTTTGTATCCCTGAGTTCCCAACAGGAGGCCAGCTCTTCTCAGGCCCTCGGAGATAGGTAGGCTTCAGTGGGGGGGGCAAAGCACACAGCACAGCTCCTCTTCAAGCAAGGGGTACACAGCTCAAAGCAGACAGTCCCTTGGTCCTCTTCCTCAGCAATCACAGCAACTGCAGGTCAGCTCCCAGACACTCGGCAATGGCAGCACTTTTCCTCAGTCTTCCTGGCTATTCTTCTTTGGCAGGGATTCCTTCTTGATCACAAAGTCTTTCCTAATCTAATTTTACAGGGGTCTCAGCTCTACTTTTATACCCCAAAAGTCTTTGTTCTTCCTGTGTGAGGGGTCCTGGACCCAGTCCAAACCAGTTCTTGGTGCACTCTGCCAGTGCACATCTTCTTCCTTTGTGAGTGTGGGCCAGGGCCATCAGCTGCACTGCAGGTGGTGGAGCCAGCATCGTGGAAGGCAGGCACAGCCCTATTCGGACCCAGGTTCTACTCCTCCCACCACTCTACATGCAGATAGGTCTATTCAGCCTAGTGCTGACTCACCCAGTCTCCTGGAGCCACCCCAGCCCTTGTCACTTACAAACCAGACAGTCTATCCACAAACAGGCAAAGGCACACAGAAAGGCTAAACAAGAAAATAGCCACTTTCTAAAAGTGCTATTTCCAAACTTAGAATTTAAAAACCATCTTCCCTAAAAGATTTCTTATTAAATTCTGAGTTCAGGGATGCCAGATTCCATATGTCTATCTTGCCGCTATGGGAAGATATGCAGGTAAACATGTTACACAGCATTCCCCATGTTATCCTAGGAGCAAGATAGCCTTTCAATAGTGAAAAACGCAAAAAGCAGTATTTCACTATCAGGACATGTTACCCACACTAGAACATGCCCTACCTTTCACATACACTGCACCCTGCCCAGGGGGGTACCTTGGGCCTACCATAGGGGTGTCCAAGGTGTAAGAAAAGGGAAGGGTCAGGTCTGGCAAGTGTGTACACTGGCCAGGACAACATGGCAGTTAACAAACTGCGCACAGGCACTGCAATTGGCAGGTCTGAGACACCATTTTAATGTGGGTGGCACAATCAGGGCTGCAGGCCCACTAGTAGCATTTGAATCACCAGCCCTGGCAGACTCAGTGCACTTTACTAGGGACCTACTGGTAAAACAAATATGCCAATCATGGATAACCAATCACAATAATAATTTAACCAGGGAGCACTTGCACTTTGGCACTGATCAGCAGTGGCTAAGTGCCCAAAGCATCTAAACCAGCAAAAACTAATTCTAGCACTGTGTCAAAAATATAGCAGGCAGAGGCAAAAAGTCAGGGGAAACCACGCCAAGGATGCCAGGTCTATCACGAGGTAAAAAACCAATAGTGTTCAAATTTAGCCTGGGCACATAAATAATACATGTACAAATCCGGCGCTGCGAACCCTCCTGCGTATACGGCCTTGTGAGAGTGCTCCAGCTACACCTGGATTTTCTGCCTGACCAGATCAAATGTATTAGTACCGAGCGCAGCCGATCAAAGAAAGCCCTTGTTAATTTGAGAGGAACATTAGTGAAGAGATACAGAAATCTGGGGAGAATGACCATTTTTATTACTGCTATTCTATCTGCCAGGATGGCACAACGCCTGATTGATCCGGGAGGGCCAAAGCAGGTAACAGCGGTCGTAGTTTATTAGCTATAATTTTAGCAATTATTTTGTTGTTGATATTTCACAATGAAAGTGGGCGGTACGACTCACAACTATCTGAACTCTTCCCTGGTTTTAGTAAAGTGACAATTAGCGCTTCCCTAAGCGAGGGAGGGAGCATACCTTTATCGTAAGCTTCACTATACATATTGACCAAATGCGGGGCTAGCAAGTCCGCGAACTCCTTATAGAATTCCCCCGGCAGACCGTCTATGCCCGCTGCCTTACCGGACTGTAGCGTTCGTATGGCCTCCTTCACATCCTCTATCGTGAGGGGTTGCATCAGATACTCCCTTTGACCATTGGAGAGCCATGCTAGCTCAATTTACTCAACAAGATCCCTGATCTCCTCACTGTCAGCTTCTTCCCCTAGGACCATATAGGGTAGCGTAATAATCCCTAAAGTGTTCAACTATATTGGGTGTGTTGTGGTACATTGTGGTCCATTAGATCACACTATTTCAGTGACATAGTCCTGAGCACTCACCCCTTTTGTCTTAGCTGCCAATGTGCGACCTGGGCGACCACCCTCCCCATACGCCCTAGCCTTCCAGCACCTAGACATATGTTTTAATTCCTGATCTGCTGTTTCATTATATTCCGTCACTAATGTCCTGATCTCTGCTAGCTTGTTAATGTTCAATGTGCTTGCGTACTCCTTTTCATACCTCGCTAGCTCATTCTCGATGTGTTTCATATGGGACCTCAATGCCTTTAGCAACCCTGCCTGAAGCCCTATGCAGGTGCCCCTGATGGTGGCCTTAAAAGCTTCCCAAAGAGTGCCCGCGTCCTCTACAGTACCAACGTTCTCATCAAAGAACAATTTGATCGCCTGATGTACTCCTTCCCTGAATATAGGATTTATGAGAAAAGACGGCTGCAGTCGCCACTGAAATGGTTGATAATGTCTAGTCGCAATGTTGATGTCCAACACCACCGGTGAGTGATCCGAAAGCGTTCTTGGCATATGTCTGACCCCAATAACCTATGGAACCATCGACTCCGAGAGGAGTCAGTAATCCAGCCTGGACCATGACTGATGGACTGTCGACATGAAGGTGCCCTCCCTTGTGTTTGGGTGTCTATTCCTCCAAATATCCCTCATGTTGCATGTGCGCATAATATCGTGAATCACTTGTGCCGCTCGCTTCTCCTGCCATGAAGTGGTGGCGCTTCTATCCCTCTCTGGATCCAAATATGTATTCATGTCTCCCCCCCATATCACTAACTCTAATTGCAAATAAAATATCTTATTTTTTAGGCATTGGTAGAAGTCGGGATCATCAACGTTAGGGCCATAGGTGTTGATAATTGTGAGTACTGTTCCCGCCAAATTCCCCTGTATCAGCATAAAACGCCCCAGATGATCCAATTTTGTCGAAATCAGTTTGAATGGTGTCCCTCTTTTTACAAGAATCATTACTCCTCTAGCGTAGTTGGAATATGAGGTGTCTGCTTTTACCATTGCCCACCGACCACCGAACCTGCCCTCATCAACCCACATCAGACGTGTCGCCTGTAAAAGTGCCAGTTGCACCTGATGTCTGTCAAGGTATGCGCAGACCTGCCTAATCTTTTTGGGATTATTTAATCCCCTCACATTCCATGTCACCAGTCTAATGTCACCCTCCATTAGTCTACTGTACCTGTGGATCGAAATTGTCGCAAGTCCATTAGCAAGTACACAATGGCCTGCTTAACCATATCATCCTGCTGTGTCTGTTGTGTCACGCCTCTTGAGATACATAAAACCCACCCACCCCCACCCACTTCAGCATCCCAATCATGCCAAAGACAAATCCCAAATAACTTTGCAAGGAACATAAGAACCCTATTGAGGAATACCCACATGAGGAGCGGCCAGGTTCCCATGTCCCACCTGCAGAGCAGGTGGGGCAGGGCATACATTTCTAAGGACCATCCAGCTTACACATTGCCTCACCTTTTGACCAAATCCTCCCATAGATAACTGGAACCCCCTCCCCCGGCCAGCATTACATTTCAATACAAGTCTTTGAAGCGGGTCCATAATCTGCAAACCCAATACCATGATGTAGTGGGTAAGCGTTTGATGAGCTTCCCGCCCACCCACATCATGCCTCCCAACCCGAGCCTATGGTCCCAACTGTGTGTCTATAATACCTTAAACGTCATGCTGAGGCAGGTATACGTTCCCCTCTCCCCATCAGCCACTGTTCACATGCCCCACTACAGAACAAAAGACATGTCCAACAGCACTTACAGTCCGTCGGGTCATCCCAATTTGCGAATATCAGCAATGCTCTTGCACACAATAACTACCTCCTTGCGTCCCTGTGTGTATGAAAGCTCCATATGCGAGGTTTTACCTTAATCCTTACACGAGACCCTGTAGAGGTATACCTGGACAACCTACAGCCTTTATTCCTCCGTATCCGATCTGCTTCAGAAAATCCTTCCCTGCTTTGAGAGATTGGAAAATCTTCAGTTTGTCTTCCACAGTGATCCGCAGCCTAGCGGGATACAACATTGCATACAGGATCTCCATTGCACGTAATTTCTTCTTCACCTCTGTGTATTCCCTACGTGCCATCTGCACCGCCACAGTGAAATCAGGTAAAAAGGACACCGTATTTCCTTGGTAGCATGTGTTTTGTTTTTCCCTCGCCAGTCTAAGGACCGTGTCCCGATCTCTGTAGTTTAAGATCTTTGCTACTAAGGGGCGCGGCGGCGCACCCGGAGGTTGTTTGGGTGCCAACGAGCGGTGCTCGCGCTCAACAATTAGTACCTGTGAAAGATTCTCCGCCCTGAATAAGCTGTTCAGCATGCCCTCGACGTAGTCCTCCAACCGGCCTGTATTCATGCTCTCCGGAATTTATTCGTAGGTTACTCCATCGAGAGCTCGCCTCCAAGTCTTCATTTTTTGCCCTGATGACCTCCAGCAGCTTTTCCATTTCTTGACACTTGCCTTTCGTGGAGCGTGACTCATCCTCAATGTCCGAGATGCGGTGCTCCGCTGTTGTAAGTCTTTCTCCCTGCTTGTCTAAGGTGGCCGCCGTTTTTGTCCATCCTGAGTGATAGGTTGTCAGTCTTGCCATCAATGGCCTGTAAGCTTTGTTGCATAGCCTACAATGTGGCCTCCAGCGTGGAGTTTTGCGATTGGGTCTGCTCCAGCTCAGTGTCCGAATGTGTTCCCATCGGGCGATATAATTGCCGAGACTCGAATGAAAGTTTTGGCTGTTGCTTGTCAGTCTTCCCCATAGTGCTTTTATTACCGGCTGATTGCTGAGGATAATGCAGAGGCCGCCCCCGCAGGGGGCTCGAGGGCCGGCGCCATAATGGCCGCCAGAGCCCGACAAGGAACGGAACGGGTTCTCACCAGCGGGAAGCGCCGCAGGGCGGAAGGCCCTGAGGCCCCCGCCCTTCCCTTCCAAGAACAATAGGAAGGGGAGATATAAGACGACGCTCCCCCCTGTGGCAGCCCACTTGCCTATCATGGGAGCTGGGGGAGCGGCGCCAACGACTTTCGAATTTGAGACCTATGGAACCGAGTCTGAGTCTCGGCGGCGGCAGAAAATAATTTTGGGCAAGTTCATTGGGTCTGCCACGGCGCTGCACTCCCCAGCCTCCAAGGATCGAGCCATTCCCCACTGTGGTTACCCCCACTGGCTACCAGGAGGCAGCACAGCCGGAACTTGGAGGGCCACGGCGAAAAGGGGGCTGGTGGCTCGATGTATGACCCCCCAGCTCGCCCAGACATCGGAGCTTGGGACCGGAGGCCCATGCACTACCGACCCCCAACTCTCCCAGACATCGGAGCTCACCGGGACTCCCAGACATCGTTAGAGGAGGATATCAGCTCCGGCTATGAACCGGGCGAAGCTGGACGGCAGCGGTGGCAAGGTGGGTTTGTGCGCTAGCTGCAACAAGGCTGGAAAGTACTGTAGAGTCGGGCGGCTGCTAGGGTCAAGCCCATCTACTCTAGGCAACTGCTGCGCATGGTCCGTTTGGGGCGGGGAATAGCCTGGGGTCAGCCGTAGGTTCTGGCCGGTCGAAGAATGAACGCTGAACTATGCAATGCTGCTTGGGTTTTAATTGCATTTGAAGGTGGCTGGCAGGGTAGCTCAGCGAGTAAACGCTCGCCGCTGAGAATGAGCTAATGGGAAGAGGATCGAGTGTTACAGCCAGAGCTGGCGACCACGCCAATGAAAACGTGCACGATTTGTTGAATAGTGTGAGGGGCTCACACTACAAACTTTGCAAAATTACTGGTAGTACAATGGGTTATATAAAAACGATAGTTTAAAGGAGTTTAACTCCCTGGAGCACAAAACACGTAGCGCTCAAGTTTTGAGAATTTGCGAGCTGGAGAGGGACTGAGAATGACCCAAAAGGACAGGAGAGGTTGTGGCCGTATGGTCACAGCTGCCGACTTTGGAGTTTGGGAACAGGGTTCGATCCCTGGTTCGGCTCAGCTTCCCAGGGTTTTTGGCAAATCACCTTAGCGGCACGCGCATAACAAAAAAAAAAATGAACGTATGCTTGCCGGAGGGGAATGGGTCCATCTCAAGAGTGTTAACATCTACGTTAGGGGAAGTGGCCTACCGGCTAGGGCGGGGGATCCCGCATCGGGGAATGGGTCTCGAGTACCTGGGCAAATCACTTTATATCCCTATGCCTAACAAAGAATGCCCTCAGCATGAAACACAACCGGGGGCTCATGCAAAGCGCTCTGGTACCTTCGGGCCAAGTGAATAACTAAGGTTAAAACATTTTATCAATTGCGACTTCACCGGCCCAGGCTGCACGCATTCTGCGCAGCTCAGGGCTGGCTGTAGAGCGGTCCGACCGCACCGGGTGCTGACTTGGCTTGGGGGCGCCTGTGTTACAATTTATATTGTGATAAAAAGCCCGGCTGCCATTCCCGTGCTTCAGCTATTTTCAGGGAACGGTAATAAACGTTCTTCCTGGCGAGAGCAGAGTCTGGCACTTTACAAACCTGGCAATGTAGTTGCTAGGAGGCGAGTTAGATACGTAGACCTGTTGTTAATAACGCTCACCAGACGAAGTTTCCCCACTTCTAAAAGCCAACAGTATAACCCAGGTTTTTAAAAACGCTGATTTCAAAACATGCCTATTTGTTGTGCTTGCCTTTCCCACACGTGAGGGGCGTCTAGGGGTAGGCACGCTTGGAAAGTCACAGCCAGAGCTATGCATTGGCTTTGCTTTCAGAGTCAAAAGCATGCAGATTGCAAGGCATGGAGTAGAGCATAGGTATGTTGACCCCCGGACTTTCATTGTTCTAATGTCGCAAAAATAGGTTCAGTTGGGTCACATTTTAAAATCAGAGTTTGTGCTGGTCCAGACCAAGCACTCTGCAACCATACTGGCTGCCTGTATGGACAACATGCGAATTCACCCCTTGTTGTCCTGTGTGTAAGGTAACATTTTGTATATGCTGATTCACACACCTATGAAAGTCGGAAGGCCCGGTTACAAGGCAATTGGATGCTGAAATTTTTGTAAGCTAGTTGGTGCGGAATGGCTCCCATCAGAGTATGTTTAATGGCTGTCAAACAAAACACCTGGTTTATTCACAATGCGGCAGTCCCAGGCACAGCTTCATGACCCCTTTGTTCAGGCTACAAGAGCACTTTCGTTTCTAGTGCTTGGCAGTACTGGTAATAGGAGCGGTAGGGCAAGGTCCTTAAAAACAGTCTGTCTAAATACGGATGGCCTTTTGCTTAGTTTAAAGGCCAGGTTTAGGGGAGTCCAGCTTAGACACTGGGCAGTGAAATGTTGTGTTACGGTTGTGTTAATGTTTCAGGCAGCACCAAAGAAAAGGTTTCTTTTGGGGTCAAAACAGGGTCCCAATTATGAGTATTGGAAGGGTGTCACCGAGAGTATTTGCAGTAATAGTAGTGAACTGCTGCAGTGTTTCAAGATTAAAAACCACACATAACTGTCCCTGAAGATGGGTGGTAAACACATTAGAAGTTGAAGGTATTAGAAGAAACAAATTCAATTTTAAAAGTGTTAAAACATTTAAAAAGCCCTGCAGCCATTCTCGTCCTCGAGCAATTTTCAGGAAGAATTAAATTGTCTAGAAAAACTCCGTGGCTAGAAGACTCCGGTGATTTACGTGCTCCTGGGGAGATCGGAGCCTCGTCTAGATTATTTTTCTGACTCGGGGAAGTTTGTTTTGAGTCACGGCATGCAGCGCCTTGGGTTAGCATGCCTGCGGCAAAGACCACATAACAATGAATTACCGGATGGTTGTGCGGACATGAGCAAGCAGCATACATGCTCTCACATTTAATCCAATCCTGTTGACTGGGTATTAATGAAGACAGCCAATTACGAATTTAAGGTGTAGTACACGGAATTACCAAATTGTCATCCAATTGGTATTCGTGCTCCACATTTCTGGCAAGTGTCCGGGTAATTTAAAAAAAAAAAAAGAAAAAATTCAGAGCACGAGTAATACGGGCCTGCCGAGGTAACATTAGGTCCTGTGTATACCGAAAGGGATTGTGTCCCCTTGGAGATATTGGCTAGTCCAAACATGGAAAGCAGTAATACACCGGTTTATTGCGGCATAGCCTCGCAAGTTTAGTCGCAGTACTTTAGCACAGAACAAAAAGGCGGTGCCGCGAAAACAGATTGCGGGTAACACATTCCACTCCAGGTGTAACAGCGCGGTGGTCTATACCCAGAGGACCAGCTGAATAGTAAGTACATTACACAGGGGTGAGCGGTGACCTAGCGGTACACCAGAAGTCAGCTGAGTAAGAGTAAAGATTACAAAACTCCTCTTGGAGATTCCACTGAGGCCCCCCTGACCCATCCAGTAGTTACCGTAAACCGACCCATCCAGTAGTTACCGTAAACCGAAGTAGCGGAGCCTGGGAGAGGTGGAGGTCATGGTGTAGAGGTGCTTACCGGAAGAGCCTGCCAGGAGCAGGGGTGAAGTAGAGGATGGGATGTGAGCAATGTATATTGTATCATGCCACCACAAACTGTAGCTGACTGTCTCCCAATTTTGTTTTCATGAATGGCCCATGGTGAGAGGAGACAGCGCTGTAAGACTCCGAACAGGACGCAAGCGTCCCGCCTCAAAAATGGCGAGGAAGGAGCAGAGCACCATGGCGTGTGGATTGAAGATTGCCATCAGAGCCTACCGGACGTCAGCCACGAGAGGTATGACCCATTGCGGGTGGAGACAGCACTGTCAGACATTGAAGTAGGATGCAAGTGTGCCAGGGCACTAAGGGCAAAGACGCAGCAGAGCACATCATTGCGTTTGTGGGAAGATTGCCGTCGGAGCTGACCAGATGTGGGGGGAGCCGCAGGAAGACGTAAGCCTCCCTGGTGGCGTGGCGGAAACAACAAGTGTATTGGTATTGTATGGGAGCACACCAACAGGGCGGTGTGTAGAAGGAGGGCCACTCACTTTGGGATGCCGCACGGCAGGGTGAAAGCGCCTGACGAAATCGGGGTAGCAAACGGAGACGGCGCTCGCAGCCCAGCCCCCGCCAGAAGGTGGGGCACAAAAGAGACTAACAAGGTAGCGAGTTGTGGGCCTAACTCCAGGGAAAAGGCTACCCCCCACACGCAAAGGGGCGTGGTAAACAACAAAGAACAATATATGAGCTGTCAGGGTGATTTACGACCCTAGGAGTTGCAAATGAGCAAAAAGACAAACCAGTGATTTATGGCCAGCCGATGATTTATGGCTGATGATTTATGATGCTCATGCAGAATGATTTATGACAGCCGAATGATGACAGATTGTGACAGAATGATTTATGGCCTACCGATGATTTATGACCCATGATTTATGATGCTCAGGCAAAATGATTTATGACAACGAAATTATGATGGCTTGTGACAGAATGATTTATGACCAATGATTTATGCCCCATGATTTAGGGCTGCTGATTTATGGGGATCAGGCAGAGTGATTTATGGCAACAAAGTAAGGGCCAATTGTGGCAGAATGATTTATGATGCATAATGATTTATGGCCCATGATTTATGATGTCCAGCTGACAATGCGTGACATCACATTTGTAATAATGCGTGACAACGATTTATGACCCCGGCCTCCAAGGGGTGTCAGGGGGAGTTGTACAAGTGTGATTATGTAATAAGTAATAAAAACTGCGGCCAACAATTACCACCACATACAACGATTGTTGGCTGTTTTTCTAGTAATGCAGATGCACAAATATGGTACGGTTCCTGGAATGGGCGCAGTGCGGCCGTTATTGCAGAGGCTGCCCCCGCAGGGGGCTCGAGGGCCGGCGCCATAATGGCCGCCAGAGCCCGACAAGGAACGGAACTGGTTCTCACCAGCGGGAAGCGCTGCAGGGCGGAAGGCCCTGAGGCCCCCGCCCTCTCCCTTCCAAGAACATTAGGAAGGGGAGATATAAGACGACGCTCCCCCCTGTGGCAGCGCACTTGCCTATCATGGGAGCTGGGGGAGCGGCGCCAACGACTTTCGAATCCCACCCACCCACACCTAGGGAGCAGCAGCGTCGCAGTGCTGACGAAAACCAAAGGAACTACGGGTACAAGGGTTGGATATGGAGACACACCGATAGACAGTGTGTGTGAATAGGGCCACTCACTTTGGGATGCCGCACGGCAGGGTGAGTTGGCCAACAACTGGGGCAGGTAACGGAGACGGCGCTCGCAGCCCAGTCCCTGCCAAAAGGCGGCAGGGCACAAAAGGGGCGTGGTAAACAACAAAGAACAATCTATGAGCTGTCAGGGTGATTTACGACCCTAGGAGTTGCAAATGAGCAAAAAGACAAACCAGTGATTTATGGCCAGCCGATGATTTATGGCTGATGATTTATGATGCTCATGCAGAATGATTTATGACAGCCGAATGATGACAGATTGTGACAGAATGATTTATGGCCTACCGATGATTTATGACCCATGATTTATGATGCTCAGGCAAAATGATTTATGACAACGAAATTATGATGGCTTGTGACAGAATGATTTATGACCAATGATTTATGCCCCATGATTTAGGGCTGCTGATTTATGGGGATCAGGCAGAGTGATTTATGGCAACAAAGTAAGAGCCAATTGTGGCAGAATGATTTATGATGCATAATGATTTATGGCCCATGATTTATGATGTCCAGCTGACAATGCGTGACATCACATTTGTAATAATGCGTGACAACGATTTATGACCCCGGCCTCCAAGGGGTGTCAGGGGGAGTTGTACAAGTGTGATTATGTAATAAGTAATAAAAACTGCGGCCAACAATTACCACCACATACGACGATTGTTGGCTGTTTTTCTAGTAATGCAGATGCACAAATATGGTACGGTTCCTGGAATGGGCGCAGTGCGGCCGTTATTGCCCAGGGTCCGCCCGCAGCTATCGCCGTTCTCTGCACCGTGCTGTAATTCAACTCTTTTTCAGCCCTGTCAGTGAGTTCCCGGTGCCCGGTCTGCTGCAAGTGCAATCACGAGGCGCCTCTTATCCTTATCTGTGGCACACACCAATTCTGCTGTTCATATGTCACCGGCAGGCTCAGCCCCTGACAATGGGATTTATCCAACAGTGTTATCAAGCGCTTAGGTCAGTGCACCCACAGTCAACAGCAGGTAGCATCAGGTATCCAGGGCAGAAGTGCTCACAAATTAGTGCCGACGCACACTGGGGTCCCCGACATCTATGCCACACACCGTCTCATGTGCGTTCCATTACAGCACTGCCAACGCGGCCAGTGGGATGTAATCTGCACTCCCGAGACTAAAGGGGTCCCCTTGTCTGCTACTCCACGCTCCTCGAAAGGCACCTCGCCCGGAGGCTGGTGTTGCACACTCGCAGCACTCTTTTGTTTGCAGCTCTGGTCCGATCTCGACCCACAGCCCCCGCACCCCCGGAGCTCGATCACTGGGGCACACACCTCCACAACTGCTGCCCCTGCGCATATGACGTGCCGATAGGGCCTGCAGTACAGGCCGACTGCAGCTGCACTGCTTAAGATTTCAAAGGCAGTGCCCTGATACAGTGTCCGCAATGCCGCCGCACTCCACCAACGCTAGACGATCGCGGCCAGCGGCCGATTTTTCACTTACCTGTCAGAGCTGCTACATATAGGTCCACCACAGCAGTCTTGGCTCTGAAACAGCAGGGTATGCACCGCTCTACTCCACGCAATGCTGAGTTTCAGACCAGGTAGGCTGCCATCTTGTTCGCTTCTCACGCTATCATATTTCCCGACTCTCGTTTCTCTCTCGACGTTGTTGCAGCGCAATACTGCTGCACACTGGGTGGTTCCGTTTTTGTTCCGCTATGCCATACTGACAATTTTGTGGTCCGATGGACGCCAGGTCCGCAGGTTTTTGATGGATTATAAGCCTGGCCGGCGAAGCTGCACTACAGTGCGTCCATCTTGCCTCTGGTTCGCTAACGCTCTCAACTGAAATATTAATTCTTAAATAAAAGTCGTTGTCAACTCATTATTGGAGCATGAAAAAAAAATTGTTAGGTTAACTCCTCATTTTATTTTTCTCCCATTGCATTTACACACAGCAGGCATCTTACTCCCAGTGGCCGGTAGACAGTGCCATATTTATAACTGAAAAATACAGCAATTCTTTTATTTTAAGAGGGAGAAATTTGAAGTGAAAATAAAGTTTTTATAAAACATTAAGACAATGTTTGTCTCCACATTCAATTAATTCAGTTACCACTTAAATGTTTTATGAAACATCTTTCTTCAGTTTAAATTCCTCCCATTCAAACAAATGACTGTATTTTTCTTTTCTAAATATTGCACTGTGTCTCTCTGCCACTGGGAGCAAGATGCCTTTTGTTTGTAAAGGTAACATTTTGAAATGGGGAAAAATTAAAATGATTATTTTTATGGAATCCATATAAACATAAAGATAACTGTTCCGTTTAATGTTCTCCCATTTGAAAGTGTTTCATTTACACACAGCAGGTATCTTTCTCCCAGTGGCTGACACGGTGCCATATTTACTATGGAACATTTTTCTGCTCTTTAAATTTGTCCCATTTAAAAACAAAAGTGGTTGTATGTGGTATACATGTAACGGTGCCACATGGTGAAAGGTATGTCCTGTATCACAAGTACATACTCCACAGTCTCTCAGTCTCCCATACAGATATATCTCATTCATACACACACACTCATACATCTCCACAGACCACGCTCAGACTCACTGACACACATGGCAGCCTTGTGATAGTGCCCTTAGTGTTTGGGCCTGGTTTAGAGTTTGACAGACCAGTTTACTCCGTCACAAACATGATGGACATCCTGTCCACCATATTACAAGTGCCGTAGGATATAATGGACTCATAATACGGCAGACGGGATATCCATCACGTTTGTGACGGCATAACCCAGTCCACCAAACTCTAAATCAGGGCCTTAAGTATTTTGTTCAAACCAAATGTATCTGGGTCAATGGACATTTGGCTTAAAAGTCAATGAAGCTGGGGGGGGGGGGGGGGGGGGGTGTCTGAAAACAATGCGCACGTTGCTTGGCCTTTAGCAGCTCACAATGATTTTAACTGATAAGAAGTAGCTTTCACTGATACAAAGGTTATAGATCACTGTTCTAAGGACTGAAGTCATTAGAGACAAAGTAATAAGCTGCATCGGAAATGCAGCATCATGAAACAATAACAATTCCAGTTACTTTCATTGTCAATTAGACAATCGTTGCCTTGTTAGAATTGCTGACACATTCTCTGAGAACATCATGCAGTTATGTAATGCACTAAAAATAGGGAAAGAAGCCTATTGTGTCAGTAGAAAACAATATTTGGAAGTGGTTGGTGATTTGGGATTTGATAATTTCTCGATTGATCCATCTCCAGCTCGTGATTTCTAGACAGGTAGGTATTTGCATCTAAAGGTGTGCAAAGAAACTAAAATATGAGCTAGTACTTTTATTTATTTCAAGTTCAAAAAATTTGAGTTGTATCCTCTTCTGCAAAATGTGAAGATGTGTATTCTAAAAGTTTTCATTTTGTGTTAATTTGACCAGTATTAAGGATTTATGTTTTGTTTTTCTTTAATCTTAAGAGGCTTTCATACTGTTTGAATGTTGTCATCTGCCTTAAGAACATAATTATATTTGCATTTACTTATTTTCACTAACAGCAGCAAAGGGAAGTTACTTTCCTGGGAAAATTCCTAAGAGTATTTATTTTTAGTCTATTGATTGATGGTGAAAACCTGATGGGTATTTTCCTTCTGACACTAGATATTAAACCCAAAGGCTCAAGTCTAGAAAAATAAATCTTGTCAGTGCTTGTTGGTTTAATTTATCTACCTAGTCTGTTCATACGTACCAAATGTATACAAAAGCTTTCTCTTAAATATGTCATCATGCCTATTCATATATGACACCATTAAGAGAGTGTTCATGAGCTTTTAATGTACAAGTAATCATACCTAACACCTCAATGCTTCTGTCACACTTTCAAAACTAAACCATTAGACGCTGATTCACCATAGAATATTTTTCAATTGCAAATGCATTCATTGATGCTGGTAAATGCTTAAAGAAGAAAATTGTAATTACATTTATACAGCTCTTACTACCCGTGATGAAGTGTTGAAGCGGTATACGGTGAGTAACACACCACTCCAGAACTCAACGGCTAATGGTTAATCTAGAGGTTATTGTTTACTGTTGGTTACTAAGATCAGTCAGGTACTCTCAGGAAACCATTCCATGCATTTAATCTCATTTCTTTATAGTAGATTAAATTAATAGGATTTAGGTATCATAGCTGGTGGGGGGCTATGTCGGTTCATGCAAATGATTGGTAAAATGAGTCGACAGGCTAGCGAAGATTAAGTATTTGTAGATTGATGGGATTAGGTTTTTAAAGATGAGATCAGAGTGAGCTTGTGAGTAATGAAATATGGTTTAACCCATTTGCATAAATACAGTACCAAAGAATAAGGAGGCAGGCAGGCATGCAACAGTGAACACTACACTAAGATAGAGGTAGCATGCACAGGATGAAAGGTAAGGAGAGAATCACTCTGAGGGAAGTAAAGGATAGGAATTGTAAGAAATTGGGTTTTTGACTGAGGTGGTGTAAACCTTCTCAGGCAACAACCACTATCCTTGTCAGGTTGAGCCCCAAAAGTCACTAAAGTAACCTGTGCCTAACCCTCTGGTAGCTTGGCACAAAAGCAGTCAAGCTTAAGTTGGAGGCACTGAGTTAAGTATTTATGCAGCACTCAACCAATAATAAAGTGATTACACAACACACAAAAAATCCCAAACTGTAAGTGATTGCATTGTTTGAGTGGGGTGTGAGCCCCACAGTCCTTGCCAGGGTAAGGCACAAGCAAATCCCAAATTTAACCTATGCTCAACCCCCAGTAGCTTGGCACCGCGCAGTCAGGCTTACATTAGAGGCATTGTGTAAAGTATGTGTGCAACACTTCAACAGTGAAAACACTGCACAAAAAGATCCCACTCCAAGTTAGAAAAATAGAGCAAAATGTAATAAAACAAGACCAAAACGACAACAATCCAATCAGAAGAACCATAGATATACATTTCTAAAGAATTTAGTGAAGATGGCACCAGAAAGCACCAAATCTGCTTATTTGGTCGCACAGGACCGGATAAAAGTCAAAGATTCAGGCTGACCGCGATGCAGGTCAGATTCAGTCTCAGGCTAGTCCTGCTGAGGTTTTACCTTCCAAAAACGTGTGATGGCCCATCGAGTCACACCTAAGCTCCCAATTGTGTATTACTGTCTAGGAGGAATACACAAAGTCCAATCGTCACCCACACCCAGTCACGTGACCGTGATTCAAGCTGCAGGCACCAAGTGGCAAGTAAATGCCAAATTTCTAATAGTAGCATTTTCAGAACTGCAATTTAAAATCCGACTTCATAATTTAGGATTTTAACTTGAGATTCTAGAGACACCAAACATAAACTAGTCAATTATTCCCATTTGAAAAATACACATATAAAATGTAATAAGGTATTTCCACTGTTATCCTATGGGAGAGGTAGGTCTTGCAGTCCTGAAAAATGAATTAAAGAGATTTTCACTACTAAGACATGTAAAACTTAAAAGTACATTTCCTACTTTTTATATACATTACACCCTGCTCTCTGGGCTGTCCAGGATCTAACCTAGCATATAATAACAAGGAAGGTTTGAGCCTGACAAAATGTTTATTTTGCCAGGTCGAAATACCAGTTTAGAATTGCACACACACAGGCTGCAGTGGTAGGCATGAGACATGTTTTAAAGGCTACTTAAATGGGTGGCACAATCAGTGCTACAGGCCCACTAGTAGCATTGAATTTGCAGGCCCTGGGCACTTGTAGTGTCGCTTTACTAGGGACTTATAAGTAAATGAAATATGCCAGTTGGGCATAGGCCAATGTTACCGTGTTTAAGGGGCGAGCATACGCACCTCAGCACTGGTTTGTAGTAGTAAGGTGCGCATAGTCCGAAGGGCAGCAAGAATGAAGTCAGCAAAAAAAAATTCTGAAGGCAAACAAGTTAGGGGGAGACCATGCCAAGAAAGTCAGGTCTAACACAAATCAATTTAGAAAAATAGAGTATATTTAAATAAATAAAGTGATACCAGGATGACAAAAATACAATCAATAGAACCGGAGATATGGAATTTCAAATTTTAGGTAAGTATAGTGCCTAAATGCACAAAGCGTGACTCATGGTCATCTAATCATGATAGACCAGAGAAAAGTCACAAGTTCAGACTGACTCGTTAGAGCACCAACCTGATACTGGAACCATATTAGTCAAGCTGAAAAACTTACCTTCTAAACGTCCGGCGCGGCGTCCATTTCATTATGGAGGAGGCCATAAGGAGCAGGGAGTATGTTGTGGATGGCAGTCGCTTTAGCGCAAACAGCAGGTCCAGCGTCATGGACGGTTGCTGTAGCACAAAGATCCAGTCAGGTGTCACAGGTAGTCATTGAAGGAGCTTTGTGTTGGTGACCACTAAGGGCTGTTGTTGCTGTAGTGCAAAGTGCAGATCTCATATTGTCACTGGCACTCCCTGTAGCGTGAACAGTTGGGTTCCCCGGAGTTTCGCATTGGCATTCGTTGAGGGCAGCAGAGTCTCGGCACGAACAGGCCCGTTCACGGTCGAGAAGACCCCAAAACTTCAGGATTTCTCTTTTCTTCACAAAGAAGTGCACTGTGATGCCAGCCAAGGGTCAAAAATCTGGGGAGGCACCTCTTGGGGGATCAAGGATTCACTCTAGCAGAGGCCATCAGGGCTCAGGCTGTCAGGATTGGAGTAACCGCGCCTGCCTAGCGTGTCCGAAACTACAACTCCCATGATCCCGAGCTGGAGGAAGTACTTGAGGAGAGAACGCGCATCGGCTGATGCGCGTAATTCCGGTTTTCCGTCTTCCGGCACTTTCACGCTGCCGAATGGTGAGCAGATGTCAGCCAGGGAAGATTTCCTGCTTTCTTCGTTTTTCTGTGTTCGAGTTCCCTACAGTACCAGAAGGTGGTGACCGCCCCGGTCTCCAACTGAGGTTGAAGACGGTTCGGTAGGGTTGTTCACCTTTTTTCTCCCAAAGCGGAATGCAGTAGTTGGCTGCTACGCATTGCCGTGTTTGATGGGAGGTTTTCTGGGGAGTATCTTTGTTTGACATTTTGGCTTCAGGTGTGGCTTTTCCTAAAGCGGAGCGTAGAGGTGCTCACTACCACACGTTACCGTTTTCAATCGCCTGTTGGGATTACTTGTGTGTGTGCAAGAGCGGAGCGCTCTGGTGATTGGAACCACGCGTTGCCGTGTTCTTCACAATCTTCTTTTACAATCTATCTCAAAGAGCGGAATGTGGTGGTAGACAACCACGCATTACCGTATCTATGGATTACTCTTTTCTGTTTTGCTTTTGGCTTATGATTTGATGTCCCAGGGAAGGAAGGGACTCAAGACTTTTCACAGTTGCCATCAAGAGGTCCTTTTGTGACATTTCACCTATTTTACATTGTATATATATCCCAGACTGAACATTTCCATAGGCTTCCATTGCGCTTGATGGTATGTGTGAGGAGGAGACAAGCCCTTACAGTGTCAAAGACGTTCTGTGTGACAGGTCATGCTAATTGTGCGACTTCTCTGATTTACAGGCAGAAAACCCAGTAGGAGAAGGGTCCTGATGGTTCTACTGAACTGAGAGTGTGTTCAGTTCCCTGAGAAGGTACAAGAGGGGTTAGTGAGAACATATGAGAGTAGCATGTATTAAGCTCTGTTTATATCGTTTGTTGTTTGTTGTTTCAGGCTCCTTTCCCTGCTGTCCCTTCCCTTTCCTTTCCCTCGCCTGATTCCTCGAACACCCAGTGTTCTGTGTCGGGGTGTAGGTGATATCAGGAGGTGGACCCTTATTTGCGGCAACAGGATCCTGCGGAGCATATCTTGACAGAATGACGCGCCCTCAAAATCCTGCTCCGCCCGATCCTGGTGTAGTGGGTAATGGCGTCCATGCGTTAGTATTAGTAGATAAGATGACTCAGAATCCTTTTGATGCTTCTCTCACACCCTCGCAGATACAGGTCACGGTCCCTCCCTCCATCCCTTTGTCTAGTCCAGAAAGATACTCAGGGGATCTGTCAAAAACACAGGTGTTCTTAACACAAGATCTTGTTGCATTTTTCCTGCAAGCCCTCTTCTTTTCCCAATAACCATTCTCATGTGGCGTTTGCCATATCATATCTTATAGGAGATGCAGCCAACTGGGCAGTACCCTTAGTAAAGAACAACGACACCGTGCTCTCTGACTGGTCGGCATTCAGGTCTGAGTTTGAGAGAGTATTTGATCGAAGGGCAACTACATTTAGTGCTGATAGGGAATTATTAGACCTCAAACAGGGTAGAAATGATCTGGTCACGTATTTGATGACCTTCAATAGGTTAGTGGCGGAAACCGACTGGTCAGAAGAGAAACGAATGTCCTTATTTTACCAAGGTCTTCGAGAAGGGTTAAAAGATATCATAGCCCAGATAGATCCACAACCCACCACCTGTGCAGACATGGTCAATCTAACCCTGAGATTAGATGGTAGATTGTCTGAAGGAGGGGGAGAGAGAGGGAAATGGGATAGAGGATACTATCGGTCAGACTCCGCCCCACGTAAACCTGCGATTCCCTCAGAGGCTGGTAATGAACCCATGGAAATAGGAGCCGTTAGAGCCCCGTTGTCCAGGGAGGAAAGAGAGAGTCGCAGAGTTCAACGGTTGTGCATGTACTGCGGAAAGAAGGGTCATTATGTAAGGGATTTCCCTTCTAAGCCAAAGAATCCAAGGTCATGGTCTCGAAATAAGAAGGTGGATGTGTCCTCAATGAGTTCGATGGTAGGAAAGAGCGAGGAACACGAAGGGGAGTTTGGGGAGGAGAATAGTTGGAAAATACCGTCATTGTCCGCTATGGCACTACAAGACACTGAGTCTCACATCGTGCTTTCCATGTGTCTGGAAAGCAATCAACTTTTCCACCAAGTTCTGGTTATGATTGACTCAGGAGCAACGGGAAATTTCATAGACAGTGGGTTGGAGACCAGTCTTGCTTTACATAGAGTGTCTAGAGAGACTCCAGAAGAAGTGTTTGCGGTTGATGGCAAACCTTTGAAATCTGGTTTTAATACCGAACAAACAGAGGAGGTGTTGTTGACGGTTCCGGTCAGTGATGGAAGACATAGGGATGCATTGTCTCTGAACATAATTGAGGCCCCGCAGTACGAAGTGATATTAGGAATACCATAGTTGAGACACCATAATCCCACAATAAATTGGAAAACCAAAACTATACAGTTCCTGTCTGAGGAATGCCAGAGTCATTTAATCCCACACAAACACACGCAGGCAGCGGCGCTGTCGTGCCCGTTCGTAGTGGCAACAGCAGTCGAAAAAGAGGTGGTTTTGCCCATAGAGTACCAGTCTTACAAAGACGTCTTTAGTGAAACCAAGGCAGAGCAGTTGCTGCCGCACAGAGAGTATGACTGCCGTATTGATTTGGTAGATGGGGCAACCATACCAGCGTGTCGTGTGTATGCATTGTCTGTCCCAGAGACAAAACATCTGAAAGAATATCTAGACCATTACCTGAAGATAGGGTTTATTAGGTCTTCCCGATCCCCTGCTGCCTCTCCTTTGTTTTTTATAGCGAAGGCCAATGGTGATTTGAGGGTCTGTGTGGACTATCGTATGCTCAATAAGCACACAGTGCGCAACAGATACTCTTTACCCCTTATCCCCGTGTTGCTTGACCTGGTGAGGGATGCCAAGATTTACACAAGATTGGATTTGAGAAGGGCGTACCATTTGGTGCGTGTCAGAGATGGGGATGAATGGAAGACGGCTTTCAAGACTCGTTACGGGTTGTATGAATATACTGTGATGCCGTTCGGGCTTTGTAATGCCCCAGCGGCATTCCAGTATTTCCTTAACGACGTTTTGAAGGAGTATGTGGACTTATGTGTCGTGGTGTACATAGACGACATACTCATTTATTTTGAAGAGATTGAAGTACACACAGAACAAGTTCTCAAGGTGTTACAGAGACTGAGAGAACACAGTCTTTTTTGCAAACTGAGCAAATGAGAGTTTGGAGTGAGTGAGGTCGAATTCCTGGGTGTTATGCTTTGTCCTGAAGGGTTACACATGTCTAAGCGAAAGGTGAAAGAAGTGCTGTCCTGGCCTACTCCTAAAAGTGTGAAGGAGGTACAAAGCTTCCTGGGATTTGCGAATTATTATCGCAGGTTCATCCTCCGTTTTTTCCAGGTAGCTGTTTTATTGTCACGTTTGCTCAGGAAAGGAGTTCCTTTCCGAAGGTCTAGTGAGGCGGAGGAGGCATTTATGTTTCTAAAAAGGGCTTTACCTCTGCTCCTGTGCTGGCTCACCCTAAACCAGAATTCCCTTTTGTGGTAGAAGCCGATGCTTCGGATGAAGCAATCGGAGCCATTCTTCCACAAAGAGATCAGGTCACTGGACAACTGCACCCCGTCGCCTACTTGTCTAAAAAACTGAGTGCAGCTGAATAGAATTACACAATCTCAGAAAAGGAGTTGTTGGCAATCAAGAAAGCCTTTCAGGAGGGGTGACAGTACTTGTGGGGAGCTGTCTTCCCAGTCACAGTATATTCTGATCATAGAAATCTGCAATATATGAAATCAGCGTGGCATCTCTCAGAGACAAATGAGGTGGATGCTGTTTTTTTCAGAGTATGATTTTGTAATAACATTCAGGCCTGGGTTGGACAATCCGAAGGCTGACTCATTGTCAAGACAGGAGGCGGTGGAGGATTCTGAGAGCAAGCCAGCACTAGGGGCTATAGTTGAGCTGTCTAAGGTGATTTGTGTCCTAGGAACTGCTGATTTCTTGACCAAAATAAGACAAATGAAAACTGGACCTGGATAGGTGTCCTGGGCTACGCTGGACAGGGGGCGCACTATGAAAGAGGGGCTTCCTTTTTACCTCAACAGACTATCTACCCACAACAGAATTGCAGAAAAAGGCATTCAATTGGTGTCATGATTCACCAGTAGCTGGACATCAGGGGGGGCAGTAAAACCATCCAGCTGGTACAACGATATTTTTGGTGGAGAACGATGAGACAGGATGTCTTGTCTTGGGTGGCTAAGTGTGAATAATGTGCCCGAGCAAAAAATGAACCCTGTAAGAGAAAGGGGAAACTTATGCCCATGCCTACCCCACAGCGACCTTGGCAAAACATTAGCTTGGACTTTATTACAGGGTTACCTCTCGACCAGGGTAATTCTGCTATCTTGGTTGTCATTGATAGCCTCACTAAACTGGGACATTTCATACCATGTACGAATCTCCCTACAGCAGGGCAGACAGCTCAGTTGCTAATGAACAATGTCATACGTTTGCACGGAATACCAGAAGTGATTGTATCGGACCGAGGGCCTCAGTTCATAGCGAGGTTTTGGAGGACATGGTGTCAAGCACTGCATATCGACTCCACGCTTTCTACAAGCTTTCACCCACAAACAGATGGGCAAACAGAACGGCTAAACCAGACCTTAAATAAGTATCTGAGATGCTATGCTAGGGAGGCACAGGAGTCTTGGGTATCTCTGCTCTGGCTGGCGGAATTGGCATACAACAACGCATGGCATAGTTCAGTGGGGGTGTCGCCGTTCTGTGCCTCGTATTGCTATGATGCTAGGATCCTTCCCATCAGCATACCTGAGGAGGTAGCTAATCAGCCCACTGTCAGGGGGCTGATAAGAAAACTGCACATAGTGCATCAGGGAGTCAGGAAACATCTGCTGAAAGCCAAACAAGAGTATAAAAGGTGGGAGGATTGCTATTGAACAGATGGGCCTACCTACAAGGTTGGAGACCGAGTGTGACTTTCCACGAGGAACATCCGTTTTAAGCTGTGAAGCGTGTTTCACCCCCGGTTCATTGGGCCTTATTCCATCGTGAAACAGATCAACCCTGTAGCCTTTTAGCTGAAGCTGGCAGGTACGCTTCGAATACACCCTTGTGTTTCATTGTAATCTGTTGAAGCCTGCTCTGTCCGCCAGGAGACGTTCTCTGCCCCCGGTGTTGTGTGATGGGGGATATGAATACGAAGTGCGGTGTATTCGGGATTCCAAATGGAGAAGGAATGCCCTCTGGTATCTGGTTGCGTGGAAGGGGTATACGGCGGAGGATGATTCCTGGGAGCCGGTCCAAAATGTCCATGCCTCTGCGGTGGTTCGCTCTTTTCATAGACTGTTTCCGTCGAAGCCAGGCCCTAGGAGGCGCTGGGGGGGGCCTACTGTCAGGATTGGAGTAACCGCGCCTGCCTAGCGTGTCCGAAACTACAACTCCCATGATGCCCAGTGGAAGGAAGTACTTGAGGAGAGAACGCGCATCGGCCGATGCGCGTAATTCCGGTTTTCCGGCACTTTCACGCTGCCGGATGGTGAACAGATGTCAGCCAGGGAGGATTTCCTGCTTTCTTCGTTTTTCTGTGTTCGAGTTCCCTACAGTACCAGAAGGTGGTGAGCACCCCGGTCTCCAACGGAGGTTGAAGACGGTCCGGTAGGGTTGTTCACCTTTTTGCTCCCAAAGCGGAATGCAGTAGTTGGCTGCTACGCATTGCCGTGTTTGGTGGGAGGTTTTCTGGGGAGTATCTTTTTTTTTACATTTTGGCTTCCAGTGTGGCTTTTCTTAAAGCGGAGCGTAGTGGTGCTCACTACCACACATTACCGTTTTCAATCGCCTGTTGGGATTACTTGTGTGTGTGCAAGAGCGGAGCCCTGTGGTGATTGGAACCACGCGTTGCCATGTTCTTCACAATCTTCTTTTACAAACTGTCTCAAAGAGCGGAATGTGGTGGTAGACAACCACACATTACCGTATTCATGGATTACTCTTTTCTGTTTTGCTTTTGGCTTATGATTTGATGTCCCAGGGAAGGAAGGGACTCAAGACTTTTCACAGTTACCATTAAGAGGTCCTTTTGTGACATTTCACCTATTCTACATTGTATATATATCCCAGATTGAACATTTCCATAGGCTTCCATTGCGCTTGATGGTATGTGTGAGGAGGAGACAAGCTCTTACAGTGTCAAAGACATTCTGTGTGACAGGTCATGCTAATTGTGCGACTTCTCTGATTTACAGGCAGAAAACCCAGTAGGAGAAGGGTCCTGATGGTTCTACTGAACTGAGAGTGTGTTCAGTTCCCTGAGAAGGTACAAGAGGGGTTAGTGAGAACATATGAGAGTAGCATGTATTAAGCTCTGTTTATATCTTTTGTTGTTTGTTGTTTCAGGCTCCTTTCCCTGTTGTCCCTTCCCTTTCCCTCGCCTGATCCCTCGAACACCCCGTTTACTGTGTCGGGGTATTGGTGATATCAGGAGGTGGACCGTTATTTGCGGCAACAGGATCCTGCGGAGTATATCTTGACACAGGCAAGTCCAGTTGCAGTAGGTCCGCTGGCAAGTTGAAGGGTGGCCTCTGGAGCTTGTTGTGTCCCTGTACCTCAGAACACGAGGTGCAACTGACAAGGCATTCCTTCTGTAGTCCACAGGTTCAGGAGTGTCAAGAAGAGGTGTTTCCGGAAGTCCAATATCTATACCTGGTGCAAGCCTTTGAAGGGGGGTATGACACCCTTGCTACCTCCACATCTGGTTCTGGAACATTCCTACCTTCCCCTCCAAAGGCTTTAAGTAGTCTAGGGTGATAAAAGACTGGTGTTTAGTGCTTTTGTGAGTGTTCTGAGTGCAGCCCTTTGAAGTAAAAGTAGGACAGTGACTAGCTCTGCCCCAACCACCCGGGCAGGATGGCTCCTCCTGCCAACACCACACTGGGAGGAATACTTGAAGGTCAACTGTGATCCAAAGCAGAGGTCGAAGACACCAAATGGTTAGGATAAGAAAATGCCAACTTTCCAAAAGTGTGAGTTTCAGAATTATGACGTAAAATCTGATTTTACCAATAAAGATGGCTTTAAATTGCAATTCATTTGAGTCCAAACTTGAAATTCCTGTCTGTTCCCAATCAAAAGTTAGCAATTAATAAATGTTATAAGGTAGCCCAATGCTGTCCAATGGAAGAGATAGGCCTTACAGTAGTGAAAAATATTTTTGTAGTTTTACACTACCGTGACATGTAAAACTTAGAAAATACATGTCCTACTTTTTCAGTACAGTGCACCCTGCCCTGCGGGCTGCTTCGGGCCTACCTTAGGGGTGACTTACATGTTTTAAAAGGAATGTTTAGGCATGGCAAAAGGTTTATTTTTATCAAAGCAACAGAAGGGTGGCTGGGGGCGCTTATAGGTCCAGCATACAAGCCCCTAGGACACAACAGTTCAAAAGAAGTATGCAGTTCCTTGTGAAAGAAGAAGTAGTAGAGGATTGGTCGGTATAACTATATGTCCAGAAGTAGGAGTGGGAGTCTCCCACTTTTGGAACTAGGGCCCTCACACACCTAGCTGGGTGTCATTCTTCAACATAGGACTTGCTCCTCATCAGGCCGGTGCTGCAATGCCTGACGGGCACCCTATGAGGGTCTCTTTGCTGGGTTTCTTGTGTTCCCAAGTCGTAAGATGAGGTGCAGGTGTAGGGCCATGCAGTGTACATGAGTGTCAAGTGTGTGGATTGAGTCAGAAAAATTAAAAGGGGAGACTAAGTAGGACTTAGAATACATTTTAATCGGTGAGTCTACTTGTCCAGGTAAAAACTGGGTTAGCACACCACCAATATAATGTTCAGTGGTGGCTGGAAATTTTGGGGCAACATGTTTCTTGCCTAGTTTGTCACAACAGTGATCAATTAGCAATTCATCAGGACCATTAAACAATTATATATATACACAGGGGTTGGCATCCTAAGTAGTATAAGGGAGAACCAAACTTTATAACAATCTAGCAGTGAGGTACCTTATGGTAATACCAATCTCAAAAAACAATACCAAGTAAATACAAAACTTCAATACAATTCACCATGCAGTAGAATTATCTCATGCTGTTGGTTAAAAATCAGTGTAGGGCGCAGTGGAAAAGGCAGAGATAAGTGACAAGCCGGTGGCACATCTAAAGGCTTAAGGCAGGGAGGCATATCAAACACCATGGTAGGCAATGTGAATTAGGACTCATCCATTCGGGGTGACTCACCAGTTTTGGTTGTATGACGTTAAAACGCATTCCGTTGCAACGCATGCCTTTACCAAGCATGCGTTACAACGGGAATGCCATCACCACACATATCTTTTATCACGAAAATGCCTTTAACATGCATATTTTTACTTTTTTCATTGTTAAACTATGCATGTTAATCACATTTTCATGTTAAAGGATATCTCCTATCCCTACAAATTAACCCTAATGTACCCTTAAAATTTACCCTTGCGCGACACCACCCCCTTTCCCCCTTACCTCTCCACTCCAAGCACTTCTGATCTTCATTTTACGTCGTTAAGAGGAAGCGGAAGCGTCTTTCCGTTTCCTCTAACGAAGCCGATTGACTACACATCGTTTCTCTTCATTAACTTATAACGACTGAAACGGGTGAGTTTTTTAACCCCACGCTTTATTTTTTCATTTTTTTGGGGGGGGTATACAAAATTTTGTACTACCCGCGAATAGCCTTTACCACGCATACCTTTACTACGTATCTCGTAGTAAAGGTATGCGTGGTAAAGGCTATTCGTTGTAACCACGCATGCGTGGTTATTGTCATGCGTGGAAACGGCCGCGTTCTAGTGGCCCTTTTCCCAGCTGCATCAAATGCTGGTAGAGGGAATGTTGAATTTAAGCATCGTAGTATGAGAGGAAAGGTCATTTGATGAGTAAAAAATCAGCACTGGGCTACAGTCAGATACTATAGAAATATGGCGACAAGTTCCCGAGTGGAAAGAGGGAAAGTATTCCCAACATAACGGCCGGGGTGGATTACTTACGGTTTTGCAGCAGCTCAGTGGCCAGACAACTTACCCTCGCTCTACCAGTTTGGCAGAGTGGGAGGGCTTGTGTGATGTGCAAATAAGTACTCGTCTACATAAGCCAACCAGTAGGTTCTGGCCTCACGAGCGCATCAAGTGCATCATGATAGGCGTGGTCAGATGTGGAATCAGATGGCAGCCCAGTCAAAAGAGACACAGGTGCCATATCGGAGTGTGTGTTGCCTATTGAAGTGGTTATTAATAAGACAGATAGCAACACTAACTGCCCCCCCAGTTGAGTGTTGACAAGGTTAAGGACATCATCACGAGGGTCATTGAGATTCACAATATCCTGGACCCAGGTACAAGTGAGAAGGCTAATCTGAGGTGCAATCATGGTACATATGTGTAAGTCGACCCGACCAGATGAAGCCGCTCAGGCGTGTGCGGGCACATCAAGTGCATCACAAAGAGTGTGAAAACGAATTGCTGTCGGGACGCGCCATCTTGGAGTGTGTATTGCCTATTAAAGTGGTAAGAATAAGTTAGCTGGGGACACTTGTCACCCTGTTGGAATATCAACGAAGTAGAAGACACCATCAGGGGGCAATGAAATCCATACTGGATCTCAAAGGCACAAAATAGAGACGGATTACCATTGAATACATAGCAGGCTACCTAGGTCCCTGGTGTAAGGGAACGCAGGAGTATTCAGTAGAATGTTCTATTCACTGGCTAGTATGTGTGCTAGTAAGCAGGGAGCAGCACTGTTGCTAACATCAGGTGTAAAAAGGTTCCCATGTTCCGCATAAGAACTTCGTTGGGAGATAAAAGTTCGAAAATATCAGGTTCCACAAAGATGGATGTGGGGTAGCTCTATTTGTTCAATTCACACCATAGAATGTCCTCATTCAGTCCCTGTTTGTCAGTGGAGGGACGAAAAATTTTATTTTGTTCTGTCCCGAAAGGGGTGTTTTTGCTCATATGTGGGTGTGCCTCAACAATAGTCCACCGCAGATTGTCGGTGTATGTCTCTTATGTTCAAAGTGTGTGCACATCCTGGTGGTGAGTTTATGGCACCAAATGTTTCTGCGGTGTTCCATAATGCATGTCTTTGCTGTTCTAGTGGTCATCTCAATCTATTGTAAATTGCAAGGGTATGTAAGTGTATAAATGCAATTGCTAGTGTTAAGTGTGTCTTTTCTGGACCCACTTGAACATATCGGATAGTTTGATTTCCTTTGTAATCTTAGTGAGCGCACATACATTGCAGGACCCACATGGGTAGTGTCCTGCCACTGGGGGTAAGTCCCACAGGAGTCTCTGGTTTATTTTGCCAGGTCGAATTAACAGTTTAAATACTCCACTACAGGCTGCAGTGTCAGCCCTGAGACATGATTTAAAGTGCTACTTAAGTATGTGGCACAATGGGTGCTGCAGGCCCACTTGTTGCATTTAATTAACAAGTCCTTGGTACATGTAATCCATAAATTATGAACCTATAAGTACATTAAATGTGTTGCTTAGGTGTAAGCTAACAAGTCTTTGGTACATGTAATCCATAAATTATGAACCTATAAGTACATTAAATGTGTTGCTTAGGTGTAAGCCGATTGTACCATGCTTTACGCAGAGAGCACATGCACTTACGCACTGGTTAGCAGTGGTAAAAGCACAGCAAAGTACTCAACATCGTTAGAGAGTTCAACAACCACATAGTCACCAAAAACATCATCACCCCTTCCCAGGAACTTTGTGACACCCTGGCGGACTTCTTCCACAACAAGATTTCCACCATCTACAAAAACTTCCAACCCCGACCCACCTCTTCCTACCTCTACAGCCTCCTCACTCCCACAGATGCAAATTTCTGACCACCTACTTGTCGCCTGGGACCAGCTCATGTCGCAGGACACCACAGCTATAATGAACTCCGTCCACTCCGGAGCACCCACGGACTCTACCCCTCCACATCTTCAATCTCGGAAGGATCAGTTTACATCAACCACAGCATGAACTTCAACCAACCCTCCAGGCACCTACGCTCTCCTTCCCTCTCCCTCGCTAACACCACCGCTTCCGCCATAGCAGCACTGGGGGACACTCCATTTACCTCGCTGCTAGGTCCTCGAACGACCTCCCCCTTCACTTCCAGACCTCAAGCTCTCATGAGATTCAGGAAAGGGCTCAAGACCTGGCTGTTCAACTGATCCTGCTGGAGAGGGTAGTACAAAATGTTGTATACCCCCCCCATTCTGCATGTTTATATTAACCCGAATATTTAATTAATTGTAATATTATTAATCTGTTTGAAGTGTTAACTCACCAACTATATTAACAAAAGAAATATTCGTGGGAATTGCACTTTGCATGGCTATATTAATTGTGAATTAACTAGTGTACGCATATTAATAGTAAAAATTTAGAATATTATATGATATATGTTGCTTAAGTGAGGTATTGGTGATTTGTGCTTTATTTAGTAAGTATAAACCGCTCTGAGTGTTGTTTCCGCTAGATAAATACACACACATATGGGTATTAGTAAGGGGATAACATTTTATTAGTCATTTCCATCTTTTAATTGCGTTTTTGTGTTTCTTTTGCTTAAGTTGATCATTTCGGCCTATACAAGATGGCTGAACGAGACGGTAAACGTGACTGCCGTGACAACACGAGGTTCTGGGTGAAGTGCGCATGCGTCACCGCCAGCAACAGTGGCCTGGACCTGACCCCAGGTGAACATGTATCCTCCAAGGTCATTCCGGGAACCCGTCCAAGACTAAGAAACAATGCCCAATTTAAAAGCCGGAACAAGCAAGTTTGATGACTTCCTCTTCGACACCCTGAGAACTGCTCATCGGCAGTCGAAATTGACCAATTAGAACTCTCTAAACCCAATCTTGCTACAATTTTGTTAGTATTTTCATTATAAAAGTAGGTAGGGAATTAGGGTAGGATCGCACGCCTGATTGCTCGCTCTATCTTGAAGCTACGACCGGCTCGCTCTTTTTTCTGACGAACTTGATTTCCTGACGTTATGCTAACGGAGAGGACGGTGACACTGCTAGACAGCTGTTATCCTGAATCTATGAGAGACTGAATTGCGGCCTAAACTTTGCAGAAAATTTCTCTTTGACTGATTGACTTAGAGGACGACGTTAGCCATAATAGGTAAATATGATGTTCTGAAATGCTGATGATAATTTTAACATCTCTTTCAATTTTCTTAGATAAAGTATGATTGATTAATTTACAAATGTGTTGTGTCGATTATTTGAAGAAAAAGATTAAGAGAAAAGTAATAAAACAAAGGTAGACGTCTAAATCATCAAGCTCCAACTCAACTAAATGATCTATCTCCGTATGGGAGGGATATCTTAGGTTTTAATGTCAATGTGTTGAAGGTGAGGTAAAGGTATTCCTCTCATGTCAGCGTTGTGAAACGTATTTTCACTCAGAAAACAGGTGAACCGAGTGTAAGTATATTGGTGTTATGGGCCCCACCAATGAATGTATGTGAGTAAATTGAATGACGAGGTAGTTGGTCTGTGACGAAGGTGGAATTTGACGTTCCGCGCTCCAACAGTTTTCTGGTAGCAAGACTATGGTTTTTATTGTTTTGGTTTGGTGATTATTGCTTGTAAATAGCTTATTGATTATTGGTTATTGATATTGGTTTATGTACTAACACTCTATGTTGAGTCGTGTTGAGTTTTATGTGGTTTGCACGGCTTCTGGGATGTAGGAAGTCGGAAGTTTGTAACGGTTCCGTAATAGAGCAGAGGTAAGCACTGTTCTCAGGAAAGACGGAATTGTTGTAATCCTGTAGGTACACAGGAGAAAACGTGTGACGATTGAAGTTGCACGACGCATTGCCTGGGTTTTATTCGGTGACATCGCCGTGTGTTGCCATTAGAGACATTTTCTGTGTGAGAGAAGTGTGTATGATAGCGAAGGTTACTTGTGAAATTCTGGTCTTAGGTACCAGGGATCCAACTGGCATTCCGATAACGCTTATCACTGGAAAGGTAATAGATATTCTCTGAGCTTGCTAGAAGGACAAAGTAGAGGGAAGCGCTGCTTTGTTAACGTATGTCATAATTCTGTAGTAAGACAGACTGTTCGCTGTTCTCGGGAAAGACAGGATTCTGTGTGAATGTACTACATTTTCTAGTGTGAAAGTTCGTGAACGAAATAGCATTCAGGTTAATTGTGAAACTCTGGGTTTATTTCTCAGGAGCATTGGGTCTCCAACTATGTGTCTTAAATTCTGGAGAAACGGTTAGCTAATGCTTGTTAGAAGGGTAAGGTAGAGGGATGTGCTACTTTATAAACGGAAGTAATGATTCCGTAGTAGGGCAGAGGTAAGCGCTGCTCTCGGGAAAGACGGAATTCTCGTGAGAAAGGTCTATTGCTATTCTTTGGTTAGCGAAGCGGACAATGGAGATGTTTTATGTTGTTACTAACAGAATTGTAGAAATTGAAACAAAAACTTACTGAGCAGATTTGTAAAGGAGGGGTAGACAGGAGCAGGAGCTGCCGCAGCGGCTGCTGACGTCAGAACGACTGCACTGGGATTGGACATTCGGTCATAAATTTAAAACGTTCCGGATTTGTGCGTTAGTGTGCATCACGCTTCGATTGGAGAAATACAGGGTGACGTAAAACGCTCCCTATTGGTGCGTTAGTGTGAGTCGCGCTGAGATTTGAGAATTGTGACAGTGACGTAGACGTTCCGGATTGGTGCGTTAGTGTGAGTCGCGCTGTGATTGGATAGAATAGCGGTACAGTTGTAGGGAGAAACTAGTGAGACACAAAAAGAAAGGAAAATTATTACGATCCACCAGAAAAAGAGAAAAAAAGTCATGGTTCGGAAAAATTAAGAAGTGGTTTAAGAAGGACAAACCGGTCAAAACTAGGGAAGGACAGTTACTTCCTCCACCGAAAACCCCTGCATCCTTAATGATTGCAAAATATGTATATCACACCTGTATTTGGTTAGACAACTGGGTTAAGTAGACAAAGGAGGACGGAGTGTTAGCTTTCCCAGAACATGGTTCATTTAATTTGGCTGTTTTGAGAAATTTGAGAGAGAAAATTATGAATTCAGAACCGAGACCTAGACCGACTCAATTTGAGGCTTTGACGGAGTGGGAAGACTAAATGCATGACCGAGAAAGACAGAGAAATGGTAGAGGATATAGGTACTTGTTTGGCAGATCGTACGGACATGAGACGCATGATGATCGAATGAGAAGGCGGCGGAATGCGAGTATGACTGAGGTTTTATTTCCCGTAAGAAGTGCAGGAGAGAATGAAGGACGAAAGTGTGTAGAAAAGAGGCATAATGTGGAAACGAAAGGGTATGGAATGAATGAGTCCGAGGATGATGTTCTTGATGATATGTTCTATAAGAATCCACCACCATACCGACCAGAACCAGAAATATTAACTCCAAGTGCCCCAATGAAAGAAACAGTACGAATCATAAAATCGGAACCAGAGTTCCAAGATTTGGGAAAAAACAATCCTATTAGAGAGATAGAAAAGAAGTCTGGAGCAAAATTGGATGGAGAAAATTCAGCAGAATTAGCAAAAACAACCCTAGAATTAACGGAGAAAATAAGAGAGTTGACTAAGAATCTAGAAGCGGTAACTGTTCCAGTAACGATAGGTCCGGTAATGCCTATTTTTGACAAACAGAAAGACAGTGAACATTGTTTGACAGTTCCTTATAAAAGTAATAAACCGGTTGAACAACCAAGAATGAGTCAGAGTGAGAATCCATGTAGACAGACTATGAGTATGATTGAACCGAATTTTTCAAATAACCCGTTTGTAGGTCAGAACGGTGCAGAAAAACGTATGACAATGATAGAGACAATGTCAGAAACTCAAAAAGATGTTGGACAAGGAAATGTAGAGAAACCAGTAGGACCATCTACCGAGGAGTTGAGTGAATGGTTGAGAAGCTTGCAAAAGAAAGGCAAAGAATCTCAGTCAATAGATGTAGCAAAATTACAAATGGTATTGGAAGAATTAATAGTAGGAACTATCCCGACAGAGAAGTTAAAAACGTACCAAGATGAGGAATTGTTATTTCTGTGCAAAAGCGTAACTTGGAGAGCGAAAAATCTTCATGACAGATTAGAAGTGGCAAATGAAATGGGCATTGATATGGAAATGGTAAAAGTCTTACCGAAACCCTATCGAGTAGATTTCACTGAAAAAGACATTGAAAACATGAATACCACAGGAAGAATAGGTCAGATTAAGGATATAATTATTTTGTTGAGAAAATGGGGAGATGTGGACAAATGGAAGAGCAGATGGTATCATAAGCGAGATGAAGTTTCAGACAAAACGTTTTCAGCCTATCCTATGAGAGAAAAAGAGAAGGTTGTGACACAATTCCCTATGAGAGAGATTCCAGGAGGAGGATATGTGCATGGCCCATGGACTAGACACGATATTTTGTCATTTACGAATGATTTCCCTCGACTGCGTGAAAAGCCCGTCGAGTGGTATAGACAGGTGGACAGATTTGTGAAATTATCTAAAGTATTATGGATTGATTTGAATAGCCTGTTTGATATAATTGTACTATGGACAGAATGTAAAATAGTAATAGATTGGCCAACACAGGAATACCCAAGGGATCCTAAGACAGGAGCTCCAGACCCTGAGGTAATGAAGAAATACGAACAGGTTATGGCATTCTTGAAGAACAAAGTACCCCCTAAAGAGACAGATTGGGTAAAAATTAACAGAACACATCAAGAAAGCAAAGAATCAGTACATGCCTATTATGAGAGGTTAATTTTAGCCTTTAAACAATTCAGTGGAGATGAGAATTTGAGTGACAAGGATTTGAGTCATTTCGTATACAGGTTTGTATATGGTCTTCGTCCAGAAATTAGAGAAATGATCAAACAGCATACGGTAGATTGGCAAAACAAGAAAATAGACGAAGTATTGAGACATGCTAAATATTTCAGTGATGAAGTTGAAGCAAAACAGCGAAGACTAAAAGAGAAGGCAATGTGGGCACAGGTAAAAGTAGCAGAGGGACAGGAAGCACAATTAGTGGAACAAGCAGGATCAAAACCAAAATTTAATCCTGGGAAAAATAAAGGGAATATTGAGGAAGCTAAAAAGAAATTTCCGTGTCATAATTGCGGTCGGATAGGGCATTGGAAATCCGAGTGTAAGAATCCACCAAGTACTAATGATGAAAATTCCTCCTTGAATCCACAGGTGCAGAATGAGGTGAGTGGTCAACAGCAACGACAGCAGCAGGGTGTAAAACAACAGAATCAGGTGCCAAAACCACCTTTTCCACAGAACAAAAATTGCCAGAAGTATAGTAAGGAGAATGGATTCTACAACGAAGAACAGGTAAATAAGCCGCAACGCGCTGGCGCTGCTTCGCAGTATTGGCTGCAACGCGATGAAAGCGATTCAGAGGAGGGTTACTGACGGTGCCGAAGGGAGGAAGAAGACTGCGTACTTGGCGCAACTCTAGAAGTAGACCAGACAGGCCCATTTGTAGAGGGAAAAGTTAATAATGAAAATATTACTTTCCTAGTTGATACTGGTGCTACTCGATCAAATGTTAGATCAGCTGATGTTAAGAATCTTCCTCTCTCGGATGAAACGATCCAAGTAGTTGGGGTCTCCAACAGACAGATTAAAACTTACCTTACAGAACCAGTTAAAGTTAGAATAGGGAAATTTTCTGAAATGCACAGATTTTTAGTGTGTGACACCAGTCCTGTGAACTTGTTAGGTAGGGATCTATTGTGAAAGATGAATTGCATTATATTTTGTACTCCAGATGGAATAGCCTTTGAAACACCTGATGATGATGTGCTATATAAGATGACATTGGCAAATAAAGAAAAGGAGATTACAGGAGCCTATGCTGTATTCAACCCTGACGAACTACCAAAAGAATTGAAACAATCAGTTAGTTTGGGACTTCACAGGAGAAGATGTAGGATTAATGAGGAATATAGAGCCAGTAAAAATAACTGTAAAAGAAGGAGTAAGTTATCCAAATGTTCCACAATATAAATTGACTCCTGAAATAATCGAAGGAGTTACTCCTGTGATTGAGAAAATGATAAGGCAAGGAATATTGAGAGAAATAATGAGTTGCCCATGTAATTCACCGATAATGGGACTGAAAAAGCCTAGTGGGAAGTTGAGAATAGTGCAAGATCTGAGAAAGATAAACAAAATTGTTGTACCATGTTGTCCCATTGTACCGAATCCATCTGTGATTTTATATCAAACTCCTCATGACGCAGAATGGTACACAGTGATTGATTTGTGCCATGCATTCTTTTCCATCCCATTACACCATGACAGCCAGCAAATTTTTGCATTTCGTTTCGGCGATCGTATTTTGGCGTGGTGCCGAATTCCACAGGGGTATACAGAGAGCCCCTCAATATTTAATCAGCTATTGAAGAAGTCTTTGGAGAGTCTGGAAATGCCTGAAAATTCAGTACTAGTCCAGTATATTGATGACCTACTTTGGCATCGAAAACTCGTGAAGCTTGTGAGGTAGACACGGTAGCTTTGTTAAGTCATTTGGCAGATGGAGGGCTAAAAGTGTCACCATCTAAACTACAATTTTGTAAAAGAGAAGTCCAATATTTGGGACACAGCATTGAGAAAGGCCACAGGAAAACAACAATAGACAGAATCAGGATTATAAAAAGAATGAGTCCACCAATGACCCAAAGAGAAGTGAGAATGTTCCTGGGACTGGTTGGATATTGTCGTCAGTGGATAGGAAATTTTTCCTTGATTGCAAAACCTCTGGTACGACTAACAAGAAGTGATGTGAGAGATCCAATTGATTTGAACAAAGAAGAGTTGGCAGCATTCAAGAAATTGAGAGAAGGATTGGGTGAAGCGCCTGCATTGGGTATGCCTGATTATGGTAAGGAGTTTGAGTTGTATTGCAGTGAAAGAAATGGATGTGCACTCTCTGTTCTACTACAGAAGCATGGAAAACTGAGGAAACCAATTGCATATTTTTCATCCATGTTGGACCCAGTAGCTGTAGCCCTTCCTGGGTGTCTGAAAGCAGTAGCTGCTACATATCGAAGTTTGGAACAGAGTGAAGGAATTGTGATGGGATATCCTGTGAAAGTGTTTGTGCCTCATGATGTGGCGATTCTTTTAACAAGTAGTCGTACTCAGTATATGACGCACAGCCGACTGACTTAAGTATGAAAAGGTCGTTTTGGGCGCAACAAATGTGAGTCTTGTGAGATGCGTGAATGTGAATCCTTCAACATTGTTGCCTGATGTGGAGCATGTAGAGGTAAGAGATGAAGCAGATCATGATTGTTTGGATGTACTTGATTTTTGTACAAAACCAAGGCCTGACATAAAAGATGTCCCTTTACCAGAAAGTGATTATGTCATGTTCCTTGATGGATCCTGTTTGCGAACAGATGATGGAGTGCTAAGTGCAGCATATGCAGTATGTACAGTTGCAGCAGTGATGGAAACATCATATTTGAAAGGAGTAAGGTCGGCCCAAGTAGCTGAACTTATCACCCTGACCAGAGCATGTAAGATTGGGAAAAGTGTGAGAGTGACTGTGATAACTGATAGCCAGTATGGCTACGGGGTGGTCCATGATTTCGGCTAAATTTGGCTGCAAAGAGGTTTCTTGACCTCAAGTGAGACTCCCATTAAGAATGCTGAAGTGGGGGTTATCGCCCTCCCTAATATCAAGATATACTACTGGGCATCACAGCTTATGGTAATAAACCAGTGGCTCCATGTGCCAGGGGATGATCCGGCCTACCGTATGGACCGTCAATTGCTGGGGACCGGGGGGGTTATGGGAGCGCTCTATAATTACACTAAGAAACGTGGCTTCACGGGCCCCACGGCACACACTCTGCTGATATGATTTGAGGCGCAACGTGCTCTTGGTTGGGAGGGGAAGATCACCCAGGCCACACCACTACGGGAGGCGAAACAGTTGGGAGTGCTGCGCACTACCAAAGGGTTTTTACAATGGGATCTGATTGGGATATCGAGGGTAGGTGATCTTTGGAAAAAAGGTGACATAGTCACGTTTGCCCATTTACAAGCTGAATATGACCTGGCAGACGATGAACGATTTCGCTACCTACAAATCAGGCACGCACTCCGGGCGGCGGTCCCGCCTGGGACTCGGCTGGCGGAGTCCTCGCCGTTGGAAGACAGGCTCCTCGCGGAACACCTGACTAAAAGAGCCACATCCCTGACATACCGGAAGGTGATAAACAACCAGCCAGACCCATTCTTGGCCCTAAAGGCCAAGTGGGAGACAGAACTGGGAGAATTCGACGAGACGGACTGGCAGGCGGCGCTTTCCTCCCCTAAGGAGTTGGGATCTCGTCCAAACTGAAGCTTGTACAATTAAAAATTCTACACCGCACGTACTACACCCGCACACTCCTCTATAAACTTACTCGGACCGACTCACCGCTCTGTCTCAGGCAGTGTGGCATGGACGGCAATCTTTTCCATACCCTTTGGGGGTGCCCCGTAATTGCCCAATACTGGAAGGCGGTCATGCGCACACTCTCCCAGGTGACAAAAGTTCCAACGCTTCCGGAGCCGAGGAGATGCCTCCTCAATGTGTGGGAGCCTACAGATCTTAGCCGCATAGCGCAACTCTGGGTGACATTGGGACTTCTGCTGGCAAAGCGTAATATAGCCCAAAAATGGGGGTCTAGGCAGGCCCCTACCCTCGCCCAGTGGTGCAGAGACATGGACACCACAATGGTTGTCGAAAAAGCAGTATACATTCATAGAGGCTGCCCCAAACAGTGGTCCCAGATATGGGGGGGGGGTTGGAACGCTTACAGAGGGAATATATGTGAACCCCCGCGTGAGACCTCAGAATCTGAACTGAGTGACTGAGTTCCTATGGCCTAATCATACACCAAATGTGACCTGCTAAGCTACTGCGTGATGCAGTAGAAGTCCAATGTGCTACTATATACCACTAATGTACCAATGTCTAATTAAGGTATTCTGTGACCCTATGTACGCTAGCAGACGAATGTGACACCGATGTATACAATGCCAATGTACGTTGTTTTGTGTTTGAATTTCTTAATAAAAATATTTACAAAAAAAAAAAAGAATGCTGAAGTGGTTGGAAGGTTGCTTGAGGCAATACAGCTGCCCAGGCAATTGGCTGTGGTAAAATGTGCTGCTCATAGCCGCAGTGGTGATTACATTGCCATTGGAAACAAGTTTGCCAATGACATGGCACACTATTGTGCACGAAATCAGAATTCAATCAATCGGGCAAAGGAAAAATAATTGGTTTCGTGTTTCCCAATGTTTACTAACACTGTCGGAACCTGGGATGAGGTAAGACAATTGCAGGAAGAAGCAGGAGAGGAAGAGGTAAAACAGTGGGTAAAAGCAGGATGTGCACCAAGAGAGAAAGATCATGTGTGGGACTATCGAGATGGAAGACCAGTAATGCCTGATAGCATGATGTCTGCCATGGCACGGATGTATCATGGACCGGGACATATAGGGAAAGATGCCATGATTCAGTCCTTTAAACAAACTTGGTATAATGCCAAGTTCAGGCTTGTGGCGGAAAGTATCTGTCAAAGAAGTCTAATTTGTCAGCAATACAATCCAGGAAGAAAGACAGTGGTGAGTCTAGGAACAATAGGTCGAGAGGGAGGGCCTTTTACCAGAATGCAAGTAGATTTCATTGAGATGCCTCCTTGTAACAGATTGAGGTATGTTTTGGTAATGGAATGCCTATTCTCTAGGTGGGTAGAGGCGTTCCCAACAAGAAAAAATGATGGAATGACAGTGGCAAAATTATTGTTGAGGGAATTTATACCTAGGTTTGGGTACCCAATAACAATTGAATCAGACAGAGGAGGACATTTTCATAATGAGATCATAAAACTGATTTGTGAAGCATTGGATGTACGACAAAAACTGCATTGTGCCTACCGACCAGAGGCTTCTGGTGTAGTAGAACAATTGAATTGTACTATCAAAAACAGAATAGGGAAAATGTGTTTAGCCACAGGTATGAAATGGCCCGATGTCTTGCCTCTAGTACTCATGACTATTAGATCGATACCAGACAGAACTACTGGTTTGAGTCCTCATGAGATCATCATGGGATGCGCAATGAGACATGTATTTATACCAGTCAACAAGCTGATGACAATAACTGATGACATGGTATTGGAATACTGTAAAAGCCTGGCTGACGCAGTTCATTCTGTGTTTCATCAGGTTGGAGCGGATGCCACCACTCTTGAAAAGAAGCCAGCTCATGATCTAAGCCCAGGGGACTGGGTAAGGATAAAAGTACACAGAAGAAGAAACTGTTTGGTTCCCAGGTGGGGAAAACCAAGGCAAGTCATCTTGACTACAACAACAGCTGTGAAGTGCGCTGGATTGAAGAACTGGATCCATGCAAGTCATACTTTGAGAATTCCAAATCCAGTTGACTGTAAAGAAAAGGAGTATTTTGATGAATCAGAATCCAGTACTGAGTCAGATGACGGAGAGCCAAAGGATAAAGAAGGAGAAAATTCTGAAAGGGGGGAGACAGATCCAAGGTTAACTTTGGTCCCCAGAAGTAACTCCCAAAGGAAAAGATTGCAGAATTCTGAATCCAGTTCAGACTCAGAGATAGAACAGAGAGCCCATTCATCCAGGAAAGAACAAAGGAAAAACAAAGACAAAGACAATGGAGAAACAATAAAAGAAATCTGTGAGAAGGAAGTACCAGATGAAAGATTGAGAGAAATTCCACCTGAAACAACACCTTTAGATGGACAGGTGCCAGATACAGAGAGAGAGGGAAAGATTATTTCGGAAGACCCCCGAGGAGGTGTAGGGAACTCCAACATCCAGTTAGAAGCAGGGACAAGCAGTCAGCAGGACGATTGCGTGATGGAGATTCAAGGAGGGACAGAAGTAGGGAAAACAAAAGAGGTGGAGAAAGAACTCGTTGAAGGTAAAAAGCAAGTCGAAACAGAATCTGAGGAAAGCGAGGATGAAATACCAGAAGGCTGAGTTCTGAGAAAGAGAGCTTGGAGAACTGAAAAGAATGATAATGGGAGTAAACTGAAAGGAGCGGCCAAAGATGAAGTGTGGCCAAACAAAATAAAGAGACTGAAATATCGGCTGACATGTGTAAATTCGCCAAGAGCTGAACAGGTGAATGAAGTAACGAGTCAGGAAAGATCGAAAGAAGAAGAACAGACAGTAATCAAAGAAAACAAACGAACAAGAAAGCCTAACCAGAAGTATAAATCACCGGAATGGACATATGTGGCCCTGCCTGAAGAGATGGAAGAGGCGGATAGCCAAGGAAATCCAGAGGTGGTTGTACCGGAAGTGGTTGAGGAAGACGAAGAATCGGAAATCATGAGAGTTATCTTGTCTGATATTGGAGAAGAAGCGGATGTTCAGGACAACCTGTATGTTGAAAACGAAGGGAAGGTGAAAGATGATGAGATGCCAAACTGAATAAGACAAGGAAGTTACTGATGGAAAAACATTAAGACACTGAAAAAGAATAAAAACTGGTAGAACCACGTAGGGGCTTAGAAGCCTAGGGGTAGAAACTAGTTGTGAAGTAGAAGAGGCTAAGTCAAAAGACACGGCTCATTTTAGAAAGATGGCAAACATAGAAAGCAGCAAAAGTAGATGTACCTTCCTTAGAAGATGGTGCAAAATGAGTTGTTGTTGTACAGGATTATTAATGCTTCTTTGGAGTATTCTTGCTCTACTAATTTCATTTAAAGTTACTGTTGATACATTAGAAGGACATAGTGATAACATAACTAAAATAGGGAAGGTTCAAAAGGTAGTTCCAACTAGAATAGATACAAACTATTTACATAAAGACAGGTCAATAACAGGTTTCTCTAAGAATGTGTTTTCAAAGTTGTTGTATGAATATATAAAAACTATGGACGTAAGGGATTGCTATGTTTGTATGCAATTACCTGCATCTGTATCTGAAGGAGTGACTTATCATCACCTCCCTGTAACATATGGAATAACATGTAGTGTGATAGCTAGTTTGTTTTATCAAACAGGTAAATTAGAGTATTATTTCTCAGATGTAGATACTATATTTTCACAAGTACCAGCAATTAACAAGCTAAACAAAGTAACGCCTGCAAAAATATTAGGTGAATTTTTCTTAGAGACAAATGAACTAACGTTAGAATATATATTTAGAAATAACTTGACTTGCAGTTTAAAGAAAGAGGAAAAGACATTTTTGGATATGGTTGAGGAAAGGAGATTGAAAATGCAAAGGAAGGTTTCAGAAGGGAAAGTGGAGAAAACGGTTTGGGATGTAGAAACAGAGAAACATTTAGGAGGAGAATCGAGTCCAACTATGGCTTTAGATTGGCCTCAGAAAGGGAAACTGTGTATAAGAAGGAATAAGATGGCATATGACAATTATTTTCCAGGGAATAGTGAGTGCCATGATACATACCGGATCATGGGAGGATGGGGATTTAAAGGTGGAAGAGATCCAGTCTTTCCAGGACTGTATTTAATTTGTGGGAACAGGGCATATTATCGTTTGCCAGTCCATTGGTATGGCACATGTTATGTTGGCCTGGTTTTTCCAAAGATTTTTCACATGGATAGAGGAGAAGATGGTGTACATAGTTTAGGTAATCATTTAGCACGAAGTAAAAGAGAATCTTGGGCTGAAATTGTAGGTGACATTTTTGGAGCACTGATACCCGCAGTGGGAATATCTCTGAATGCAAACAAAATTAGAAAACTTTCAACAGTAGTGGATCGCTTGTCAACAAGCACCGCTGGAGGATTCTTATTGGTAAATACTGAAATGGTTGCCATGCGTGCTATGGTAATGCAAAATCGACTTGCCCTTGATATTTTATTGGCAAAAGAGGGTGGAGTCTGTGGAATGCTGAAAGTTCAACATTGTTGTACTTACATTCCTGACAAAAGTAAAGATTTGAAAATTTATATTAAGAATATTACAGAATTGCATGACGAAATTGTACCACTGGAGGATGAAGGTGTTTGGGAGAAGATTGGTAAGAAAATAACAGCTATTAAAGACTTTGTAGTAAAACTAGGTAGTACATTTATAGGTAAGATATTATTTCCATTAACTTGTGTGATTTCCTTAGTATTAATAATCAGATTAGGTTGTATTTGTTGTAGAAAGAATAAAAACCAGAAAAGAATAAAACGAGAAAACTTAAGGAGAAGGGATAAGAAACAAGAAAGAGAATTTAAAGAAATAGAACTAAAAGAGTTAAAAGATAGCATGTATAAAACAGCAAAAAGAGAAGAAACAGGGGAAACTGAAATATGAATGAAACAAGAAATCAATTCAAAATTTCTGTAAAAGAATACAACATTTTATGTTAGTGTGGTGATATAATCACCAAAGGGGGGATTGCTGGAGCTGGTAGTACAAAATGTTGTATACCCCCCCATTCTGCTTGTTTATATTAACCCGAATAATTAATTAATTGTAATATTATTAATCTGTTTGAAGTGTTAACTCACCAACTATATTAACAAAATAAATATTCATGGGAATTGCACTTTGCATGGCTATATTAATTGTGAATTAACTAGTGTACGCATATTAATAGTAAAAATGTTGAATATTATATGTTATATGTTGCTTAAGTGATGTATTGGTGATTTGTGCTTTATTTAGTAAGTATAAACCGCTCTGAGTGTTGCTTCCGCTAGGTAAATACACACACATATGGGTATTAGTAAGGGGATAACATTTTATTAGTCATTTCCATCTTTTAATTACGTTTTTGTGTTTCTTTTGCTTAAGTTGACCATTTCAGCCTATACAAGATGGCTGAACGAGACGGTAAACGTGACTGCCTTGACAACACGAGGTTCTGGGTGAAATGTGCATGCGTCACTGCCAGCAACAGTGGCCTGGACCTGACTCCGGGTGAACATGTACCCTCCAAGGTCATTCCGGGAACCCGTCCAAGACTAAGAGACAATGCCCAATTTAAAAGCCGGAACAAGCAAGTTTGATGACCACATCTTCGACACCCTGAGAACTGCTCATCGCCAGTCGAAATTGACCAATTAGAACTCTCTAAACCCAATCTTGCTACAATTTTGTTAGTTTTTTCATTATAAAAGTAGGTAGGGAATTAGGGTAGGATCGCACGCCTGATTGCTCGCTCTATCTTGAAGCTACGACCGGCTCGCTCTTTTTTCTGACGAACTTGATTTCCTGACGTTATGCTAATGGAGAGGACGGTGACACTGCTGGACAGCTGTTATCCTGAATCTATGAGAGACTGAATTGCGGCCTAAACTTTGCAGAAAATTTCTCTTTGACTGATTGACTTAGAGGGCGACGTTAGCCAGAATAGGTAAATATGATGTTCTGAAATGCTGATTATGATTTTAACATCTCTTTCAATTTTCTTAGATAAAGTATGATTGATTAATTTACAAATGTGTTTTGTCGATTATTTGAAGAAAAAGATTAGGAGAAACGTAATAAAACAAAGGTAGATGAGTAAATCATCAAGCTCCAACTGAACTAAATGATCTATCTCCGTATGGGAGGGATATCTTAGGTTTTAATGTCAATGTGTTGAAGGTGAGGTAAAGGTATTCCTCTCATGTCATCGTTGTGAAACGTATTTTCCCTCAGAAAACAGGTCAACCGAGTGTAAGTATATTGGTGTTATGGGCCCCACCGATGAATGTATGTGAGTAAATTGAATGACGAGGTAGTTGGTCTGTGCCGAAGGGGGAATTTGACGTTCCGCGCTCCAACAATCCCACCCATTGCAGCGAGGCTCTCAGCACCTGGATACCCTCGAGGGTGATTAGCCGCGCTTAATAAATCCTGGTTGATTCGAATGCACAGATTCCTAATGCCAACAAAAATGAAAATCAAAGAACAATGGGTGAAGACAAAATGTTTGTGGGTTACACTGCAGAGAGGGCCAAGTCTAACAGGAACACACATTGTGTGTATGAGTGACCCAGAGTAATGGAGGACTGTGGGTTCCATTTGGAAACCTGCTGTCCTGTTCTTGTGCACAAGATGGTGGTGAAGTTGTTTTCCCAGACATTAGAAATTATTGCTGACATTCCGCAAGCTGGAATGAAGAACCCTAGATATTGATGTAGGGACAAAAGCGGCAGGGCTACTTTAAAAATTCAAATAGACCTTTTGCTGCAAGAAGCTGTTGATAATCCTTCCTGAAGTACTGCCATTTGGTAGATGGGAGGGGGTGAAGGGTGTGTCTACAGTTCCTGTTTTCAAGTTGTGAAGGGTCCTTCAGAAGGGGCCAGCTTTTTTTCTCCTGATCACTGTCAGAGTAGCTATTTACAGTCAGCTGCAGATTTCTTGCACCTCTTTGTGCCGTTGTTGTGGTTGCTTCAGGCTCGATAGTACCCTGCTGTGAGAAACATCACACTACACGAAGACCACGTTTGAAGAATAGCTGGGAGCGGGCAAATGAAAGAAGCACCCAAACAGTTCTGTGTATTTAAAATATAATCATGTTGATCTGTGCACTTACTGTTTGAATTACACATCTTCTGACATATAAATGAATGTTTATCACCCTATGTGCTCTTTAAAGTCACGCCATTGTGCTCAATTTGGAACAGACTCACTGGTCTTCATGCAGGACAACAAAAGATGACAACTTGCACAAAATACACTCCCGAAGCTACTAAACTTGTTGTGGATTTTAATGCCCCAATTTTACCCTGCCGCAAACACCCTTAATTTTGCAAAACAGACTTTTCATTATGAAGAATCTGTGCCCTTCCTGTGACCCTCACCTGTGAGACAGAGGTCACAGGGGTGTGGCAGCGTGCTGTAGGCAGAAGGAAAAGAGCCTTCATCTTCACAAGAGCACCCCACATGGCTGCAGAACTCATAAATGTCATGCTATTGTACTACAGTTCTGATATTCCTACCAGAGTTAGTTATTTTGTGGAGTCGCAATGTACTAGTGCATTGTAAGGACACTAATTGTCTCTCCTATCATGGTGATGACTTCATACTGGCAAGTTCTTGAAGAGTGGGAGGATAGCAGGACTCCTTGCAGAGTGGAATAAAATCATGGTTCACTGTGAGCCAAATGGGTCGGCTGGTCCGGAGAGAAGGGGCAATGCATCCGGGGGCAGCTTCCATACTTTTCAAGTTTCAAGGCAGTTGATACCTCAGACTAGGGTGAGTGATAGGTGGCAGCCAGGAGCTTAGAAACGGTGACAGCAGAGATGTATTTATCAATGGTACAGCGGCCCCAGAACCCACCTCACCCCAATCAAGACAGTCCTCCAAGACCCCACAAGAGACAGTGGTCCATTAACCCAGACTGCACCAAGACCAACAGATTTCATGCAACACCACTGTGCAACAGAGTCGCATACTGAGTTTGTCCAGGTATCTGGATAAGGGGAAGCAGCTGAGCAGGCCCCTGGCACACCGCTTGAGGTTTCCTTCCTCCTTTACCTCTCTGCCTTACTTAGTATAAAACTAAGTATATAGCCTGTACCATTCAAAATGTGATTACTTTTTTTTCGTTTCACTTCAACCTTGAATTAATGGAGGTGATATTCAACCGGCCACCAACCACATACTACATTATCTTTCGAATTTACCTGACGGACGGCAAAATAGCAGAAAAGGCTCTGACCAGCTCCAACACAAACACTGCCCTCCTCCCATGGTAAGATTTTCCATGTGCTGCAGGCACTATAATAATAATAATTATAAATCATATGCAAAAAAGTATGTATGTTTGTATGTGTGTAGTATGTGGTATTTGTATAGCACAAACAGACAAAGGCAGCAGAGCACTATACAAGGTCAAAGTCAAGGATACAATCAACAAGTAATTTGAGAGGATGTTAACTGTTACTACACCGTGTTGTTAATGTTTTTTTAAAGAGGTGTGTCTTCAATTCTTTCCTGATGTAGATCAAGGGTGAGGCAGTCCTGATGAATAAGGGGATGCTGATCCAGATCATGGGTGCAATGATGGAAAAGGCCTCTTGCTTTGCTTTTCTTTTTACACTTCTTTGTCTTCAGTCTGATTGTGTCCTGGCTTCAAGTCTGCAGAGAGCCACCAGAGATGGTGAGCTTGTCAGCCAGATAGTCAATGGTGCACATCAGGATGACTTTGTTCATGGTGCAGCTGGTTTTGAAGGTGGTGCGAGCCAGCAAGGGAACTAGTGGAGTTCAGTTAGGATGAGGGTTATGTGAGCATATGTTTTCATGTTGCCTTTTATTCGTCACCCTGGTCATTTGTGAGTGCACATCCATAGGCAACTAGATTATAGAAATGTAGCTTGTCCAAAATGTAATTCTGATTCCTATTTTTATTTCTTAAAGTCCCAGTAACTGAATTAAGATGGGCAAGTGAAAGCTTTAAAAGTTCATGTTTTTATTGTCAAAATGTTGCAAAACGAAACGACGTGACAGATGAAAACAGTAAAATGAATAACCACTTAAAAACATAAATAAATTGAGACCACCAAATCTTCCTGACATGCCCACCTCAACGACACCCAAGTCTCTCCCAAAAGCAAACTCTTTCAATGTAAAACAGACAAACTAGAAAAACATAAAAAGGATAATAAATCAACTGAAAAGTTATGAAACTGAAAGAAGAAAGGTCGTATCTCAGATAAACTAAAAATAATGGTTTAATGGGCTTAATACAGAAATAGGCTCAAAGACCACTGTGCCCTACATAGGTATCAATCCTGATCTCTCTGTTGGCCAGTTCCCATGCTAGAGTTGTGTCCATGTCAAGCATTACCAAAGCTCCATAATGCATGTTACCTTCTTGTCAGAGGGAAATTAATTGCTCTCCTAGTTCTTTAGAAATTCTTGGGACTGCCCATTTAAAGTGCTTCTTTGATTGTTCATGGCCTGCTGTTAATTAATGTGAGCCTGCTATCTCCTGCTTAACTTCATCCATGCGATCCCAAACTAATGAATAACATGCAGATACCAAACAGTGCTGCTCTGACACTTTCCCCAACACACAGTGCACCCTTGTTGCTAAGTGTACAAGAATAGCACAAATGTATGTTGCACGAATAGCACTATTCTGTAAGATTTGTAATTGGTGTTACTCTATGACAGATAAAAATTGTTTCTTCGATCCTGTCGCAGATAGGGCACAGTTGTATGATTTGGACTAAGTCAAATGTTGATGATTTTAACATAGTATTTTCTGACATGTATAACTTAATCATTTTTCCCACCACTCATCCCCTGCACCACATTGTTAACATTTTCTGACTTCACATCCTGATATAGAATCCTCACTGAACGATAAGCATTAGCCGCAACACCTCATTTAACTTTTCGAAAAATGTATTATGAGTCATTCCCGTTGGCAAGTCAAGCTATTCATTTATTGAGTATGGGCATTCAGCAAAGGGCATCTTTACTTCATTTAGTTGGAAAGGTGGCTCAGGCATTAACAATGGTGGATCAGGGTGGGAAAGCCAGGTCTTAAGACTGCATCTGAAGCTCAGGTTACCCTTCATCTCTGTCAGAGACTTTGACTCTTATTTAAAAACATCTGGTTGCAAGTTCACAAACAGTGGTCAGCTATCCAGTTGAGCATGAGCACAAATGAGAACTCCAACAGAAGTTGTGAGCCAGATATTAATAGCCAGCTGGTAACAAAGTGGACCAATGTTTGAGTCATAAAACATACTAGTGATCTACTAGGTTTTGCGTTGTATACTCAATGTAAATTCTCTAATCCACAGAGAGACAGTGCCATTAATAGGGTAATAGCGTGATGAGGCCATAGTAACCAAAATGTTGCCGTAGCTGGTTTAAAGGATTCTAAACCTATTTAGGTCTTAGAACTGCAGTCTTATTTAAGGCCAGCTAGAGTACATTGCAGAATTCCCCACATGATGAAATTAAACTGTTGACTTAAAATTAAAGTGTTGACAACTGTGCTGTTTGAAAGAGAAAAGAAAAACATCCCTACAGACTGCAGCGATAGAACAAGAAGCTCTTGATCATTATGTCACAGTGGAGAGAAATTAAAACTCTGGACTAATTGAAAATTCAAAGGTTGTGATGCTGGTCACACTGGAAAGGCATATGCACATTAAGTCAAGCAAAATCAGAGGTCAACTATTTAAAACAGATTATCAAACAGAATCTCTATTTGGGGCGTGTTGCGTTTAAGTATGTTCAATTTTTTTCCAGAATAGAATTGCCATCTTGTTTGTCTTTAAACTGGTAGCCACTTCCTTCTCCTTTCCTTTCCTTCATATGGGGGAAACACATAAACCTCTGATCGGTTTTAGTAAGTGGTGTGTACGCACCAAAAATTCGCTGGGTACGGGTAAAACTGGGACAGACTTAAAAAGTAAGGAATTTAGAAAAAGACACAAAGGAGGTCAATGCTTCTTTCTGACTGCAGTCTTTTAGAAAATATTACTAAAAAAAAGACAGAAAGAAATTAAAAAACACTTGCAATCCTATTTCCCTACAGAAGCAACAACCCATAAAAATTATACTTTTAATAAAAGTTCTTATAGTTTATCATATGTAATAGACAAACACTTTATAATGTTTAATATTCCTCAACACAGTTAACAAAAATATCAATTTTAATCTTTATCAAAATAACCAAATATATTTACATTTTACAAAGATGTGCTATGGGAATTTGTTTAATTAATTAATAGCAAATTAGCCAATTAAAATTAATAAATCCCTTAACAAATTAGAAAGCATATATTTTAAAACACTTAAAAATATTACACACCAAATCCAACAATCGGCTGAAGAGAAATAATTGTAGCATTTCATGATACATAAAACACAATTACACTAACAAAATACTATTTAACTAAAAGCTATATACTTAATTAACAAAATGAACAAATACTGAAAATGTTATATATAAAAATTAATTCGTTTATATAATGAATATTCATTTTTTCTCTTATATTTAGAATTCTGAATAGAACCAGTGACATTTTACATGTATCCATTTATATATAATCTAAGTATTTAGCATAAATTCTAAAACTATTAGTTTACCCATTGATATCTTTTGGAAATCGTACAGTCCTGGGTTTGTTTCTCATAATTATAGATGTCCAGTAACTCGTGAACTCAAGTTAATGTCAGGTTGAATAGAGTCTTTTCAATATCTGGCAAGTAGTATAGTGCTACCAAGATAGATACAAATACATAAGTTACTGCGGTGTCTTTGCTTAAGCTTATTTATTTGGTGAGATATTGTAAATCAGAGGGAGACCAAGTACCGATATAATTATAAAATGTCCTGTCATAGTAGGTTTGAATGTCGGGACTGGTAGTGAAGATATGTACAAGGTCCACTTCGAGGATTTTACATCTAGGGCAACTTGGTGTTCCAATACTGACCCATTTGGTTACTTTAGCCAGTTTGACAGAAAATCAAAGAAGTTACAATAATACTAGAGCCTAAATCTGGCAGCGTTAGTAACAGAGTAGCTCATGGAGATTGATCGGGAGATTATTTCTGGAGTAATATCTTTTCCCAACCAATTAGACCACTTTAGTGCCCATTTAGCAAAATAGTCGTCCATTGATTCATTCACCATATGGTAGTGCTTTGAACTTTTCTGTGGCTCTTTCTCTGGTAACATAGTTTTCGGTAGCTCGTCTGGGACTAATAATTGTTTCATTTCCTTTAGCGACAATCTAATTTATATATTTGAAAAAAACTCTATACTTGAATACAAAATTTGAGGTTACCTTTTGGAAAACAATTGTCATACTGTCACGACTTGCTCCCTGCGTTCTCATGTCTACCACCAGGGGGCTGAACTGTGGGACTCTTCAGTGTTCTAATATGCTACCAGACCCTCCCTTTCATGTATATACTGACTTCCAGCCATTTGGACACTATTTGGGATTTGACATCCATTCCCAATCCATGCCGGGTTTTATGGAAGCCATCATGCTTATGCCTGAAACTCCATTACCTAGAATTCCCTGCTCACTGCTTTGTCTCCACCCCTGCAGGCCAAGGATGGGTGGAGGAATTCAGCTCATCTGTGGCTGGCTGCTGATAGCCTGCTCACACCTGATGCATGTGATTACTGTGAGCTCTTTTCAGCCCCAGCTCCCTTCAGGCCAAGGTTGGTCATTGTAGCTGTTTTCGGGTGAGACCGATCCTTGTTTCCTGAGCTTTTGATGTTCCTTGATTCCTGAGCTATAGCTATTCCTAGTGCCTGAATAAGCACTGCCTGCAGTGCTACCTTGTTTCTTGGGTTCCTGAGCTATAGCTATTCCTTGTACCTGAATTAGCACTGCCTGCAGTGCTACCTTGTTCCCTGAGCTATAGTTATTCCTTGTTCCTAAACTGCAGCAGTTTCCCTTCTCCTGAACTAGCGCTGCCTGCAGTGCTACCTTGACTCCTGAGCCCTAGCATTCCTTGTTCCTGACCTGCAGCAGTTTCCCTTGTTCCTGAACTAGCACTGCCTGCAGTGCCACCTTGGCTTTTGAGCTTTTGCTAAGTTCTTGTCTTGCTCCAGCACAGCCTTCAGTGCTACTTTGTTTTCTTGACTCCTGATCCAGCACTATTCTAGTATACCATTGTAGCCTCCCCTTCCGTATATCTGTTTCCAGTCCCAGCCTTTCTTCCCATTTCCTTTGTTCCAGTTCCTAGTTTGCTGTCTTTCTATTCTGCTGTCTTGCATCTGTTACCTTGTACGTTTGTTACCTGCTTTCTGCCAAGTGTGCCCTGTGATTTCCTTCCTTTCCTGCTAAGCACTCCTCCTTGCTAGCTCCTTGTCTATTGTGCTTGTGTTTAGTTCTACCCCTTTGCTGTTACTGCTTTGCGTGTTCCTGTTTGATCTCCAGGATCCGTGGGCACAGCTGACTACTTAGGTGGTATTTCTTGTTCACTGTGAGTATTGTCTTTGAGTTGCATTTATAAAATCACCATAGGTATATGCTCTACAGACCCTGCCTTTGCATGCATATCCTATATGTGGGTATTTGCAGTCAGTATCTGTAACAGCAATTGTGGATGAGAAACTTACTGAGCTTCAGACTTACAATTTGGAGCTCCTGAGTGCTTTACCCCACCATCCCCTCTATTGTTAGCATCGTATTATATATATATGTTGCACGTCCGTCCTGGGTGTATTTAGCCTGAATGCTAAATTGCCTTGTGAGTGCCCTTCCTTTCTGAGTCTTAGCCATCTTGTACAGACTTCCCCTTTGGTTCCCTTTTTCTCCGCTGACTCCTTGTGTGATCCTGGGCAGCTCTGTACTACGCTTTCTGTGCATGGTACGTTTTCTACCTAGTCCTTACTCACGTCCCTGACTGTCTTCCCGACATAGTCCTGGACAGTCCCTGACACATAAGAACTGTATATTTGCTCACAATGCTGTCTTTAAGGCCAGACTGGCTGTACTGGGCATTGTGTGTTTGCATGAGAGGCTGGAGGAATGGAGGCTGCTTATGTTACTGGGGGCCAGTTTTGTAGCAGTGCAGCAGTTTTGAAGGACTGCAGAGGTCCTTGTTCATTATACAGTTTTCAGGTACCTGCTGGAGAAAGACCAGAGTTTTGTCTAGTGGCAGTCTTGATTCATCATAGGTAGCGTAAAGGGTTAATATGCCTGCTGCAAAGAGTGTGTACTATGCAGATCACAGAAGAGTATTTTTTGTGCGGATCTCAGTAAGCTACAGCTTTTGTCACAGAGCTCCTTTTGTTAGTGTGCAGTTCATAAATTACAGTTGTAATCTAGCTTAGAAAGTTATGATTTTTGCCCCATTCTTTAATTATCCTAATTTCGCTTAAAAAGGGTTTGTTTGGGTAGAAATACATTCTTATTAGCAAAGTCAACCCTAACCACTGTGTTACGTTCTGAATTAACATTTTCTTTACACTTATTTATACATGTATGATTCATTGTCTCTCTATGTGTTTATGATGTAAAATACTCTGACACCCTACACTTGTACAAGAGGCACTATAAAACAAATGAAATACATGTGAGAGAGGGGCTATGGAGAGATGAGAGCCACTTTTTGAGGGTGATAGCAGGGAAATCATTGAAGAGCCCCGATAAAAATTGCCATATTCTGGTGCACTGTAAGGTCATCATTTACTATGCTTTAAAAACGAATAAACATTTTCCCCCAATTTGTCTTGGGTAAAAACCTCTTCAACCCCCCTTGTAGTGGTCAGGCTCGATCGCTATGCAGCGTATGGGGGATGGTCTGAAAGAAATTGCCAGGGCTGCTTTGGGTTTCCAGTCCGGCCCTTCTCTGGAGGGCAGATTTGGGGCAAACTCCCCCATTGGGACAAGCCTTCTATCTCCCCTTCCAACCCCCCCCCCCCCCAGGGGAGCAGAAAGACAGTACTGGAGCAGGGTATGGCTTGATGCCAGGGTAGGCTGCCCATTCTTTTTCTTTGTTTTGGTGTCATTGTGAAATCCCCAGTGTCTAGTGGCAAACCCCCAGTCTGTCTCTGAGAGGGGAGGCTGGTTTGCCCTTTTTTGGGCAGGGGTGTGGCAAATGCTTGCACTGTTTCTTTTGCCCCAGATGCAAAATCCCTAGTGTCTAGTGGGCTTTCTACCCCAAGAGAATAGATTTGGGGCAACCCTCTCATTTTGGGACAAGCCTCCGATCTGCCCCCAGGGGTGCAGAAAGACCCTATTGCCACTTCTGGGGTGGGTGCATGGCCCGATGCCAGGGTAGACCTTTATATCCTTTTGTTTGTTTTGGTGCCATTTTTAAATCCCTGATGTGGGGCACCATTTTGAAATCCCTGGTGTTTAGATGGTTTCCTGCTACCTCGGGGGGCAGATTAGAGGGTGAATATCCCTATTCTTCCCCAGGGGGTAGAAAGTCTAATAGGACCCAGAAAGGTGGTGAGCAAGGGCCGATGCCCTGGGAGGCCCACACCAGGGAGCCCCTCTAGGGGGGTAGATAGGGAGTGAAAATATCTATCCACCCTCCCAGGGGGGCAGGAAGTCTATTGGGCCCTGGGTGGGGAGAGCATGGACTCATGCACAGGAGGGTGCAACCCATCAAACAAAATACTACATCAATGCAGTCCCTGGTGTATAGTGAGTTTTCATGCCCCCATGGGGCAGATTACGAGTAAACATCCCTATTCCCCTCCCACGGCAAAAAGAAAGTGGGCCACCAACTGGTAGAGGAAGTACAGCCCCCCTCCCAAAAAAACAAAATACTGCATGAATGCAGTCCCTGGTGTTTAGTGGCTTCCTTGTGAATGCCCCTATCTACCCCTCCAGGAAGGGTAGAAAGTCTGTTGGGCCACTACTATAATAAAATACATAAAAAAATTTTTTTTAAAGGAACAAAATAAAATTCAAGCTTTTAGAGTGGAAATATGCAGGGGATATAAGACTGAGTAGGAGTAAGAGTAAGGGAAGGAGAAAGAAAGAGTAAGGAGGGGTAAGAATATGAAGGAGGAGAAGAAAAAAATCACACATACTGGCATGCTTGCGAATTGACAATACCCAAATGCACATACACACATCAACAAAACACACCTCACATTCAGACACACATGCAGTCAGACAACAAACATACGGGCACATGATGACACAGTTGGATTTTGGATGAGTAATTGAGAGATCCATAGTGTGTTAATGTGTGCAAGGAAGCCTGTGTGTATGTTTGAATGGCTAAGGGTGCATGCAGTGGGTTGACAGATAGATGGTCAGAGGAAGCTTTTAGTGTGATGTTGACATGTAGAAAACGTCCTTAATAAACAAGTCATGTAATAATTGGCAGGATGACATAAACCTCCTCCAAGTCTCTTGGCCACTTGTCATATACACACTTAGCCTTACCTTTTAGCACTGACTTCCTCTGTACCCAGTTTGTTAAGGCACTTGCAGCATAGTCTTCCTCCAAGATGCCAAAACAACGCCTCCTTGACCCTCTGCACATGCCATGAAGACAGAGGCACATACCTGGACCAAAACATATGGCTGCTCTGAGCCTCCTTCCAAGGACCAAACAGCCAAACTACATACCACGGCCTCATAACGAGCTTCAACCTATACCAGAGGAACATTACATTAGAGCCATCTTAAACCTATAAGGCCTGCTTCACCCATCTTACCCCGTCATACATTCTACCTAAATATTCAGTACTAAGTGGACAGATAATCATAGTGGTTGAGAGCCTCCATGGTTGGCTGGAAAAGTGGAGGTCCCTCACATAGTCCATCCCTACAGACCTCAGTCCATACTAAATGCTCCCTGTCTCACTTAGCATGACTAAACACAGTACTAGATGGAGGGGTCTCACAATCAATCAATCAATCATAGGCATTTATATAGCGCACTACTTACCCGGAGGGTCTCAAGGCGCTCGGGGGGGGGGAGTGCTGCTACTGCTCGAATAGCCAGGTCTTGAGCTTCTTCCTGAAGGAGAGGTGGCCTTGGGTCAGGCGCAAGTCGGTCGGTAGGGAGTTCCAGGTCTTGGCGGCCAGGTAGGAGAAGGATCTTCCTCCCGTTGTCGTTCTTCGGATGCGGGGGACGGCGGCGAGGGCGTGGCTGGCTGATCGGAGATGTCGTTTGGGAGCGTAGAAGTTGATGCGGTTGTTGAGGTAGCTGGGGCCTTGATCGTGTAGGGCTTTGTGTGCGTGGGTGAGGAGGCGGAAGGTGATTCTTTTGTTGACGGGAAGCCAATGTAGGTCTCCAGATGTCCGGAGATGTGGCTATGTCGTGGGATGTCGAGGATGAGTCTGGCTGAGACGTTCTGGATCTGCTGGAGTCTCTTCTGGAGCTTGGCGGTGGTTCCGGCGTAGAGGGCGTTGCCGTAGTCCAGTCGCCTGGTGACGAGGGTCTGGGTGACCGTCTTCCTGGTCGAGTGGTTGAGATCCACCAATACTGGCTTGAGAAATGGATGGCACTAAAATAGACCTTCCTTGCAGACCCTGACCCATACTAAATAATTCCTGACTCTACTACTAATTGAAATATAGGATGACTAACATAAGTCATGTAGGGGCTCTCCGGTCCTCCCCCAATCATAAATGTACCCATCCAAGCTATCATAACCAAAGTGAACCTCTCTGAGACAGCCATTACTGTAAGGAGCTGGCAGAAAATTGGCAAATCCCAGGGATCTGCAGAGCTAACTGTGGCCACCAGCCAACGCAACCTTAAACTGGCACATCCGCACTGGCACACCCTTTATCCAGCACCTCACTAAGGACTGACAAGACAAAAGCACCGCTCTGGTCACTCGTGCAAGAAACTGGAACTCTGTTCCCACATACGTGCACCGCTGAAGCAACACTCTTTCAGCCATACATTCCTGCCTAAGTAGTTCAGTACCAGTCCAGGAGAGTGCTTTAGCGCCACAAATAGGGGTCGGAAGAGTAGTAAAATTCCCGCAATCTATCAATATCCATATTTGAAGCAGACTTGATTAGTGATCTTTGCCCACAGCTTTGGGGAATACTGAGTCTGTCAGCTTGTTCAACTGCATTTGGAGTGCTATACTTTTGTATTTAAAATTGAGGAAACTGACAGTATATGGCTTATTGACTAGCTAAATGGTAGCTGTCGACACCCTTGCCGCAGTGACTTGTTCCTAAACACTGAAAGAATATTATCCAGAAGTAGGGACATAACCACAGGCAAGGTGGAAACGCAGCCTATCAAATATATCAAAAATTACCTTATTGCCTGGGTAGCGATATCTGAACATTATTTCTGCCAGTAGAAGAAAGACACTCCCTGATTTACACTGGAGCTTGAGTCCATCCTTGCGCATAGCGAGAGTCAACTAGCTGTACAGAACGGTTAAAAGGAATTTTCCTGCTTGGTAATAAAACAGTGGATCGACCTAATCAGGCCAAACCAAACCGTATTATATTTTATTGATTCTTTGAAAGTGTTTGGATGCACATCGCCAGCAGGGATCACTCACACTGTTAATACTCCAAGGAGGGAAGTAATAATCCATTATCTCTGTGTCCTGAAGAAGGTGGGATCTATCTAGGGATTTCCACCGCAACGCGTCGACGCTTAGTGCCTCTGACTCTGACCACGAGGAATCACTGGAATGAATTAAGTTGTACATTCACCAGGATATGAACTCGATGTAAATAGTCGGATCAGGTTATGTAACAGCACCCTACTCAGGGTCTCGCCGTTAGGACCAATGGTTCCCCTTTTCCATATTTTGATGTGACGTTTTTAATATTGTAAACACTGTTTTTCTATTCAGATGTAAGGTCGCTTAACTTTGTACACATTGTTTTTTATATTGTATATTATGTACTTCATATGAATTTTAGATTATCATGGATGCAAGCAATGTTGATTTTATGATGTGATTTTCTCTCTGTGTTATTAAAGCCTCTGATGTTATATTTCTAATTTGGTGGCGCTTTAGTCTATGGGGGGTTCTCACTTCATATGCACTTTTTATGCATGGTGAATTGGTAGTTTGAGTGAGTTTGAGAACAAGTGAGTTTTGAGTTTTGGACCCAAAGGGATATCTTTTAACTTCTACGAGTATATGGCTTAAACAAGTATATTTTTGGTAGCAAAAGGTAATGTTTCAAGCAGGAGCGGCTTCCTGATTAGGGTGGAGAAGCGTCACCCCACTAATAGAAATGCCCCAGAAAATACCCCTAGAGAAGAAAAATAAAAAAAAATTAAAGTTAATTTATATCCATTTTATTTTTCACTAACCCGCGTCCCAAGCCGAGTGTCAGGGCGTGGTGGGGGCATTACTGCTGAGTGGCAGCAGCAGCGAGGAGTTGTGGGCTGGGCACTTAAGTGTAAAGAGCGCAAATCACTTTGGCTGTCTGTATAGCGATGGCCAGACAAACATGCGCACTTTAAATCTCTCCAACCCAGCTATCTTAGACAGCCGGGTGGAGAGCAAGCACAGGCTTCCAGCGCCCTTGGGGCCGATCCATCCTAACCTGGCACCAGAATTGGTTAGGGGAGTTGGCTGGGGCCCAAGCTGGATGAGAGAAGAACACCAGGACCAGCGCGGGGATATGCAGCAAGGTAAGTGAATATTCTATTTAATTTTTTAATTTATTTGATATGCACTAAACTGCCAACATGCATTATATTACGGTTTTACAGTTAAACATGTTAACTTTAAATCGATGCTGTAATGCATGTCTGCAATTTAGCTAATGTAATTGTGTACCTGCACCCACCCATTGTTCCTGCTTCACCACTTTTCGTAGTTGCCAGCCACCAATGGTTTCAAGCAGAGCAGATACATCTCTTTACTCCCGTTTTATAATTTAGATAGCACACCTAGTGCTTTCGGCCAGTCTGGCACTGCCTGTTAAACCAGTTTGAAAGGGCAAGTGTGTGGACTATTTCTTGGTCACATCACAACACAGCCAACAGGAACCAAAATAACCTGCCCACACCCTGCCTCTTTCAAGCTGGCCTCTCTGGCAGTGCCAGACTGTCTGAAATTCCAGTTCAACACTGAGCACACCTTGCTCTGCACCTGCATACAGCTGCTACAAACTTGCTGCTCATCTTGCATTCATATGCCTGTTCTTCCTTTCTGACCAGGAAAAGCTAGAGCACAAGTAACTGACTTTAAAAAAAAAAAAATTATATATGATTTTTGAACATTCAAAAATATACATAGCTCCCTATCAAGGCTAGATGTATCCGTCTCTTGCAATGTCGAAGGCATGAAGCAGTAGCTGTGGGTCTTCTGAGCCATTTACATACTTAGTACATGCTGGAGCATTGGGTAATAACACAAAGTTGCAAACAATCCAGCAATCAAGCACATTACAATCAGAATAAGCATCAACTGCAGTGCTTAATTTGAGCCGGTGGTTTCCGGTTCTCGGCACTGGCACTTAATTGTCAGTACTGGCACTTGTGACAGCTTGCCACAAAGTGGAGCTGTCTAGCTAATTTAGAGCTGACCACAACAGCAGTTAATTATTATTGCTATTTTCAGTAAAAATGACTATTACCTGCCTCCCAAGCCATTATAGATTTGGGGGCCTGAAATAGTCCTTATTGTCACACTTGTAAGAGTGTGATGGTTAGTATATGGGTTGTTACTATCACTGGCAGCATGGCAGCGGCAATGTGTGGTGGAAGCTGCAGTGGCCTCCTGACGAGAGCCCTGGCATTTATTTTTTTACAAATTAAGTACTGATCAACTGTGGCCACTTTTTAACACAGTCATACCGCAGCTTACGCACCTGCCTAATGGATGATGAGAATGTTGGCAGGGCAGGGCTGTATAGTGTTGGTCCTTAGTGTAGTGTGGGGCGCCCTGCCTGCCATGCGGGTTTATTGCTTTGGAGGGGGAGCTGAAGAAGAGCTTTGCCGGTCAGCCAGATCTATGAATGTGGAAAGTACTTCCATCCACTGCGAGGCCAGGGGTTCCCTACACTGTCCCCTTGTTTCCTCCATCCTGGACGGCCATTCCTTCAATGGTCACTCAGGTTTCCACCTCTCTCATCCACTGAATACACGGCAGTCCCCCTCGGGGCCTCCAGGGGACTGCTAAGTCCCTGTGGGCCATGCTCAGTGAAGGTTGGCGAAAGTGTTCCCCAGGTTCCGTGTTGCCCGGCGGGTGTGAAGGCCTAGCAGGCAGATCTCATCTGTGTGCATGTGTACCTATCGAGTGTCCGCTCAAGGTCGATTCGCTGGTGACCCACCACCAGAAGCGTGCAACCACTGGACAACTCCAGGCCATGTGCACAAAGTCAGCATTATGCAAGGAGCAAATGGAGCAGCAGTGTATTTACAGTTGCATAATCACATTCAGTCGATGGGGTATGAGGTACATCATGTGGAAGTAATTGAACTATGTATTTTTGAACTTTGTGTTCCTGTTCACTGTGTATGTGCGCTCTAGCGTCTGTTCTCACTCCTTGTCCCTACACGACCTACCCAAGGTGTCAGGGGTCTTCCCATCTGAGTTGGATGCCTAGAGGCTCGGAGGATGCAGTGATCAGCATCTTGTACAGCCCTGAGCTCAACAGGCACCCATCTCCGAAAGTGAGCAGTGCCTGCAGAGAGTTGTTTGTCTTGGGTTCTGGGCCTGTCTTTCCCATCAAGCTATGTAGCACACACACGATTGCTCCAATTGTCAGGAATTATGTGCTCAGCAGCTCACTGTCCATCACTAGACTGTCAACACTTCTGAAGGTGCCCTCAGGGTATAGGTCTCTAAGTGTTTCGAATCCTGCCTCAGTCTAAGTCCTCAAGAGCCCAGCCATGAGGTATTGACCTCTCTGTGTAAGCTTTCCAACTGGGGCAGTGCAGGCGCATACTGCAGGTCCCCCCTGCTCCTGTGCAATGCCCATTTCCAGCATTGCAGGCCGATAGCAGGAGCTTCCGCTACTGGGCGGGTCTATGTGTGGCCCCCATAAGGAGCCGCACCCAGGCTTCCTCTCTGTGTGGTACACCTAAACCCATTTCCTGGGTGTTTCAACACACTGACCAGGTGGCTACCACTGCAATTGCCTGATGAGATTGTACAACTCAAAACTGGGCATGCAAGGACTGACGCACTGCATCAAGCACTAGAATATGCAGCGCCACCCTGTGCCTCTCCTGTCCCAAACCAACTCTCAGAGAGTACAATTATTTTAGTCCGGGCAATCCTGGCCATTACAGGCAATTTAACGTGGGGGGGGGGGGGGGGGGGGTAAAATGCCACACTGCATCGCAGTGCCCTTAGCACCCCCAGGTTGCCCTCCACTATATCTGGGTCCGCGTGTTAGACCCTAACTCCCATCTGATCCTTGTGTGGCTCCCTCGGAGGTGACCTGACAGTCGCAGCTTACCGGGAAGGCACAGGTTTTCTGCCAGTTTGTGCACAGGCCAAAGACCCTCCCTACCTCCTCCAAGTGGTCCATGCTCCACGGCACCCCCTGGCTTGCCTATCTAAGGTAAAGCAGCATATCATCCATGTATAGGGAGACTACCATTCACCTTCCCTGAGTGGGGTATTACCCCACCCCGGAGGCTGGACCTAACGATGCCTGCCAGTCCCTTGATACATGTGCTAGTGCGACCTCTCTTGGCTAGTTCAACTAACTAGGAGAGCAGTTTTGCCTGGGCATCTTTCCTCTGCGTGTGTCGTGTCTAGGTATTTATGCCGATCGAGTACCCTCAGTCTCTCCAGCATGGCAGCATGCTTCTTCTCACCTAGTATCCGAGGTCAAGCCTCAGGGTCAATTGCATGTTCACACTCTAGTCATTGAGGCAGGTCTCGCTCCAGCGACCTCCAGACCCCCATAGATTGTCCCATGCTGTGGCCCCACACTACTGCCTTAAAGGCATCTCGCTCTGTTTGCTGTGTGCCAATTGTGTTGGAAGCAGGCCTCTATCGAGATTGACAATAGGTATCGGAAATGACACTCCTGCCGATGTGATCCTCGGAGTCTTCAGGTGCAACTGGGGCACCGGTCCCCCCAGCTAGTATGAATGAGTAATGGGTTATGGTCTGACAGTGAACAGTCCAGCTACTCCACATGCAATATGTGGCCTTCCATTCCTTGGGAGAACACCATCCAGCCCAGGTGGATATGTAGGTTGTGTACTAAAGAGTAGTAGGAGTATTTCCTTCTCCTCTCATTCCTGGCCCTCTTGCTGTCTCCCAGCTGCCAGTGTTGCAACCAGTCGTGAAACTCTCAGGCAGTGCATACCCAGGGGAAGTCCACCAACAGAGTAACTGACCTGTCTAGGTCGGTATTTGCCACATAGTTATAGTTCCGCCCTATGAATGCTAGGGTCCTCACATCTAGGGGCTTTGTAGGGGCCAGGAATGAGAGGTTGTGTCCAACCACAAAAGATGACGGTTGCATCTTATTAGAGCTCCCGCCGGGTGACCGAGAACCATGCACCCATCCAGCGTCATCTGGCCCCCAAAGGCAGCCGTAACACTCCCCCTCATGAGGAGAACCACTTATCTTGCCCTGGGAGTATTTCTGGGAACTTTCTCGATCACACAGCGAGGTGTTGATTCATCGAGGCAGAAGCCGACTGCATGGAAGCTGACCATTACTGGCCTGGGTAGTCTCCCATTCCTCTTCCAACTGCCGGAGACTGCAACAGGCCTTAGTGTGCAGTTCTACATGTGATGCCGTGCGTGCTGGTCTTGTGGGTCACCCTGGCCCGAATCCACGCTGAGGGGACCCTTGGACATTGAAGTGTAACTGGCCGGAGCTCCGAGAGCCCTGTCGAACACACAGTGGACCTTGCTGGACCGGACAGAGCTGGCTCTTGTGATGGTGAGGCCTGCCCCCTGTATCATCCTGGACTATGTAGGTCTCTGGGGGGACCTCCGGGCACAGCGGACCATGAGACATAGTGGGCTCTGATTGCTGCATACAAGCGGATGGCCCAAGGGGATCGTACGGATTAGAAAGATGCTCCTCTGACGCTCCTGAACCTTTGTGCGCAGAGGCTTCCCTTCCCTGCTGCCCATCCTGTTTTCACCTGAAAAAGGCCTGCCCTGGGTTGCCAGAGGCTTCATCGGACTAGTTGGGCACGCCTGATAACAGTAGAGTGCTGGCCTTTGAGCAACCTGTTTCCTCACCCCTACTTATAATTAGCTGCAGATCATCCTTTCCCACACAACGAGTACTTTATAGACTCCGTTTGGCTCGTTATCCACACAGGAGCCCTGGATGTCACTCATTTGCCTCCTTGAGGGCCCTTGTTTGCCTGAGCGCATTACGGTGTTTGGTGTATCTGATTGTCCCCGCGCAGATACCTGACCTTCATTTGCGATCTCCCATGTACAATAAGTAGCACTCGACCTAACTGTGCTCCCTCTAATGCAGTATTTTACATACCTGTTGCATTTTGTTTCCTGTCCCACTCTGCCCCACGCAGGGCCTACCATACTGTCTCAAATAACCCAGACCTGTTCCTGATGGGTGGTCCCATACAGATTTACAGGCAGCCGGAGACCCGTCATGCTTGTACCCACTCACATCCTACTGGTCTTAACTCTACAACAACCTCAGGGCCTGTGCGGGTGTCCCAGACTGTACTCACTATATCAGTACCCTAGTACAACACAACAAATTGTGTGGTACCAACGCGCGGTGCCCAGCCGCACATTTATGGGTGGCACCAAGTCCACCAGAGGGTTGAACCTTCCTGGCTGGGGGCATCTCAACATAGCCTCTCAGACAGTTTCTCGACTCACACACTTGAAAAGTGCATTCCACCCACGATCTACAACCCACCGGCAGACAATTCTACAGAAAAACAGTGACTCCAGGACCGCCATTGAGCACCGCATCGACTCATTGGCAGCAGAACTCGGCCTCCTGCTTGATGATTGCTGCAAACTCTCAGACGAAGTCAAGCCAGCTGAAACGACTCTGTCAACGTTGGCTCCCCAGCAGAAAGTGCAGTCCACCACAATTGCCGATCACAGTAAATAACCCACAGCCTTACATGATAGAGCAGATGATGCAGGGAGCCGTGCACGCCGTAATAATGTGTGCATTGTAGAGATGCCAGAGGGCATGGAGGGATTCAACCCTACATTGTTTATTGAACAGTGGCTCTAGATGATGGTTGCACTGTAAGGTCTCTCTGCTTTATTCACTATGGAATTGGTGCACAGGGTGCCATCATGTCGCCCTCTGCCCAGAACACCACCACGGCCCATTGTTACGCGTATTCCCAACTTTAGAAATCGGGATGTCCTGCTACAGAAGGCCAAAGAGAATGTGGCCATTGCTCTGGAAAATGTCTCTGTCTCTCTTTTCCCGGACTACACACTGGAGGTTCAGATCCTCCAGACATCCTTCCTAGCTGCCAAGAAACAGCTATGGGCTGAAGGGCTCCTATATGAGCTGATGTTCCAGACACACTTGAGAGTGGTCCACGATCAGCACACTTTATTCTTTGACACACCACAGATGGTATGGCACTGGTTGGAGCAATACTACCCCAATGTGCACCGTCCTCCTCCATCAGGTCTGCCAACCAGGGAACCATGGGAGCCCCTCCCCTGGTGACATTGCTGTGGACTCACCTGGCAGAGGGCCTCTACGTCGGTCCCCTCTCCTCAACAGGCCCAGGAGGGTAGACTGGCTGTGCTGGCAAGGGTGTCCTCCAGTAGGACACGGCAGAAATTATCCCCCACAACTCTTTGGCAGGCACTGCATCTGACTCAGACTCCAAAGCAAGAACGGCTTAGTTTCCCTTTGTAATGTACAAGACTCCCTGATCACCTAAGAATAATGACACACTATACATGGGTCAACAAACTCAATACTTGGAAATAGTTTTATATCTTTTATTGTAAATTAATTATCTTATTGTATAAAAACATTCTGACAGACAGGTAGTAAATCATTTATAATATAACATCAGATCAAACCACACACACTATCCATACAGTCACTCTAGCAAACGACATGACATCATTGGTATGTTATGTTAAGAATTTTTTTAAGTGCGCGATTACCACAAAGGTGTCTTGGCGCTGTCTGAAAGGCAAGCAAGATGCTATTTAGAGGTTAAACAGGCAGGACTTTATCTCCTTCCTAAAAGATGTTAGTGAGGAAATTGCTCTGAGATGAGGTGGGAGGCTGTTCCAACGTTTGATCGTGTTGAGGACTACACCTCTGCCACCTCATTGCATTTTTTAGGTCTCGCAGACCTAGACCTAAAGCGCACATGCGCTCAATTGTGATCGAGAAAATTTCAGTAGTGCACTAGTAGGCATGCCCATCATTCCGATTGGCTGGCGTCACCGTTTACACTAAACGCTGGCCTCCGATTGAAAGTGAGACTTTTTTGTTACCGCCCTGTCTCCTTTTGGCCCCGCCCATCCGGACTGGATCGTTTGCTTGCGGTGTTACACGGTCTTCTTGAATTAGTCGGTGGGCACTTTTTTTCTCATTTGCGCACATCGACTACTGTTGTATTGGTTGAAAGATCTGTTATTTTATTTAGAGCACCACGGATGTAGAAAAAACTGCTGTTGCAAGTATGACACACATTGTAGTGAAACAATATGCCACTGTTTCTTTGCGCATTTCCTCGCAGCGGGCAGTAGGTTCTATTTATTTTGATGGGTGTCCCTCTCCCGTTCTCTCCGTGGTTCCGCCCTGCCTGAACGTGCGCACGGCGCTGCATTGTCATCTTTCATTCTGCTGCTGACGGCTGCGGCCGTGTATCTCGGACTCGGGGTTTATTGCCGTCGGCGGCTCTGAAAGTCATCCATCAAGGACGCTTTTATTGCTGCTAATGTTCTGAATGTGTAGCTCGTAGCTCCAACAATATCCAGGCGAGTGGCTGCCACCGAAGCACATTCTCCTCTGTGCCTGAGAGTTCACATGGGAGCAGTTGTTCAAGGGTACAGTGTGTCTTAAGCCCTCCTCGAAGTATTTGGGCCTTATGAAGAAGCTGTAGTATTGTGCGTTTGTGTACGCGTGTGTGTAAGTGTCTTTGTTTCCGTTTGCCGAGTGTGTGTGCATGTACGGAATTGTGTGTGTATGTATGTTGTGCGTGTGTATATAGGTGCATGTATGTTGATTCCTGTGTGTAGATTTTGTGTCTGCGTTGTTGTGTGTGTGTATAGTTGTGTAGGCGCATGTATGTTGAATCCCTGTGTAGTTTTTGTGTCTGCGTAGTTGTGTGTGAGTGGCCGGTTTTTTCAAGCAGTGGTAGCAAAGAAGGTAGCTCCGTTTGTTTTAATCGCCCCTTTAGTGGTTTGTACTGTAAAATGGTGGTTTGGTGTACATGGGGCCGATTCACAGAACTAGTCTGAGACAAAATCCTAAACTTACTACTTTTGGTATTCACAGAAGGCATTTAGTAGTAGTAAAGTTAGTATTTTGTCTAAGTTAGTATTTTGTCTCAAGTTAGGATTTTGTCTTAAGTTTTGGTTTTAAGACAAAATCCTAACTTAAGACAAAATACTGACTTGAGACAAAATACTAACTTTACTACTACTAAATGCCTTCTGTGAATACCAAAAGTAGTAAGTTTAGGATTTTGTCTCAGATTAGTTCTGTGAATCGGCCCCTATGTGTCTAATAGCTTCGTCCCCATATATTACATTCTTCACCCTCGGTTCCCTCAGTTAAGCCTCCATTTTCTCTGCAGCTCCCTAAATACTGGGCACGTCGGTCCTGTCCCTGTACGTAGGGCCCCTGGAATTATGAGATTTTGTGACTGCAGCATGTTCTGCTTTAAATGTGTATTTGCCGCAACGTAGTCCACTAGCTTTAAATATTATTATTATTATTATTTTTCACTGCGCCGTTGTGTTGCCTCGACAATGCAGGTACTATTTCTTCTACCCCTCCTGTTCCCCCTGCCCTCTTTGCCAACGCATGCCTATGTGCCTGCATTGCTAAATGGCTGTCCCTATTTATTAAGTATATCAAAGAAGCTGCATGCTTCGTCCCCGAACCTATGCATTTTCATTGTTACACCTTTTAAACTACGGTTGCTTCTATTTAGTACCAACAGTTTAATAGGTATGTAAGACACACAAACTAGTAACTCCAAACTATCACACAGAAGGGTTCGCTTTCTGTGTTTTTTTTACAATTATAGTCCTTCTATAACAAAATCCGTGCTGTAAACAACTTCTGCAGATGGGGTTATATCAGTAAAGTATGCTACTGATACCTTCCTATATGATGTATGGCAGGACATCAAGTGTGCGCCATATTAATCTCTCTTTGTTGGGATCTCACCCCACCCCTATCATCGCAATAATTACATAGCGAGATGCCCAGGCCCGTATACTCTCCTCTCTCACTTTCTTTCCTTCTAGTAAACAATTCTCTATATATTGATCCCTCTAACTCTGTCTTTCTCTGCCGTGACCCTCTTCTCCCAATTTTCACTCATCTCCATTCCCTACTTTCATCTTCCAGCATTAGTATCCATTCACAGGAAGTGACTCCTCCCCAGCCCAAATTGCAAATTGCGTGCTTTCACTTTCGTAAATGCTTTCAAATGAACCAAAAGAAATTCACACAAAAAATGTGTCATGTTTGTGTTTTAATTATGGGTTCCCGCGTTTAAAAAAAAGATACATGGTTCCATGTCTAGATTTATTTTAGCAATCATAAATCGAAAAATATCTTTATAGTGTGCCTCGTCGTCTGCTTGTAACAATTTACAAAACAATATGGTAATTTAAGCTATTCTTGTGAAACAACTTCCAGTGATACAGATTCCAGTGGCACACTTCCTGTTATGTAATTTTCTGTGCTGCTGCCTGGATTAAAGGCTGTGCTATAAATAAGGAAATACCCTAGTTCTCAGCCCCATAACAAAATGACAAGGTCTGTGGAAACGCTAAGGGCCTGTCGTTTTTCCCAACGAGATTCTAGCAGCTGAACACAACCGAAATCTTCAAGCAAACTTGTAGGGGTTGAGGTAAAAACTTACCCCACACTGAGGGGCCGATTCACAGAACTAATTTAAGACAAAATCCTAATCTTACTACTTTTGGTATTCACAGAAGTTAGGATTTTGTCTTAAGTTTGTCTTAAGACAAACTTAAGACAGACTTAAGACAGACTTAAGACAAAATCCTAACTTAAGTCTGTCTTAAGTCTGTCTTAAGTCTGTCTTAAGTCTGTCTTAAGTCTGTCTTAAGTTTGTCTTAAGTTTGTCTTAAGACAAACTTAAGACAAAATCCTAACTTCTGTGAATACCAAAAGTAGTAAGTTTAGGATTTTGTCTTAAGTTAGTTCTGTGAATCGGGCCCTGAGTCTCTGCCTGCTCATCTTATGCACCTCTAGTAAACCCTATGCAGCCAGAGATTTCATTACTTCTCTGCAAAGCCGAACTTCTCTATAGTGCGTTCAGGCAGTACCCAATGTACTTGTCTGACAGATCAATGTGTGGGCCAACACATCTATACCCTGCGTACCCAATGTGCTGGTCTGACAGATCAATGTGTGGGCCAACACATCTATACCCTGCTCTTCCACAAACCTGTTGTCTCTTCCCTATGCACTAATGTCCCTCTCATCACTCCCTCACACTTCCACTACCCCTCTCATCTCGCTATCCCACTGCCCCCTCTCATCCTTTCCTCACAATCCCTGTCTCCTCTCTATACTGCCTGCTTACAAATGCTTCCTTGCTGTACCTTCTCACTCTTCGCACTGCTCCCCCCGGTACCCTGGTGCTCCTCCCACTCGTCCCTCTGTCTCTCTCTCTCGTACTCTCACCTCTCTCTCGCTGTCTGACGCACTGTTTCTGCCTCTCTCATATAATTTACCTAAAATCTTCAAGCACATTTTCTTTCCTGTGCATTCTCAAACCCATGCTATTCTCCTGTTCTTAATGTGAGTTCTGTATACACAGGTGCTCCCTCTTTTTGCGTCTGTACCCTGCTCTCCCATTATTTCTCTTTCCCATGCCCTCTCTACTACTCTGTCTTGAGTTCATGCACCACTTTCTAAACAAACTACCTATCCCTCTCTAGCTTCCCTTTCAAACTATTCTGTGCTGGTGTTGTCCATATCTATTCACCATACCACATAATTCCATTACAAAAATACACAACCCACCATATAATTCCACCACACACAATTCCCCAACGAACAATTCCAATGTAACGCACAAAATTCCACACCACTTAAATCCACTACACCAACCAAAACGCATACGTAAAAAGCATTGTCATTTACAATGCCAATGGCTCCAACTCTCACAAATGCGAGACCTATTGCATTGCAAATGCTTGTTAAATTTAGGGACAGCTAAGAGATTGGCTTTGGCCGATCTGAGTTCTCTATTTGGCTTATATAGCTTAAAAGCTGATCTAAGGAAATCCGGCCCGGATTCATGCGTTCCTTTGTGGACTAAGTAGAGGGCTTTAAATTTTGCACGAGTGCGCATGGGAAGCCAGTGAAGAGTGCAAAGTCCCTGCGTGATAGAGTGGAATTTGGGAAGCTTCAGAATAAATCTAGCCGCTGCATTTTGTACTAACTGAAGTCAACTCGTGTTTTTCTAGAATGGTTGGATTAAGACTATTGCAGTAGTCCAAACTGAGAAAGAATAGCGCAGTGATTAAGGATTTCCTGTGGCTATCCGGGATGAATGGAAGAATTTTCCTGATAATTTTTAGGATTTAGTAGGATATAGTAAGCTGAGATTTGCGCACTCATATTAAGGTTGTCATCAATAATGACTCCTAAATTCTTAGCTTTGGTGATGGCAAGAGGAGGCTGGGGCAAATTGTCAGGCCACCAATTAGTGGACCAAGCTGGAGAAGTGTTCCCGAACACAATGATCTTGGTTTTACCAGAGTTAAGCTTCAGGCAGTGCCCACTCATCCAGCCACTGACCGCCTTGATACAATTTCGTCATCGTAGAATCATTGCTGGCTGCTGCAATTATCAACTGAGTATCATCAGCATAGGATGTTACCTCCAAGTTGAAGCTTCTAATGAGAGGGGCTGGTTTCGCTACATAAACATTCAAAAGTGTTAGGCTTAAAGAACACCCTTGAGGGACTTTGCATGGAAGGGAAAAAGGTGTGGAATTAAATTTCCCTAATGCTGCTGTTTGTGATCTGTCACTGAGAAAAGAGGAGAGTAGATCAAGCGCGACCCCCTACACCCCTATTTCTTCTAGAAAGTCGATAAAAGTTGTATGATCTACAGTATCGAAGGTAGCAGATAAGTCCAATAAGATCATAACTGCTGAACCTCCACTACCTACTGCCTTCCTCACTTCTTCCATTGCCTTTACCAGGGCGGTTTCTGTACTATGCCCTGGTCAAAAGCCAAACGGAGAGGTGTCTAGAAGCTGGTTATCTAGAATGTATTTAGATAGCTCAAAATTCATCATCTTTTCACAAATTTTTGCGGAGAGAGGTAAACGTGCAATTGGACGGTAATTCGAAGTGTCATTAATATTTAGATTGGACTTTTTTAAAAGCGGGGGATTGAAGCCTGTTTCCAGAGAGAAGGGAAGGTACCAGTAGAAAACATAATAATAAAAATATATGATAGGTTCCTTGCAATCATTTCTGGAACCAATTTCAAGATCTTTACCGGGCAGGGGTCATAAGGGGAACCAGGTTTACTTTGCAAAAGTAAGGAACTCACTTGTTCTGGTGTGGTGGCAGAAAAATGGGTACACGAACAGTCACCTGGATCCCTACCCGTAAGAGGTTCCGGAGGTTGAGAGTTCCCACTATCAAAATCCTTAAAAATCCTATTGACTTTCTCTTGAAAGGAGTTTGCAAGGGCATCACAAAAGGATTGACTGTTAGACGAATTAGTCTTATTCGAGATGGTAGTGAGTCTCTGAAGAACTTGGAACAGTTATTTCGAGGAATTGGAGGCACTATCTATTAATTTAGTAAAATACTGGCTTTTTTCCTTTGTGATGAGATCTTTGTATGTGGCTAGTGCCCTCTTGTATGCCTGTCTCATCTGTTCATCGTAATTTCTCCTCCAAATCCTTTCTTGCCTTCTACAGGCTTGTTTTTCAAGCCTCAAGGCTTCTGTGAACCAAGGAGCCGTAGGTTCCTTCCTAAATGTACGCTGATTTTTAGTAGGAACTAGCTCCCTGAAGGTGTCCTACAAACAGTCGGAGTAGCAAGTCGCAGTAAATTCGACCTCGGCAAGTGAAGGGGGATAATGTTCATCTATGGACTGAGCTAAGATGACGGGATCTAATTTACTCCAATCTCTGTATCTAATGGTAGCCAGTGTATTAGGCAAATAGGTCTGATCTCTAAGGCTTTCCTTAGAGAACGTGGTAACGAATGATCCAACCTGACCATAGGAAAGATATTCAGAATTTTTAAAGAAGATTCGTTGGAGAAGAGGCCATCCAGCATATGTCCCGCTGACTGCATAGCCTCCTTAACTAACTGTTCAAGTCCTAAGGATTTTGCGATATCTAGCAGATTAGTTGTGTTCTTATCTTCCGGGGCCTCCAAATAGAAATTAAAATCTCCAAGAATGGTGAAATGCTTTGAAAGGAGCCTATTCTCTGCTGATACTTCAAAAACTTGAGAAAACGCATTTTTATTACTACCTTGAGATCGGTATAGAAGAATCCCGGAGAAAAAAACTTGCCTGTCCCTAGCAAGTTTGAACCTAGCTGCCTCACAGACTTCATTGCTCAAATCCATGCAGATAACAGAAAGTTCATTGCCGTAAATCAACGCCAAACCACCACCCCTTTTAATTAATTTATCCTGCCTAAAAAGAGCATGGTCCTTAGGGACTGCAATTGCAAAAGCTGGACTACAAGCATTATCTCACCAGGATTCAGTAATAAAAAGACAATCCAGACCCAACATTTCTATCAGATCTGTGATCTCGATTTTATGTTTTGGAAGAGACCGGGCATTAACTAAGGCCCATTTAAATCTGTTAGAGTTTTCCAAGTTACCTGCCTTTCCAAAAGGACATATATAACAAGCATTTACAATGCAATGGTCTCGGCATTGGTAAAGTTAGAGCTATTGGCATTGCTCATGACATTATTTTTGTTTATGTTTTTGTTTTTAAAACATGTAAAGAAACGGCATTGTCATGAGCAATGCCAATAGCTCTAACTTTACCAATGCCGAGACCATTGCATTGTAAATGCTTGTTCTTCTGAGTACCGGAACTTCTCCAGGCCTGAGGAGAGTGCCCGTACTCACCCGGGCCTGTCAGGTTTTGGGCACAACGGTCACGTGAGCGTGCACACGCGGCCAGCGAGCAGGGACTGCTTCAAATGTGGTGTGGCGTCACCCTCCACCCTGCAGGGTGGCAGACACAAATGGAATTACCTGTAAAGCATTAGTCATTGTATATTTTCCCTGATAGAGCCAGCTTTGCTTTTGCTCTGAAGACCCTGAATAATTCTTAATCCATTTTTTAAAATAAGTTTTCTTTAATTTATTTTTAGCGTGGGTGATGTATTGGAGTCTGTTGCAGACATGGCACAAAAGTGTTTGTTTTTCAACCCCATGTGACAGCCATAAAACCAGTTTCTTTTAGACCAAAACAGGACCTCACATATCAGCAATCGCAGGAGGTCTCACAGATTATAAACAATCATGTTAGTGAACTGCTGCTGAATTATAATCCTGAAAGCACACGTCACTGTTCATGAATATTAGATGTAAATACATTTTGAATTTCGAGGTGTGCCTGTGCACTGTGAGTAACATGGCCAAGGACGGCATTAAAGTGCTGAAATTATATCATACGTTTCAAAACTTACAAACGAGGCCTCACAAAATACGAGTGGCCCAGGACCCCCGAAAATTTAAAATGTCCCTGGGTGCAAGCGAACGTCTCGAGGCCCGCTCGCCACTGCTAAAGGAAAGCCAGGCCCGTACTCACTGGTTCCTGCAGCTGCTGCTCCCCAGCCATGGCAGGGTCCAGAGACAGGCCCCTCAGCTCAATAGCGACTGGAAAGCTTCAACATGGCGGAGTGCATGGGGCCTCGCTGCCGGACAAGATGCTGCGCCGGCTTCGGAAATGAGCAGCATCTCCCCATGGCCATATATATGATCGTGCCCATATATATGCTCGTGCCCTGGCACTGATGGAGCACAGATTAAGCTGATTAAACTGCAGTCAGTCATTTGAGACATCTGATGCTTCATGCGAGATTAAACTCCAGGAAAGCTTGTGTTATGTTTCACTGTGAAACATTTTCCTATACAATTTCCTCGTTCTAGGCGTCATGCACAATAAAGAGAAAGCACATCCTTTTAATTGTCTTTAAATGTCCGTCAGGCGGTGTTTCTTACGCTCTTTCAGGGGAAGAAAGCCTTAGGAGCCAACTAAGATTTTTTTATGTTTAAAGGTCGTATTTAGTTTGGTACACTATAAACAAGGAATCACCTGGGGAACAGTGTCGCTTAAAAGTAGCTAGACTAATCAAGTAAGAGAGGAATGCACTGGCCTGTACTGGTCACAAGGGCATTTTCTTGCTAGATCCCTCTGCAGCAGTCTGGGCGGCCTCCCCTCCGAAACAACATATTGGGTCGCACTGAGGTTGCTGCTGCATGACGAGAGGTCAGACCGCGCATCACATGGCCACAGAACTGGAGCTATCGGCCTAAAACATCCCAGAGGAAGAACGACCGGCTCGTGCAGCAGGAAACGGGAGCCTCCTGCGGGAGGACATAAGGCTGGGACAGCCTGCTGAGAGGAGGAGCGCGAGAGACCTCCAGCAGCTGCTGTCCTCGCACCGCGGAGCTAGGATAGCAGCGCCGATGTTGGCGCGACTCCTATAGTTTCTGTAATTAAAAGAACATGTAATAAAGTGACAAAAAATGATTACCCGCAGAGAAAACAAGCAACAGGGAGCGACTCTATAGTGGATGTAAACCCCACAGTACAATCGCCATGGACTTGGTCATACTTTTCCCACCTTGCAAAAACTATGACCATGTCATCCCAAGAAAAGTAAGCCAGGCCCCCCTCAGCCAAAGCCCCACTTTACTTGAGGGAAGTATCCGTGACGCTCATCCGTGCGTAAGCATGGAGATCCGACCCTCAGAGGGTGACTTTCGCCACACTCTCCTATCAATCAAGGTGGTGAATTATGCTTTCTCCCCCTGTGGATAGTTAGCATATATGTCTTTACTAGAGGGCAGTGGGCCTTTATACCACCTTACCTCAAGGACTGTGATCCTCCTATCTGTCCATCTGCCAAGAAGACTGATAACGACATTTTGCGCTTTGCTTAAGAAGTGTTACAGGTCCAGAGTTTGAGGGGGCTCGATATTAAAAACAGACGGCATTATGCACTGCATTGCTGTACTGCGATGATCGCAAATGTTTTAGCCTTTTTGCACTTAAAATGACATTACCTATCACTGTAGCCCTACACGGGGGTATCTTCCCTCCCCCAGCATGGCAGTAGCCCCAACTTTCCTTACCTGAGGATGGTGACGCTACCCCTCCGCACAGGCAAAAACACCACTGGCTCGGACACCCGGATCGGCTTGAACTGGAACTTGCAGCCGAAGCACAGCGCCGAGTCGCTGAAGACGGACACAGAAACGATGGGCCTTTCGAAGATGTGGATGGGGTCCAGGTGCGAGACGATGCAGCCTCCGGGCTGGTAATCGTTGATGACGAAGGAGATCAGGTGAGGGAGCAACGCCGGGACACCACCGCCTTTCTCCGAGGCACAGCAGAAAATGCCTAGGAGAAACGCCACGTCCTTTTCGGATTTGGGGGCGTGTTTTGCTGTTGTCTCCTCCCTGAGACTTCTCGCAAAAAACACGCCCCCCGATCCGAAAAGGACGGGGCTTCAACGGAGTGACTGGACCTCTTCTCCAGTGGCTGGCCAGCATTTAAGAGGCCAGCCAATGGAGAACAGGAGAGAAGAGGGGCGGGTGCAAGCCCCTCTTCTCAAAGTCATTGAATCTCGGAGCGAGACTGCGCAAGCGCAGCCTTCGCAGCCGAGACCTAAAAATGTGTTTTTTCTCCTGTCCTCAAAGTCGGACTCAAATATTGACAGTCACACGCTGAACATATCTGCGACGTTTGCTCCGAAAAAAGCCTCGGATCCAAACGGGAATAGTTATTAGTTACAGAGGGGTGGAGGTACAGAAGCTCCTTACCTGAATATGTCAGCGTTTGGATTTGTTCTATGCTCAACAAGCCAGGGGTCCTGGCCATGGGCCTGGTCCAGGCGCAGACGGGCTTGCCTTAGGCATGGCTCTGGCGCGCCCTCTCCGCGTGTCTGCTGCGCGTCTGGCTCAGCATGCGTTTTATCGCTGGCCGGAGGCATCTTGTGACCTTCCTACTGGAAGTGATAAGAAAGGGGGGAGGGACTGCACCCCTCTGCAACAAATGGTTAAACCACGGCGGACCGGGGGAGCAGAACTAAACAAATAGCAAGAAACTGCCAGGAAAAGTAAGTTGAATTTAAAAATATTTAAAAGGTCTTAAAAAGTATAACAGTGAAGGAAGGGTTTAAAAGAAAAGTGCCTCTTACTCAGATAGCCAGCACAGCCTCAGAGGAATTCCTCCTCCACACTACACCCGCTACGCGCCCAGCTCAGCATGCGTTTCTTATCGCTGGCCGGAGGCGTCCTGTGACCTTCCCACTGGAAGTGCTAAGGAAGGGGTGAGGGACTGCACTCCTCTGCAACAAATGGCTAAACCGCGGCGGGCCGGGGAGCAGAACTAAACAAATAGCAAGAAGCTGCCAGGAAACATAGGATGAATTTAAAAATATTTAAAAGGTCTTAAAAAGTATAACCGTGAACGAAGGGTTTCAAAGAAAAGTGCTGCTTACTCAGATCGCCAGCACAGCCTCAAGGGAATTCCTCCTCAACACTACACCCCTGGTAGACAGTGATTTAGAATTTAAATACAATCAATAACATGATTAAAAATACATCTTTCAAATTCAGACTGTCACAATGCAATCACCTGAAAAGAGCAAAGCGCCTTCATCAGGAAAGCCACAAAAGGGACTGCAGGATACTTAAAGTGATATAGTATTAGTCTAGCAGCAGTGGCTGCTCCATTAGGGTGGAGAAGCGCCACCCCCTGCCACAACCAGTACATAAAACGAGTTTTAAACCTGTTATATTATCTTTTTGTTTTTTTTATCCCCTGGACCTGCCCCCAGGACTCTGACGAGTCTTGGGGGTGAATCCAGGGGATGACACTGCTGGTGGGGGAGTGGTGGGCCCTTCCTTCACTGCGCATGAGGTGTTTGGCCGGCCGCCTCAGGCCGGTCAAACCCGTCATGCGCAGTGAAGCTCCTTCCAGCCTCAGCTGCGTTGCTGGGGTGGAGAGCACAGGCACAGGCTACCTGGGAGCGCAAGTTGCCGACGCTCAGGCCAATCCTGAAGCTGCTCTCTTGCGAGAGCAGCTTCAGGATTGGCCGTAGGGCAGGCTGGGAGCCTGTGCCCAACCCCAGAGCCAGAAGCAGGAAGATCCAATGCGTCAGAGACGGCGGCGACAGCAGCATTAAGGTTAGTTTTTTATTTTGTTTATTTGTTTTTGAGCCCAAACCCTCTCCACCTCCCTCCTCCGGCCTGGCCCGCTCCTTCGCTTTGCAGGGGACAGACCGCTACTGTAGTCTAGACTGATAATATATTGCTGTGAATTGCCAATCTACCTGAAAAAAGGAGATACACAAAATTACTCAGGTTGTTTTACTCAAAAGTCAGACCTTCACCATAAAACACCGACATCAAACACAAAAAAAGATTCAAAGAGAGACTGATTGATTTTCTATCCACCCGTAGCACATACAGCTCCTAAAAAGTATTTTAAGAAAGTGACATACGCCAAACATAATGATGCTCAGAGGTGACACATTACATCTAAATCACCAAGATCCAGGAAAATAGAAAGATCCATAATGACAGGCATTCAGAAAGTGAAAACGGCAATATCCATTTGAGGAATAATGCAATTTTGGTACCGTGTCTGTATTAATGCAAGCCACTGGAATACACTTTGGAAGTACTACAGGCTGAGATATGGCAAATGAAAAAAGTCAAAAATAACAACTACGGGGAAAAAAGTACGAAAATATATGAAAAGATGGATAATAATGACAAAGCAAATTAAACTTGTTCAATGGAAAGGGGGCATACATTAATACCTCAATACATCAAATATAGGAGGTTCAAATCTTAGCAAGAGCACGTAGGGTTCAGTAGCAGGTTGCCCAAAATGCAATATAGCTATGATAAATGATACCCCCCTATGTTTTGGAATTCTAAATAGAGAGATGGACCACTAAAACGTCTCTAACTTGAAGGATACAACTAGCAAGTATATTTTGTGGAAAGAAAGAAACGTGCCTGAAATGCCCAGAACGTTACAGTTCTTTTTTTTCTTTTATTTTGCACAAGTCATGTTTGTTAGCCTGCTAGTTGCTCAATTTACTGTCTTAATGTTCTTGGCATTGCCGGCGGTTTATTTATTTCTACAAAATATACTTGCTTGTTTTATCCTTCATTTTGGAGACTCTGTAGTGGTACACGAAACCTCTACTAGCTATGCAAATTTAATTTCACGTTTTACCGTTTACGTCTGTCTAGACTGAACCTTCTTGTCCAGCTCTCTATTTAGAATTCCAAAACATTTGAGTGTATCATTTATCATACGCTATATTGTTACGTTATTTAAACGTATTAAGCGCACTAATACCCTGCGGTGTCTTGGCGCTGCATTTTAGACAACCAGCTACTGGACCCCACATGCTCTTGCTAGATTTGAACCTCCTATATTTGATGTATTAAGGTATTAATGTATGCCTCCTTTCCATTAAACCAGTGGTTCCCAAACGGTGGTCCACGGACCCCCATGAGTCCTTGACACATTCCCAGGGGTCCACATGTACCAGTTTTAAAAGCATGGCAAAGTTCCTTGTAATACAGCAGTTTTCTGGCAAAAATAAAAGTGTCAAGATAACTCCGGTTATTAATGTACCTGCTGGAAAGAGATGGGATTGTTTTCCAGTGGTAGCTTTGACTCATCTAAGGTAGCACAGATGGTTAATATGCCTGCTGCAAAAAATGAGTACCATGCATGTAAAAAAAAACGTATTTTATGTGCATAACTCAACTAAATGCTTGTGTCTTAAACATGTGCGAGCACACTAGATTAATAAAATTTGGTGTCCATTACTACCAGCGCCCCGCCTTTATCAGCTTTTTGAAAAGTCAACTGCTTATTGTTGGCCAGAAAAGACAATGTGCTCCATTCTTTGGGTGACAGATTAGTGGCTCTTGTTTCTCGAAATTCAATCTTGTTCACGTCAATCTTAATAAGGCGTTCAAAAGCATCAATGGTTTTATGTGAAATAGGGGAAGAAAAGGTGCTCTTGGTTTTAAATTCCTTATATTCTGTCTCTTGGAGGAGTCATAGGTGGTTCCATTGTGCTAAAAAAATATTTGAGCCTCATCGACCTTAAAAATGTGAAAATGGAAATCTCAGTTTCAGCAGCATTGCTATGGTACACTGGGACAAAAGACGTCCCCTTGTTTTACAAGGCTGTCTGGGCTTGGTCAGCGTGATTTTGGATATGTTGATTACTAAGTTGTTTTCGTCTTGCTGCATAGAGTTCTTTTCTCCATGTCCATGTCGGTTTCTTTGGCTCCTGTGGGTTTTTCCATGTTTTTGTTTGGTTGATGATTGGCTGCTGGGCTGGTGGATAAAAAAAGATGCCATTGGTTTTTGACCGCCCCCGCTTGTGGATGGTTGTGCTGATACTCTTTCATCCCTGCCCAATGGCGGTCTGTTTTGAGCGACTTCCGAATCTGAGACAACACTTTCTTGAGATGAGCCCACATTAGGCTGTCTTTGCCATTTTCGTTGATTATACTTTTCAGCCCACGTGTAAACCTCATCTAGTTTGTAGTCGATGGTATCTCTGCGGATTTTTTTAATTTTCTGGTCATGAATTTCTTTAGCATATTTATCCAGTCTCTGATTTAAGTCCTCTAGTATGTTTCCCCAATTTTCCTCAGTTTGTTTAGATAATTCTCCTTTGATAGTTTGGATCTCCTCCTCAAGTGTCTTCAGTATATTAGACAATTCTTCAATGATTAACAAAATTAGATCCAAGGAGCATTTAATCAGTATTAAATACTATTTCTCCATAAATGCTTTGTGAGTTTTGCACAACATTGGTTTGAGGGCAATGCGCCGCCTCGTGGAATTCTTTTGGCTTTATGATACTGTGTCAGTGTTGTAGTGTGTAGTCTCTGGTTGATTGGTTGCCATAGAGGGAAGGAAATGGAGTGATACTGGGGTGTAGGAGAATGTAGGAAGAACAGGACAGGGAAAGTAGTATATGCGTGGGATAACTGAATATGATCAGGAAATTACATAGACTTAGCAATTAGTGCACTGTTGAAGAAGTACTAGGGCAGGCAGAGAGAGACATTGAGAGCCATGAAACAGTTCATTTGCTCCATTATGTCAAAGTGAGAGCTCTCATGACTCTCCCTATGACCTACATTGTGCTGTGTGTCCAAAGCTGAAGAATGATATGTGGAAAGGGAGGGTGGGAGTGATATGGAGCTCGGCTGCTAGGGCCAACAGAACTGGAAATGTTGCCTCTTTAATTACGTTTAAAAGGGCTATTGGGGGAACGTAAGGTAAGCAAAAGGGCAATGCTTCAAATTGAAAATACTATGTGCAGGTGTTTACTGTCTTGGAGTACTGGCTGCTTGCTCCCCACTCAGGAAAGCCATTCCTCTACCTCTGAAAATCAGACGATATTGAGATTAGGATTGTTGCACCTAATCCTACTGTCCAACTCCATGAATAGCACAACATGGCAGACCCTACTAGTATTTCTGCAGCTCTCTTTTCCTCACATGGATTACTTTTGTAGATCCAAAACCCTTTTCAGTTATTAAGCACTGTCAGGATATGTAGAACCCAAATATATGCATTTGACATTTTTTCCTACAATAAACACCATTACAGGATTGATACATAAGAAGTCTTATTTCATAATACCAACACCCAGTACAAAATCTTACTAAAATACCTTTACTGAACCATCAGTAAAAACATGTATAAACAATTCAAGGACCAGCTCAGGCTGTCTTCGGGCACTGATGGCAGACTTTTTTTCACCAATGATGGTATAGTATGCTGCTTCCAATGTCTGAGTTTGTACAAGTTTAGGTAGCTGGTCTTTGTTGTGGCAGCACTATAGACAGCCACACTTGGTGATCCGTTTTTGGTGCTTTGAGTTGCTATGCAACCAACTTCATGCCAAATGTGAGTTGCAGCTCAGGCATGTCAGTTCTATGAATATTTGATGGGAGCTGGATTTATGGGCTGCTCTGTATTTGAAGGGGTGCAGATTTAACAGCCTTTGTGTTACAATGCAAAGACATGAGGTGTCCTGCCCATGCCAGCATAAGAGACGTTTTGTGTACCATTATCCTATCCTGCAAATATTGTATAGGAATTATAAGTTGCTAAACACAGTATAAACAAAACACTAACTAACTAAACAAATGTATTTAAACCGCACCATTATCCACCAATTTTACAATGCAGCGTAAGTGGTGGGGCAGTTAGCCAAATTGCTTCCAAAATATTTGTATGTCTTGGTATGCTGCAACCAATTCAACTGGGCCAACGCCATTTATTGATTGGGCCAGATACTAGAACACAAACATGAAATCCCACTTACTTCTAGGTTTACTACCTCTGTGTGCATTGAAATGCAATATTTAACAGTGTTAAATTCCTCTTCGGAGCACTCAGGAGCAATTTTGACTCTGGCTTTGAAGCTTGCTCTATCCCCACTGTTCAAAATCTTAGCACCCCTAAAGTGTGGGTCTAGTTGCGCCCTTGTTGTGGAGTGTTTCAGAGTGGAGTAGAATACCGTACAGTGTGGGAGCATAGAGTGCAGGACAGTGAACTGGCATGTTGTACAGTGTGTTATAATAAAGTGGCATAGAGTGTCTTACTGTGGAGTGGCATACAGTGGTGTAGAGTGTCGTGGCGTAGAGTGGAGCTGTGCAGTACAGTGGAGTTTAGTGCAGTACTGTGTCATAGAGTAGAGTAAAGTAGACTGGCATAGAGGGAGTTGCGTAGAGCTTTGTACAGTGGAGTAGAGTGTCACAGAATCGACTACAGTGGAGTATGGTGTCGCAGAGTGGAGGAGCGTAGAGTTTTATCAAGTTTAGTAGAGTGTCAATCAGTAGCGTACGGTGGAGTATCGTGTAGTGGCATGTCGTATTTTAGAGTGGAGTGGCATGCTGTTAAGTGGAGTGTTGTACAGTGGAGTGGTGTGTCGCCGAGTGGAGTGGCATTTCATAGAGTGGAAAGGTGTGTCATAAAGTGGCATACAGTGACGGGGCATACAGTGGATTAAAGTGTTGTGGAGTGGCATTGAGTGTAATGGTGCGAGGTACAGTAGGGTTGAGGGGCATGCAATACAGTGGCATGTCGTACAGTGTTTTAGAGGAGAGGGGCATAGCTTGGAGTGGCAAAGACTGAAGTGGGTTGTCACAGAGGGGAGTGTTGTGCGGTAGACTTGAGTGGTGTGTTATGGAGTAGCGTGGAGTGTCATACAGTGGAGTGGACTACTGCCGTACAGTGGAGTGTAGTGGCGTGTTGTACAGTGGAAGGACATGGAGTGAAGTGGTGTGTTGTACAGTAGGGTGGAGTAGAGGGTCATAGAGTGGAATGCAATATAGTGTCTTAAAAAGGAGGGGCATAGAGTGGAGTGGTGTAGAGCGAAGTGACGTTTGGTAGAGTGGAGTAACATGTTGTGGAATGGAGTGGCATCGAGTGGAGTGGCAGAATGGAGTGGCAAGTCCAGTTGAAGGGTTCCCAGAGCTGAACTCGGCATGCAGAGGGGGGCTGCAAGCGCCCTCCCCCTAAAAAGCACACCGCACCCCCAGGGGATAGGGTCCACGGGCCAAAATCAGCCCGGGGTAGAGGGGTTGAGGGCCCCCTCCTAAAAAGCCCACCAGGCCCCACTGGATTGGGTCCTTGGGGCCAAAAGTGGCCTACGGAGGAGGGGCAGCATTCCCCCTCCCCCTGATATTAACACCGGGACTCCTGTGATGGGGTTCTTGGTGCCAAAACCGGCCCAGGGAGGGGGCTGGATGCCCCCTTTACCCTTATAATAACTCCGGGGATGGGGTCCCAAGGGCCAAATCGATATGGGAAGGGGGCGTGCATGCCTCCCTCTGCTGATAAACATGCCGGGTATGGGGGCCCCAGGGCCGAAATCGGCCTGGGGAGGGAGGGGGCCACATGTGCCCCCTCCCTTTAATTTAAATGGAATGGGGTCCCCTTGGACTAACAAGGCTCAAGGAGGAGGGTCACACAGCCCCCTTCCCTTTAATAAAAAGCAACGGCCTTGGCCTCCACTTAAACAAGCATTGGCATAGCCAATAGGTCTCGCCTTTGGGACCTTATAAGTGTTTAGCCATGCAACAGTTGCATAACTAAATACTTATAAGGTCCCAAAAGCGAGACCTATTGGTTATGCAAAGCGGCGTGCGGCCGCGAAAGTGAAAGTGATCGCAATCGCGATCACTATCAAACATCAAAGCGACCGTGGGGCCGCAAAAGTGAAAGTAATCGCGGTAAAGCGCGGCGCGCATTCCCGCGCACATGCACTGTAGCACTTGGCTGGCCTGGTAGCACTTTTTGGAGCCCTCTCAATAAGTCTCGCCAGACCAGCGCATGCGCTGGGTCAGGCGAGACCTAAAGACAAAAAGACCCTTGAGGATGTGGTCCCCAGGGCCTGGCTCTGTGGCCAACTCCCCACTGCGCACAGCTGAGTGCAGCATGGTGTTGGCTGCATGTGGAGGGTTGGCTGCAGGACCTGGCCAAGTCTGTGGCAAGTGGGGGTTGGATATACATATCGTAATTACATATTACTTTACGTTTAAAAAAAACTAGAAAGTCACTGAAAAAAACAAAGATTAAGGTAACGCAATAGATAGGTGTGAGAAAAAGGTCTGTTTTTTAGTTCTTTTTAAAAACCTTAGAAATAAACTGAAAAACCAAAAGTTAAAGTAATGTTATAGTTAGGTAAATTTGTCAGTGACAACATTAAAATTGATTTGTTTTTATAACTGTTTTGAATTTTTTAGGGCACCCTCTTGCTTTGTATTACGTTTTTTTCTGCCTCAATATACAAGTCCATACCGGCACGCCACTCTTTTCCTAGTGGGGAGTTCTGCTCTCCCCCAATGCCTGGCTACGTCTGGTTTTGCCACTATAAGTCCTAGATTACTTAATATAAGTTTATATCTGGGTATGTCCTTGTCTGTGTGTATGCCTAGGAGAACATATTTTGGATCTAATGGTATCTGTGTTTCTAGTATAGTATTCAATTCTTGTACTATATTAGCCCAATATCCACGTATTGATTGGCATTCCTATAGAGTATGCACATAGGAGCCTCGCTGCGTTTTGCAGCGCAGGCAGTCTGGTGTCTCTGATCTGCCCATCGCATGAAGTCTCACCCTGTCGTAATATACTCTGTGTAGCACTTTGAACTGGATCAGTCGTATCCTAAGTTTGATTGCCACCTCTCTGGGGTGCATCAAGACTGCCTCACAATCTATATCTTCCATGGTGCCTGTAGTTTTCTCCCATTAACTTCTAAGTGTTACTAAATTGTCGGGCATATTGTTTATCAGAGTCTTATACGTCCAGGAGACTGCCTTTTCGGGTATCTCCTCTTGTAGCAGCCGTCCTTCTAATGGTGCATATTCTGGAATATCTATGATGTCGGGTTTTTGCGTTCTACAAGCGTGTCTGAGCTGGACATATTTATAATATTGTTTAGCTTACAGGCTGTATTCCGCCTGGAGGCCCTCAAATGTTATCAAGTCGCCTTGCCAAATTATATCTCCCAATGTCGTGATTCCAATTGTGTCCCATCCTTTAAACCCCCGCAACTTCGCTATTTCTGGCAGTCACTTACCCTCCCATAGCGGTGTGGACCTGGTTAACCTTATCCCCCATTTTATCTGTCGTTCCGCCTCCTTCCACACTTCATTCACCCTCTGTGTTGCTGACAGCAAGCCCCTTTCTCCATGTTCCCCATAGATATAGTGTAGAGAAGAGTGTCTTTGAAATTGGAGTCTTTCTAGGGTGTATATGGGATGATATCTGGGTGCATGCCCCCATTCGTTAATTACTCTAAGGTGTGCCACTCTGTAGTACGCCTGGATATTGGGTAATGCAATACCCCCATTGTATTGGTTTTGTTGCAGCGTTTGTAATGCTATTCGGGAGTGGCCTCCGTCCCATAGTAGTGTGCACACTGCATCGTTTATTGCCCAAATTACCGCCTCTGGAATTTTGCAGTATGTGTTTTGGAGGATGTAGAGTAACTTGGGTAGCGTTATCATTTTATACATGGCCGCCCTCCCAAGTAGTGTCAAGGGGAGGCGTCGCCACCTAGTTACATCTTCGCGAAATTCCGCTAGGACTCGTTGGATGTTATGAGCGAGGTTGTCTGTCACGTTGGTGGAAATATATAGTCCTAGGTATTTAAAGCCATCTTTAGTGATGGGAAGATGTACCGGTATGGAATGTGTGTCTACTGAGCCACCAATTGAATATAAGTTTGACTTCCCCAAGTTAATGTTATATCCCACCTGTCTACCATATTCCTTAACCAAGTTAAATATAAGGGGAAGTGTTGTGTAGTGGCTGGATAAGTAGAGTAAAATATCATCTGCATATAGGGAGATTCGTTCATCTGGCAACTGTCCCTCAGGATCTTGGAACCCCTTTATGCCTGGGTGCGTTCTAATTAAGCATGCTAAAGGTTCTAGGACCAGTGCAAAAAGCATGGGGGATAGCGGGCAGCCCTGTCTAGTCCCTTGCCGAATGGAGAAAGCAGCTGATTTGACCCCGTTAACCCGGACTCTTGCTCTGGGGTTTGTGTATAATATGTCGACGCATGATAGGAAATTACATCCAAAGTATAGTTTAAGAAGCACTTGTCTCATGAACCTCCTCTCTTGCAGCTAGGAGCATATTTAAGAGGCGGGAGCCAGTATACTATTGTTTTGTTTAAAGAATTCCGCTGGCAACCCATTCGGGCCTGGGGTTTTTCCTGATTAATGTTTGGCAATGGCGGCTTGCACTTCCTTTAGGGTTAACTCTGCTTCTAGGGCTTCCTTGTCGTCTTGCTGCAGGGTGAGCATGTCTATGTCACTGAGATAGTCTCTTATTTGGTCTTCGTCTACTAGCAGCTTCGCCTCATAAAGGTTGGCATAATAGTGTGCAAACGCTTCCACTATTGCCTGTGCTGTTGTATGTCGTGTACCTGCTTCTGTTATCTGACTTACCCGGTTTGCCTCTCTTTCCTTCCGGCTTAGCCAGGCTAGGAGTTTCCCTGCTCTATCCACGATTCATACAGTCTATGCTGTGTGCTCAGGATTTGGATCGAACTTCTTTATCTACCGGAGCTCGGAGCTCCACACGTGTAACCTCTAATTGCCTGAACAGGCCCACCTCATTATCTGAAGTAATACTGGTTTCTAGTTCTAAAAGTTTGCTTTCTGGGTTTTCTATTTGTACCATTTCACCCCTCCATTTCTGCGCAATTGTGTCTTGTAGTCTACCCTGGAGGACTGCCTTATAGGCTTTCCAGAGAGTGGCTTCCGAGGATACTGAGCCCTTGTTCTCCTGGAAGAATAACTTAGTCTCTGCTCTAATTACACTTGCTACTGCTTTATCTCGGAGTTCCCATGTGCTCAGCCTCCAAATCTGAGCGGCGTCTGCGTTCTACTCCCCCCCCCAACTTTCAGCTGCAGCAGTGAGTGATCTGAAATGCCCCTTTCAAGGTAGTCTACTTTGTCTACTGTCTGGATCTCCCCTGACAGGGCGAATAGGTAGTCAATCCTAGAAAAGGTCGTATATGCCCCTGAAAAATATGAATAACTGCGATCTAGTGGGTGGTGTTGGCGCCAAAGGTTCATCAATCTCAGCGATCTCACAAAGTCTGCAAGTGCGGTATGAACACGAGTTCCAGCCGGTGCACTTGACCTATCTAAGTTTGGGTTCACAATATCGTTGAAGTCTCCTCCAATGATATGAGTTGAGGATCCTGAGTCTAACAGTATCTTGGCTGACAACAGTTTTGAACTAAAAAAATACAGAAATTCAACAGTTATAGTTAGCAGGGTTAACTATTACTTGTACCCCTGTCATGCACTGCTTATAATCTCACAAATTGCATCACTCATGACATTTTCTATGACCTCATTTATGACATCACTGATGACATCTCTAATGACATCACTGATGACATCATCCAATGTTTATGTAAGTTTGTTTTATAGTTTACATAGTGGTGGATGACTACCATATTACTTTTTTACCTAGTTTTGTACAGCTTGTGTCCAGGTAATCGGTATAAGTGTTTACAAAACTCATGTACTCCTAATGCACCAAAGGTGTGTAGAGGTATTGAACACATTTTAAATCTTTGTTTTGAAGAGTAATTCTGTGTGCAGGTCACACTTGATTTGTGTGCATTATGTTTCACACAGCTTTTTGGTACTGCAGAAAAGGTTTTCAGCCAGTCCCTGGCTCATATTGTCACTGGATTCAAGCTAGCCTGGCTGACGGGAGTGTTACCCCGAAACAGGTCCCAGGATGCTTGTTTCCGATCCAAGGAAGCCCTTGCTTGACGGTTCAGGCTGGACTGTTCCCATAAGGAACCGGGTCAATACTGATTTGCATGTGGCTGCGTCTGAACTGGGGTGGCGAAGTGAGCTAAAGAACGATGATGGATTCAACCAAGATTTGTGACTGGGGGTGAGTGTCTTAAAAGTTTCAGTGCTCCGCCCATCATCTCCTTGTGTATGCTTCCCTATTTAACTACCTGTTATCCTGTGGAGGGTATTCTTTCCCAGAACAATTGGCCAAGGAAGGGCAGGGGAAACTTCCTAGCATCAAAGGCGCCCCATGCCTCATCCTGTTAGCCCTCCTCTATCGGACCCATTACAAATTATCCCTAGAATGTTCTGGCACAGTCCTCCAATTCATATTGGCAGTCTGGGCTCTCGCGAACCAGCTGTCTTAGATATCATGATATTGTCGCAGCATAAAATGGAATCTAGTGTGATTACAGCTATATGCCATACAGGCGCCACATGCATCTTCCACAAACACAAGTAGTGTACATTCCTACACATTATCCCTGTCCTACATGAATGGACAAAGGACCCAGATGCAGGTTATTGGAACACCAACTTTAAAACATGGGAGATGATCGTGGGCACTCTCCTTAGCAGGCAAAAGGTACAAAGCAAAGTCCTGATACTAGGTTGGGTACCCCAGCTGCCACTGTCAGTCCTCGACTGCCTTGTAACCGGACAGTAGTCCTACTCCTCCAAAAGAGGGTGCACGTGGTGTGCTTTTCTGACCACAAAGCCCTGCTGCGGCTCTTACTCTGTGGCACAAAAATACCTCCAGCACACACGCATGATTACTGTGTGAGCTGAGGCAGGAGTAAAAAAAAGTTAAACGCATTTAAATTAGAAAGAAAGAAAAAGAGCGGCACCATGACAGTTGGCAGGCCTGCAGTTGAGTTAATTTAGAATATGGTGCCTGATAATCCTCTGGAAATTACCTCTATGTCCAGTTCTAATGTGCGATAGGAATAGATATTCAGACCCTGGCCCTCTCCAAGTCTGCTGAATATGAGGCACTGCTTCCATTTCTTGTATGTTATTGATACAAAGTTGATGCGAGATTCCACATGAAGATAAGTATCAGCCGACGAGAGTTTCACCATGAGAAATATTCCTTGGGCTTTAGCAAGGCATGTCAGGAATACACAATTCAGTCAGCAGTCAGGCGTTCCGGTCGGGGAGCATCTCTCCCATTACTGAGAGTGCATTCAAGTCCTGAATAACACGTATGTAGTCTTTTGCGCGTCTTTGGGCTGCTAAGCAGTGGATTTGAACCAGACAATGTCTTTGATTTCATTTTTGTTTATTTTATATGGTTCTCGTATTGTCAATTTTATCAATTGACGATGTAAGCTTTTTTGGAAAGGTTGTTTATTAATCAACCAGTACTGATATTGCTAACAGATCCAGACAACATTTCTGCAAGATAAAAAATGTTGCAATACTATACAGTGTCTGTATTTGCATGTGTTAGCACATTTAAGAACAGACCAACCTGTTTTCCCTGTCCTTGTTCTACTGTGATTTGCGGATGCTATGCAAGTAATTTAATCAAGAAACACCTTCTGCGGTTTCAAAATCGGTTATTTACACTCCAGCCACAAGATGTCAGTATTCCCCTTTTCACTCAAACTGTTGATTTCCTTTAGCCGGAGTACTAGACTCTTGTTTTTTTCCATACCTCTGTTGACAGTGTAAGCAGCAATGCCAGTGGTTACCTTTCCTACTCTGCCGTTTTACATCTTATTGTAAATTTATGCTGAAAATACTTTTAATTATATAGTTTTTCACCATAAAGGTAACATAATATGCCGGTTTTGTTCTTAGAAGGTAACGTTATGCGCAGTGCTTAATTTGTAAAATAATAAGTGCCAGGGCCCTGATCAGGGAGGCCACTGCAGCTTGCAACATCCATCGCCTCTGTCATCAGTGCCAAAACAACGACTAACCATCTCTTTCGCCTGCAAGTGCGACAGTTCAGATTAATGCAGTTCCCAAAAGCTAAAGGAATGGTGGGGAGGCAGGTGTTAGTAATTTCTAATGTATATTGTATTTCAGAGTGAAATATCTGAGAGCGTCCGTCCTTGGTGACCTTTAGGCGTGCTGGCTCCTGCAAGAACACCTGTGCACCCACCGCCTTTAGAGGATCAATGAGCTGTTGCATCTTCCAACACCTGTCCATACTACTTTTACACAGATCTGATCTCACTAAAATAGAAATAGATTCTACCACAATAGGCGTAGCGGTGCGAGTTTTGATAGACATAGCCTGTCGCAAGAGAAAGTTACCAATGGAGATGAGTATTGGGCGAGTTTGCCTTATCTACATGATTTGAGAGGATTGGCAGACTATGAGCCCTCTGTACTTGAGAGTCCCAGTCCCAATCTGCTAAATCCGCAAATGCTTTCTGGAATAGCTGCACAACAAATGCTCGGGGATCAGATCCCACCTTCCCTTCGGGCCCCCTGAACAGCCGTAGGTTGTTTCTGTGTTGCTGGTTTTCCAAGTCTTCGACTTTTCCCTGTAAAAATGTCAGTCGGCTGTCATGGGTTTTAATTGTTCTTGTTGTGGACGCGTTAATCTCCTCATTATCTACAAGATGCTGTTGTAGCTCTGCCATATCTTCAATGAGTGATGCCACTTTATTAGTCACCTCAGATAATTAATGCTGAATTAAAAGATTATCAGCTTGAACCCCCTTTTGAGCATGTAAAGACAGTACCGTGATACCGCTGACTGCCCCAACACTCATTAATCTTTTTGAAATATTTGGTAGTCTTAGCACTATGTTTCTTCTTACCAGGAGAAGAATCAGTTTCCGAATGTACTCCCTCTGAAGCATTTGCGGGGTCCGGAAGGTAGCAAAATGTGCTCAGTGATAAAGTAGATGGGACAGATGTACTGCTTGCCTTATAAGATCTTGTGTTCTGTTTACTTGCCTGTTCGGTTAAGTTAACGACCATTGTGCCTTTGTTAACCGAAAGCTCTACCCCATCTGGGGCGGGTGTATCCGATACAGTAGTTGGAGATAAGCCCCCTAAATTAGGGCAGCTCAAATAACCATGTCCCTCTTTCTGAGTGATTGTTATTTTTAACTGTGGTTGCAGCATTAATGTAGAAACAGTATCCAGGCTGCCTGTGTGAGCAATAACACTGTTGCTAATCTCATATACAGTGCTAGTTTGTTGCAGCATCTCTACTATGTCGCATTTCTGCTGAAGCCCGTTTACTGTGTCTGCTGTTTCTAGGGTACCACAGTATCCTGACCCCAGTAGAGTCTCATCGTTGATCTTCGTTCCTTCCACACACCTGGGCAGAAGTGCACCGAGCTGAGCGTCGATATTCACCAACTCAAATGCAGGATCCGACCCCCACAGGTATGCAGGAAATCCACACCTTTACCTGATTGTAGTAGTTTTAAAATTGGTTTCCCAACACAGGCGGTAGCTCCTTTCCCAGCAATGACTTTTAGCCCGTTCAGATGGGACCCGGCTGAGCTATTCTCACCCGTAATTGCAGTCCCTGTAGGCTTCGGCCCCGCAGTCAAGGAAGTCCGGGCAGCACGTCCTCCTTTCTGCACACCGACTTCCTGTGGAGCCATGCCTCGGGTTAGAGACAGGCTTGACCAGTGAAAGCAGAGCGGCCGGGCCGTTAAGCCAACGGGCATGTCTGAGCAGTTGCCGGAAAATCCTCGCATACAAGCCAAACATCAAGTCAGGTAAAATGGCTCATATCTGCCCGAGTTTCTTCTACTTTATACCTGACTCTATCCAAAGTTTTTGGGACAAAAACTAAATTTTCAGTGAAGTAGCGTGGCACCACAGGAGCAGCTCGAGGTCACGCTTCCTGAGGCAGACTCAATCCGCCATTTTCCTTTTTCCCCTACTGACGAATTCAGAAGCTTCAAAGAGTATAGAACGCGGCAGCCCGACTTGTTTCGAAGCTTCCCAGATGAGCCTATGTGTCCCCGGCCTTGTCTGAACTTTAATGGTTCCTACTAGAAAAACACATAATCTTTAAGGCCATATGCCTCTGTCAAAAAATCTTCAACAGTAATGGTCCACATTATCTGCGCAACCTGGTAAAACCTTATTTTCCTGGTCAGAGTCTAATTCTCAGGTATAGCTCTTGCTATGATTCCGGATGTTATAAAAGTCAGGATGGGGGGTTGTTCCTTAGGATATCGAGCCTCTAAATTATAGAACACCTTCCCTTGTACCTGAGACTGGAACCTACTGAGGCAATTTTTAGGGAAAAACTAAAAACTTGGCTGTTCAGACAGAGTTAAATTCTTTAGTCTTCTGAGTCCCGGCACTCACTTACTTCGGACCTTGGTGGCTTTCTCTTCTAGGGTTCTGTAGTCCTTTGTGTTATCTTTATGTTCCTTTCTGCTCCAACAGGGTAGTAATCCTAATGCGGGTACGCTCCAGTTGGAGTAATCTGAGCGCTTAAAAAAATACTAACATAACATATGAAGTATTCAACATATGCACTTAATATTTTTTTCATTCTTTTTCGCAGCAGGACCCAGGTTACTGATCAAGATCCTCGAGTGCAAGCCAGGTATGAGAGCTATCTACCACACTGAGGGAGAGGTACCTAGTACCAGCAGGGACAGTGTGCCTGCCCTAAGACAAACATGCTCCTAGACCAAAGGCCAGAAGCAGTAGAGCCAACTGTGGAAGTTCAGAATGTGGACACCACCAGCCAGGAGTTGGCAGATATTGGTCCTCCTGACCTTGAGGAAGAACAACCAGTGGTGTCTGAAGAGCAAGCCCAACCACCATCTGGGCCATTCCCTAACTCCAGAGGCCCCGTACAATTATGGCTTCCAGCAGCACCTCAGCCCACCTCCTAGTGCCTGCCCAGTACAAGAGCATCAGTCAAGGGACACTTTGGCCCTGACACTTTAGTGTTCTTATGTGCCGTCCACTCCCTTCAACCAGATTATGCGTCATTAGCTGCTCTAAAGGAGGTATTGAGACCAATTGCAGAGGTTCGATAATTGGTTTCTAGGGATATCTTGGACTTAGTAGGAGAGGTCCAGATACTTCAAGAATCAGCAAATTGAACAGCTTCAAACTTGATATATTACCTCACAATCTACTTCATCTCAACAATAACATCTTTTTTTCCCTCTCCACCTCCTCTTCTGTTGTACTGCTTCCCAGTTTGTCCATCTTACTTGCTCCCCCCAGGTATTGAATTTCCAATGGGTGGCTGGTCTGATTCTGTGCCAGTTATGTTAAACCCACATCAGAGGAGAATACAAACACTGATGTAGTGAAACGTGATATTCTCATAAGAAGGTGCGACCAGGAGCGCTTGAAGGTCCAGCATACGTGCTCCGAATATAACTATAGCATAATAAAAAGGTGATGCAGTTCCTATACCAAGCAGTGATAGAATATGATGAGCAAGTCCGTTAAGCCCTAGAGAATCAGCAGGGAGTGCAACTCATAGGAGCCAGAGCCCTCACACACCCAGATGGGTGTCATGCTTCGTCATCGGACAAGCTCCACATCAGGCTGGCGCTGCAATGCCCAACGGGCACCCACAAGGGGTGTCTTTACCGGAGATCTTTTCGGTGTTCCGTTTATAGTGTGTGAAGCCTGGGTGTTTGGCTAGTTAGTGAATATTGGTGTAAAGGATTTTTCAGATATGAATTACAAAAAAGTGCAAGTTAAAATAGGTCAAGAGTTCCTCTAAAAAATTGTAATACATGAGTCCCCTAGTCTATGTTAAAAGCGTGTGTGCTATCATTAGAAATGATGGTCTATGATAACTGGTGGGTCGACATGTTTCTTGCTCTGATCAGCCTGCTAAGGATCTGGTGGCAAGTCTTCAGGACCAGTGTACCCTGATCGACGTGGTGGCTGGAATCGCTAATTGTTGGGTAACAAGATTTCCAATTACCAGGCAAATGCCTACATTTATATGAATACCTTTCAAATTGTAAAAACCGACCCTACTGTGGTGCAGTTGGCTTCCTCGAGTAAGAGCAGAGCTGCACGCTAACTATGCCCGAGTATCCGTACCAAAGGTGTGAGGGATGACCGACTGGGGCTCAGCTCTCTCGGTTTTTACACTTTAAAAGGTATTTATATAAAAGATCTGCGGTAAAAATCTCCCTTGTGGGTGCCCGTCAGGCATTCCAGCACCGGTCTGACGTGGAGCTCGCCTGATGATGAAGCATGACACCCATCTGGGTATGTAGGGGCTCTCGCTCCTCTCCTAAGGAGTAGCGCTCCCAGCTCTCTGGGACCTAACTGAACTTCTCATCATATTCTAGGGATACAGCCATAACATTGCATGCGTTACATCATATACTTTTACAACGCGGTCGTTACAACGACCACGTTATTACAATGCAAGCCATTACATCTCAAGTCGTTTCAATGACTAGCTGTAGTGGGCGCACTGGTGTTGGATTTACAATCCAACATCTTCCCGGCTGTTGCACAAATTGGAGTAGGAATAGTAAATTATACTATTTCAAAGTCCAGCGCACACCCTACAGCAAGTCGTTGAAACGACTTGTGATGTAATAGTTCGCGCTGTAACAACGCAGTCATTGTAACAACCGCGTTGTAAAGGCATGCGATGTAACGTATGCGATGCAAAGGTCTGTATTTCATATTCTATGACTATTTGGTATAGGATCTGCATACCCTTCTTATTATGTGGTGAAAAGTGAGCCACAGTAGGCTCAGGAACGTCTGCTGCACAGCCAGGTACTTCATTTAGACCCTCCTTTTGACTTGGGGCAATGGCTTTATTATTATTTAGGACACTAGACTTTTGTTTGAGATTTTGACTGTTATTTGGACCTTTGAGCCTATATTGGAAATTGTTTTCTTATACATTAGTTTGGAATTTATACTCATTTGTATATAGACTTGGTCTCTAACATTTCACAACATGTTTTTTTCATTAGCCCAAACCCCTTCAGATTTCTATTTGCCCTCTGAAAAAACACTCTATTTTTCCTTTTTCCCCAATCCAAAGGACATTTTTTCTATTTGAAAAATCTTTGCTATGCATAATAATTTCTGAACTTTAGATAAAAGACAAACATGTTCCAAAAAGCAATGCTTCATATTTTTTAATGAAACATCATAGTATTTTTTCTGCCATGAAAATGATAATAATATGTATATAGATATTGTAATAGAGAGCATTAGCTCAATCTTAAAACCATAACACTTAGAATGTCAACAAAGAACAGAATATAGATTACACGTTAATGTGTACTCAGTTTAAAATACCAAATTTGTCACAGATGACATTAACAAATAGGTATTTTTATAAATGGTACAAAATAATTTTTCAAAAAATAGGTTTCGGTGTGTGTGTTAGGAAAATAATAGTGAATATTTACAGATGTTCATTTCGTTTTGGCGGTTTATCCCATGACTCCCGCTGGTGGTGAGTGGTGTTGTGAGTCTGATTGTCTTGGTGGTAGGTGAGGTAGTGGTGGATGAGTTTGTGGTGGTGGAGCAGGTGCAGGTGTGAGCGGCGGAGGTGGTTGGTCTGTAGGTGTTGAAGGAGGAATGACAACTGGTTAGTGGGTGTTGTGACCACGTAGTTTGAGTTGCCTCTGAAGAATCTTGCGCCTTCGCAGGCTGAGAAGATTTTCTTAGGTATTTGTTTTTTATTGTGAGAAATTGGGTTATTAGTTGGTGGAAGCCTCACTCAGGCAACAACCACAATCCTTGCCAGGGTGAACCACACAAGTCACTAAATTAACCTGTGCTTAACCCTCTGGTAGCTTGGCACAAAAGTGATCAGGCTTAACTTAGAGGCACTGTGTAAAGTATTTATTTAGCACACAAACAGTAATAAAGTGAAAGAACAACACAAGAAAAATCCCGAACCAATGTAGAAAAATTGAAAACATTTAAATAAATGAAACTAAATTAGATCTAAGCAAGCTGAAGCTGAAACGCCCTCTCAGTTCTCCTGTCCTCTAGCTCCTCGGGAGACAGGCTTTTGGAGGACACACAGCTCCCTGCCCTGACAGGGGGCATTACTCCCGTGGGTATATGGCCCTCCTCCTCCTGCTGCTCAGGGCTTGTAGCCAGACCATTCTCTTCCAACTCCACCGGAGTTATGAATTTTAAGGTTTTTAGTTAAATCTAGCAGCTGGTCGCACAAGACCAAGTGAAAATCAAAAGTTACGGCCGAATGCAATGGACCGCAGGTCTCGCCTTACCTTTGGACTTAGAAAAAGTTCTAAAGAAATGTTTAGGAGAAAGTAGAGTACAGCAGGGCAAGTCAGCAGGCTGTGCCCGAGAAGGAGACGTTGTTGAGCCGCTTAATGAAGTCTCAGTGAAGCAATCATCGATGGCGAGATACATTTCTGAGCAGGATAAGCTGGATTTCCAGACCGAGTAGGTAATTGATAGAGAGACGATTGCTGTCAAGCCCGATGAAGATTTTACCTTTGGATGTCAAAAATCCAGCTGTACGAAGCTGCAGGCTGTAGTCGAAGATGCCTAAATGAGGCATGATACCATTGCTGGGAGGACTCACTAAACAGGATTTGCTGATGTAGGGAAGAACGTAGCAAGAGCTACCACAAAGTCAAGATGACTAGCGATTGTGAGAAGTTGGCCTGTTATATGATGTCACTAGTTCTAGTGTACACCTTGTATCAGTCCAAACAACCCTTATAGTGATTGGTTGTAAAGTCAACCTTATAGACCAGCTATCCTAGGGGTAGCATGGACAAGAGCAGTCTTAGGCTAAACTCTGTATGGCATGTGAAGCCAGCTGTTATACCATTTGTAATCCCTTGAATACCAAATGAAAGGACACCACAACAGATGTATATAAAAATAGAATGTATTTATTCTAGTCAAAATACCCTCAGCACTCTTTATGAGATTCAAGGTAAGTACAACACAGTCTTATTTAAGCATACATTAAGTCACACAGGTAAGTAATACAGTTAGGCCCTAGGGGCCACGCAAACCATATACTAAGTAAGTGGTATAAGAACCACTGTCACGAACACAGGATAGGCCTAGGCCTAGGGAATCGCGGGGGCTACTCTATACTACCAAAGGTTAGGAAGTGGAAGGCCCACGGGATTCACGCGTAATGCGTAAAAGTCGATAGAAATCGTAGTAGTTAGAAATGAAGAGTTTTAGGACACTTCTGGAGTAACTAGGAAGTCGAGACTTGGAAACTAGACCCTAGGATAGTCAATACCCTTGTGAGCACCGGAGTACTCAAGTTACCTAGCCCACGGGCTGCGGGTGCATAGGTGTGAACTTGCGTCGGGTTTCGTCGTTGACTCCTATGGATGGCTGAAGGAAAGTTGCTGACAGGCAGTCAGTGAAGAGTGTCCGGTGGATCCCAAGGTTGGGATCAAGAAGGAAGGTACCTGCAAGCAGAAGGGATAGAGTCTAGGTCACCAGCCAGGAGCCAGGAAGGAACCAAGCGATGTCGTGAAGATGCAGGTGAAGAGGTGAAGCTTGTCGCAGCAGCCACGGGTACCAGGAGGCGTCAAGGACGACCAGGACCAGGAGATGAGCTGTCCCACAAACGCTCTTGCTGTCGGCGGCGTCGATGTCGAGCTAGGACCCAACAAGCCTTGGCAAGCGGAACCCACGCAGAATGGAGGACTTGCTTCTGGTGCAGACCAGGAAGGTCTGGGGTGCTTCTCTTTCACAGAGGAGCGAGTGCCAGTCTGGAGGAGCCGGACCAGCAAGATAAAATCAAAGGTTCGTCGTCGCAGAGGTCACTAGCCAACGGGCCAGCAACCGGACAACACGTCGAACAACTCCAGTGCAGAAGGGCCCCACGCAGAACACGTGAAGTCTGGGGAGCAGATCTTCTTTGCAGATGGTGCTCGGGACTGGGGCTTCTCAATTCCCCAAGCACAGCCTCGAGGAAGCCTCAGAAGTTGCGCTAGTCAGTTACTAGCCACTTTTCCCAAGTCGCCGGTCCCACGTCCCTCGTTGCCTCCACGGGTCTCAGCTTTGCTGTCGATGTGGATCTGGTTCAGAGGTGTCTGGAAGTCACGGCGCTGGTCAGTCTCTGCAGTCGTCCCACGTAGGATCAGTCGCAAAAGCAAGCAGCGGGCGCTGGATGGTGCCTGGTTGCCCAGGGTGGTCACTCCTTGGCCACAAGGGAGATTCTTCAGTCTTCTTCCTGAGGTCGAATGTCGAAGGTCCAGAGTTTCTGTTCAAGTTGCAGATTCAGGATAATCTAAAGTTGCAGGGCTCAGCTACCTTCTAATATACTAGGCTAGTGGGCTGGGCTACCTGCAAGGTCCCTCCTATGGGTGGGACCAGGAAGGGGGGTGGCTACACCCCCTTTCCTTTGTCCAGTTTCGCGCCAGAGCTGGGGCTGGAGTGCCCCAGCACCGGTTTGAACTGGACTATGCATGGAGCACCTTGTGTGCCCCAGGCATGTCTCATTCCTTTCAGCCCTCCCTGCCCCAATACACTAAAGTCTGTCTGGGGAGGTGCTAGCACCTCCCCAAGCAGGAAACAAAAAGTTGGGGGTAACCATAGTCAGATATTCACCTTCCTACAGCGATGAACAAAGGTGGAGTGGCTGGGAGGTAGGCTCCAGGCTTCTGTTGGTTCTACAGGAAGTTCTTAGTGAAAAAATGCTAAGTCCCAAATTTTAGGGTTAGACAGGAGCAGTACCACCAACACCACTTCCAAGGGTCAAGGTCTGGGGGGCACCATTTGGGGGGTTAGGACTCACTCCAGCAGAGGCCAGGTACAGGGATCAAGGCTTCAGAAGCGTATGTCCCTGTTGCTCACACAGGAGGCCAGGCAACTTGCCCTTGGAGTCACATTTGGTAGTCCTGGGCTCAAGGAGATGGTCCAGTTCTCATTCAACAGCAAGGCAGTCCTTCAAGCAGCAGGGTAGTCCTATGGTAGCAGGAGGGCATTCCTCTGGCAACAAGTCAGTCCTTCTGAAGTCTTCCACAGGACCTGGAGAGTACTAAAGAGGTGTTTTGAGAGTCCAATATTTATGCTTGGTCCCAGTGTTTGAGGGGGAAGGGGTATTCTACCCCACAATAGGTTCTGGAACGTTCTTACCTTCCTCTGTTCAGGCTCCAAAAAGTATTGGGTGACAAAAGACTAGTGTCAGGTTCCTTTGTGTGTGCTGAAGGCAAGCCCCTTTGAAGTGCAAGTGGGGCAAGGAACAGCTCCGCCCCCCCAGCCATTCTGGCATGATGGCCCATCAAGTCCATAGCTAATCCTCTTTGTGTCATTGTCTGGGAGGAATTAACAAAGCCCAAAAGCAGAGCAATTCACATTCATGTGACCCATGACTTTGGCAGAAGGCACAAATGGTTATTAGGACAAGAAAATGCCAACTTTTTAAAAGGGCCGTTTTCAGAATTGTGACTTAAAATCCAACTTTACCATCAAAGAGGATTATAAATTACAAGTCATTCGAGAACTAAACCTGACACCCCTACTTGCTATCAATCCAAGGATTACACTTATTAAATGTAATAAGGTAACCCATTGTTAGTCAATTGGAGAGATAGTCCTTACAGTGGTGAAAGATGAATGTAGGTGTTTTTCACTACCAAGACATGTAAAACTGGAACCCATACGTCCTACTTTTTAAATGTAATGCACCATGCCCGTCGAGACTTTAGGTCCCACCTTAGGGGTGATTTATATGTAGTAAAAAGCAGGTTTTAGGCCTTCCAATAAGTTTGTTTTGTCAGGTCAAAAAGTCTGTTTAAAATTACTCTACTGGCTGCAATGGCAGGCCTGAGACATGTTTAAAAGATCTAACAGTTATTGACCCTATCATCTTAAAGGTCAAGGCACATTGCCTCAAACTATGAAGATATTCATGGTATATCTTTGGCATATCTTGGTAACATTTCACAGCATGATCCAAGGCATAGTCAGTTAAGGGAATCACCTAGCTCATGGAGTGTTGCACCCACTGCATTATTATACCCCACATAGGGGCCTGCTATTGTAAAAATTGACCCCCCCCCCTCATAGTAAAAGATTATACCACACTATTCCTCCCTGCATGATTGGCTGTCAGACCCGGCCTGCAGGTTGACCATCACGGAGAGGGTTGCCATCTGCAGAGCTGTTAAAGGTGCGAGCGATGAAGAAGGGCGAGCTGTTTCTCACCATGGATATCCGTGCTCTCTAATGACTGAGAGAAAAAAATAGAAGTACCTGCATGAGAGGAGTGTGTAAGGAACTTTACAAAGGTACTTGTGAGATGATGGATGTGTGGGGGTGAGTCTTGCGTAGTGGAACAAGTATCCTGGGCTACTTAGGTAGTGGAGGGGTACTGACAATCCTCAGCACTATTTGTTGTTTTCTAAGTTGTGGCAACAATATTCTCCTCCTCGTGTCTTTCCTCCAAATTTTTGACCAACTCCTGCTTCTCCTTTTATTCTTGGGCAATTTTGGTTCCTGGGCTAAGTGAGTAAGGTATTCTCTTTTATTTGGCTGCCGTCCTCTGCTTATAAAGGGTTCAGCATCATCGTCTGGTGAATGTACCTGCAAGAAAAAGATTAACAAAGTTGAAATACATCAAACAAATTTTAGTAACAATACTTCTACAACCTACTTTATTAAATATGGTATTAAAAATGTTCTATAAAGTCAATATCATGAATACTTAAATGAACATATAAAGGAAAGGATTGGTCCATGCATGGAATTTTTACATATCTACAATGTCAACTCACAATCTCCAGTCATCAATGTTTCGTTTCTAGATATCCCCCTCGATGCCAGCTGCTGAGCCGGTGGCCTCACAGTTGGTAATAAAACAATATCTTTTGAACCAGCAGCTACAAAGACTAGAATCATGCAAAATGTTAAATAAACTCTTAATGTTATACTATAAAAGGGATCTTTGCCAGAAATGCTTACAAATTGGAGACAAATGCAGTAATGGAATGCAATATACACCAATAGAAACCCTTTTACGTTTAAAACCAAAAAATAAAGATAACATACAGAAAACACTGTGAAAGGATTAATGAAGAGATATGGACTTAAAAATCAGATGTTCCGATGGATAGTAGAAGTAGAGGGCCTCATTGATTCTGCCAGGATGTCACAAATGCCATCAGTGTTTTTGCTCACAGGGGGACACTGGTGCCCATACTACAGATAAGGTGCACTGTCATTGTTTGCACCACAGCGTACCTTTACACAGGTGCACCAAGTGAAAACAGGGACAGTGCGCCCTATTACGAATAATGCGCTGCCCTCACGGCAGCTGCAAACCGTGCTTGCCCTGGAATCAGAGCATTCAGTGAAATAGAGAGAAGCTGAATACCAGATTATTTGTGTTTCACAGTGCAGGCAGCATGTTGCCTGAGCTTTAAAGCGTGGACAGAGACCGCCCAGCAGGCAGGTGCAATGTGTGACTGCACTTGCCTGCAGGAGAATGTCTGGGGGTATCCGTGTGACCCCTTTACCTTCTACAGAGGAGTGGCTTAAGGAGGTGCCCCTTTTTGTGGCGCACTGTCAGTCCTAAGAGCATGTTTGCCTCTACGCCTGCATCCATAATACAGCACAGGTGCAGAGTCAAAGTGATTCCCTAGTTTGCATGTGCCACACCCCAATGCAAATGAGGCAATGCCCTCTGAAGATACCACTGGCGCTACATGTGCACCAATTCTATTAGTATTACAGAATGAATTACACAAGTGTCTGCTGCCTCTAAAACAATAGTGCCCTTAGGAGCACAACAAGCTGGCACACATGTCAGTTGCTCTCTCAGAGCACAATGTGTAATACAGTGCCAGTGTTTATTTATGACAGAAGCAGACAGGAGAGACAGACGTATCTTGAGAAGTAAGCTATCCTAAACCTTAAATTATGAGGACAGTTTTATAGTTTTTAAACCGAGGTTGAGACCCACACAGATTACTCTCATGCCGAAGGTGTAAAATATATATTAAAGAGCTGTCCTTACAATGCCAAGTCTAAGGGTAATATAAATTGGCAAATGATATGAGGGATATAGTATCCTGTTGTACAATATAAAGCTATTGCAAGTCACCGAGGAGTTTCATAACCATCTAGAGGAATGAGGCCGAAAGCCAAGTTCCTTTGTTAGGCTATGGAAATCCGATGTGACTTGCAATATGTTTATCATGTATGCTAGGAGATACTTTATCCCATGTAATACATGAACACACCATCACTTTTCCTGCAAATCCCTTAAAACCTTGGGGTGTAGTTCTTTCATATGAAAGAGCGAGCATGTTTGCAAACATGAAGAATAAAAATAAAACCTCTAGCGCAAAATTTAACACATCAAAAACCTGTCATATATTTGTTGCAAACAGGTATTAGAAACAGTTCAATGCTTGTCATTTTTTTATTTAAAAAGCTGCAGTAGCTTGGAATGTGTAGAAACACTCTGAAGGATTCCAGCTTTTCTTTAACTATCTAATGAGTGCCAAAAATAAACATGTTCTCTCTGCTTGGCTTAGTAAGCTAGAAAATGGAGCACAAGAAAGAAAAGCAACATTTAGGTTTTGTTGCTAAACAGCTTCTTCAGTTATGCTCCATAACCTGACCTGCTGTTCACCTTGGATACTGGCTGTGGCAGCAAGCACTGTGACGTCAGAATTAGACTGGAATAATTTAGAATCGTCGAGTTCCAACATCCCTTCTTTATAATCTTCGACGGGGTGCAAGAACTCAACTGTAATAACTTATAATAGTCGAGTTCCAACATCTCTTCTTTATAATCGTTGACTGGGTGCATCAAAGTCACCAATTACAAATAAATTACAGACAGGCAAATAAACAGGGATTACAGAATCCCATGTATTATAACTCAATCAACAAATATCTTAAATATTCACTAGGGTGAATATAGTGATATGGCATTATACATCAACCCACCTGTCACTTACAGATAGATAGGTTAGACTTAAAGCCAGAAGAACATATAACATGTTTACCAGTCTTTACCATCCATGTACTCTGTGGTGCCAGTCTGGTTTTGTTGCAGCACTAATAGTTAAACGCTAAGAATAGAAGTACCTGTTGTGCAATGTATAGGATGGAACAGCAGAACAGGGCATTCAGAGTGAGACCAGTAAGTGCATGAGTATATTTTTAAAAATAATATAAAGCACAAGGTCATATTTGCGTTATTATTCAAAAAAATGATCTTTTAAAAATAGAGTTAATCTCTAGGAACAGCCCTGTAAAGTGGTAGTGAGATTGCTTGCATAAAGACATACTATTGTGTGCATAAGGACTACACAGCTCTGTTCCGTTGAGAGGCATGCCCCGTGCATTAGTGTGCTGCACTTGTAAACCCCTGCCCTAAAAGAAGCAACCAATTTACTCTGCAGAGTGAGTGTATGAAATGAAGAATCATTAATAGAAAATTAATATAAACATCCAATTGTTTTAGATCATGTGTTAGATACTGTATGTGCAGAGTATATGTGCAATGTGTTCTTAACATTGAAGGTTTAGTGAAAGGACAGAGTTGGGTCATTGACTGTAGGTTAGTCAGTAATGACAAAAAAGGGAGGTAAAATATTAACAGACACTACATTTGTGCTGTCTGCATCAGGCAGCCCGTATAGCTGTTGAGGGTGCATTGTGGAGAAGACAGCCTCCTCAAGGGGGAGGAGACACAGAAAGGATCCAAGGGCCCCTCCAGGAACAGCTGTATTCAGTTGAATCCTGGAGAACGTCTCCTTCACCTGCCTCAACTTATCTTGCCATTTTTAGGTGTCCCCTAAAACAGCCTATGCCCTGTCATTTGCAAGATATTTTGCTTTCTATACAGAAGGCTTAGAGCCTTCCCATTACTAAACATTGGTTGGCTTCATTGTCACCTTCCTCTCCTTGCTTCTTATTAGTCAGCTGCCAGAGGCTTCCTTTCTTTTTGTGTGTCGTCCCTCCCCTGGGGCATGCATTACTTGTGTTCTTCCACTGCTCATTTTTTAGGAGCTACATTTTTGTATGTGTTTAAGCACTCTACAACAGTGAGTCTTTCTGTACTGTCTCCCTTTTTTACTTTCACCCCTCCATGTTCCTTTCGCTCACCACCCTCTGCTCTCAGTCTTCTTGTACCTTGCCCCGCCCTCCTGCTTTGCCAGTTTGCTTGCCCCATGCTTCTCCCACACACCCTCCTTTGTTATCAGTTTGTCCCAGCCCTTCCTTTCCCTCCCTGTCATCGTAGCTTTCCCACAGCCCCTAACTCCCGTCTTTGTTGTCGCCAGCTTGCCCCAACCCCTTCCTCCCACTCTCCATTGTCATTAACTTGCCCCAGCTCCTTCATCTCATCCTCCATTGTCATTATTCACGCCCTCCATCTGTGTTGCCCCCCCCCCCCCAGCCCTCCCTCCGTGTTACTTCCCTCCCCCTTTCGGCCTTGCGACTAGTAAAAAAAAAATTCAAAACTATGGTGTGGCCAGCGCTGGCCATATTATAGTGGTTCTAGTTTTTTTTCATACATTCAGCCATGCTGTAAAGCAGCCACGCTGCTGTAGATCATGGCCAAAAAATATAATAGCTCTTTGGTAGGCAAGACCTATAGGCTTCGAAAATGTGTATTTCTTTAAGTCCCTGTGGGAGGAACTGGCGGAAAAAAAGTGAGGAGGCTGTATATGTTTCTTAATATTGGGGTGAGTTTATTCACAGGTCAAGTATAGGTTAAAATTTTAATCATAAAGGCCTTCTATTACTTATTCCTTCTTCTTTGTCTCTCCCTGATCTTCTGCTTCATCACAGAGGGGGCCCCTTGGAGGCTTGAAGGCAAAAGAAGAAGAAAGAGACGGTAAGTACGTATGCCTCCCCACGAAGGGTAAGGATATAGACCTTCCCCACACCCGTGTGAGAGAGAAAAAAAGAAGAAAAAAAATGTCCCAAAAGAGAGAGGTAAAAATAAAAGACAGGACTCTTTCTGATTACAGGATTCCTGCAGTTGTGCCCTCTTCTCCATTGCTTGTTTCTTGGTTTATTAGAACAAACCAGGACGTAACTGTTTTTGTGGTGCTATACTAGAGAAAACACCTCTATCCCTTTCTAGGGATGTCTGAAGCGTTTAGCATCACACTCCATTTGGTTGCTCAGGGGAAGGGGCACCCTCTTTATTTTTATATGCATATCACCCACTGTAAATGAAAAGCCCATGCCAATTTGAGATGTGAGCCTTAGGCCTCCGGTTTAAGCGAACCCGAGCATATCTATATTTTATCGGGAGAGGGGCCCTTTTGTGCCTGAGCTAAGTAAGTAAAAACATAACCGAAGGGAAAAACAAATGTTCAACCACCCTCACAACCTCCCCTACTGCCTCTACTGCAACTCTCCTGAGTTGCTGCGCTTGTGCACGTCCTCTGTGGGCGACCACCACTCAATCAATCATGGAATTGCAAGCGTACTACTCACTCATGAGGGTCTCAAGGGGCTGAGGGGGGATCCGCAGATCTGTTTAGCCGAAGAGCCAGGTCTTGAGGGTCTTCCTGGGGGTGTTCATGGAGGGGGCGCGTCTGATGTCGGCCGGTAGCTCGTTTCAGGTCTTGGCTGCAATGTGAGAGAAGGATCTTCCGCCTGCTCTGGCTCTGTGGATGTGCGGGGTTTCGGCCAGTGCGAGGTTGGAAGATCGGTGGTTTCTTTTGGGTACATGGAAGTTGATTCTGTCGTTGCGGTATTTGGGTCCGTTGTTGTGTAGGCATTTGTAAGCCTGGGTGAGGATTTTGAACGTGACTCTTTTCGCCACGGGGAGCCAGTGGAGACTTCGTAGGGGTTGGCTGATGTGTTCGTGTCGGGGGATACCAAAGACGAGTCTGGCGGCTGTGTTCTGTATTGTCTGGAGTTTGTGGAGTAGGGACTTGTTGATGCCGGCATAGAGTGCATTTTGATAGTCCAGTCTGCTGGTGATGAGTGCGTGGGTGACTGGCGTGGGTGACTGTCTTCCTTGACTCTGGGGGGATCCACTTGAAGGTCTTGCGGAGGATGCAGAGGGTGTTAAAGCAGCTGGAGGGGACAGCGTTGACTTGTCGGTTCATAGTGAGTGATGAGTCGAGTATGATGCCGAGGTTCTTGGCGTGGTCTGAGGGGGTAGGTGGGCTTCCCAGGGCAGTCGGCCACCAGGTGCTGTCCCATACAGAAGGGATGGTACCGAGGACGAGGACTTCTGTCTTTTCGGGTTGAGCTTCAGGCAGCTGTTGGTCATCCAGACTGCGACGTCTTGCATTCCTTTCTGGAAGTTGAGTTTGGCAGTGGTGGGGTCTTTGGTGAGGGAGAGGATGAGCTGGGTGTCATCGCCGTAGGATATGATGTTGAGGCCGTGTTGTCAGATGATGCCTGCGACAGGGGCCATGTAGATGTTGAAGAGGGTGGGGCTCAGTGATGAACCCTGTGGGACTCCGCAGGTGATTTTCGTGGGGTCGGAGAGGAAGGGTGGGAGTCTGATTCTTTGGCTTCTTCCGGTGAGGAATGATCGGATCTAGTTCAGGGCTGTTCCTTGTATGCCTGCATCGTGTAGTCTGGCGACTAGTGTGCGGTGGGAGACGGTGTCGAAGGCCACTGATGGGTCGAGTAGGATGAAGGCTGCGGAGTGGCCTTGGTCCAAGAGGGTGTGGATGTCGTCTGTGGTGGCAAGTAGGGTGGTCTCTGTGCTGTGGTTGCTTCGGAATCTGAATTGGGAAAGGTCGAGGACGGCGTTCTCTTCAATAAATCGTGTCAGTTTCCTGTTGACTGTTTTCTCTGCAACTATGGCTGCGAAGGGGAGGAGCAAGATGGGCCTATAGTTCTTGAGGTTGGTGGGGTCAGCTGTGGGCTTCTTGAGCAGGGGTCTGACTTCTGCGGGCTTGCAGTCATCTGGGAAGGTGCCTGTTTTGAAGGTGGTGTTGACAGTGCATTGTAGTTTGGGTGCGATGGCGGCCGCGGCTCTGTGGTGGATTTGAGGGGGGTCCCCGAGTGGATGCTTTTCATGGTTGAGGCGGTGTCTTCGGCCATGATCGGTGTCCAATTGGAGATGGTGGGCTGGCTGGTGTTTCTGGGGGGCCATCTGTGGTGCCTGATGGATGGTCGATGAAGTTGTCATAGAGGTTTTTGATCTTGAGGTGGAAATAGGTTCCAAGCTTGTCGCAGAGGTCTTGGGATGGGGTGATGTCTGTGGCTTCACTGCGTGGTTTGGTGAATTTTTGAATGACATTGAAAAGTTCCATGGAGTTGGTGGAGCTGGTCAGGATTTTGTTGTGGATGAAGTTCCTCTTGGTGACTCTGATCTGGGTGTGGTAGTCTGTCATGGCGTCCTTGTAGGTGGTGTGGTTTTCGGTTGTCTTGGTGTGTCTTCAGTTCTTCTCCAGGCGTCTGCAGGTGCATCTGGCTTCTTGGAGAGCGGTGGTGAACCAGGCGGCTTTCCTGGGGCATTGTCTGTTGGGGTTGCGTAGCGGTGTGGAGTTCTCTGGCTGTGTCGTTTGCATCGGTTTGCCCAGGTGTGGTTGTCTCGGGTGAGGGTGGAGTTAAGTTGCTCATTGGTAACCTTGCTCTAGTTCTTTCGTGGTGGGCGTGGGTCTGGTTTGGGTGCCTTGGGTTTGTTGATGGCGAAGTGTACGTGGGGGTCGGTCCATGGTGGCTGCATTGCGTGGCTGAATTGGACGCTGTTTCCTGCCGCAGATGATGTCGAGGGTGTGTCCTGCTCTGTGGCTCGGTGTTTTGATGAGTTGTTTAAGTCCAATGCTGGCGAGGTTGTCACAAAGGATAGTGGAGTTGGGGTCGCTGGGGTTGTCGAGGTGGAAGTTCAGGTCTCCAATAAGTATGTAGTTTGTTGAGTGATGGCATGGGGTGCGATGAAGTCGGTGATGGTGGTGGCAAAGGGTGTTCGGGGGCCGGGGGGTCTGTAGACGAGGGTTCCTCGGAATGTGGCTTTGGGGGTGGTCTGGATCTGGAAGTGCAGGTGTTCGGCAGAGATGAGGTGGTGAGGTGGAGGGTTCTCTTGTGGGCGATGGCGAGGCCCCCTCCTGGGTGGTTGGGGCTGTCTTTCCTCTGGATCTTGTATCCGTCTGGGATGGCGGTGTTGATGTCGGGGGCGGAGGATGCGTTGGTCCAGGTCTCTGTGAAGAAGGCGATGTTGGGCGAGAGAGAGTCGAGTAGGTTCCAGATTTCCATGGCATGTTTGTGCACGGAGCGTACATTGAGGAGGATGCATTTTAGGGTGTCGCCGGTGCTGGTGTCAGCAGTGTTGGAGGCCGGGGTGGTGGTGAGGGTCTGGCGGCAGTGGAGGCAAGAGAACTGGCTGTGGGTCGTGTTCAGCGAGGCCTGTTGGCATTCTCTAAGTCTTCCAGGGTTGAGTGCGGGGAGGGTGGTGGTGTCGTAGCGATGGGTAGTGGGAGGTCCAGGGTTCCTGGCGATGGCCGTGATCGGGTCGCGGATGGGCGTAGACGGGCTTACCTATGGCGTGCAGGCAGCGCGCGTCCGCTGAGCAACCGCACAGCGGACGCCATTAAGTAGGAGAGGTGGGACGGAGGAGAGGCTGGGAGGCAGGAGCAGGGGAATTCCAGGGGGGAATTCCGGGGGGGAGGGGCCGCAGGGGCAGCAGCGGCGAAAGGCGAAAGAAACAGGCAGGCACGAGAAAATAAAAACAGTGGTGGAATTAGAGCAAGACACAGATGGGCACAATAACAGTGGCACAACAGGGAAAAATTAAGAAGAAAAAACGGCGGAGAAAGGTTACGGTGGTTGCAGGCAGCCTGGTCCCAGTTGGAGCGGGCAGCAGACGCAGGAGCAGGCAGCAGTCTCAAACCTCACAAGGAGGAGGTCGGGTCTGGAGGCAAGAGACGGCACAGCAGAGCTGCGGGAGAGAGTGGACCTAGACCCCCCCAGACTCCTCACTCCACTCCTCCAGACTCCAGTCGAGTTCAGCATCTTTTACTCTGGACTCGCGTAGGTAGGTTTCTCTAGTGTCCTCCGAGTTCTCCCACGACTCTTCTTGATACTTCTTTTTGTCGTCTTCCGAGTTTTCCTGGCTCCTTCCCTTTACTCCGACGTCCGACCTGTCTCTGAGGGTTTCCTTTTCTCCCCCTTCCTGTCGTGCTGATTGGCTCCCTGTCTGGTCATCATCCTGCTCCGCCTGTGTGAAAGAAGAATAGTCCTTCTTTAGTGTTTTGACTATTGGTCCTTGTTGTAGGAGAGTAGGGTCTGCTTCCTATGGTCACCCCCACTTTTTGCTTTTGCTTTACTGGTTTTCGACTTAGATGTGGCAGTGGGCCTGCTAATCAGACCCACAGCCCAGCTGTTCTCTCTCTAAATTCATACTATGTACTTTAGGTGCATAACCCAATTGGTAAGGATCACCTTATTGGACCCTGTACAGTGTGCCTTAGGTACCCAGGGCATAGGTGTACCCTAGGCCTACCAGGGGCTGCAGCATGTATTATGCCACCCCTGGCTGGCCTTCTAACGTGACACAACTGGCTGATCACTCAGCTGGGGCAAGGTCGTGTAATCACCCCTTGCTTAGGTGTAGTATCCCTATACCTACCTTATAAATAGACACATGGGTCACCTGTCAGCCACTCCTATAGCAGGCCTTAACAATCCTGGAGGCAGAGTGCTTGGTAACATGTGAGATGGTGCTCTAGTGTGAGCTGAGCCTGTCTGCAGCTTTCGGAACCATGTCCTTATAGCTGTTCTATGATATCGCCTACCATATACTCTTAAAGTGCCTTATAATCCTCGCGGTTTTGGTAACTATGGTTTGGCTTTATCAAAACATGTCGTGTAAGGTGTCTAACACTGTGGAATACTACCCCCACACCATTTCTGGCAGTGAGGATAGTATTCCCCCCTTCTAGAGGGAGAAGACATGTTGAAATCCTACTACCCGGTTAAAGTTAACCAGAGCCCCAGCGTCACAAAATGGACGCTGATCCCACAGACACAAGTCTGACCTCCTGTTGCTGGGAGTGCTTCCAGCGAGGGAGACTTGGACAATAGGTTTCCTGCCTTGGGAGGTGCTAGCACCACCCCAGACAGGACTTAGTGTATTTTGGCAGGGAGGGATGAAAGAAACGAGACACTGCCTGGGGCACACAAGGTGTCCCATGCATAGCCCGGTTCAAACCGGTGCTGGGGCACTCCAGCCCCAGTCCTGGCACGAAACTGGACAAAGGGAAGGGGGTGTAACCACCCCCCTCCCTGGTCCCACCCATAGGAGGGACCTAGCAGGTAACCCAGCCCCCCAGATTAGTATAGGAGTGGGAGCTGAGTCCCTAGGACTTTGGATTATCCTGAATTGAAACAAGCCACGAAACTCTGGACCTTCGACATTCAACGACAAGAAGAAGACTGAAGAATCTCCCTTGTGGCCAAGGAGTGACCACCCTGTGCAAACAGGCACCATCAAGCAACCTGCCGTTTGCTTTGCCCAACGTTCTACGAGGAACCGACTGCAGAGTCCGACCACCGCCTTGACTTCCAGACTTTTCTGACCCTGATCCACATCCACAGCCGAGCTGAAATCCGTGGAGGCAACGAGAGACGTGGGACTGGCTACCTGGGATAATTGGCTAGTAGCTTCCAGCGCAGCTTCTGAGGCATCCTCGAAGTTGTCCTCTGGGGATTAAGAAGCCCAAACCCCGAGCACCATCTGCACCGAAGATCAGCCCTCCACATTCCACGAGTTCTGCGTGGGGCCCTTCTGCATTTTCCTGCTTGACGCGTCTGTCCGGTTGCTGGCCCGTTGGCTAGTAGCCTCTGTGACGATGAACCTTTGACTTTCCACTGCTGGTTTGGTTCACCTTGACTGGCCCTTGCTTCCCTGTGAAAGAGAAGCACCCCAGACCTTCCTGGTCTGCACCTGAAGCGAATTTCCCTTTCCGCGTAGGTTGCCTTTGCCAAGGCTTGTTGGCTCCAATCGGGACGTCGACTCCGCCAGCAGCAAGATCCTTCGTGGGGCAGCTCGTACCCTGGTTCTGGTCGTCCTCGACGCCTCCTGGTCCACGCAGCTGCAGAGACAAGCTTCGCGACATCACCTGTGTTCTGCACGACATCGCCTGGTTCCTTCCTGGTTCCACACGGTCACTGGCTAGTGACCCAGACTTTGTCCCCTCTGCTTGAAGGTGTTCTTCCTTCAAGATCCATCCTTGGATCCACCGGACATCTTCCTCCTGGCCGCCTGCCAGCATCTGTTCTTCAGGCATCCATAGGATCCAGCGACGACACCCAACACATCTTCACACCTATGCACCTGTCTCCTGTGGGTGAGGTAACGCGAGTACTCTGGTGCTCCAGTGGATATTGACTATCCAAGTGTCTAAGTCTTGAGTTGCTTCCTCCTAGCTCCTTCGGAAGTGTCCTTATTCTCCCTATTTCTATCTGTTACATTCCCATTGACTTTAATGTAACCCGCGTGTGTGTTTCCACACTGCACACGCTTCCCGTGGGCCTCCCACTTCCTAACTCTTGGTAGGGTAGTGTAGCCCCAGCGATTCCCTAGGCCCTAGGCCTACTCCCTGTTCGTGACGTGGTACTTATACCACTTTCTTAGTATATGGTTTGCGTGGCCCCTGGGCCTAACTGTATTTTCCTGTGTAACTTAACGTATGCTACTTAAGAAATTGTTTGTACTTAGACCTCTGACCTCATAAAGAGTGCTGAGGGTATATGCTAGAATAAATACATTCTAACTTTATATATACTTGGTGTGGTGTCCTTTCATTTGGTATTCAAGGGACTGTAATGGTATAACAGCTGGCTTCACATGCCATACAGAGTTTAGCCTAAGACTGCTCTTGTCCATGCTACCACTAGGATAGCTGGTCTATAAGGTTGACTTTACAACCAATCACCATAAGGGTTGTTTGGACTGATACAGGGTGTACACTAGAACTAGTGACATCATGGATGATTACCTATACACAACCCTTTACCGTAAGCCCACGGAAAGGAATACTCTACTTAGATACGGAAGTCATCATCCCAGAGGCTTACGTGATAATCTCCCCTTCGGCCAGTTCCTCAGGATCAGGAGGAACTGTACACAGAAGGAGGACTTTTTCAATGAGTCAGACGATTTTATCTGCAGATTGATTGAACGTGGATATCCTAAACGGCTTGTAAAGAGGGCCAGAAAAAGAGCTTGGCACAATCCCAGAGATACTCTTCTAACTCCTAAGGACCGAACCGAGGACTTCAACAGGCTGTTATGTGTTACCACCTTCAATACAAGGAGTAATGAAATCCGTCACATTGTCAACAAACACTGGCATCTAGTGTCAGCTGAACTACAGCTCCCTGAACCCCCTATGCATTCCTTTAAGAAAGGAAAACATTTACGTGATCATGTGGTTAAGTCCTTTTTGGAAATACCTACTAAACCGACAATTGAATCATTGTGGCAACTTCCTGCTCCAGTAGGCCATGTAAAATGTGGAAATTGCAAAGCCTGTAACCTCACTATTGAAACGAAGACTTTCCAACATAGTAATTGTACAGTGGATTTAAAAACATTTACTAATTGCAATACTAAGAACGTCATTTATGCCATCGTCTGCTCGTGTAATAAAATCTATATAGGGCAGACAACCCAAAAGGTGAAGTGCGGATACTACAGCACTGCAGCAGGATAAGGTGCACCACCGTGGGGGCCCCGATAGTCGAACATTTCCAAACACTCAGTCATTCACCAGAGTCAATGAAGTGGTTGGTCATTGAGGCCATCACACTTGGTGCAAGGGGCGGTAACCTGGGTTCAATCCTCAACATTAGAGAATGTAAATGGATGGACCGTTTTGGATCTGTCCAAAATGGCCTTAATGAACTAGATGCTACATATGCCCAATTATCTCTATTGAACAGCACCTAGGATCAGGATTAGTTAGACACACCTCATTAATTTTCACTATTGTTTCCAGGTGTAAGCCTCTTCCCTTTTCCCAGTCCTGATGAAGACCCCGCTTTCCAAGATATTCATTTCGCTGGTTTCAATAGGGGTCGAAACGACGACTTTTCTTTGTCTTCTATCAACACATTAGACTGACAGTGATTGTATAACTGCTTTCTTGGTTTATGTTGTTGTACCTGTGTTTCTTGCCATTTAAGCGGCATGTAAGGTCCCTGAATATACTGTGGATGTTCCTATATGCACAACCTTCCTCCCTCACATCGTTTGCACTGATCCCAACGTCTTGCACTTATTACTTCACTTGTACCTGTCTATTCAAAATGATGATATTGATATAAACTTTGTCTACTGATTGGTTGATTGTGTCGACCTATTTGCTGTGTAATTGATTAAATCTGGTCATTTTTTAGTTTATTAGGTGTTGTCATAAATTTGTATATTTTGTCAACAAATGTGCTTTGTAATGTTTCTGTAAATCTACCTCCACTGTGACTTTTTTTTGTGTACCATCATATATCAGGCTAACTTCTCACACTTGTCTCTTCCAGGTCCTGCCTGAGCTGTCGGAATCCGGAAAAGACGGCGAGAAACGAGGTAAGTCGGGGGAGCTTCTATCAGGGTGTGCTTGTAGTCCCTCAGTCCCCATAAACTGCAGACCTCCTCCCTCATTGCATTTACTTAGCCAGTGAACCCTATCCACAATGCTGCTTTCTGTGCCCCACTGAGGGTTAATATAGGCACCCAATGTCTTTTTTTAGGGTCTGACCACACATTTCTCTACAAAAGCGGTCTTCTCCTCTTTCCTCGTCTTATTTGAGAGTGGGGTCTACTACATTGATGCAGAATGGGTTTCTTGGTGACTGCAGGATCACAAACAACAATATGAGAAAAACAAACTATAGTGTAGCCAGTGTTAATGTGGTTGGAGGTGAATAGGTGTCTGGTGTTAGCTGTGTGCTATTATCCTATTTCTTTTCATTTATGTCATAATGACGAGATGTAGCTGGGCATTAGGACCCTGCACACACCGGACTGCAGGAGACTGGACACCACTTCCGGGCAGGAAGCGGTGAGGCAGGAACTGCACATACTTAAGAGTGGGGAAACGAGGCAGGGAAGAGTTGCCTGCATAAGCAGGAGCGCTGACCACGAATAAAGAAACTCCTACACTCACCTGCCTGTCCTATTGGTTCGTTCTTTCGGGATCTGGGAGCTAAGACACGATATCTGGCGATGAAGATGGCGAGCCGGATCCAAGTGCCACATCACCAGCCACATCGACGATGATTTGTGTGACTCACAACATCCACCTGCATCGGCGCGGCACCAGGAGTCCACCCTGGTCGCTCTGTGGTAAGCAGTACCAGCATGACATCGGCGAACCCACCCTGAGTGCACTACACTTGTACGATGAACTGTACTTGCAACAGGTACCCACAAGCATATCAGCAACAAGCACTACACATTGCATCAAGTGCTTGCTACTGTCATGGCTGACGAACGCAATGAGAACATGATCCCATGCTCGATCTTCCTCCGCCCTTTGATCTCTCTGACTCTCAAATAAAGGATGCTCGGTGGGAGAAATGGATCAGGCGCATCGAATACTGTCCGCATGCCACCTGCAAAAACTACGCAGATGAACAACAGGCCAGGAACCTGTTAATTAACCTTGTCGGTGATGAGGTGGAAGATCTGCTTGTAACTTTCCCTCCTACTTATAAAGGCCTAAAAACATGTCTTGCAGATAGTTTCGACCCCCAGCGGAATCCCAACTTCGAACGGTACACATTCAACATGGTGTGCCAAAGAGCGGATGAGTCCCTCAATGATTTTGCGACCCGGCTATGCGAATTAGTGACCTACTGTCAGTTTGACAAATTTGACAACGAGGCAGCAATTAGGCCATACATCATTGAAGGATGTCACTCAACTGGGTTTCACACAAAATTCCTAAAGGGAACGTTTGTGCTAGATAAAATACTAGCCATGGACGGGACAGAAGCCAGGGCCACATTGCATGCCATCCATATGGAAAATGGGAGAACAAGAACAATATAACAAGCTCATCACATGGCCGGAGGCAACGGCAGACATGGCAAGTCAACACCGACTCTTAACCAGCTTGAGAGAGCATGCTATCGCTGCGGACTGAAGTACCCGCACGTCGGTGCCTGCCCGGCCTTGAAACAGAAGTGCCAAAAATGCAACAGACACAATCACAAGTTGGAGAGAGGGCAATCCAACCAGAGCGCGAACTATGTTGACTCAACATGCAAGGCACATGGAAATATGCAAACGTAGCCCCTCAACACACTCTGACTTTGCTTCCGTACGAGAGATCACTGAGCACCTATATTTCATGACAGATGCCCCAACACCAGAGACCCTCAGAGCATGTCCAGCTAGTTGACGAACAGCAGATTAAGACAGCCACAGTAAATCTCCAAGTATGGAATCACACAATGTGATTTGTATTCGACAGTGGAGCCACATGCAAAATCATGTGTGTGTCAGAGTATGACAAAATGAAACACAAACCTCTGTTTTTGCCCTCCACTGTCTATGTTTTCACATGGGTGTGAAACACCCCGTAATTAACATAGGGAAATTTGTGGAGATGCTCATATACAATGGAACGTTTGTGCAAGAAGAGGTGCGCGTTGTAAGTGAAGACATACCAGCATCGTGTTTACTCAGCAACGTCACAGCTCAACTCATGGGACTCTTGGCCATGACATATCACATGTCTGAGCATCACGGCACCTTGAAAGAGTACCCGGCACTCTTAAAGGGTTGGAAAGATGAAGGACACGCAAGTCACCGTTTTTTTTTTTAACTTCTTTTTATTGGTTTTTCGCAATGACACAATCATTTTGTTCTGCATAAATTATCATACGCATTTGTTATAGTATTCGAACAAAACAATCAAAATACCCCTCCCACCCAACCACCTCCCCCCTTATCTGGCTCAAACTAACATTTGTTTGCATGATAACATTTCGTCAATCTTGCAGGATCTACAATACATATCATGTGGATCAATTACAGTATATTAACATTACAGAAACCAGTTCACAGCGTTGTATCCAGCATGGCGCCTATATCATATAAATTCAGTTACAATCCTGTGCTGTACAGTCCCCTATTGTTCCTGAAGATCCTGAGCCACAAATTCCTCCATTATTGCATTCCAGTCGAGCAATATTGGTACCTTTCTCCGTCCTCTCTGCTCTTCTCTCTGTAGTTCCGCTCCTTCTGCCTTCCCCCACCAAACGACCTCATTGTACCAGTCTAGCAATTTGGGCGGTCTGGTTGCCTTCCACCTCATAGTGATATTCTTCTTTGCTAATATCATTGCAAGGTTCACAAATCTGCGTGTAGGAGTCCCCCTCCTTCCCTTAGGGCCTAGCCCTAGTATGCAACAATCCAATGACCTGATGTTCCCTGTTGGGGCCACTCTATTAACTAGTTCCTGTATCATCGACCAGTAGTGCAGTAGTCTCGGGCAGGCCCACAACATGTGCAATAAGCCCGCATTTGGGAAGCTGCAGCGGGAGCAATCCCCTGAAGCCTCTGGAAACATTTTGCTGAGTTTGTGAGGGGTTAGATACGCACGGTGTACTATCATGAGCTGAATAAATTTAAACTTTGGGTTTCTTGAGATCTTGCATGGGTGTTCCAACAGTAACCCACATTCTTTATCCGTTAGTGTGCGCCCAACATCCATGTCCCATTTAGCTCGAATCGATTGTAGTGACACAGACGTGTGTGTGCAAATACCCCCATATAACCACTTTGTGAGGTGCCCCCCATTTCCCATCAAATATTGCATATGCGTTAACGCTTGGGTCTGAGGCTCTTCTCCACCAGGAGCCCACACCGTCTTAACATATCGGGAAATGTGTGCATGCAGTAAAAACAACCTATCTGATATTCCAGATTCCCACACTAAGGTGTCATGACTCATGAGTATGCCGTTGTGGAAGAGATCGCCTACTGTGGAAACTCCCGTCTCTGCCCATATGTCTGATTGTCAGACGTCCTAAGGGAAGTGGAAGGCCAAATAGAGGTATATTAGGAGCATACGGTGTCGAGATCTTGGCCCTCTTCCAGGAACTTAGAGCCGTGCGCAATAGTGGGGATGTCGGCACCAAAACCCTACTGCCTGGTAACATTAGTACATGCAATTCCCCATGTTCCCAAGCCAGTGTGGTCATGGGTATTTTTCTCAGGTTATGGCCTTTTATCCAATATGCTAACCACTGCAACTGGCCTGCATAGCAAGAAGACCTCATGTCAGGGACTCCCATACCTCCCTGTTTTGCAGGCAATTGGAGCTTAGCAAGTCCTATCCGCCTACGTCCCGAGCCCCATATTAATTCAATTAGCAAGGTGTCTAGTAGTTTAAATATAGATAATGGTATCAGAATGGGCAGATTAACAATAAAATATAACAGTCTCTGTAACACCACCATTTTAGCTATGGCTATCCGCCCGGCCACTGATAGCGGTAGGGAAGTCCAGAACTTAATCTGTTTCCGGAGTGATGTTATAGAGCGGGTCAAGTTACTATCCAGAATATCCTCCACATCTCTGTATATTTGAATGCCTAAATATTTAAAGGTGATTGGCGCAGTCTGGAACTTCCATTGGCCGAATTGAATTGGTGCAGTTCTAGTTACATCATTAAAAAAGAAATCATATGATTTATTCTCATTGATCGTAAGTCCGGAAAGTTTTTGGAATGTTGAAAAAATCTCTGGCATAGGGTCATAGGGCCTCATCTAAATTGTTAACAAATAAAATGAGATTGTCTGCATAAGCCGAGACCACATGCACTTCCCCGTTAATGTGTATCCCCCTGTGTCTGGTCATTGTACGTAGCTTTTGCAAGAGGCTCGAGCGCTAAAAATAAACAACAGGGGCGAGAGCGGGCATCCCTGTCTAGTACCCCTCTCTATCTGGTATTGACTCGAAATGTGAGGTCCCGTGCGGGCCCTTGCCGTTGGATTCGTATATAACAATCTTACCCATTGTACGTATTCCGGTGGTATCCTAAAGCGGGTCAACGCAGACATCATAAATCCCCAGTGGAGCGAATCAAACGCTTGCCGCAAATCCAAAGAGATGCAGCCTCACGGATCAGCATCCGTGGGCACCTGTGACATTACCATGTGGAGCCTCCGGATGTTGAGCGCCGTGCTCCTGTGTGGTATAAATCCACACTGGTCAGTGTGAATTAAACTGGGTGAATATTGCAATAATCTAGTTGCTAAGATCTTACTTAAGATCTTATAATCCGTATTAAGGAGCGATAGGGGTCTATAGCTCGTGATGTCTCTACTGTCCCTACCCGGTTTCAACAAAGAGATCACTGTCGCCTGTACAGTAGTATGAGGGAGGATTCCATCTTCTAATGCCTTCTGATACAACTCTACCAGTCGGGGGATCAAAGGTTCAGAGTACATCGCATAAAATTCAACGGGCAGTCCGTCATTGCCTGGCGACTTATTACGTGGAAGGGCATTTATCGCTGCTTTAATTTCCATATGTGTGATAGGGCTTTTTAAGTCTGCTATTTGGTCATCGTTTAGTGTGGGGATCTGTAGTCCCTCGAAAAACTCTTCATACTCCCTGTCTACTACCCTGTCCGTGGCCTAATATAGTTGTTTGTAGTATTGCCAAAAAGCGGCGTTAATTTCCAGCTGAGTGCGCTTCACAACCCCTTCAGGGGTATCTATTTCAAGAATGGGAGACATAGGGGGTGTATCCTTAATAATCCTAGCAAGCAGGGGGCCTGCCCTATGTGCGCTCACATGCTGGTTCTGGGTATAAAGTTTATAGTCTATCACTCTAAGGGCCACATGCATCAACGAGAAAACTGGTCGCAAACGGGCAGATTATCAGAATCTGCCCCTTTGCGACCGGTATTTTTGCATTTGGGATGCATCATCCCAAATGCAAAAATCGCAATTTAAGGAATCTCTAAATAGCGATTCCTTAAATTGCGATTGCATTTAAGGAATCCCAAATTGAGATTCCTTAAATGCAAGGCATTAAAGTTAAAATATTAGCGATTTCGCTAATAGGGGGAGCAAATTACCATGAAGTTGAACTTCATGGTAATTTGCAAAACTTTGAAAAATGCACTTTTGTGCATTTTTCAAAGTTTCATGTTGCGCACACACATGCCCTTAGAGCATGTGTGTGTGCAACATATGTGCACAGATCAATTTCAGGGGTGCAATAGGGTATCATTTTGACACCCTTGCACCCTTGGAATTGCATGAGCAATTTGCGAGTACCTACTGGTACTCGCAATTTGCTCATGCAATCTCCAAATCATTCCTATGGGCCTGGAGGCCCATAGGAATGATTGGGACGGCATTCCTTAATTGCGACTCGCAATTTGCGAGTTGCAATTAAGGAATTTGTAGGAATCGCTATTTTTATAGAGATTCCTACATGCATAGGCTTTTGCAATTCCTTAATTGCGATTCCTTAAAAATCGCAATTAAGGAATCGCAAAAGTCTTTGTTGATGCATGTGCCAGTAAGTTCTTCCAGTAGTTCTGCATGTGTTATATGCAATTCCTGTAATTCAGCTTTGCTTGCGCTATTTGTCACCGCTTCCTGCTCCAGTATGGCCATCCTATTCTCCGCTTCCATGAGTTTGGCAATAAGTGTCACCCGCACCCTCACTTTCGTGCTGATCGCCACTTCCCGTATCACTGTTTTGATGCGTCCCATTCAATTGGCCGAGTGTTTGCTGTGTTTGTGTTTTCGGTGAAGTATTGGGTTATGGCCGAGGAAAGAGCATTGCGGAATATGGAATCTTCTAGTAGGGATGGGTTTAACCTCCATGATGGGATTGTCGTCGGGACTTTTCCCCACAGTAATGTGGCCTCTACCGGGTTATGATCTGAATAAGTTTTGCTCAGGTGCGTAGTATCCACAACCGTACCCACTAGCCGCTGTGAACAAAATATCCTATCTATACGGGTGTGCAGGCTATGTGTTGCGGAATAGAAAGAATACTCCCTATCTGTGGGTTGTTTCTCCCTCCAAATATCTCCCATACCTCAACATCCTGCCCATGTCTGAAGTACTTCTGTTTGTTTCCTACATCCCGCCTCTTGCAAGGGAGGGTGGGATCTGTCATGCTCTAGATCCAGCAATGAATTAAAATCACCCCCCATTATCCATGGATACTCTTCCCATACCACCAACGCCGTGCAGAGGATTGCTAAAAATTTGTCTTGGTCAACATTTGGGGCGTATATACTCCCTAGTATTATTTGCTCCCCATCTAACAGGCCATGTAGCCGCACATATCGCCCATTCACATCTGTCCGTTGTTCTAACAACTTGAAGGTAATACTATTCCTGAACCATATTGCCGCCCCCCTGGCGAATGCGGAGTAAGAAGTAGAAAAGAGCTGCCCCCTCCATTTCTTTAGGAGTTTAGTGGCCTCTGTCTGTACTAGATGTGTTTCTTGCAAAAAAACTATCTGTGCTTTCCTACGATTCAATTGAGCCAGTATTCTATGATGTTTATGTATTGACCCCATGCCTCGTACATTCCAGGATATATATGTATATCTATTAGGTTGCGCCATCAGGTTTCCAGACATATATACTTATCCCCACATAGGTCCCTGCATTCTGTATTTCCCTTGCTGTAAATGCAGCCGAGTCTGTAACTCCCATTAAACTCACCAATACTAGGTTCTCCCACGAAACAAAGGAGCACCAAACCAACAGAACAAACTCAATAAGAACTCCGCAGTTGTTCATAACTAAGTGCAATTGCCCTAGGGGTAGCGGCCTCCACTCGAAACATAGCACCTTACAAGTAACACACAGGTTCAGGTACCCTAGAGCCCCCGTTCACACCCTATTCTGCAAGTGTTAAGCATCATTAAAGATGTTGCAAACTTGTCAATAAAGTCTTGTTACAGCAATAATCACACAATAAGCATATGCAGCATAAATCATATACAAAACTATATACTCATCTGACATCGCACAACAACAGCAGGGGGTGTGCATTCTTATTAACCCAAATAGTCATTAGCAGTCTGAGGAGTGACCAGAGGTATCAGTGCCATGCTGGACTCAGAGTCCGAGTGGGCATCCACCTCCTCCGAAGAGTTCACAGTGTCCGCCATAGATTGGGCATCATGTGCCGCCAATGCTGCCGCTGTCAGGATCGCATCCTTTTGGCTGTCTCTTATCTGTTCTTGCGATGGTGGCCCTCCTTTGCCCATGTCAGCTGGTTTTCCTTTGTCGTGTCTGTCATTTCTCATCCTCTGCGATTTCGGCTGCTGTCTATAATGAGAACGTGAGGAATGTTGTGATCCCGGAGGCGACAGAGTTATTTCCAGCCAATCCGCAGCTTCTTCCGGGCTATCGAAAAACAGAGCCTTTTGATCATAGAGAACTTTGAGGCGGACCGGGAATAACAAGACATACTTTAGTTGGTGCAGTCGAAGTTTCTTTTTGACGTCTTGGAAGGTAACCGTCGCTTGCTGTACAGCTAGTGTAAAATCTGGGTATAAGGATATTGTTTTATTCTCAAATGTTATCGGAGCCTTTTCCCTCGCCTGGCGCAAGATCGTATCTATCCTTGTAGTTCAGAATCCTTGCTATTATTGGTCTAGGTGGTGCCCCTGGGAGTGGAGGCCTGGGTGGGACTCTGTGAGCGCGCTCAACACTAAAGTGATCCGTGAGTCCTGTTGTAGCCACCTGCTCGCGAAGCCATTGCTCTATAAATTGGGTTGGGTGGGTTCCCTCGCTCCTTTCCGGTATTCCCAAAATACGCACATTGTTGCGCCGAGAGAGTCCTTCTGCGTCATCCACCCTATCTTGTAGACCCTTCAGTTGGCATTGCAATTTTTCTATCTGGGACGAATGTGTAGTTTGCTGAGGAATGAGGTCATCCAATGCCAACCTGTTGTGTTTCACTTTATCCGCTAATTTGGTGTGGTCAGCTTTTAGCAGAGTAAAACTGGTTGTCAGCATGTTGATTTGCGTTTCCATAACTGCCCTGGAGTCGCATATTTCACGCAATATTAAATCTAGCTTGCCTTCAGTACTGGTGGGCTCCGTAGGCGGTATCACATCAATGTCCTGGCCACCCATCTGTGTGTCTGGTATTGTTCCAGATGGGCCGTCTGGGGGTGGGGGCTCTGTCTGCTTTGTCCTCGGGCGGCTCATATCTGCAAAGGGGCCAGAGGCCGCGCACCTCACTGCTTTTGTTGTCCAGTGACACCTGTAGTATAGCGGTGGCCGACCCACAGCAATAATAATTTGGGGTAACACTTGATAGGCCGCAGTACAATATGTGACTCACCTCACTGCAGGCACCGCAGCAAGTTCCTCTATGGCCACCGACCGGCTCCCTTTCTGAAAGATGCAATCCGCCTTCACCCCCTTCGTGGGTCAGCCCCGTCTCACCACTCGTGAATAATGCCCAGGTTGCAGCGTCACTCAGCTCGTAGATCACAAATGGGAAGCCTCCAATAAGCTGCAAGTATACGCCTGGAAGCGCTGCATCTGTCAGTTCGTCCCAGCAGCTCCCTTGTACGATTTATAAGACTATCTTATGGCCAGGGGGTCCAGCCACGATGCTCAGCGTCTTATTGTGGGCACCCTTCTGCATCTGCCAATTGCCTCTGTTCTATTATGGCCCAAGCCAGACACAATGCCTATAAATCCTTGTGCAGCTTCCTCTCACGAAATGGGGGTGCCAACTCACAGCAACACCCGGCCTCAGAGTCACCCTGTGTGCAGATCTCTTTACAGTCCCAGGGCAGCCCAGGACCCCCCGGCGTCTAGTGCAGGCTGTATGCCTCTGCATGCCTGTACCCTTCACCCCACAGTGGCCAGGAACGGGGGGAGGGGGGAACTTTCTGGCACTCACCCCCTGCATCCTCGTTATCTTCGCCGTGAGAGTGCCTATCTCCGGCCGCCGGCCGCCATCTTAAGCTGAGCCCAGGAATGGCACAGTTCCAATACCAATGGCGCCGTCCGTCTCAGCTCTCAGTTTGCTCCCGCCGTAGTCCTCCGCCAAACTGGAGCTGTCGCGTCCCTCTACCTCAAACCTCGGTGCCTTAGATGTCTCACGGCACCTCCGGTTTTTCCGTCACAGCGTGCCGCGCCCTTCACTCTTCCATCAGCACAGTTACACGCAACGTTGTCACACGGCGTCTGATCGCCTAGGGCTAAGCCAGGCTCCCGGCATCTTGAGCCTCGTGTCGCCACAGTCCACGGCACCCCCGCTGTCTGTGGCACCGTGTTTATAGCGATTTTCCGCTTGCTGATGCCAGATAAATGCCCTGGTGTCATGGTGTGTTACGGAGCTCTTCTAGCTCGCGTCCGCCATGCTCAGCGGTCGGCCACGCCCCCCACACAAGTCACCGTTCACATCAATGAAGCAGCCAAACCGGTAACTCAGAATCACAGCAGAGTTCCAGTGCACCTCCAGTCGCAGGTAGAGGAAGAACTAAAGAGCTTCCTATCACAAGACATCAATGAACCTGCTGAAGGCCCAACTCCGTGGGTGTCTCCCATTATGGCTGTGCCAAAGAAAAACACACAGAAAATATGCATCTGCGTCGACATGCATATAACGAACACAGCCATCGAAAGGGAATGGCACCCAAGCCCTCACCTGAATGCCATGATCAGTTGCCTCAATGCAGCCTGTGTATTCTCCAAGTTAGACCTGTTCAAAGGCTATCACCAGCTGGAACTTGACCCGCAGTCATGTTACATTACCATATTCACCACGCACCTAGGGCTGTTCCGCTACAAGTGCTTAATCTTTGGGTTGTCATCTGAAGCATATATACTCCAAGAAATGGTGTGGAGTGTGATAAGGTCCATAAAGAACTGTCTGAACTACAGCAATGACATGCTGGTATTTGACCGCAAAAGTGAGGAGCACGACAAGGCACTGAGGGAGATATGCAGTCTGTCGGAAAAAGCTGGAGTGACGCTGAATGCGGACACATGTGAGTTGGGATATGGAGAACTCATCTTTTTTGGGCACATCTTCTCCCGGCAGGGAATCCAGCCGGACCCAAGCAAAGTTGAAACGCTCCGCAAAGCACAGCCCCCAGTGGACACTGCGGAAGTGAGGTAATTTTTTGGATTGGCCTTTGTGCTCGCTACATCAAAGACTTTGCAACAGTGAGCAGTCCATTTCGAGAACCAACCAGACAAGGGCAACCGTTTCTATGGTTCTCAGAGTGTGACAAAGCATTGAGGACATACCGCATGCCACAGCTGTGGATCACCTTGCCTACTTTGATGCAACCCTATGCACTGAGCTCACGGTGGATGCCAGCCAGGTGGGATTAAGAGCCCATCTCACCCAACACAAGCCTGGACGAGACTGACTGAGGCGCATTGTCGCGTATTCTAGAACAAGCCTGACTGATGTAGAGAGGGCATACTCTCAACTGGAGAAAGAGAGCTTAGCAGTGGTGTGGCGTATGAGCACTACCACATGATCATCTATGGAAAGCCATTCCCTATCAGGACAGACCACCAAACACTGTCACGATAAACGGCAACCTGAATGCAAAAATTCAACTGCGCACCGAGAGGTGGGGGATACGGTTGATGGACTACGGCTTCAAAATTGTTCACAAACCCGTAAAGGAACATAAGCCTACAGACTACAGGGGGGCGTAGCCTGGTAAGATGGCTGAGTAAACGCTTCTCTCGGCTCTCCCATTGGCCAATAATTAATCCATCATAATCCTGGTTACCCCGATCGATCATCTCCCTTCTGGACCGTAGGAAACTGTGGGACTTGACACCAACACTCACCTACCAACTCATCGAGTGAAGTGAGCGGAGTACGGCAACAACGAAGACTCAGACTGGGGCTGGCCATCATCTTGTGTGCTGGACCCTGGATAAAGGCTGTAGGGAGACTTTAGGAGGGAAATGACCCAAGTCGGGAAGGTTCCTGTAGACGGCGTAACAACGGCCCTTCCGGTGGAGAGCACTCACCCCCCACCCACAAGTAAGAGGCACATGAACACGACTCAGGAGATAGGGCCGGGGGGTGGCGAGACAGATGGTGTGGTGTTGCTGCAGGCTGGGACATCGGGGCTGAATCTACGAGCTGCGTAGGAGAGCTGTGGAGCACCCCGGGGGTCAGGCGGCCGGCATCTAAGGCCCGGTAAGCAAACTGGAACAAGTAAGCAGTTCTATATATTCTGGGTGTGACTGACGCCTGCTGAAGCTGTGGTTGGTCTCTGGAAGACAACGGTGGCAGCTCAGGCTGCGTACTTGCGCAAGAGCAACATCAAAGTGGGCTGCAGATGGGCCACGCTGATCCTGGTGCTTTGAATGAACCCCCTGACACCCATGGGGGCATGCTGCACATAGCACCGAAGTGATCGCAAGGTGTGGGGAGGAGGGAGCAGCCCTCTATGGATCCCGGGCACAGTATCAACCAGGAAGGGTGTGGCGTGCAAACAGACTCCTGGATCCCTCACAGGGTGGCCCAGGGAAAGAAAAGCACACACGGGTCTCTGATGCCAACAGAAACGGATCGAGGCACAGGTGGCTCTCCGATCAGCTAGAATAAAAAGACCAGGACAGTGGCTGGCATTGGCGAGGCTGTATCCAGACCTCACCGACATCAAGGACCATAAACTTGCCTCGAAAGGAACCTAACTGAAATACTGCTCCCAAGGTGGGCACCAAAAGGGTCTGGCAATAATCAACCTCCATCCAGATCCCACTGGAAAAGGAATACATGCTTGCTGGGAGAGGAATCTGAGCGGTACGATACCCCTGGAGCGGTCCCCAAAGTGGCGTGTGGTGCCTCGGGCGCCCCGGCTTGCTCTTCTGATCGCCTTGGAGCAGTGTATGCTAGGTGAGGTAAACACAGGCACACGAATCGTTAACGACGCCAAGATTTGAGAATTCCGACGACATGGTCAAGGACAAGGGGACCCTTGTGCCTCAAACTAACAAAATCTCAAAGTATGCCCACCCTCTCCCATCAGCTCATGAAGCTCAAGAGGCAACTCTAACAGAACAACAAGAGAACATGCAGGACTTAGAGAACGCGGCCCCTTCTATAGCGGATGTGTTGGAGGCCATACATACAACTTGCGGCTAAATGGTACATAAAATAGACACAGTTGCCATCGAGGTCAACCTGCTCCGCAGCGATCTCCTTAAAGTCACAGAGTTACCAGTAACAAACATACAGTGCATACTCTGCAGAAGGAGGTGCACACCTTGAGAGATACAGTAATTGATCTTCAAAACAAAATGGTCCGTCTGGACGAGCGAGTAGAGGACTCAGAAGGAAGGCCAAGAAGGAATAACTTATGTTTAATAGGATTTCCCCAAAAAGCGGAGGGACCATCCGCCAAACTCTTTCTGGAAGACTGGATTATTGCCACAGTGGCTCCAAAAAACGTTTTCTAAGTTCTCCACTGTGAAGAGGGCGCACAGGGCAATTGTGCCTCCGCCCCAGCCGGGCACACCACCAAGAGCCATTATTGCGAGACTCTTTCCTTTTAGGAACCGTGACAGCATCCTGGAAATGACATGTACTTGAGGCCCATGGATGTTTGAGGGTCATCAAATTTCAATATACCCAGACTACACACAATGGGTACAGAATCAAAGGAAATCCTATATCGTGGTAAAGCGATGCCTCATGGAACTAAATCTCAAATACAGCATCCTTTTTTACAGCAAAACTCAGAGTTGAGAGCAATGGGAAAGAGTTGTTTTTTTCAGCGGCAGAGGCCAGTGAATGGTTAGATTCCCAGGGACACCGGGCAAAGGATGCAATTCCCTCAATGAACTCCTCCCAAGCTGGCAGTTCACAATATCCACCAAGGGACAAAGGAACACAGAACACACAGCAACAGAATGCATAGCCTGGGAAGGGTCCGGGTATGTCAGGATGGCACACTACAGATATCGAGCACCGTCCCTGACTCAGGGGACTTCTTCGAAGCACAGCTGCTGAATACTAATCTTCAGGATGAAGACGATAATTAGGAGACGTGTCACCCACACAACTAAGACACCAAACAGATAATTGGTCTAGATAAGTATATGGCTGTTTACTGAAGGGAATAACTTAGACTTTATTCTATCACATAAAGGGGGTTCACAGTATCTAGGTTGTTATTGGTACAGAGAGTGAGTAATCCTGACTCAGGATACTGGTGACCAACGGGAGGCCTAACCCCCAAGAAGTGGACAACTTAGTGGGGGGGCTGGAGGTGTGTCCTCGCACCCCGTTAGAGAGTCTACCACTTGCATTGCGGGAGAATGTTGGAATGTTCTACTTGCCTAATACAAGGATTATAGACCCTTGGAAAGTTAAGCTAAGGATGGTATATTAGAGTTTATCTCTGTTTTATGTTGGGGGAATGGGGCGACAAAAACACATCTTTACCGTGTCTGTTTTGCGACGGGGGTGCGTGCAACACTGCCTAAGGGGTGGGGGTGTTTACAATGGTTGGGATTTGGTTGGGGTTACTTTTCCCAGCTTCTCATGGAGTCAACATATATGGCATGACGCCAAGGTGTCACATATGACAAGCAAAATATGGTAATGCATGGTTGCGAAACAGGGGTGGAACAGGAACACACATGGCAGCCCCTGTAGAAAAGCTGATCACATGGAATGTACGTGTAATTGCCACCATTGCTAAGTGCAGAACAGTATTGAAATATTTGAGGTGCTATATGGTAGCTATAGCATGTTTGCAGGAAACTTATGTCTGGGGGCACTCCCTACCCGAAGAAACGTTGGAGAGGTCAATTATATGCTACCTCGTATTCCGGGTTTGCCAGAGGGCTCCTCACATGGGTGGCACCGGGTATCCCGTTCCAAAATCACCATCACTTGGTGGATCCGAATGGGAGGTACGTCATCTGCATGGCAAGTTAGATGGTAAAGAAGTGTGTATTATTAATGTGTACACACCCAGTGAGGACTGTCCATCTATTTTCCCTAACCTGATGAAGTTGGCGGCCCCCTATCTGGGAGCGTCTGTGCTGCTGGCGGGGGACGTTAACTTTGTCCTAGACAGAACCATGGATCGTGAGCCCCCAATACCCCGAACTAAGCCACGGATGACGGAGACGCTGCGGGACACTATGGACAACATGCATCTGATGGGCGTATGGCGCCAGCTATATCAGTCAGCTCGACAGTTTTCCTGCTACTCCCCTGCATCCGGAACTTTTAGTTGGTTAGACTATTGGTTCCTTTCCATTGACCTAGGACCTGAAGCGAGAAGAATAACGTATTTACCCAGGTACCTGTCTGATCACTCACCCGTACTGTTAAGTTTATGTGGGGCAAGAACTTGCCCTGCTGTACCACTGTGGAGACTTTGGACTGAAGCCCTATCAAATCCTCCATTTGCGGGCACACTACTAACGGCCCTAGAATGATACTTTGATGTGAATTGGGGGATGACCTTGACACGAGCTCTTGAATGGGAAGCCATGAAGGTGGTTAAAAGACGAGAATGTATTAAAACATCATATGGGGTATGCCGCCAGTTGGAAACGGACATAGCCAAGCAAGAGGCTGTGCTGGGCAACCTCGAGAGAGCCCTCACAGGGGCCCGCACAGGATGGAGGAATGGCGGATGGCACGTGAGACCCTATTGACAGACTCACATAGATTAAAAAAACATGTACACTCCACATACCGACAAAGATTGCACATGGAGGGAGATAGAGCTGGGGCTCTGCTGGCTCGCCTAATTAAACAAGAATCAGATGTTAACCCGATCGTACAGCTTAAAGACAGAGATGGTACCACGGTTTTCTCACAAACTGCAATTGCGGCCATCCTGGCTGAACACCTTGGAAAAGTGTATGCACAGCCACCCCCGTGGTGATGGAGCAGGGTTTTCAATATAAACCCAAATATCTGTATGTCATTATTAAAAATACTACTGATTAATTAGTAATTACTAAAGATTTGTCGTGTTTTGTCTAACCAACCTTATTAACAGAAGAATTACACGTGGGAATGCAATTGCATGGCTAAAATAATAAGTGAACTAAGTTGGTGAGCGAATTGACAGTATAGATGTTGCTTGTGTGATGTTATTATGTGTTGCGCTTTTTGCGCTTATAATTAATATGCATTAATGGCTTTTTGATGTCGCAATTGGCTAGATAAATACAAACACATAAGGGTAATAGCAAGGGAATAACTCTGTATAATCATTACCATGTAGTTAATATGTTTTTGTGTCTCTTTACTTAAGTTGACCATTGTGGCCTGCTGAAAGATGGCCACCATCCACAGCCTGCATTCGAGTAGATGTAATAATGAAAAGAGGCTTTGCGCTGACTGCGACCCTGTCCTCTACATGAACCGAAAAGCCATGTATATGACGACAAATCTGGGAGAGATGCCAGATGCCCCTGAAAGTGAAGAAAAGTAGCAATTGAATGAATCCGACCTGATGACCTTATAATGGTCTCATAAATAAGATACTTTTTATCCGGAGAAGACATCCGTGAAAGTAACGAATTAGCTATGGACTTATATTTTCTATTCAGAATTTGAAGTTATCAATACATGGGAAAATTTCTTAATGTATCAAGACGACATCTTTTCCTGCCAAACGGATGTTTGAAAACTATGTTTGCAACATTTAGAATGTAAAATTTGGTATAAATATTAGTAGACTAGAGAGGTCGAGCGCCACTTCTTCCCGAACCAATGATCAGAGGTCCCGACGCTGACGGAGAGGACGGTGACTCTACATGACGGCTAGAAAACTTTAACTTTTTGCTGAGGACCAGTTCTGACTTAGAAAACGACTTTTAGCCAGAATAGGTAAATATGGAGAAAATGATCTTGCATTTATTTGGCTTTTCTTACAAATTAATTTAGATAAACTATATTCTGTTTGAATTACTGTGTCAGGTGGTTATTTCCTTGTTATGTTTATTGAATATTCAGAATGTTTTTCACCAAATCTATAGCAACTAGTTGATGCCATTGACCTCAAGGTATATGCAGATTGGTTAGTTATATAGAAAAGTGTTTTCCCTATACATGGCACGGATAAAGTGGTTAGGTTTGAATGTTGGTGTAATGGGCCCCACCAGCGTGTGATGTGTGTGTGTGCGTGTGACTGTGAAATCACTCCGTCCGTGGAAGTAGAGGGGATTCGGAAGCTCTGATCTGCACCAGTGGCACGAGAGAGAATCTGAACATTTCTAGACTTGATTGAGTTCCCTCAGCTAGACGCAGAAGTGGTGGAGGCACTAAACGCTCCTATACAAAAGGAGGAGGTTGTGCTAGCTATCCAATGGTTAAACACAGCTAAAAGTCCAGAGGCCGACGGGCTACTGGCAGAATTCTAACAAAGGCAAGCCCCCCAGCTGGCGGATCACTTAGTGGACGTCTACAATGAGGCACTGCAGCAGGGCATGCTTCCGCCCACTATGAGGGTGGCTCTAGTGGCTATGATACCAAAAGAAGATAGGGTTCCCCCGCTAGCTAACTCCTTCAGACCGATATCCCTACTAAATATAGATGTAAAAATACTTCTTTTTTTTGATTTTTCAAAAATCTTTATTGAAAATCTTGCACATCAAGTTACACTGTACATAGGTGGGGATTCTGCACTAAAAGAAGAGAACCACATCTGTTACATGCATCATGGGAACAATTGTACATAAGCAGCTCATAACAGTACCTGGAGCGAAATGACAGGGGATGGAGTGAGAAAGAGATAAAGGGTCGCCCTGAGGAGGTCAAGTGCACAGCGTCCTCAAGCCAAGCGCTAACCTTGGGTGCGGGTCTCCGACCACAATGCATGGCAACCCTACGCCGTGTAAGAACGAGCAGCATAGCAGTGAGCCGGCGGGAGGCGTCCGGACAATATTTCATGAAGCCTAAAAGACATAGCAGCGGGTCAGGCGTGACAGGTGTAGAGGTGATCTCAGTGATGGCGGTGCACACAGCACGCCAATATGCAGAAACCTTTGGACACAGCCAGGCAAGATGGGAGAAGTCAGCAGCGGGGGCTGAGCAGCGGAGACACCTATCGCTGGAAGTGAGACTCATTTTGTGCAGCTGGACAGGGGAACGGTACAGTCTATGCAGATATTTGAAATGTATGAGGTGCAGGAGGTAGTTGGGGGACATCCATTTGGTCTGCTTGCAACAGTACAGCCAGCCTTCCTGCGAGAGATCGGTTCCTAGGTGCTCACTCCAGGCCGCGGTCAGTGGAACTCTGGGATGCCGCCAGCGTGAGGGCATAAAATCTGGAGACCAGTTTGCGTGGGGAGGCGGATGTATATGCGAAGTCAAGGGCAGCCAATGGGGGGAGCTGAGGAAATGCTGGGTGCAGCTCCCTGCAGAACGATCTAAGTTGGTAATACAAAAAGAACTATTGATGGACGGAATGCAGAACAAATCAAAACATTTACCCCCAGTCAAGCGATCTAGGTTAAATCCATCATTCTTTTGCTTACCATGCCACCCCAGTTTAGACCTGGCCATATGCAAATCAGTCTTAACCCTGTGCCTCATGGGAACAGTCCAGCTTGAACTGCCAAGCCAGGTCCTCCCTGGACCGGAAACAAGCATCCTAGGACCGGTTTCGGGGTTTCACCCCTCTTCTGCCAGGATAGCTTGATTCCAGTGGCATGGAGAGCACGGGACTCACGCCTGAGCATACCCGTCCCACTCGGGGTAACAAATGCAAAAAGAACTATTGATGGACGGAATGCAGAACAAATCAAAACATTCACCCCCAGTCAAGAGATCTGGGTTAAATCCATCATTCTTTTGCTCACAATGCCACCCCAGTTTAGACCTGGCCATATGCAAATCAGTCTTGACCCTGTGCCTCATGGGAAGAGTCCAGCCCGAACTGCCAAGCCAGGTCCTCCCTGGACCGGAAACAAACATCCTAGGACCAGTTTCGGGGTTTCACCCCGCTTCAGCCAGGATAGCTTGATTCCAGTGGCATGGAGAGCACGGGACTCACGTCTGAGCATACCCGTCCCACTCGGGGTGACAAATACAAAAAGAACTATTGATGTATGGATTGCAGAACAAATCAAAACATTCACCCCCAGTCAAGAGATCTGGGTTAAATCCATCATTCTTTTGCTCACCATGCCACCCCAGTTTAGACCTGGCCATATGCAAATCAGTCTTGACCCTGTGCCTCATGGGAACAGTCCAGCCCAAACTGCCAAGCCAGGTCCTCCCTGGACCGGAAACAAGCATCCTAGGACCGGTTTCAGGGTTTCAACCCTCTTCAGCCAGGATAGCTTGATTCCAGTGGCATGGAGAGCACGGGACTCACGTCTGAGCATACCCGTCCCACTCGGGTGACAAATGCAAAAAGAACTATTGATGGACGGAATGCAGAATAAATCAAAACATTCACCCCCAGTCAAGAGATCTGGGTTAAATCCATCATTCTTTTGCTCACCATGCCACCCCAGTTTAGACCTGGCCATATGCAAATCAGTCTTAACCCTGTGCCTCATGGGAACAGTCCAGCCCAAACTGCCAAGCCAGGTCCTCCCTGGACCGGAAACAAGCATCCTAGGACCGGTTTCAGGGTTTCAACCCTCTTCAGCCAGGATAGCTTGATTCCAGTGGCATGGAGAGCACGGGACTCACGTCTGAGCATACCCGTCCCACTCAGGGTGACAAATGCAAAAAGAACTATTGATGGACGGAATGCAGAACAAATCAAAACATTCACCCCCAGTCAAGAGATCTGGGTTAAATCCATCATTCTTTTGCTCACCATGCCACCCCAGTTTAGACCTGGCCATATGCAATCAGTCTTGAGCCTGTGCCTCATGGGAATAGTCCAACCCGAACTGCCAAGCCAGGTCCTCCCTGGACCGGAAACAAGCGTCCTAGGACCGGTTTCGGGGTTTCACCCCTCTTCAGCCAGGACAGCTTGATTCCAGTGGCATGGAGCGCACGGGACTCACGTCTGAGCATACCCGTCCCACTCGGGGAGACAAATTAAAAAAGAACTATTGATGGACGGAATGCAGAACAAATCAAAACATTCACCCCCAGTCAAGAGATCTGGGTTAAATCCATCATTCTTTTGCTCACCATGCCACCCCAGTTTAGACCTGGCCATATGCAAATCAGTCTTGACTCTGTGCCTCATGGGAACAGTCCAGCCCGAACTGCCAAGCCAGGTCCTCCCTGGACCGGAAACAAGCATCCTAGGACCGGTTTCGGGGTTTCACCCCTCTTCAGCCAGGATAGCTTGATTCCAGTGGCATGGAGAGCACAGGACTCATGTCTGAGCATACCCGTCCCACTCAGGGTGACAAATGCAAAAAGAACTATTGATGGACGGAATGCAGAACAAATCAAAACATTCACCCCCAGTCAAGAGATCTGGGTTAAATCCATCATTCTTTTGCTCACCATGCCACCCCAGTTTAGACCTGGCCATATGCAAATCAGTCTTGACCCTGTGCCTCATGGGAATAGTCCAACCCGAACTGCTAAGCCAGGTCCTCCCTGGACCGGAAACCAGCGTCCTAGGACCGGTTTCGGGGTTTCACCCCTCTTCAGCCAGGACAGCTTGATTCCAGTGGCATGGAGCGCACGGGACTCACGTCTGAGCATACCCGTCCCACTCGGGGAGACAAATTAAAAAAGAACTATTGATGGACGGAATGCAGAACAAATCAAAACATTCACCCCCAGTCAAGAGATCTGGGTTAAATCCATCATTCTTTTGCTCACCATGCCACCCCAGTTTAGACCTGGCCATATGCAAATCAGTCTTGACTCTGTGCCTCATGGGAACAGTCCAGCCCGAACTGCCAACCCAGGTCCTCCCTGGACCGGAAACAAGCATCCTAGGACCGGTTTCGGGGTTTCACCCCTCTTCAGCCAGGACAGCTTGATTCCAGTGGCATGGAGCGCACAGGACTCACGTCTGAGCATACCTGTCCCACTCGGGGAGACAAATTAAAAAAGAACTATTGATGGACGGAATGCAGAACAAATCAAAACATTCACCCCCAGTCAAGAGATCTGGGTTAAATCCATCATTCTTTTGCTCACCATGCCACCCCAGTTTAGACCTGGCCATATGCAAATCAGTCTTGACTCTGTGCCTCATGGGAACAGTCCAGCCCGAACTGCCAAGCCAAGTCCTCCCTGGACCGGAAACAAGCATCCTAGGACCGGTTTCGGGGTTTCACCCCTCTTCAGCCAGGATAGCTTGATTCCAGTGGCATGGAGAGCACAGGACTCATGTCTGAGCATACCCGTCCCACTCAGGGTGACAAATGCAAAAAGAACTATTGATGGACGGAATGCAGAACAAATCAAAACATTCACCCCCAGTCAAGAGATCTGGGTTAAATCCATCATTCTTTTGCTCACCATGCCACCCCAGTTTAGACCTGGCCATATGCAATCAGTCTTGAGCCTGTGCCTCATGGGAATAGTCCAACCCGAACTGCCAAGCCAGGTCCTCCCTGGACCGGAAACAAGCGTCCTAGGACCGGTTTCGGGGTTTCACCCCTCTTCAGCCAGGACAGCTTGATTCCAGTGGCATGGAGCGCACGGGACTCACGTCTGAGCATACCCGTCCCACTCGGGGAGACAAATTAAAAAAGAACTATTGATGGACGGAATGCAGAACAAATCAAAACATTCACCCCCAGTCAAGAGATCTGGGTTAAATCCATCATTCTTTTGCTCACCATGCCACCCCAGTTTAGACCTGGCCATATGCAAATCAGTCTTGACTCTGTGCCTCATGGGAACAGTCCAGCCCGAACTGCCAAGCCAGGTCCTCCCTGGACCGGAAACAAGCATCCTAGGACCGGTTTCGGGGTTTCACCCCTCTTCAGCCAGGATAGCTTGATTCCAGTGGCATGGAGAGCACAGGACTCATGTCTGAGCATACCCGTCCCACTCAGGGTGACAAATGCAAAAAGAACTATTGATGGACGGAATGCAGAACAAATCAAAACATTCACCCCCAGTCAAGAGATCTGGGTTAAATCCATCATTCTTTTGCTCACCATGCCACCCCAGTTTAGACCTGGCCATATGCAAATCAGTCTTGACCCTGTGCCTCATGGGAATAGTCCAACCCGAACTGCTAAGCCAGGTCCTCCCTGGACCGGAAACCAGCGTCCTAGGACCGGTTTCGGGGTTTCACCCCTCTTCAGCCAGGACAGCTTGATTCCAGTGGCATGGAGCGCACGGGACTCACGTCTGAGCATACCCGTCCCACTCGGGGAGACAAATTAAAAAAGAACTATTGATGGACGGAATGCAGAACAAATCAAAACATTCACCCCCAGTCAAGAGATCTGGGTTAAATCCATCATTCTTTTGCTCACCATGCCACCCCAGTTTAGACCTGGCCATATGCAAATCAGTCTTGACTCTGTGCCTCATGGGAACAGTCCAGCCCGAACTGCCAACCCAGGTCCTCCCTGGACCGGAAACAAGCATCCTAGGACCGGTTTCGGGGTTTCACCCCTCTTCAGCCAGGACAGCTTGATTCCAGTGGCATGGAGCGCACAGGACTCACGTCTGAGCATACCTGTCCCACTCGGGGAGACAAATGCAAAAAGAACTATTGATGGACGGAATGCAGAACAAATCAAAACATTCACCCCCAGTCAAGAGATCTGGGTTAAATCCATCATTCTTTTGCTCACCATGCCACCCCAGTTTAGACCTGGCCATATGCAAATCAGTCTTGACCCTGTGCCTCATGGGAATAGTCCAACCCGAACTGCTAAGCCAGGTCCTCCCTGGACCGGAAACCAGCGTCCTAGGGCCGGTTTCGGGGTTTCACCCCTCTTCAGCCAGGACAGCTTGATTCCAGTGGCATGGAGCGCACGGGACTCACGTCTGAGCATACCCGTCCCACTCGGGGAGACAAATTAAAAAAGAACTATTGATGGACGGAATGCAGAACAAATCAAAACATTCACCCCCAGTCAAGAGATCTGGGTTAAATCCATCATTCTTTTGCTCACCATGCCACCCCAGTTTAGACCTGGCCATATGCAAATCAGTCTTGACCCTGTGCCTCACGGGAACAGTCCAGCCCGAACTGCCAAGCCAGGTCCTCCCTGGACCGGAAACAAGCATCCTAGGGCTGGTTTCAGGGTTTCACCCCTCTTCAGCCAGGATAGCTTGATTCCAGTGGCATGGAGAGCACAGGACTCATGTCTGAGCATATCCGTCCCACTCGGGGTGACAAATGCAAAAAGAACTATTGATGGCATGGTGAGCAAAAAAACGATGGATTTAGGCCCAGATCTCTGTACTGGGGTGAATGTATGACATTATTCTGCATTCTGTCCATCAATAGTTCTTTTTGCATTTTTCACCCCGAGTGGGACAGGTATGCTCAGACGTGAGTCCAGTGCTCTCCTTGTTTCCAGTCCAGGGAGGACCTGGCTTTGCAGTTCGGGCTGGACTGTTCCCAATGGGCACAGGGTCAAGACTGATTTGCATATGGCTGGGTCGAAACTGGAATGGCATGGTGAGCAAAATAACGATGGATTTAGGCCCAGATCTCTGTACTGGGGTGAATGTATGACATTGTTCTGCATTCTGTCCATCAATAGTTGTTTTTGCTTTAAGTTGGTAATACAGCAGAGTGTCCACGGGGCCAGACAGCTGGAAGGGAAATAAAGCCGCCAGCCGGATAGAGGTCCGACAACGTGGACAGCCCCAGGCGCGTCGCGCGTTTGGCCATCCCGGCAGTTTACAGAGGGGGGAATACCGGATTGTGTGCAAGGGGCATAGTACCGGCAGAGAGCTTACTAGCGCCGGAATATCTACGAAGGCCGTTCCAGGCCCATTGCAGGGTCTCCACAGTGTCAATTTCACCACGTGGGGGTTTTACAGGGGCAAAGATGGCGGTCTGGAGGGTCAGGGGGCAGCAATATCAGCTTCCACCGCAACCTGAGACTGGAAAGGAGTCTGGTGCAGCCAGAAGTGAAGGAAATTGGCCTGGGTGCTAAGGGTGTATAATTTGAAATCTACGGCGCCCAGTCCGCCACACAATGAGGGAAGCGTGAGGATATTGTAAGCGATTATAGGCTGCCGTCCGGCCCAGACGAGAAATAATAAGGGAGCGAAGTTTACAAAAAAATGAGCCGTGAGGGGGATGGGAATGCTCAGAAACAAATAAAGAAACTTCGGGAGCACCACCAATTTAGCGATGGCTATGCGCACCGCCAGAGACAAGGGCAGGCGCCGCCAAAGGTGGATCTTAGTTTCCAGCCAGTCCACCGCCCAGCCGAAATGAGCCCTCCAGAGTTCATCCACATCTCTGCTGAGCCAAATGCCCAGATATCTAGTGGGCCCTGACGCCCATACAAATGGATACGCCGTAGTTAAGGGAACAGTTGTGTCCGTCAGGGGGAAGAGAATAGATTTACCCCAGATGACCTGGATCCCAGACAGACCCCCGAAGCGCACCACCTCGCGGTCCGCGAGTCCATGGGGCCAAGAATTTTTTGCCGGTTGCGGACATAGATTGTGACGTCATCCAAGGCTCGAGCCGCAAAGCCAAGACCCCTCTGGGTGTGATGCTGCCGGAGCCTAGCGGCGAGGGGCTCCATAGCTACAGCAAAAAGCATCGGGGAGAGTAGACACCCCTGCCTCGTGACCCTAGCGATGGGGATAGGCTCCGTGATCTGACCATTGATCCGGAGGCGAGCCGTAGGGAGAGAATAAAGAAGGTGGATCTTGAGCAGAAACACTGGGCTAAAGCCTGAGCGAGGGAGAAGAGGAAGGGCCACTCAAGAGTATTGAAAGCTTTGGTAGCTTCCAGGAGGGCAGCAACGGCCGGGAGTGTGGGGTTGATTTGATGGAGAACGGCAAAAATGGTCCGGAGATTATGCGACGTGGCACGGCCCGGAATAAAACCGGACTGGTCTAGGCGAGCTATCAGGGGCATGAACGGAAGGAGGCAGGAGGCCAACAACTTAGCGAAGATCTTATTATTGGTGTTAATGAGGGACAGAGAGCTATAAGAGTCCCGGAGCTCGGGGGACTTGTCCGGCTTCAAGAGAAGCATTAACAGGGCCTCGCGAAGGAGTCGTTGTACATAGCGGCGAGATGCAGGACCAGGAGGGGCGCAAAGGCTTTGTAAAAGGATGCAGGTAGACCGTCGGAGCTCAGAGCCTTATCACCGGGTAGGCCATTAATGGCAGCCAGGATCTCCTACTTGGGAGAAGGGTTCGTCGAGATACTCCCGGTGGCTGTCGCCCAGCCAGAGGAGCTCCAAAGTGTTGAAGTATTGGTCAAGGATGTCACGCGAGGCACAGTTGAGAGTAGAAGGCGGTGGATCTAGCCACCACAGCCTCGGGAGAGGTCGTTCTCTCCGAGCCCCCATCCTGGAGCGCTGTGATATAAGAGGCAGCGTGAGGTTGGCGTAGGAGATTGGCTAAAGTCCTGGTGGGGCAATCCCCTTCACCAAAACGGTGTACCCTAGCCTCCCTACCCAGAAAGGAAAGTTCCCTGTTAGCCTCATCATTAAGCACTATTTTTGGCATGCCTGTTTTTAGCACACTTCGTAGGATGTGTTGCTTTTGTAGTTGTACCAGTTTGAGACTCGATGAAGCACAACTGGCCCCCCCCGGAGGGGACTCCTAATAGGGATATGTATGTTAAGTATGGTCTTTCTTCATGCGCAGGCAGTCCAAGCACCCGGTGCCTCGCAGAGGCAGACACCACAGGTCCCACCGCCAGATTCCTCATAGGCTATGATCGATGCTCCCACCCCCCACGCCCCTCCCCTCCTCCGCGTCCGCGACCACCCCGACCTTCTCCCACACGATGGTCCAGCTCTCGAGCGCATAGATACAAGTATTCCTGATAGGCGACATAGTGCACCCCCATTCCCTCGTTCTCTGCCCCCAGTTAGTTCACGGTTATTCAATGGCTGCACTCCTATAGCCTCTGCGACACCCCTCACAGGGGTTCAATCACATTGCACGGCACCCTGTGGCGAGGCGATCACTGCGCGCTCCAGTAGGGCATACCCAGAGGCTGGTCCCGGACACACACCTGCAGCCCCACTCAGAGTAGAGGCGAACGGCCTGAGGGCCCACGAGACTGCGAGACCGAAAGGGCTGTGACCGGGCGCTCCTGATATGTAAGTCTCTGTGATAGTGGCGATACCGTCTGTGCCTGCGTGTATTAGTGTTTATAAATGCCAATAAAAATGTTTTACAAAAAAAAAAAAAAGTATGGTCTTTCTTCTATAATGTACAGCACATTATGGAATAAATACACTCGTAAGGATCCTGAGTTGCGTTGGCCTATGCATGGGTCATTTGATTTACGAAAGATTGAGTATGTGGAACAATGTATGTTTAAGCGAAAGACTAGGCAAGATATGTTTGACTGTGTACGAATGTGGGAGAAAGAAGTGCGTGAACGAATGAAGCGTGAGCAAGCCTTGATTGAAAAAGAACAGCGAAAGAACATTTATGCGAAAGCATTAGAGTTGAAAAACAAAGAAATAAAAGATTTAAAAGAGAGAGAAGATAGGGAGCGCAATTTACAGGTAACTGGCCAATACGCTGTTCGGCGGCCCCTTTATCCTATACTTAATAAACCACAAGATGATTTCTTATTTTTAGATCGTCCTCCACCTCCGTATACTGTTCCTTCTGCCCCTCATGAGTCAGATGAGGACTCCAGTCCAGAGCACCAGAAGGCACGAGAAAATCGTTCTATGTTGCCCGCTGAGCGTGTGTCCCAGCTTAGATCTGCTGCTCGTAAAGCAGTTTGTATTTATAACAAACAAGAGCGACCCATATGTCCCTGTGAACTGGGTATTACTGTTAAGTAAGAAAAATGTCCACAAGGAACTTATTCAAAATAATCCATTTGCAATATGGAGTAGAAATTATACTCCCAACCGATTTAATCAAAAAGCCAAAGAAAACGTACTAAGTTAGCCTGTTGAGCTTATTTACTTCAGCCGAAGTAAATGCAATTTATTACACAATTCACAATTGTATCACAGACATTTTATATTTTTCAGGCACATAAGAAAGATGGTGAAAAAAGTGAAAATAGAACCCAGTGAGATGATCATAGCCTACAAAGTGAACATAGTGTTTAAGAGGTCTTTAAAAAACAATGAGAGGCATGTAAGAGTGTAACGAATCTTTTTTGCTCTCCCTTTGTTGGTGTCGACGACGTTTCAACCCACTCTGGGTAAGGGGTCTCTTCAGGACAATTATCTGGGGACTACAAATAAGGGAAAGGTAAGTGCCAGAAATATACTAGACCCATTAGTCGTCTGAACGCTCCAGATTTTAGATTGGCTTACCTAATAGTATTAAAAACTCGAATTGAAGATGAATAGTTGATAACATGTCTGACGTAGCCTAAAAATACAAAAGGGGGTATATAAGGAATTAAGATGTATCCCTATAGGATATGTCTATCTCATTATTTTAAAAAAGGTCATCATTTATTGAACCCATAAAGGACTAATCCTAATATGAGAGTTTGTTTTTAAGGGCCACCTTTCTGTTAGTGGCTGGCCCTATCTTAGTTCATGTCGCAACGACCCATGTGTTAAAAATATATACTCTATAGTAATGGATTGACTACTACATTGGATCACTTATTTGGGGCATCTAATGTCTCCACTGTATCAGTGATCAAGGGCAATACTTGTAGAGCAAGGAGACCGAATGAGTAGTCTGTATAAATTGTCTGCAAATAATATAAAATGAGGGAACAATCGGTACAGGAGGCTAAAGTACATATAATTACTTAGGATATATCTATGTAACAATTACTTACAGGACAGCCGTGAGGAAACGAGGTGTCCGTTGTCCAAGTCAAGAGGGAGGACCTTGAATAATGTTCCCGTAATGACTATAATACCTGTAGGACATTAGGGCAGAGATTACTGCCGGTATATCTCAAGGGGGTTCAGTCTAAAGCGAGCAGTATGTATAAGTTGCTTACTTTTCCAGGAAACGAACGAGTGAAGCATCCGATCCAGCCGCGCAAGTCGGTGACTTGCCTCCCGTGAACCGGAAGTATTTAAATTAACCCGGGAGGTCACGCATGCGCAAGGGAGAACAAAATAGATTCGTTGGCGGCCATCTTCAGCGGTCTCTTGATGCATCATTTTTCGTGATAATATTTCAGAATAGTAGCGGTAACATCTCATTTAAAGAGATACATCACTTAAAAGCAAAAGAAAACAGTTGTGTGATTAGACATTTGATGTTTGAACATTTGACCACCTTAGCTCATTATTCCACATTATCTCATAAATACATCAGAAGGCATCTCATAAGTACATCAGAGTGCCAACAAATCTATTTTGTTCTCCCTTGCGCATGCGTGACCTCCCGGGTTAATTTAAATACTTCCGGATATACCGGCAGTAATATCTGCCTTAATGTCCTACAGGTATTATAGTCATTACGGGAACATTATTCAAGGTCCTCCCTCTTGACTTGGACAACGGACACCTCGTTTCCTCACGGCTGTCCTGTAAGTAATTGTTACATAGATATATCCTAAGTAATTATATGTACTTTAGCCTCCTGTACCGATTGTTCCCTCATTTTATATTATTTGCAGACAATTTATACAGACTACTCATTCGGTCTCCTTGCTCTACAAGTATTGCCCTTGATCACTGATACAGTGGAGACATTAGATGCCCCAAGTAAGTGATCCAATGTAGTAGTCAATCCATTACTATAGAGTATATATTTTTAACACATGGGTCGTTGCGACATGAACTAAGATAGGGCCAGCCACTAACAGAAAGGTGGCCCTTAAAAACAAACTCTCATATTAGGATTAGTCCTTTATGGGTTCAATAAATGATGACCTTTTTTAAAATAATGAGATAGACATATCCTATAGGGATACATCTTAATTCCTTATATACCCCCTTTTGTATTTTTAGGCTACGTCAGACATGTTATCAACTATTCATCTTCAATTCGAGTTTTGAATACTATTAGGTAAGCCAATCTAAAATCTGGAGCGTTCAGACGACTAATGGGTCTAGTATATTTCTGGCACTTACCTTTCCCTTATTTGTAGTCCCCAGATAATTGTCCTGAAGAGACCCCTTACCCAGAGTGGGTTGAAACGTCGTCGACACCAACAAAGGGAGAGCAAAAAAGATTCGTTACACTCTTACATGCCTCTCATTGTTTTTTAAAGACCTCTTAAACACTATGTTCACTTTGTAGGCTATGATCATCTCACTGGGTTCTATTTTCACTTTTTTCACCATATTTCTTATGTGCCTGAAAAATATAAAATGTCTGTGATACAATTGTGAATTGTGTAATAAATTGCATTTACTTCGGCTGAAGTAAATAAGCTCTCCAGGCTAACTAAGTACGTTTTCTTTGGCTTTTTGATTAAATCGGTTGGGAGTATAATTTCTACTCCATATTGCAAATGGATTATTTTGAATAAGTTCCTTGTGGACATTTTTCTTACTTAACAGTAATACCCAGTTCACAGGGACATATGGGTCGCTCTTGTTTGTTATAAATATTGATTGTGCAGGACTCTGCAAGAGCATTGAAATATATCGCTCAACACCCCAAGAGGGTTATATGTATGTTTGTCTGTTAGTGTCTTATATGTTAAATTGTGGAATCACTATTATAAAGTGACTAATTTAAAAAGATTACACTAGCTATGTCAGAGGCTCCTCTTTATACTGAAGAATATATAGCTAGAGTTATCAGTGGTCCCTCTCTTTTTTCAACACCTACACCAGCAATCCCAACCAATCCCAGATCCGCCCTATTGGAGAGACTAGAACGTGCTAAGAAAAAACATGTGCGTACCGAATTGCATGCTCGCATGCTGACCGAGTATTTAAAAGCTGGAATTATTCCCCAAGGGTTGATAGTGAGGAATGTCCCTGGGATATTTAGAGAAGACAAAAGATTCAAGGGTGGTTTTTCTAATATCTCAGTGACATGCTCCAGACATTGGATGGTATTAGGTATAGAAACAGCTCTGGAACATAGCAAACAAGAACTGCTCGAAATAGAGAATCTGGAAAAAGAACTGTTTGGATGTGACAACTTAAAAGAATCTAAACTCACATTGGAAAAACTGAATAAATCTATACATGAATTTAACTGCTTTGAATTGAAAAAGAAAGCCGATAAGGTACAGAGAGACATCACAGCATACAGTAAAGAGAAAGCGTTTCCCTATTTACAGGAAGATTATTATAATCAACCTCAACAATACAAAAAGAGTGTTACGTGGGGAAGATATAGAAACAACAATTTAATTGGTTTCTCAGAATCCTCTGCAGGGTCAACTTCTTCAGACGACGGGGGGGAAGGACCTAGTGGATTACAACAACAAAAAAATCAACACAACCACACGTCTCCCTACAACAGCCTTTTTTAGGACAGGGCCCAAGGGGCAGAGGTACCAATCGGAACCAGAGAAGGAACTGGCATCAATTTGCAGGAGAAAGGCAAACTCGACGCCAATATTATACATGGGGTCCTCCGGGACAGTAGAATCTGTATCTAGTGAGACATCGGCAAAACAAAATGGACAAGTTTTTGATGATTCAGAGCAAACTTTTTTTGCTATCACTTTGAAGTAAACGTGAAAGGAGAGAGCACAACTGCTGTGAAAGAAACCCCTCACCCACCTACCTAGTAGGTGGCATGCTTCATCATCGGGGCCCAACTGGATTGCCTAATACAATCCAGTTGTGCTACAACGCCTGGATTACAGCGGAGCAGGATATTGAGCAGAGAGTGACGTGCTATGTGAGATGTGATTATGGGTTAAAAAAGTCTCTGGGAAATGCCCTGGAAAAAACTTTTATTAGAAGGGTCCCAGGACTAATGTTAAAAAGTTATGCGGGATATACAGTTAGGAATATTATTTTCCTGAAATCCCTTGTAAATAAGGTCAACTAGTTTCAGCCTTCTGGATAGTTCTAGAGGCTTTTGTCAGGACCAAGAAAAAGGTGAGTGGCCATATGAACAAGGTATAGGCCACGTGTAAATATCAGCACACACCCTAAAGTGGAAATGGGGTGTGGTTTTAACCCCTCCCCATTTCCATCACGGGGCTGAACAAGCGGACCCGATCGTCGTCCTAGGTACCTCAAACCTTACTTTCCCTGACAACTGTCAAGAGGGGAGTTACACGTCGATCGATTTCCAGAGGCATAACTACCTCTTTACTCAAGTAATCTCAAACGGAGATACTGTGAGTACATTACCACTCCACTCACGGCACACTTTAGGGTGTGTGCTGATATTTACACGTGGCCTATACCTTGTTCATATGGCCACTCACCTTTTTCTTGGTCCTGACGAAAGCCTCTAGAACTATCCAGAAGGCTGAAACTAGTTGACCTTATTTACAAGGGATTTCAGGAAAATAATATTCCTAACTGTATATCCCGCATAACTTTTTAACATTAGTCCTGGGACCCTTATAATAAAAGTTTTTTCCAGGGCATTTCCCAGAGACTTTTTTAACCCATAATCACATCTCACATAGCACGTCACTCTCTGCTCAATATCCTGTTCCGCTGTAATCCAGGCGTTGTAGCACAACTGGATTGTATTAGGCAATCCAGTTGGGCCCCGATGATGAAGCATGCCACCTACTAGGTAGGTGGGTGAGGGGTTTCTTTCACAGCAGTTGTGCTCTCTCCTTTCACGTTTACTTCAAAGTGATAGCAAAAAAAGTTTGCTCTGAATCATCAAAAACTTGTCCATTTTGTTTTGCCAAAGTCATTGGGGAAGAGGACAAGTTTTTCTTTTTCCTCGCTCTCTTTTTGTTTCTATTTTTCTAGTGAGACATCATCACTGATACATATTCAAGATCAAATATATGATCCTTTGACTAATACGACTACTAGAAATTCAGACAATACCATTCCTGTCTTTAATTTGTCAGCACACCAACTAAACATCAATGAATTATCATTACTTAACAAAGGCCTCTCTTATGTCTTAACAGAATCTACTGATTTTTTCAAACTGCAGACTGAATTACATAGATTTTTTAGAACATTGAGATTAAGAGTATTTTTTAGTGAGAGAGAGACAGTGGCCCCAGACTCAAACAAACTCATAATGAGACCAAAATCTACATTTTTTCCATCAAATAGCATGATGCCTGCAGAAATTATGGCATTTGAAAAAGGAGTTCTTGCAGATATCCTGAAATTAAAAAATAAAAGAACTTATACCCCATACAATATCACCAAACTAGAACGTGAAGCCCTTAACAACTTGAAAAAAGATGAATCAATCATTTTGAAACCGGCAGATAAGGGGGGTGGAATTGTTATTCAGGAGAGAAAAAACTATGAAGCAGAAATAATGAGACAATTAAGTAATGAGAATCATTACAAAAGACTACAACGAGATCCTATAAGTCAAATTCAGGAATGTATACTTGTGGTCACACAGAAAGGAGTAGATGAAGGCTTTTTAAACAAACAAGAATTTGAATATCTAAATGTAAAACTACCGAGGACCCCGGTCCTATATACACTACCGAAAGTGCATAAAGATCTTGCCAATCCACCAGGCAGACCTATCCTTTCAGGTTGCGGATCGGTTTTAGAACCCCTTGGGAACTATATAAACAACTTTATCAAAAGCTATGTTCTTGACCTACCTGCATATGTGAGGGATAGTACGTATATGATCAACCTAATAGAAGGGATGGACTTTGACCCTATTGAGGAGACATTAGTTACAATAGCCATAGAGTCATTGTATACTAATATACTGCAAGCAGAAAGTATGGAAGTAATTAGATCCGTCCTTAACACCCGCCTAGGCCCTGCCCTGGTCCCTACGGAATTTATAATTGACCTTCTCAAAATATCTCTGACTATGAACTATTTCAAATTCAATACCTCATTTTATCAACAATGCTCAGGTACATCCATGGGCGCTATTTTTGCGCCAAACGTAGCGAACCTTTATGTTGGCGCTTTTGAGGAAAGATGCATCTATGACGCCTCCAACCCATTCATTAACAACATAAGATGTTGGAGGCGTTATATTGATGACATCTTCTTCATATGGAAGGGAAATGAAGTAGATCTTGAATCATTCATCAAGTACTTACATGAATGCCAATCGTCCTTGAAGTTTACATCGAACTCTGACAAAGAGTCAATTCCATTTCTGGATTTAAAAATCAGAAATAACAACAATCACTTAGATGTAACTCTATACCGTAAACCCACGGATAGAAATACCCTCCTCCAGTACAAAAGCTTTCACCCTAGAGCCTTGAAAGATGGCCTTCCTTATGGACAATTTTTAAGGCTTAGAAGGAACTGTACGGAGAAGGTTGATTTCTTCAGAGAGGCAGACATATTGAGCACAAGACTAAAAGAGAGAGGCTATCCCAAGAGATTAATCAAAACGTCAATGAAACGAGCTTGGTTTAGTCCTCGTGAAACACTTCTGGAAAAATCTGTAAAAGTACCATCTACCCAATTGGTATGTGTAACCACTTTCTGTCCCCTAAGCACACAAATCCAGAAGACCATTAAAAGACACTGGCTCACATTAAATACCCTTAACATCGGTCACGAATTGCCAATGTTTTCCTTTAGAAAAGGGAAAAACATAAGGGATCATTTGGTCCATTCTGACACAAGTATCACGAAAAGTAAAAGCAGCATTACTGATCTTTGGGCTCTACCCCCGATAACTGGACACCATAAATGTGGAAGTTGTATCGCCTGTAAATTCTCTAAGGAAACTAAGTCTTTTTCCCATGCAAATATAAACTTCACTTTGCGCGATTTTTCGAATTGCTCGACATGCAATGTCATATACTGCATCTGGTGTCCATGTGAGCTAATCTACATTGGACAAACCACTCAGCCAGTAAAAAACCGTATCTGCCAACATCGTAGCAGAATACGGTGTTCAATTGAAAATGCTCCACTTGTAGAGCATTACAAGGAAAAAGCTCATTCACCCGATGACATCAGGTGGCAGGTAATTGAGAAAGCTAAACTGCCACCTAGGGGAGGTGATATGTCTATACTGTTACAAACATTGGAATGTAAATGGATCGACAAGTGTCAATCGACAACTCTTGGTCTGAACAGCTTAGAGGAATGGCGGAGGTTTATTAGCTTACATTGAAATATGACTGGAATAGAGCTCTATTCATGGAAAAGCTATACCGCCATACGATAAGTGGCCAAAATACTCTATATCTGATATTTGAACATGTCATTTTTCATAATGATAAAATTGTCTTCTGCCCACTCTGTATAAACTGGGAGATCCTGTGGATTAAGGAGATAAGGAGGTCAAAAGTTTGAATATTAATTACCTGTACTAATGTTTTAATTACTTTTATCTCAATTGATGTGCCTTTTCAAACAAGATGTTACGGTGCCTTTATTAGAAAACTATCAGGTACAATGATGTACCATGACATTCTTAGGATGGCTGCCGATGAACAACTTTTGAGTTTCTATTCTATTCTATGCACTCTGATGTACTTATGAGATGCCTTCTGATGTATTTATGAGATAATGTGGAATAATGAGCTAAGGTGGTCAAATGTTCAAACATCAAATGTCTAAGCACACAACTGTTTTCTTTTGCTTTTAAGTGATGTATCTCTTTAAATGAGATGTTACCGCTACTATTCTGAAATATTATCACGAAAAATGATGCATCAAGAGACCGCTTAAGATGGCCGCCAACTAATCTATTTTGTTCTCCCTTGCGCATGCGTGACCTCCCGGGTTAATTTAAATACTTCCGGTTCACGGGAGGCAAGTCACCGACTTGCGCATCTGGATCGGATGCTTCACTCGTTCGTTTCCTGGAAAAGTAAGCAACTTATACATACCGCTCGCTTTAGACTGTACCCCCTTGAGATATACCGGCAGTAATCTCTGCCTTAATGTCCTACAGGTATTATAGTCATTACGGGAACATTATTCAAGGTCCTCCCTCTTGACTTGGACAACGGACACTTCGTTTCCTCGCGGCTGTCCTGTAAGTAATTGTTACATAGATATATCCTAAGTAATTATATGTACTTTAGCCTCCTGTACCGATTGTTCCCTCATTTTATATTATTTGCAGACAATTTATACAGACTACTCATTCGGTCTCCTTGCTCTACAAGTATTGCCCTTGATCACTGATACAGTGGAGACATTAGATGCCCCAAGTAAGTGATCCAATGTAGTAGTCAATCCATTACTATAGAGTATATATTTTTAACACATGGGTCGTTGCGACATGAACTAAGATAGGGCCAGCCACTAACAGAAAGGTGGCCCTTAAAAACAAACTCTCATATTAGGATTAGTCCTTTATGGGTTCAATAAATGATGACCTTTTTTAAAATAATGAGATAGACATATCCTATAGGGATACATCTTAATTCCTTATATACCCCCTTTTGTATTTTTAGGCTACGTCAGACATGTTATCAACTATTCATCTTCAATTCGAGTTTTGAATACTATTAGGTAAGCCAATCTAAAATCTGGAGCGTTCAGACGACTAATGGGTCTAGTACCTTTCCCTTATTTGTAGTCCCCAGATAATTGTCCTGAAGAGACCCCTTACCCAGAGTGGGTTGAAACGTCGTCGACACCAACAAAGGGAGAGCAAAAAAGATTCGTTACACTCTAACATGCCTCTCATTGTTTTTTTAAAGACCTCTTAAACACTATGTTCACTTTGTAGGCTATGATCATCTCACTGGGTTCTATTTTCACTTTTTTCACCATCTTTCTTATGTGCCTGAAAAATATAAAATGTCTGTGATACAATTGTGAATTGTGTAATAAATTGCATTTACTTCGGCTGAAGTAAATAAGCTCTCCAGGCTAACTAAGTACGTTTTCTTTGGCTTTTTGATTAAATCGGTTGGGAGTATAATTTCTACTCCATATTGCAAATGGATTATTTTGAATAAGTTCCTTGTGGACATTTTCGTAAAGCAGTTTGTAGCACTGCCCCTGCCTCTGAACTTCTAGATAGTATGAAAGGGTGGCAGGAAAGGGAGCAGCTGTATTTTACTGAGGTGTTTGCCGCAGAGGTCCTTAAGCTGTTTAGGAAATATTCTGAGGTGTTAGAGCCCGACGATGACATCTCAGACCGGCATGGCACAAGCTTCTATCTTCGGAACAGATAAGACTATGATAGTTCATGCGAAACCTATGCGGGAGGCCGCGCCTTTGTATGTTCCTCCTAAAGGACAGGGTACAAGTGATGATAAGGCTTCTATCGATGCAAAGGGTTATTTTATTTATAATTGGGTTTACACTCCTTGGAATAGGACGGATGTCATGGCACTTAAAACTGCATTGCCTGATCCGCGGAAAAATCCAGCCGCTTTTTATGAGGAAGTTGAGGGTGCTATTAGCTCTTGTACTATGACTTTGCCTGATATTGATTTATTTTTCGGATTGATATTACCGCCTGATATGTGGAGAACTGTTCGTAAAATTGATGATCGTGCAGCTTTTGGGGCGTTATGGAAAGACTTAGAACAAATGGATGTAGAAAGGGAACCCGCACAGAAGCCATGTCAGTTCATTTTAGATCTTCCCGCAGCTATATTAGTTAAGTTAAAAACGATTATTCCCCCTAAAAAGATAGATTGGACTGTTTTAGTGTCTTGTAAGCAAAAGGCAGATGAATCGGTCTCTGATTGCTTTACACGCTTTGAAGAAGCATTCCACGATTTTAGTGGCCAGTCATTTACAGATGACACAGGCAGACATCTGTTTGTCGATAAATATGTCGCAAACCTGTTGCCAGGAATAGCTAGTCGTCTAAAAGCCAGTGAGAGTTCATGGACTACCTCTTCTCCGCTTTCTCTCTTGACTATGGCTCAGTATTATGAACGCCAGGAATTAGAAGCAAAGGGTAATGAGGATAAGAAGACTAAAGAATTAAAAACGAACGTTATGTTGGCTCAGGCTCAGGCACATGGTCCGCCTTTTAGAGATAGTGATAGAGGTGGACGTGGATCTTATGGTTCGTCTTTCCCTTCTTATACTCGTTCGAATTTGTCTGTTGACCAGTGTGCGTACTGTAAGAAATTTGGGCATTGGGCTTCCGATTTTCCAGCACTGCGTGCTCAGCAGTGTCCACGTGGTCTTGGACAAATGAGAAATCGTTTAGGATATTCAGGGCCTAGAGGAAGTACAGGTGATCGTGCTAGGGTTGATGCTAATATACGTGGGCAGGATGGGTTTAACACTTTTGATAGAAGGAACCAATATCAAATGTCCGACTATATGCCGTCTGATTTACAAGATTCTGCTTATGCATAGGATTGCCTAGGATGGGGTAAGGAATCTGTTGAAGTTCCAGTAGATCAGAGGGGTCCCTATGTTACAGCACATGTTTTGGGTTCTACTGATCAGTTTCTGGTTGATACTCGTAGCGCCTTGTCTAAACAATTGGTTCCAAGGGCTCCCCTGTCTGGCTTAACGATTACATCAATAGGTTTCGATGGAACCCCTTTCCTTAGCCCACTGTCACAACCACTTGCATTCCATGTGGATAAATTTACTGCTCCATGTCCATTTTTGCTTTCCCCGAATACACCAGACAATATTGTGGGTCTTGCTATGCTCAAGTATTTCAGGGCTACGATACGATGTTCTCCAGAAGGTGTACGTGTTATCTTGAATGACAACCATCCTGTGACGGAGAGAGCTTGTCTTGTTAAAGAGGATATTGCATTAGCTTCACTCCCTAGTACTTTGTGGTCTACTTCAGACACTGATGTAGGGCAAATGGTTATTCCACCAGTACATATTAGTGTCAAGGAGGGCGCTGTGCTGCCACGTTTGCCTCAATACAAAATTTCACAGGAAGGCGAAGAAGCACTCATACGTATTGTCCATGATCTCACTGAAGTGGGGGTTGTTGAGGAAGTTCCTTACAATGTTTGTAACAGTCCGATTCTTCCTATTCTGAAAAAAGATACTGACACTAGGATTTACCGATTCATTATTGATTTGCGAGATGTTAACAAGATTGTAGTACCACAATACCCTGTGGTTTCTGACATTACGACACTTCTTACTTTGGTTCCTCCGACAGCAACTACATTCTCTGTGATAGACTTGAAAAATGCTTTCTTTTCGATCCCTATTCATCCTGATAGCCGATATTTGTTCGGTTTCACTTTGAATAATCAATCGTATAGATTTTGGAGAGTTCCTCAAGGCTATACTGAGAGTCCTAGTATTTACAGTCAAGCATTAAAAAGACAACTTGATTCTTTCGTTTTGCCTGAAGGTGTGGCTCTCATACAATATGTCGATGACATCTTGTTGGCAGCCGATACCCCTGAACAGTGTGAAAAATGTACTTTGTCCTTGCTTTCTTTTCTGCTTCCCATCATCACAAAGTGTCATGAAAGAAATTGCAATATTGTAGACCGAAGGTAACCTACTTAGGTCACCTTCTGTCTAAGGAGGGACGTGCACTCACACCAGATCACATTCAAGCTATTTTAGAAACACCAGTGCCCCGTACTCAGAAAGATGTCCGTGCATTCATTGGTGTTACTTCTTTTTGTAGGCAATGGATATTAGGGTTTTCACACATTGTTAAACCCTTGCTAGCACTTTTGACTAAAGATACCCCAATGCCCCTCCCATGGACAGATGAATGTGCGACTGCTTTCCAACAGTTACAACAAGCGCTTTGTTCAGCACCAGTGTTAGGTACTCCAGATTATACGAAGCCTTTTACACTCTATGTACATGAGAAAGATGGATGCGCATTGTCAGTTTTAATGCAGACAAACGGTGACAAACAGCGTCCCTGTGCATATTTTTCAGCAGTACTTGATCCTGTTGCTCGTGCGTTACCTGGATGCTTTCGTTCAGTTGCAGCAACAGCTGTGTCAATACGTCAGAGTGAAGGGATAGTTTTGTTACATAAGCTGCTGGTGCTAGTACCCCATGCGGTTGATGCCCTTTTAAATCAGACGAAGACACAGCATTTAAATAGTGCTCGTCTGACAGGATACGAATTGACATTGTTGGCCCCTCAAATTACACTGAAGAGATGTGCGACACTAAACTCAGCCACTTTGTTGCCATACCAGTCTCAGTCACAGGAGTCTCATGATTGTATATTCCTTACTGAGGAACAGACAAAGGGTCGTGTTGATTTGCAAGACACGCCCCTTTCAAGTGTTGATGGGGAACTATGGGTTGATGGGTCCTGTTTGAAGTTACCAGATGGTACAACGTCAGCTGCATATGCAATTACAACACTTCAGACGGTAGTTGAGACAGCTCGTATTCCACAGAAGTCAGCTCAGGCAGCTGAGCTAATAGCTTTGACACGAGCGTGTGAACTTAGTACTGACTTATCTGTGAACATTTATATAGATAGCCGCTATGCTTCCAGAGTGGCTCATGATTTTGGGCTACTCTGGAAGGAGAGGGGCTTTCTTACATCCCACGGGATGCAAGTAATGCATGGAGAATTAGTACATAATCTCTTGACTGCTTTAACATACCCGAAGAGAATAGCAATTGTTAAATGTAGCGCACATAAGAAAGTAATTGATAAGATAGGACAAGGCAATGCTTTTGCAGACCAAACAGCCCGTGAAACTGCCATGCAGCGAAGCACCACGTCTATGTACGTAGTGAAGTCACAGGCTGAACGCTGGCATGATACCAGACAGGAAGTGCTAGATATGCAGAGATCTGCTTCTGCAGAAGAAATTGAGCAATGGTCTAAGGAGGGAACATTGGACGATGAGAGCTGTTGGAGGAATAAAGAGATGAGCAAGTGGAGATTGCCTACAGCCTATTTACAACCTATGATTCATATGGCACATGGGCCGGCACATGTTGGAGCCTCCTCAATAACGAAATTGCTCACGCAAGTTTGGGAGCATCCAGAAATTGTCGGCACAGCTAAAAAGATGGTGCAGTCTTGTCTGATTTGTCTTCAGCATAATCCTGGTAAAGGGACACGCACTCGTACAGGAGGGCTTGCTACGCCAACCGCACCTTTTGAAGTTTTGCAAATGGATTACATCCAGCTTGAGCGCTGTAACAACTTAAAGTATGTTTTGGTAGTGGTATGTGCCTTCAGTAAATGGATAGAGGCATACCCTACGAAGGACAATACAGCTCTCACTACAGCAAAGGTACTTTTGAAGGAATTCTTCCCTAGATTTGGTGTTTGTAAACTTTTATGGAGTGATAACGGACCCCATTTTATTGGGCAAGTTGTCGAATATGTCATGAAGGGATTAGGGATAAAGCAGAAATTTCATGCTGCTTTCCATCCACAATCAGCAGGGCTAGTGGAAAGGTATAACGCCACACTTAAATTGAAACTGGCTAAAATACTGGCTTCCATATCCTTGAATTGGCCAGACGCATTACCTTTGGCACTGTTGTCCATTAGATCAGTGCCACATTCGCGATCTGTTCTTACACCATATGAGGTGGTGTTTGGAAGGCCTATTTGGGGAATTCCTAAACCACGTCCCATACATGATGTACCATGTGTATTGATGAGTGACTACCTATCACAATTGACTGACAGTTTGATTTCTATTCATCAACAGGTTCGAGAAGCCCTTCCTGATAGGCCGGCAGGTGAAGGTCATGGACTTCGACCTGGAGACCAGGTGATGATCCGATCATTCCAGAGGTCGAGCAGCTTGGAGCCGAGGAGGCGTGGCCCTGAGCAGGTGCTCCTATCAACGAGAACTGCGGTCCGAGTGACGAACAGGAGGAACTGGGTGCACTCCACCCACTGCAAGAAAGTGCCGTCTACCTTGGTGGATCCTGCTGCCTTGATCGACCATCGGGACGTCCTGGATACAGAGAGAGGCCAAGCCATATCACCTGACGAACCTGAGGAAGTCTTCCCGGACCACACGATTCCTGGAGTATCCCGATACCAACTGAGACAACGGAAAGAGCCTGCATCGTCGAAATAGACTGGTTGAGCAACCGCCCTGGGTTAGTGAAACGGAATGCCGATGTGGCAAGGGGGGGGGGGGAATCAGTCCTGTATAGTGTAGCGACACCCGTCTTGACCCTCGGTGAAGAAACCAACGGCTGCCCAGGGATAAGAGCTCCAACGATTGTTTTCAACTACAAGCTGATCATGTCCACAATGAGATCAACTGTTGCTAAGAGAAAGATCATTCGTGCTATAGGTTTTGTTGTTGCTATGGTGGCTGTAGCAATAATAACCTGGTTCGCTGAGAAAGTGGCTCCTACTCGAGAGCTTTTGATCGCCACTACTCCAGTATCAGTTGAACACCACTACTTTACGCTTCCCTACCATGAGCAGAAGCATCGACAATCCTACTTAAATAATACCTTTATCCAGATGTTTCATCATACTCATAATGCCACAAATACTACCAACTGTTGGGTGTGTGGGATGATACCTGCACATCAAAAGAAAGGAGGAACATCTTTTATTCCTCTTCCCTTTTCTCATAAGGGTTCTTGTCAAGCTTGGTATGCGCTTTTGTTTGCATCTGGAAGACGTACAGTAGGCGGGCTTCTTTTTCGCCTTAATAAAGTATGCTACCAAGATAAAGATGGTTATCCTCAAGCCAAAGGGACCAAATGGGAAGAGTATCAACCGGACAATATTTCAACACCATATGTTTACCAGTAATTAACAATATGTGATTTCTGTTACTAGAGCTAAAGCAGATCTATGTATAAGCAGTATTGGGAGAATTCCAGTGGGGAAAAGCAAATGTGCTGTAATTCTGACTATTAAAGGTGTAAACAACAGTTGTTTTATAGCCTCACATAATACTTACTTTATATGTGGTGGCCAAGAATATTATCAACTACCTGCTGGGTGGTCAGGTGTGTGCTATGTGTCCTTTCTATTGCCCCCTGTGTTTCTGGCACCTGCATCATACCACCGGGACCTTAAATTATTCAATGATATCTCTAGAAATAGATACAAAAGGACAATAAGTGCTGACGAAGTAGACCAAACTGCTACCACTCTGCAACAATATGTCGATTTTAATTTAGGTTTGTTCTTCTTTGTGGGTGCTCCATTAAACAGTAGGAAAATAAGACGATTGACTAGAGTTGTGGAAGCTGTTACCAATCAGACAGCTATGGCACTTGGGAACATTACGGAGGAGCTGCAAATTGCAAGGATTGTAGCTCTCCAGAACCGAATGGTTCTAGATGTGGTTCTGGCTGATCGAGGTGGTGCATGTCGCATCATCGGTAGCAGCTGTTGCGTATTCATACCGGATCACTCACCTTCAGTATATGACGCAATATCAAAACTGCATAAAATTGCTGCAGAAATTCATCCAGAGTCTGGTACTTGGCCTTTTGCTGGATGGTTTTGGACTCTTGTTGCTGCTTGGGGCTGGAAGCTACTTACTATCCTGTGTGTAATGATTACGATACTTTTTACATGCTGTGTATGTATCCAATGTGGTCCAATGCTTTGCTCCATTTGCATCTCTGTCTGTATACCTGTCAAAAGGCATGTTGCAGAAACAAAGGCCCAACAAATGTTGAATAAAGAGGTGGCCGAAATAATGCTAATAGATGTACGGGATGCATATTTAGATTACCCCAGAGGAACGAATGTCTTCAGCTAATGCTAAAAGGGTCATCTGTTGTAAATTGGCAGCGATTGGATTAGCATTAGCGGAATCCATCTTGTATTTAGAGGCTATCTTGTACATTTTGTGGAATCTATTTTGTATTTCTGGCAGCCATTTTGTTTGCCATGTGCTGCCACGTGCTCACCATGTGCTCTGTCCTCCCTCAGTGTTGACTGCTCTTGTAATCTGCCTAGAAACGAACAATATTTAGCATCTTCCACCTTCGCACATGCCCAGTTGAGTTTTCAGCTGTCCTTGCAGCTGTTAGTAGTATGTAACTGTCAGGATGTGTTTACTAGCATTGGCAAACTGTTAACTCCTCCTACTTGTCGACTTTGCATTTCCATATGACCTTATATGTGCATAAAACCTTCTTCTGTACTTGTACCGCCTTCTTTTTGAGCCCCTGTGTGGGTTTAAAAGGACCATGCTCCTTCTGTTGAGTGTGCTACTTCATTCAATACCGAAGGGTGCTGTGTGAATGTAGTTCCACCTCATGAGGTTTATTAAACTTTGTATTTTCTATTCCAGTTTCTGTGCCAACTTCTTCCTATCTGGTCTGAGGACTCTGTGCAGAGAAGGGCAAACCCCTCGCACTGGTAGGCCTAGCTGAGGTCCACTTCTACAGCGGTGGCAATATCATTGCATTTTCCAACTGGAAGATGTTGCATCGGATGCATACACTGTACCTATAATCATGTCCCTAACCATGGACAACTTAAATGAAATAAACCCCACCCTATACCCACCCCCACACTCCCCGTGGTGACGGCAGCATTTACAAAACATAAAGCCCCTTATGGCACTAGCAATCGGATCAAAATTTGAAGAGGTGCAGGGATCTAATGGTGGAAGGACAAACTGCCGAAGGAAGACCTCGTGACAGAAAGGCGACCAAGGGGCACCATTTGAATTCAAAATTCTTGTAATCCTCCCGGAAAATATCAGACATGCGCTCTAGAGTAAGCAGTCCCCAGAGGCGAGAGTGCCAGAGAGAGATAGCCGACGCCTCCTTCCTCTTCCAAGCGGCTGCCAGGGTAATCTTAGCTGCTCCAATACAAAGCCACATGATCATTTTGTCAGCCCAAGTCTGATGTTCCAGGGAGGCATCACGTAGCGCCAAAAGAACCCCCGCCATAGTAGTGGGGATGGGATAGCCCAGCATGTATTTTATATGCGCCAGGATTTCTTCCCAAAAGGGACGAATAGTGGGCAGTCCCACCAATTGTGTCGAAAGTCCCCAAGTAGTCCGCACCCTCTCCAGCATCTATCAGAAGCGGTGGGGAAGATCTGACTAAGCTTGGCCGGGTGCAGGTACCAGTCCATCATAGTCTTCAAGTGTGCCTCCCTGAGCTCCGAGGAGCGGTTGAATTGTGTAATGTCAGACCACAGATGTGACCATTCCTCATCTGAAATAGGGCATTGTATCAAACTTTCCCACATGAACATATAGCGAGGGCACGGGGATAGCGTAGTTTTGAGGAGGAAGCTGTAAATGAAGGAAATCATCCCTTTCATGGAGGTGGCCTTAGTAAGAAAGGCTTCAAATTTTGTAAGGGGACGGGTAGCAGCGTCCCGTACCATAGGAGTGAGGGCCCAATGCATCAATTGGGTATAGTGGTACCTTTCTGTATTGCCTACGTCTAAATCCCGCTTGCAGGCGTCAAAAGTGAGGGGATCAAAATTATGAAACAAGTGTGTCAGTGCTAGGCAACCTCCTCTCTTCCAGGCGTCAAAGGATCCCTCATATAAGGCCGGGGGGAATGCTGGATTGAAGTGAAGCGGCGTAAAAGGCGAGGTGAACGAAGTCCATCTATCATCTCCCGTAACCGAGTCCCAGACTCTTAAGGTGGTGCGTGTGGGGGTGATGATGTACGTATTCTGAGGGCGGTCCTGTTTGGGGCGCCAAACCAAGTCCCAAACAGTCCTCCCTGTCACGCTGCTGTCCATATGTAACCACTGTTTATCAGATTCCGGTTTAGACCATTCCACCAAGACTCTTAGCTGAGCCGCTTTGTAATATAGGTGCATGTCAGGAAGTCCAACTCCCCCCTCCCCCCGAGAGCGACTAAGTAGGGAGTAGGAGAAGTGGGCGCGTCCCCCTTGCCAAATGAAGCGGACTATCATAGTCTTTATTCTTCAAAAGAAGTCTCCCTCCAGCTCTATGGGTAGAGCCTGAAATAGATAAAGGAGCTTAGGAATAAGTGTCATTTTTATGGCGTGAATACGGCCCAACCAGGATAGAAACAAAGGTTTCCATTTCAAGAGTTCCACTTGCACACGTGTAAGGATCGGAGGGAAGTTGGCAGAGTAAAGCCCCTCTATTTTCGGCGTTAATTGAAACCCCAAGTATTGAATGGAAGAAGTGGCCCAAGGCAAAGGGGTAAGGGATTGGAGTCTGAGGACCTCTGAAGGTGGAAGAGTCAGATTGAGTATATATGATTTGTCGAGGTTGATTTTAAACCCTGCTACCGCTTCAAAGCGGTCCAGTTCAGTTTGGAGATGCGGAAGGGACGTAGCAGGCTCGGAGAGGGACATAAGCACGTCATCCGTGAACCAGGAGATTTTATGTTGTTCCCCCGTGAAAGGCAGTCCCCGGATCTCCGGGTTGGCCCTGATCGCTAACGCCAATGGTTCTATACAGAGTGCGAAAAGTAGAGGTGAAAGGGGGCAACTCTGACGTGTGCCTCGTGAGTGGGCAAAGGAAGAGGATTGTACCCCGTTAACCACCACCCTAGAGCGAGGGAGGAGATAGTTAGCCCTTATCATGGTAAGAAATTTGGAAGAAAAGCCGAATGCTGTAAGGGTATGGAATAAAAACAGCCAGTCAACCCTCTCAAAGGCTTTCTCGGCATCTAATCCGACTAACACCGCAGGTATCTGGTGTCTGTTAGCCTTTTCTATCAGGTGCATGTCATGTGTCTGACGGCCTTTGATAAACCCCGACTGGTCGGGGTGGGTGAGGTCCGGCATAAGATCATTTAGTCGCTTGGCTATGATAGAGGAGTATAGTTTTGCGTCCAGATTAAGTAAGGCAATTGTCCTATATGAGGCACATCGCTGGGGGTCCTTCCCTGATTTAGGTAGCACTGAGATTACGGCTTCAGCCATAGTGCCGGAGGTCATGCCATCCGCCGCCATCTGATTAAAGAGACGAGCCAGATGTGGGCTGATGTCAGGGGCAAATGTCTTATAGAAGAGGGCAGTGTAGCCATCTGGACCAGGAGCCTTGTCAGGCTTTAAGGCTTCAATGGCGACGGTGACGTCAGCCCCAGTGATAGGGGCAGTAAGTAGGTCATTCCATTCTGCAGACACCTGCGGTAAGTTCAATGACTGAAGGTATGCCTGTTGGGCCTCCGAGTCCAGTGTCTCCCCAGTGTACAAGTTGGCATAAAAGGAGCCAAAGATCTCAGCTTTTTCCTCGTCCCTATGTGTAACCGCCCCCATGGGTCCCCTAATACCTCCTATGTATTCCCTCTCCCGCTTGTCTTTTAGCTGCCTAGCGAGATGTTAGCCTATTTTGTTACCTTGAGTGTAGGACAGATGTCGCAATTTAAGCAGCGTGAACTCAGCCCTATTATTGTAAATAGCCCGAAGTTTACCTAGGAGTGCCGTTACATTGCGCAGAGTTTGCTTTGTAGGCTGTAATTTGTGGACACGTTCAAGGTTAGATAGCTCAGTTTCCAATTGTTCTCCTTCACTAGCGCGTTGCCTGTTAAGAGCCGCATTAAGGGCGGTACATTCCCCCCGAACCACAGCCTTAAGTGCGTCCCAAGTGGTGTATTCCGACGTGGCCTCTGGGCTATTGAGAGCAAAGAATTCAGTAATAATTGCTCTTAATTTGGTGCAGGACTCCTTATCTCGTGCAAGTGATGGTGGAAAATACCACCTGGGGGAAGTCGGAGCGTCCCCGCTCCAAGTGAGATTAATAGTAAAGAGGCTGTGATCCGGAATGGATAGAGGGAAAATCCTGGCGTCCCGCAGAGCCCCCTGAAGGTATTGACTAATAAAGATGTAGTCGAGTTGAGAGTATGTACGATGGACATGCGAATAGAACGTGTAATCTCGGGTCTGTGGATAGAGAGTGCGCCAAGTGTCAAGAAGGCCCATGTCATGTAGGCGTTGCTGTGTGTCCGTAGTGAAGGAGCCCGTGTCTGAGCTGTGTGCATGCGTACCGTCCAGGTCTTTCTGCCATATTAAGTTGAAGTCGCCCATAAGAGTTAGTGGACCCTCTGCAAAGTCCATTAGTTTCCCCAGCAATGTACGTGAGAAGACCGTCTGACCCACATTTGGGGCATATACTGACGCGAAAGTGCAAAGCCTCCCCCTTAGGCGCCCTTTAATCATAATCCAGCTGCCGTCTTTATCACCCTGAATGTCCAGAGGCTGGAATTGCATAGAAGATCGGAACATAATTGCCACCCCTCTGTGTCTCTGTGTTTCCTGGGAGCCGATGATCTGTAAATAAGTGGAAACTGTTTGTGTCTGAGTCGCGTGTCTTCGGTCCTAGCTAAGTGTGTCTCTTGTAAAGCTACTATGTCGAGGTGATGGTCAATAATGTATTTCCACACTCTGGCGTTTTTGGGGGGAGTTAAGACCTTTGACGCTCCAAGTTCCTACTGTGATCTGCATCATGTCACAGGTAGAAAACAACAGATCTCATTGAATCCTAGAGACCCCCTCGTCACCTCAATCCCAGATTGACCACCAATGTTCCAGCATTGCCACACCCCAGCATGCGTGCCATTCCAGATGCCCAAAAGACCCTTAAAAGCAATAGATAAAAAGCCGTCACCACAACCCTCCCATACCCACCCTCGACCCCCCCAAAAAATACAAGTAAACATTAACAGTAAAACAGTATGAAATCCCCGCAGTGTGGGCCCTTGATAGAGAAAGAAGACCCCCTCAGGGGCCGGGGGGGACAACAGGTCAGAGGGCCCCGTCCACGCCCGTCCCGCAGCGTATTGAACTAAGACATGTTTGTGTGGCGCAATATCGCACCGCAATAAAGAACGATACAGTGGAAGAGGCACTTGACAGGTTATTAGCAATGATAGGTAGCACAAACAGCATCAACCTGCAGCATCTTATAGAACTATAAGCGGTTACACCTCGCCTTTTCAAATCTGAGAAATATCATATAAGGTAACAGTATTAAATGTAATGGGCCCGCCCCCCAGAGCCATGTCACCTCTTTAAGCTGAACTATTGACCGCTGGTTTGTATTCACGAGCTGTTGTGGGAGCAAAGTAGGAGCACACCCAGGAGAAGCATAGCCCCGCTGGAACCCACTGGGCACCACTGGAAAGACAGGTACCGGAGCAGGTCCGCCAGGCAACGCAAAACAAAGTCACCATGTAGAGCAGAGGTAGTCATCTGTGACCCCCACGAGTCCCTACTGACCATGCTGAAGCAGACGAGGAGCCTCCGGAAGCTTCCCCAGGAGCACCTTGAGAAAGGCCAGCCCCCGCAGAGGGGAGACCCAGCAGATCCAGACCTTCCTGTAAGTCGGTAATATGACGTTTATTCTGGAATTCAAAGCTAAGCCCAAAGGGGTAGGTCCATCTATACTTGATCTTATCATCCCGCAATTTAGAGGTGACAGGGCAAAGCTGTTGCCTCCGCGCCAATGTAGACGGTGCCACATCCTGGTAGACAGTGCAGGAGTGACCTTGGAAGGAAACAGAGTCCTTCATCCCTGCCGCCTGTAGCACCGCGTTCTTGACTTTGTAAGAATGGAATTTCGCCAGGATGTCGCGGGGTCTTTTCTTTTCGCCAGGTAAGAGGGATCTCACTCGGTGGACTCTGTCCAGCTTAATTTTAAGAGACTGTGGGGCCAAGATCTCCGAGAAGAGGCCCACCATGAAAGCCTCCAGGTCAGGCCCCTCCACGCCTTCCTCTAAGTCCCGAACTCGTATGTTCTCGCGTCACGCTCTGTTTTCAAGGTCCTCAACCTTGAGCTGCGCCTGGGACAATTGATCCTTGAGTGTTCTCACATCCTCCCTCAGCTCGTTTGAAAATTGATCCCGTTCCTGGTGTTGTTTCTCAAGGTCGAGGACCCTGGTGCCCACCGAATCCACATCCCTCTGCAGGGACGACAAGCGCTCCGACAGATCCAAACGCAATTGCTCCATTGAAGATTTGATGTCCTGACTGATGTCACTGAGGAGTTCAGCTTTAAAGTCCTGGAACATATTCAGGAGATCCGCTTTTGTAAGGGCCATGGCTGCCACGTCGGCGTCCCCTCGAGGCGCAGATCGCTTGTCAGAGGCCAAGAAGAAATCTGAGACCCTGTTCGGAGTCCTGCCCGTCGGTTTCTTAGGCGGCATAGGGACCAGGACCCTGGAATCAGGTGTCACTAAGATGAGTAGGAGGCGTGCGTAGAGTCCTGATTAAGGCGCCACAGCGTGGGTCCGCAAGCCGACTGGTCAGTCATCTAGCGCTCAGTAGCAGCCCCCGACACACCGATGAGTTGTGGCTCTGGAGGCCCAGATGGCGCAGTGCGCCCCCCAGATAGCAAAGCGGAGGCAGAGAAGATTTGGCGTCAGTGGGAGCAGGGAGAGGAGAGACTGGGGTCCCCAGTTGCTGGAGTTCAATGCAGGTGTGGGCCTGGAGGAGCTAGGTCATGGCAGCTGTTGAATTCACCGAGCAGGAGAGGCGTCCACTGAGGTGCATCGGCGAGTTAGCACCGAAGCAGCTGTGAGCCCCAGTCTTCCAGATGGCCAGACCAAACAGGAGCAGGAGTGGATGGCTTCAGTGTAGTCTCTGCATACACCTCGGGGTCTGGCTGGAAGGCAGGGAAGGCGGGTGAGATCGCGCTGCAGGCCGCAAGTGCAGCATTCTGTCATCAGTTAGGCGGCATGCCTGCAATTTTAGGGTCAGGCACGCGCGGGGGAAGGAGGCTCACGATATTGCTAATGCCTCTACAGTCTCCGCGGATGCCCCCCCCGCCGCCGCTCACCTTTAATCCGCTGTCATTCCTCACATTGGGGCGCCCGCAGCAATGCGTCTAAGATGAAATCCTCACGGGCTCCCGCGGCTCCCGAGCCTACACCGCCATCTTGCGCCCGGCTGTCGGCACACTTCAAGGGGGCGCGAGGCAAAATAGAGGTAACGCCGCAGTGATCAGAAACGCAAATCGCTCCCTGCTGCGCTCCACATCTTCCGATACCGCTGCAATCCATTCATGCAGTCCGTTAGCCACCACAACCGCCCTTGGACAGTACGGGAACAGCCCGTGGACCGGGAGCCGAGACGGTCTACATCCGTTCGGCCATCTTGCCCGGCCACGCCCCCCCAATGCCCAATTTTTTGAGACGGTTGACAAGAGTGACATGATCAATCATATCGAAGGCCGCCAACAGGTCCAGGAGAAGGAGTGCTGCAGAGCCTCCTTTGTCCAGGATAGTTCTTAATTCATCTGTGGTTTCTATTAATGCCGTCTCAGTACTATGTTCGGCTCTAAAGCCGAACTGAGAAGGATCCAACAGCTGATTTTCCTGAATAAACGGTGTCAATTGTATGTTGATCAGTTTTTCCACTAGTTTGGCTGGGAGTGGTATACTAGAGATAGGACAGTAGTTGGCTGGATAGTCAGGGTCTAGGTTGGATTTCTTTAGGAGTGGCAAGATGGAGGCATTTTTCCAAAGATCAGGAAATGTCAACGGGCCAATGATCACAGGGGTGGCGGGATCTCATACCATTTCCAGGAACAGCTCTCACATCAAAGAGTTCAGAGTGTCTGATGACGAAGATGGAAGCGCAGGTGCCATACAGAGGTCTCTGAGCAACGCCACCAAAGAGCTGCAAGAATCAGCTCCTTCAAGTGGTGATGGATCTCTCCATGCTGAGGCTGAGGAAGAAGACGAGGCTGTTAGCAGCCCTGTGGAAAGGAGAGCCTGCGCCCCATAAGAGTGACTCGCAAGCCCAAACAATTCATTGAAGAACTGTGATGCACGACTAATTGAAGAGCAATGATGCACGATTATGAAAAAACGCTGTTCCTGATAGCAGCTGTTGACTCTCTCTGCTTCTCTGGGGGAGGGACATGCTTATTTTGTCACCAAAGGGGGAGGTGTAATGACGAGCTGTAGCTAGGCACAAGGACCCTGCACACACTGGACTGCAAGGAACTGGACAACACTTACGGGCAGGAAGAGGCGAGGCAGGAACTGGGCACACTTACAGTGGGGACATGAGGCAGGGAAGAGGTGCCTGCATGAGCAGGAGTGCTGGCCACAAATAAAGAAAACCCTACACTCACCTGCATGTTCATTGTTTCATTCTTTCGGGATCTGGGTGTTAGGACATGCAGAAGGCATGTGGAGGTCTCTGTTCCAGTTGCAGAGATCTTCGTCAAGAGTGTGGAACATAAAATATGGTCGTAAAATTCTGGTCATAAATTAGTCAAGTCAAACTCACTTTATTCGGTTTTTGCATAAAACCATAAAAGTAATCTAAAACAATACCTGTACAGAAGAGTAACATGAATAGTAGCTCATACTTTAAAGGACACGATATGCAAAACATGTGAAAACACAATAAGATAACATTTTAGATAAAACCAGATCATAAGAACACATGACAATCTCCTGGGGCCAGAAAGAGTTAATCGCAACAGCCTCTAAGCCTCACAGCTGATTTTAAAAAACTAAGGACAGGTAGAATAATGTCACCAGATAACATTTGTAAATATGGAAAAGCTGGACGCACTTGCCTAAAATCCAATAATTTCAAGGTTGGGATAATAAATATTTTCCGGGGGGGGGGGTCGTATAAAAATTGCAAAACATTAAAAAATGAAGCATGTCCTGTGGAGACTTACCGTCGCAGCCACAGGACTCTAAGCTCTGGGCTCTACTACACACATGCGGTTGAGCCAGCAGAGGTGGAAAAGGTCATAACGAAACCTAGTTAATAAAAAGCGGTCATGGGTGCTGAATGGTCCTAATAGATACGGCTCAGTAGATTGTACAGTTTTCAGAATAACAAACCTAGGAATGCTAGGTTTCCTCAGCTCGCACCCTTCCCTGTCGACAATTCTGCGGTTAAAAAAGGTCTCCTTTACCCAGTCCAGGTCTTTTTTGTGCACGGATCCTGGGTTGGAGAATAGTTCTACTCTTCCCAACCACTCAAAGCATTTCTTGATGTAGTTAATCCACAGGATATGATGGGCACGATCAAGACCCATGCACTCCTTTAGAATTAATTTACTTAGTGTCGGTCCCTCATTACAACCATAACTTCAACCACAATAAAAGAGGCCGAAGGGCCAACAGGTCTGACAAATAATGGACCCCCAGCTCCTTGTGAACCATTTAACTTGAGGTACCCTGCGGCAAACATAGGAGACGTTTTAGGAAATTATTTTTAGCCACTTGTAATTCATCTATGGTAATGTAACCCCAAATTTCACTTCCATAGGAAACTTGTGCGATGCACTTTGCCTGTTATATCTGCAAAAGTGCCGCAATCGGTTTCCTACACAGTTTAGATGCAAAATTAAAAACAGCGGTGTTAGCGCATATTAAATCTCCCTTCTTGCTCCGTTTCAAAGTCCCCCATTTCATTTTATCATCTATCAGGACCCCAAGGTAAGAGAAAACTTCTGTGCAGGGAACAAAGGCGCCACCAACCTTAAACTGGTACCGCTTTTTGGTACGAGGTCCCACCTGCATTACATAAGATTTGAAGAGACAGATCCAAATCTTCCATGAAGAAAGAAAAAGAGTTAAACAGGGATTGCAACTCTCTGGCAGTCAGGGCCATAAGGACTGCATCGCCTGCGTGCAGCAGAACCGGCAGGCCACGCCATCCCACCTGGGGGGTAATCTATCTTGGTCTCCAATAAGATCTGTTCTAGTTGGTTAATGTATAAATTAAACAAAAAGGGAGCCAAGATACACTCTTGGCACACTCCTCTTTTGATTGGGAACTGGCCAGATACCTTAAGATATTGTGAGTAACGAACCTCAGCCTTGGTATCGTTGAGGAGATTATCAAGAAAATGAAAAATATTTCCGTCCACCCCCATGGACAGCATGGTCTGCCAAAGCTTGGTTCTATTCACGCGATCAAACGTGGAAGACAGATCCATAAAGGCCAAGTAGATGGTACCAGGGCGGGCGACCGTGTACTTATTGAGGATCAAGTGTAAGTTAAGACCTTGGGCCACGGTAGAACGTCCAACACGAAACCTGTACTGGATGTCAGTTAAGATATTATTTTCATCTGCTTAACTTGTTAACCTGTCTAAAGTAACACGGCCAACCACCTTAACCACCGAGTCCAACAAAGATATGTGTCTATAACAGAGGGTACTGTCCCTATTACCCTTTTGAACACTGGGACAATAGTAGAGGTGGCCAAGGAGCCGGGACGACCGGATTTAACCAGAAACAGGTGCCCAGAGGTTTACATTGGATTTATATAAATCCAGCGGAATACCATCAGGGCCCAGTGCTTTATTGTTAGATAACCCAAGAATACCTTTTCTGACCTCTTCAACTGAAACAACCATGAGTGATTTAACCTTCGCTGCTCCTGGTGATATATTCCTGTCTGGGGGGCATTGAAACATAACCTCAAAATGGTGCACCCATTCCTCCTCTGTTATATGGGCTTCCACCACGTTACCTGCTTTCATATTCATAATATAGGGCTGTTCATAATGCCCCAGAACTTGGCACTACTCTTCATAGTACTTGCCTCAATTAAGTCCCTCCATTATTCCTCCTTCACTACTGCCTCAGCTCTGGCTAATTCTGCTTTATACTCCCTTCTGCGGGTTTTGACTGAAACTATGTCACTTTGACTCTTGCCCAAGGCTTCTTTCAGGTTCCTAGCAGCACAGGAACAATCAGAATCAAACCATCTGGGCATCAAGATAGCCGGTCGCCATGCGGAAACACTGAGAAGGTTTTATATTGTGGAAGAGATGACTTTAAAGGATTCTTTACTTTCACCCCAGTCTGTTAGTGGGGCAGTACACAGAGCTAGCTCGATACCACAGCAGGCGTGTAAAGCATAAAAAAATAACTCCGGAATTATCTGAGCCCATGTTAACCTTCTGCCTCCATCCGTTACTTTCAGTACCCTGCTCCTCCCTAACCACCCCCCCCCCCTCCCACCGGGATAGAAACCAAGGAAGGCCAACTGATAGGCACACATAGGGGATTATGATCACTATAAATACTTGCCTCAATGAAAAAACCTGAAATCATCTCAAGGAGAGGCAATGACACAAGAATGAAATCACTGATAAAGCCTCTGCCACTTCCTAAAAAGGTTGGGTTGAGAACCTTGCTGCGTGGGTCCAAAGTGCATAGGGATGAGATTTAATCAAATTCATCCAATAAATCATTAAGGAGGTCACCTTGTGCGTAATGCTCAAAATGAATACCCTTCAAACGTAAACAACCTAAATCAATAAGATTAGTTTTCCTTGGATCCCCACATGGATGAATGTTAAAATCCCTGGCTATCATAATATCTCAGCTAACTGCCTTAAGTTTTTCTCTTAACAAGGAGCCCAACGAAGAAATATAACAAACTTCTGAGTGACATGAAATCGAGTTGTAGAAATTCCCGAGTCCCAATTTACTAGGCCCTTTGCGAAATATCACTGATTGCAAACAGAGATTATCTATAGGCAACGCTGATACAGTACAATCTGATGCTAAAGAAACATAGATTAAGAGGCCACCCTTTGATCTTCCTGAACTCGAGGGGACAGCCGGGACAAAAAAAAGACTTGTAACCCTCCAAATGGAAATTATTTGTGGTTGCCTAAGTTTCCTGTAAACAAATAATGTAAAACCCTTGTAAAAAGAAGCCATGAAGGATCACAAAACGTATTGGCTAATCCTGCAATGTTCCATGAGATGAGATTACAACCCTTTACACCCCTGTTACTACAGCCTAGCAGGGAAATATCCTTTTGGCAGTTAAGTGTCCTAGAATTCCAGGGAACTGTCTCACTCAATCAATCACAATCGGCCAAGGTGCCCAAAGGTGTGAAACTGTTCGATAAAACCAGGGAGGACTGAGCGGTCAACGGGTCTCCGCAGAAGTCCTGGTGAGCAAAATGCGAGTTATTACGGGGCCCTGTGATGTTAAAATGCCTTGATAGAGTGGGGAACTGCAACTGTCTTCCGGGTGTGCCCTTTCTGTGAGGGAGTATAGTTCTCCAGCCTCAGGGATCAGGTTTATAAAAAAAGCCAAGAGGGAGGGCCCTAATAGATGACTGCGGCCCGAAGGAGGAATCAATGCGAGAAAAGACTAAGGCCAAACTCCTTTCTGCAGTATGCGATTTGTTTAACTTAATGACCACACAGTCACCATTATAGTACTTTGTGGACCCCCCCTACCCAGTTCACTCCATGCACCATGTTTATATATTTTCCTACCCTTAAAACCGAGGTGGTGTTATGGGACAACTAGTGCATGACTTTGTTCTTCAGTTGGAAAAAATCTTCCTTAGCACCTGGTGAAAGGGTTGGCACGTTCCCCAAAACCACAACATATGGCGTTGATTCTGGAGGGAGGTGAAAGTTAACTAAAGTCTGAATGGGGCTCCTCTCTCCACCATGTGATATTGCACCCTTGTTCGAATTCTTGGGGTGCAAATCATCCTGAGTGGGAACCCTGCACACGGGCTCTATGCATGGCCCCAACTGGTTTTCTACAGGGGACAATGACAATGGCTGATGACTCAGAGGGCGGGTAGTATTTGACCCCGTTGCAACCCTTGGGGGTAACAATTGCTGCTCCCTGTCATTTGTTTCTGGGTCCACTAAAGTAGACCCCTCTTTTGTGATGTGACCCGTCGATAACCTTGGTCCCGATTCGGCTGCCTGCCCTCTAGATAAAAAACATTGTTTAAGTTCAGAGAGTCTCCTCCCAATGGAGGAGAGACATCGTAAAATGGGATCAAGTTTTGCGTCCAAATTGGCCCTTACAGATCCCTTTTGTACCTGAGCCTGCGCCTGCTACTCCTCTCGTCCTCTGTTGTAGACATGACATGTCAGCAGCTGACTACTTAACAGGGCTGCTATTAACTGACTCCTGGGCAGGGGGTAAGTTGGACCCCTTTTGTTGGACAACAAAATGGTGGGAGAGAGGGGTATAGGTTGACCAACTACCCAGCTACCTATGCCCCAAAGGTTCCAGCGTAGGAGATACATTAGGTAATACTAAAGAGGGATCAGAAGTCATCTGCTCCATAGGCGGATTAACGATGAAGCGGCTAATAGGGGAGCGAGAAAAACGCAGTGTAACCATCTCTATCTCCTTATCAAGGACTCCAGCCGCCCTTAATAGAAAGGAGTCCATGGTAATTACGGTGCTGGTTGTGGCCTTCTCAGGTAACAATGCCGCTTTGCGTTTCCCCATGATGGTCCGGTATGTGGGCACAGCCTGCTCTGCACTTTCCTACTGAAACCTGCTAAAGCACGGGTGGTAACAGAAACCGCTACTACTGCTGCAGGATAGTAGAGGGGGATGTAGAAATATTTGGATTGGGTCAATTTAACCATTAAGTGTGACTGGGGTTACATGCATCTAATCATGGGGCAAGACCAGGATAAATACTAGGGAGGTAAACACGATGTAACTCTGTCCTTCCCAACCTTCACCCCAGTCATCGTGCTTAGCTGGATACAAGTCCCCCACTTCGTCTTGCCCCGCTGCACTACGTTACTTCAGTGGTGCAGTCGGTTTCCAGCCACCCAGGCAATCCAGTTGTTTAGGTGTATGCGTCCTATGGAGGATCCAAAAGAGGTGGCGCAGCCCAGCCTCCTCCGGGCTGTGACGGGCCCGCCCGGACACGCCTGTGCATTTCCCGCGCTACGGGAAGCCCTGGCTCCTTTTCTGCGCCTCTGGGTGTGGGAACAATGTCGCGGCGGCGCTCTGCCGCCATACAGCTGGGAGTGGTAGTCCTCCCCTGACAGCCGGTATCAGGCAAAACGTCATATACCACTACAAAACAAAAAACCCGCGCAGGCCCATGATTACCAACTTCCCTGTCTGTCTGCAACAGCCAAAGACAAAACCACGAGCTTCCTAGTGGACTGCATTCACCTCCTTAACTAAGTGAGTGGAGTCATATAAACCTATGAGTAACTTTACACTCGGATATGGTAGTTAACAAAAACTAATAGTAAAGACATGTGTAGAGTAAACTTACACATCAGTAAATCTAAATGTACAAATTTAACGTTGAGGGTAGGCTCCGATTGTTTTGCACATTTAGCAAAATCCTATCTTATATTGTGCGCACATCAATTTTAAAATAATGACTTGCATATTTCATACTGCTTTCGGTTGCAGGTTAGGACCTCAAAGCACTAAAAATACTTGGCACTATTCAGGACTGCGGCAACCAAGATTCAATTCTGTGGCTGTCTGGTTACCAGCACACAAATCTGCAGTGATGCTGCTAACTATTTGAGCTTTCATAACGTACTGAGTGTATTTCTCACTGATTATTTTAACTTGTGTTTATTTTTTTATTTAAGGTGTATGGGTTCTTTTACGGGAGATACCCACAAAGCCGTTGCAATATTTTCTTCTTGTTAGCCACTGTCATTCTTGCTTACAGAACAACCGAACCAATGATCCAGAGATTAAGGGCTGATACATTTTCACAGACAAGGCCCAATTTCATTACCCGACAAGTCCCCTCACGCTGGGTGAGTAAAATACCAAATTTACCAATTTCCAATTTGTGTCATTGGTTCTGCATATAATCCATAGCGGTGCAATCTTTTAAAGTTGACAGGGTTTTGCAAACTAATACCTGATTTAAAATAATACTCAATAATCAAGAATAAACACCTCTAATAGAGACAAACTCATTAATAAATGTATGAAACTTTATCTAAATAATGTGAAAATGCTCATCAATACCAAATACAGTATGAATCATAGACCATCACGAGAGACAATATGAGAGAAAATGACACGAATTATAACTCAATGACAGTGCAATAAAGGAGTGGAAAGGCAAAGCAACAGAAGTTTCAGTGACAAAATACATTTGCAAAATGATTATGCAAATTCAGATTATACCCTAAAACCTAAAGTCCAACCCACACTTGTGTCAGAACAGTACTGTCACACCACTCTTGTCATGTCCATTAGCTCAGCTTCTTCATTGTTCAGTTATTCATCAAATCTACTTCCACCCCAGGAAATACAATTTCGAGTCACTGTCATAGTCAGTGCTTGAAACAGGAAAATAGAAGTGCAGGTACTCTGTTCCAGAGTACCTGCTTGTTTCTGGGAAGTGCAGGTACTCTCCAATTAAAAGTATTACATCTGTCTTGAGAAGTGCCGGTACTCTCCCTCTCAAAATAAAAAAGTTCTGGTACTCCGTACCGGACAGTACCGGCCAATTCAAAGCACTGGTCATAGTACACATTTCCTCCATCCCCTTCATGCAACACCTTTCGTGCCTTAATAGTCCACTTGTGCCATTTCACTAAGGAAGTGTTCTTTGTTTTGATGTTTTAATTTGTTTCTTCATGTAAACGCACACAGGTTTCGTGAAGGACAAACGTCTTCCACCTTCACCTTCTCGCTCCGAATTATACGACTTTATTTTCTTTCATTAACCCAAAAGTTTCCTATAGTGCAAAAAACATTCTTCTACGGAAAACAACACAAATCACTTATAACGCTTTCCATTACGCACCCACCCTGTATTGCATCTATTCATGCGCAACCCGAGTTAATATTAATTTTCCTAACAAACATTAATATAATGCATCAAAGCAGCGTTAGTCTTTTATTTTACATTAGTCAAAGAAGCATTTACGGCCTAGTTCAGTGCTTTAGTTCGCTCTTGCCATTATGAATTTCCCCTCATGTTAGGCCTTTTCCCTGCATACGTTTTTCACTGCATACAGTTAAGAAGTGTTACTGAAGGTTCAATTTGAGCAGGTTTCATTTTCGCGAAAGCCCTGCTCCATCACCAACAACCACTCCCTTTTGCACTCAGGATCACCGTCCACATACTTTTAACGCACTTCGAGCGCAGAGCCAGAAAACCATTATTGTTACTAAACTGGTTTTCTGCACTGTCATTGTGACAAGTGACCAACACAGCACAACCCACTCGCCGCTCATAGCCAATCACATGGTAAGAAACGCTCCACTATTCGAGAGAAAGTGTGATGGCGTTGGACTGGTTAATGTCTCGCCTAGGAGATATCTCGTTATTCACTGGCTGTTGGACATTGTGTAATGAAACGTGACGTCGCATTGGAATTCCAGTACACGTGGCTCAGTAAAAAGTTACAGAATTTGTTTGCTGCGATGCCTATTTCTGAAAGTGTGCCAATAACCTGAAACACCTTGTGAATGGTGTGAGCTGGTTCGCAGTCAATGAGCAGGACTGGCATCAAAGCGGAACTGGGCGCATTAACGACGTTTCACTTCACAGAGGTTTTTGTGGCGCCTTCCTGCGCCGAGAGCCTCCCGATCCGAATGCGAGTCACGGCGCGTCAAGTCCTTTCACGCCTTCCGGGAGCTCTGCAGCGAAGACCCGCGTGAGCCGGTGAGCATGATATACAGTGCTGGTGGTAAATCCAAATAGAAAGGTGTGCAAGTCTGGGACCGCCCCTCTACAGCCAGCATAACCGGCGCTTCATTATTCCGGTTCATGATGTCAGGCGCGCCCTAAAGCAGGCATATTATAAACTGCCAGGAGTTTGGCCCTATGACAGGGGAGTGCACAGTGGTCAATACAACATACGCAGCACTAAAGTGTATAGGCAGCATTCGTAAGTCTCCGAGCGGTCGTACGCCTCTCTATTTATACCTTCGTCCGCGCCCGGCCTTAAGGGTTGTGGTGCAGCACTTCCAGATTATAAGGACGGGTCCTAGTGGCCAGGTGTTTCATTACAGAGAGTAGAAGACAGTAAATTACGGGGGGGGGGGGGGGGTTCAATTGACCATATGCAATTTGTCTTTAAGCCACAGATCCAAATAATCGTATGCAGTAGCATAGTTTGAAGTACAACAGAAAGCCAGGCATGTAGTCTCGGTGTGCAAGTATGCTTTATTGTTGTTTACGTTCCACAAAGTAATTAGATCACGTGAATTGTTTTAATAAGGGTTTTAAAGAGTTTTAGGGTTCAGGTGTGAGTTAAGAAAGTCTACAGTAAGGGCAGTCTAATGTCGTGGCCCCTAGGTCCACATGATGGATAAAGTAACGACACAGACACGGTGTGTAACTGTTCAGAACTGTGCTCGAGCGCTCTTACCCTTTTATTAGCAGGCACACGTCACTGGTGACGCCTGTGATGGATGGGTCTGTGTTGTGGAAGTGAAAGCAAGTCCTCAAAGGAGTGGCTGGACGAAACACTACTCTGTGTCTGGCAGGACACTACATGTCCTCCCACGTTTTATTGAAAAACAACACAAAACAAGTTTAGCCTGTGTAAATAAAACAATAACTCACTGGATTCCATATGAGCCATCAGCAGGGGTGTGGAATTTATTAAAATATCTACTTGTCCATGGGGCAGGTTGCTTCATAAATCTACTTGTCCTGTAACAAAATCCACTTGTCCATTTGGTGCCATGTTGTGCGGCCACAAATTATGGCAGCAATCTCATTAAATAAGAGCTATTATGTAGCCTCTCTGATTATGTGTGGGCTCATACCATAGTAGTGTTTGAATACTAGCAATCCCTTTAAGTTGCTACGTTTCCGCAGATCTACATACTGGGACTGAAGGTAGTGGTAAACAATAGTTCCAAGGTTAGAATGTCCTTTTGAGTCTGTGCATACCTACTAACTTGCATGTTTTAAGGGTTTTCAACAACTCTTCTCTAATCTTTTCCAATACTGGGAAATGTTGGAAATTTACTCCTGACAAAGGCAGACGAAAACCTTCTTCCAGAGTTGGGAAAAAAGTGGTTGGAGGGAAAAGAAACTTGCACAGACTCAGGTTTTCGCGTGAGCAAATCTACACATGCATATTTACTCATGCTAAAATGCAGTTCTCAAATATTTTCTAGGAGTACTATTTCTTGCCCTACTGCTGTAAATTCTTGTGAATTCACGAAAGCCATATAGCTGCCCTTAATGCAAGGACATCTACCAAGGGTGCTTTTTTGAGACTTTCTTTACTAATTGGGCCCCTAATTTGGTCTGGCGTTAACCATGACCTTTTGTGTTTATTAAAATTCTTTCTCTGTATCGGCTGGCTTCACGGTGAGTGACAGCATTCTGCTCTTTCACAAGGAGCATATCGGCAAACAAAGTAGTTTTGTTCAGTGCCAGTAACTAATGTGGCAGTGTGTGCTTTTTTGAGACAAAAAACTATTTTTGCTTTTGCCAATGCTTGTTATAATGGTGAGGGTCCGGCAGCTCTCGCATCAATAAGGTTGAACAAAAATCATGCCAAAACAAGTCACGCATTGCCAAAACTAAAAAGCTGACCACCAATTCATACCTACTGGCTTTGCCAATGTTTGTTTATTTTTATGTTTCCCAAAATCTTATTGAAACTGCTTACACTGTTTTTCTAATATGAATATTTTGGGGAAATACTACCATGCATCAACACATTTTACTAAATGATGCTGCAAAGAAATGGTACCTGAAATTTTACAGTAGTTTAGCAAAAACATTTTTTTCCTACTTTCATTTTTTAGGAACATTTTATATTGACGGCAAATAATCATTAATCTTGCTTTCAAGCTTCTGCAAATATTTGCATCTAATCAGAGACCATTCTGGGAACATTATGGATAGTCTAATATTGCTAAACTTTGAAACCGTGTGTCCACATTTTAATACTGGAACCCCTGTCAGTAGTGCAGTCAGAACTTACATTTACTGAGAGCGCTCACCCTAATAATAACGGCTTTCAATTAATGAACCATAAATACAAGTTTGAACAGCATTAACATATGCACACAAATATTAACTTAACTGCAGGCAGTATCCTTCCCTGATCCTTAATGTGGTACTGCAAACTGGAAGCCAAAGGGTTTGTGCTGCAGCGGGTTGGGCTTGCTTGCCCCAAGGACAAAATGCACATTAAAACTTGTTGCCCTTGACCCCAAACAATATGTCCTGGGCGTCGGGCTATAGGAATTCCACATCCCTGCATCAGGCTCTAAAGTCAAATCAGCGGGATAGCGGTGGACATGTGGGCTGATGGCAACAAACTGCACCAGTATGTCTCCGTCTGCATTCATATTTTAACCTGAGGGGCTCAGGACACAAATGCTGGCTAGGAGACATCCGGGCACTCTGGTAGCAAAGCGGGTGGAAACCTGTCCTTACTCTAAAGTTGCTCTACTACTCTGACGTTAAGGATGATGTGTGGTAGGATTCAGTAATTCAGAACCCTGGTGCATCAGGAGCATGGTCAGAGTCCATTGCGAATTTTAACTATGGGTTTGCTTGATCCACTCTAGACAGCCCTGGTGTACTGTAATCTGTTGGAGCTTCCATTACACGGCCTGGCTACATCATGGAATCTGTCGTGGGGCAAAAGTCCTGTCCATCTTCCGCGCCTGTGGAAGGCCCCTTAGTTGGGTTGCCACAGGACTGCTTGTAGGCTGTACTTGGGCCCTGTGTGTGCCTGCTTTAGGGCAGCTGCAAGACTGACTAGGAGCCACTGCCTAGTCGCTCGTGTAACCTCTGGGGTAGATGTGTCCTGGTCAGGACGTGCTCTTGCTACTGTGGTCTGGATGCAATCCAGGTGAGCAGGTAGTCACTTGTTCTTCAGATCGTCACTGGTACTTCTTGTCAGTTGGTATGGCAATTGATGCTCCAGGGGTGATAATGATGAAGCACTAGATCTGAGCAGGCATGATGGGATTGTCAACCGAGTGGTGAACCTGGGCAACACTAAGAAGAAGAATATATGTTGGAGGGTTGTATGACGTTACAACACATGCCATTACCCTGCATGCCGTTACAACACATACCTTTACCTGGACTTGCTGTCAGGGGTGCGCTGGAAGTTGGAATAGTATAATTTACTATTCCAACTCCAGTGTGTGCAAAAGTAGGTAAGGTGTTGGAGTTAAATCCAACACCTTCTACCCCCTGCAGCAAGCCTTTCACGTTGTAAAGACATGCAGGGTAATGGCATACGTTGTAACGCATGTGTTGTAATGGTTGTTTCCCATGCTGGAGTGTGACATTGTAAATCTGTGGTGCTTGTGTTTGGATCTGCACACGTATGATCTGAGAGTGTGAATATATCCGGGGTTCGTATGTCCGCACGTTTGATTTTCATCTGTTGTCAGGGCAGAGGGAGGGCGTGTTTCAATTTTTACAAGGTTTGAGCTAAATATATCAGTAAGAAGCATATTCTCTTATGGTGTCGGGATCTTCGTGGTGTTCAAGGACTCTCTCACTTTCTCCAGCTTCAGAGTCTAAGGTGGGGAGCATGCTCAGCCCTCCCAGCGCCATCCTCCCACTCCCTGTGATTTTTCTCATCACCCCCATCACTCTCTGATGTCTTTCCCACCCTCCTCCCTCATGTTGTTCACGGCATGTGTTTAGAAGAATTGGAAATGGATCTTTTCCTTTCCCCTGCTTCTGCCGTGCTTTGTTAGCAAACACTGCAAATAGAAGTCACGCGCCAGATTCCTTTGTGTTTCATGCTGCTTGTCCGTGGCTTGGCTCCTTCCAGTGTCATGGCTACCCATCTTTCCCTTCCATGCCCTACATCACTCGGAGCCTGAAGGTCCACATGTCCGCATGGAATTTTGATATCTATCCTTCCCGGTGGAGCGGGCAGCTTTGAGGAAAGTGGATGCAGCCCATTGCAGGCAGCCCTGGGGTACACGGATCCTTACTGTAAAACATATTCACTGATGGCTGGCTGCTTGTTTATATTATTGCGTTGCGAGTTTCCTCTTTAATGAAGCGGGCTCTAATTCATTTTGGGGTGTGTGTTGGTTATTTTAAGGTTTTCAGCAGCTCATCAACACTCAGAAGTAATATGGCCAGGGGCAATAATGATTTTCTTCTTAATAACCGAAGAGAAAAGCAGCAAAGCTCACTGACATCTGGCGGATCTCCCGGCTAAACCAGGGGGGCATGCTCACAATTCGCCTTCTCTTTCCAGCACCTCAGAATCACTCGGCACCACCTCAGCATCACTCAGTACCACCTGTATCTAGAGTTCATTCACCACTTCGTGCACAAACTACCTATCCCTCTCTATCTTCTTTTCTATCTATTCTGTGCAGCTCTGACCCCTATCTATTCATCATGTCACATAATTATACTACTCATCGCACAATTCCACAACTAACCATTCCACTTCAACCCACATAATTCCACTCCAAACCACATACATCCACTCCAGTCCAAAACACATAGATTAAAGATATTGTCATTTACAATGACAATAGCTCTAACTCTCACAAATGTTAGACCTGTTGCATTTCAAATGCCAAATTTTGGGACCATGCATTTGCTGCACAATCACTCAACCCTGACCTCTTGATATTTCCACATCCCACCCCATCCAGATCATGTGTTGCTCCACCACCCCAGACCCTATGCTATACCGTCTGAAATTCCACCCACCCCATACTGTACAACACCCCCTCCAGCATGGATGTAGCATTTATATCCGCACCCCTGTGCTTTTATAGTCTCCAGGCCCTGTACTGCTCGAACTTCATTTGCCTCATCGCTCTGCCTTGCCCCTATAAACCGCCTCCACAGCCCCCCCCCCCCGCTCCTTTTTTTTTTTCAATTAAACCCCTGCCTCTGGGCGACAACCTCCCCTCAAGTGCCTATTTTTTTGCCTTTTCTTTAGTGAAAAGGTCTTTACCTAACTTCACTAGCATACATTAAGTACTGAATTAACTAGAGCATTCCAAGCTTTGCTAAATGTGGTAATAAGCAATACGTTACTGCTTCACCTGTTCTACGCATTACTTATAATACTCAAGCTTGGAAACATATTTTCTTTTTTTTTTTTTTAATTTTTTTATTGACGAGTAACATGACACAGATATCCTTCATACACTCAACCATAATTTTCATCAAATACATTATCTGTATCATGACTCTGATTTTAGCAGAATTAAACCCCCCCCCCCACCCTGAACCCACCCAGCTACCCTTGAGGGCTGAGAGCTAGAGATAAAAGAAAGAAAGAAGAAAGAAAACATCCCATTAAATTCATAACTAATTAGATAATATACATGATACAGACATAATTAATATACATTGCTATCATACTACATTTCAAGAATCAATGGTTTACACAATCCAACCAATTAATCAAAGGAGCCCAAATCAATTCCCCATTTCTGCGGGCCCTTGGGCCTCTCCTTCTAAAAACCAACAGCTCCCACTTCCCTATATTTAGAAATTTGCTAAATCATTCATGTTCCGATGGAGGGGATGGATCTAGCCAAACAGTTGCTAAACATAATCGGAGTACAGCCATTGAAACAAAAAATAACTTTTGCTCGTGGGGCGTCATATCCACTTCAGTTACCCCTAATATAACTGCCTGAGATGAGAGTGGAACTACACGGTGAAACAATATTTCCAGCCATCGTTCAACTTTGTTGAACAAAGGAAGCAAATTGGGGCAAGAAGAGAACATGTGAATAATATCAACCGCAAACTCACCACATCTGGGACAATTAGCTCCCATAGTCCCCCCCCATTGATGAATACGCTGTGGGGTTATATACAGATTATACCAGGTTTTAAAGCATTGGACTTGGAGATTTGCGGATAGGGTAGAGATGTAGCTAAGCCGTAATGATTTTTCACAGACCTCCTGCCCAACATGCAATCCTGTATGCCATCTGCCAAAGTGTTTATCCAAATCGTCTTTTCTTTTTTCGTTAATCATTTTATAAATTGAGGATATTGTGGAATGCCCACCTTTAATAGCCTCGAGTAGCGAGATAGAAGTCCAGCTAACCGTCTTCCGAGAGAGAAAATCCCGGATCTGTAAAAACTTAAAAAAATGGTGATTACTAAGAGTAAATTTCTGTTTTAAGTATTCAAAAGTCCTTACCCCATCCACCGAAACCAAGTCCCCTAGCCTATTGACCCCGTGGGCCCTCCATTCTCTAAAGTATCCATCAGCAAAGATTTGGAGCAGAAGAGTATTACTATTAACTGGAGTGTATAAATGTATTCTACCAATATTAAATAATTTGCGGATAGATGTCCAGATTTTGAAAGCCGCAAATAGACCTTTAAACCTCACACGTTTAAAATATGCAAAATCTATATGCTTAAATAAAACCCCTGAGGTTTCCTCTCCATACACAAGTTTATATATTGAATTTTCCCGCTCCTCAAAATCAGGGCAATCTAGCAATACAGGAATATGTCTCAAGGTGATAGCCCAATAATAAATCTGAAAATTAGGCACAGACCAGCCACCCCTTTCTCTTGGTAGAGTCATATATTTAAAGGCTCGTCTGGGTCTTTTCCCTGCCCAGAGAAACCATGAAATAATACGTTCGATTTTTTTAAACCATATTAAATCGAATAAAACGGGGATAGCTCTGAGGAGATACAATATCTTTGGCAGAAAAAGCATCTTTATAACATTGCATCTCCCCGTGAGTGTTAGGTAAAGATTGTTCATCCGCCGGGCATCTTGTTCAATCCTACACAACAAAGGATTCAAATTAATCTCCACAATCACCTCTGGATTTGAATTTATTAAAATCCCAAGGTATTTAGCAGTCTCAGTAACCCTAGAGTCCACCAGTAAGATCTTATCATTACAGATAATTTGGGTTTTAGATTCATTTAGATGATAGCCAGATAATTTGCCAAATTGAAATGTCAGTTTTTGAATTTCCACTAAAGCAGTTTCGGGTGAGTCTGTTAAAATAGCAAGATCATCTGCATAGCCCAGTATTTTAGTTTCACCACCCTTAGATCTTACTGGACTGATCAGGTTGTTCAAAAGAAATGTTCTAATTAAAGGATCTATATAAATAGCAAATAATAAAGGGGAACAGGGGCAACCCTGTCGAGTACCTCTTGAAATATTAATAGTTCCCGATTGTGTGCCCATAATTGAAATTTGCGCTGTGGGTTGTCTATACATAATTTGTATTGCAGTAATGAATCTTTCTCCTAAACCATAATATCTTAAAACCGCCCATAAAAAGGGCCAGGAGACCCTATCAAACGCCTTCTCCGCATCTAGCAGGATTAAGGCCATAGGGTCCCCTGAAACCCTAGTATAATCAAAAAGTGTGATAGTGCGACGAATATGATTGATTGTTTCCCGACCTGGGACGAAGCCGTGTTGATAAACAGAAACCAGCGACTTGATCACACCAGAAAATCTCATGGCGAGCACCTTGGCATAGATTTTAACGTCACTGTTAATAAGCGTAATAGGACGGTATGAGCCCATGTCTGTAGGATTTTTATCTTTCTTTAAGAATGTAATAATTCGGGCCTTCTGCCAGGACTCAGGGGAAGATTCCCCCATCTGGACTATCTTAAATAGAGCCAACATAACAGGAGTCAATTGAAGGCGGAATACTTTATAGAATTCTCCTGGTATGTAATCTGGACCAACAGCTTTCCCGCCCGGGAGCAGATCTATAGCTTGCAAAAGTTCTTCCATACTTATTTCAGCTTCTAATGCGTCACGTTCTTCCGGAAGTAGTGTGTCAACAACAACCTCCCGTAAATACTCTTGTATTTCCCTCTGATGCATATCATTATCACTTATATCTTCACTATACAAATGTTGATAACATTTTTGAAAAGCAAGCAGAATATCCTTATCCCCGGACACCAAACCAATATCTGGATCTTGAATATTTTGAATACGCGTGGCTATTTCTCTTTCCTTGATTCTTGAGGCTAACAAGTGCCCTGCTCGCTCACTATTTTCGAACATTTTGGATTTCCAGATTAAAAATTTACTGGCTGCCTTGGCCTGAGAAAGTTCGATTATAGCTGATTTTACTAAAATAATCCGATTTTGGGCAACATCGCTATCACCACCCGTCCGTATCTGACTAACCAGATTCTGCTCTGCTTCTGCAAGTGCTGTATATAATCGTTGCAGTTCGGCCTTTTATTTCCTTTGAGATTCCCAGCCAAACCGTGTTGTTTCACCCCTAACCCCTGCCTTTAATGTATCCCAGACATTCTGTATATCTGTACTATCGATGTTTTCTTCCAAAAACCTAGTGATCCATACAGACATATTATCAATATATCCTATATCCTTAAGTAATGCACGGTTGAACGTCCACACGTTAATTTGAGTCCTACAGACCATTGTGTTTATTTCAAGCAAGAGCGGATTATGGTCGGACATTACTCGTGGAAATCTAAAAATACCAGAGCCCTGAAGTAGTACGGGTGAAGCAAAAAAAGAATCCAGCCTTGAACATATCCTATGAGGTGCAGAAAAATATGTAAAGCCGGGGTCAGCCGGATAAAAAAAAGCCCATGCATCCGTTAAACCATGCAGATCTATTAAGTGTTTTAAAGCACGATATACCCTAGGCTTCCTCCCCGTATAAACACTCCCTAGTTGATTTACGGTGCCAGACTCTATATTGATATTCAAATCTCCGCAAATTATAAACGGAGATGGCCAGCCTATCAGCTCTAAGCTGAGCCAATTAACTAAAGTAGGGTCATCCAAAACAGAACCATAAATAGAACAAAGTGTAATATTTTTGCCCTGGAAGTTACCATGTACTATTACCCAACGACCTAAGCTATCCGCAGCGGAACGAGTAATATTAACCTTTCCAGGTCTAACTAGAATTGCAACACCCTTGGTCTTAGCCTCAAGTTTAGTCCAAGACACAAGTTGAAATCCCTCAACCTTCAAAAGTTTATGCTGACTGGCCTCAACATGTGTTTCCTGTAAGCAGAGAACATCCGCCCGCAAGAAGCGCAAATCTTCGCTTATCCGGCGTCGCTTGGACGGATTATTAAGTCCACAAATATTTATTGATAAGATTCTTAAATTAGCCATACAGAAAAAAAAGAAAGATACATCCAGTAGTCGTTTCTCGACCCTTCATACAAACCCAACTTTGGTTGAATTATCATAACCATCGACTCCTGATTTCTCCCAAAACAAATCTCTGTCCGCAGCCCCTCACCCCTCAAAAGCTCTCCCCTACCCCCCCAAAAACAGGCAAAATAGGTCAAATGACCCATATGATGGCTTCCCTTGCCCGAGTGACCCGAGGCCGCTCCCCGCCTCTAAAATCCACTATTCAGCATACCATAGAGACAAAAATGAAAAAAACCCATGTATAATACATTAATGACATCTTTAGCCTTCCCCAAGTCCTTTAAGATATTCTTCAGCCTTAATTTCTGAGGTAAAAACCCGTGTTCTGCCAGAAAATATAACCTTCAGGCGTGCGGGGTTCATTAAGAACACCTCGCACCCTTTCTTTTGAAAAGGAGTAATCCGTGATCGGAGTCGCCATCTCCTTTCAATAGTTGAGTGGCAGAAATCAGGGCGAACAAAAAAAGTATGCCCTTCTGCAGATCTTTTGGCATCAGGTCGGGCTTTCTCAAAGATAGCTTGCCTCAGTAGAAAATTCCCCAAAAAAATCAAAATTGCTCTCGGTTTGGCTCCCGGTTCTGGGCTCTTTTTCAAAGTTAAGGGAAACCGATGGACTCTCTGAATCTCCGAGTCCCATGCCCATTGGGAGAGTTCGGGAAAGGCGGCTTTAAATAATTTTAAAACAAAACCTCTAATATCCACACCCTCAACATTCTCTTCTATCCCCAATAGTCTAAGGTTATTTCTTCGAAGTCTATTCTCGGAATCCTCGATGTGAGAAGTTGGCCTGGTATATGCTGTTCACTAGTTCTAGTGACCACCTTGTACCATGCCAAGCAACCCTTATGGTGTGGTTGTAAGTCAACCTTTTTGGACTAGCTGCCCTAGTGGTAGCGTAGGCTAAGCAGTCTTTGAGGCTAAACTCGTGAAGCGTGTTAAGCAAGCTGTTTTACCAATAGTAACCCCCTTTTATACCAATGAAAGGACACCACACAGATATATATTCAAAATATATATGTATTTATTTCTCAAAGTAACCCCTAGTCTCTTTATGAGCACAGGAGCACAAATCGTCAAACAAGATTATCACAGAATACACAGAAGTTGCACTTTATATGGATAGGCCCTGGTGGCCACTCGAACCATATACTAAAATAGTGGTATAAGTACCACGAACAGAAAAGGGAAAAGGCCTAGGGCCTCTAGAATCGCTGGGCCTACAAGGAGCTAACGTCAGTTAGTGACCAGGAGGTCCACGAGTGGCGTGTGCAGAGCAAATAGTCACACGCGTGCTCCCATAGGTTTCAATGGGTGCGTAAAAAGTACAAAGTTACTGCAAAAGGAATCTTCCGGATGACCTAGGAACTTAAGATTTGGAACACAGGCACTAGAGATGTAATACTACACTTGGGCACAGGAGTGCCAGTTTTACCTCACCCACAGGAAGCGGGTGCATAGGCCTCGAAGTGCGTCGGGTTTCTTCTATCGGTTCCGTGGGGCCTGTAGACAAAAGTGCTGCAGGCGGTCGGTCGGGAAGAGATGCAGTGGATCCAAGAGTGGATCGGAGATGTTGAAGACCTGTAAGCAGAGGGGACAGTGTTCACAGTCACTAGCCAGTGACCAGCGTGGCACCAGGTGGGTACCAGGCGATGTCGGGTGCAAACAGGAAGGAAGGTGTAGCTTGACTCTGCAGCCACGTGGTCCCTGAAGGTCGACGACGTCCAGGAGTCGAGTCACGAGCTGTCCCACGCCGGCTCTCGCTGTCGGCGGTGTCGGCGACTTGATCGAAGCAAACAAGCCTTGGCAAAAGCAATTGTTGTGGGCAAGGAGTTTAAGCTGATGGTTCTGACCAGCAAGGTCAAAGGAACTGCTCCTTTGGAGGGGAGCAAGGGCCAGTCTGGAGCAACCAGACCAGCGGTGTTTGTCGTAGATTTCGTCGCCAAGATGGCCACTAGCCAGCGGGCCAGCAACCGGTTAGGCGCGTCGAGTGGCAAAATGCAGAAGGGCCCCACGCAGATCGTGGAGATGCTGGAGGGCTCACCTTTGGTGCAGATGCTGCTCGAGGGTTGGGCTTCTCAGGACCCATAGCACAACTTGGAGGGAGCCTCGGTTGTTGCACTGGTCAGCTTGTCGTAGTCGTTTCAAGATGGCTGGCTCCACGTGTCTCGGTGCCTCCACGGGTCTCCTCTTTGCAGGGACTGTGGATCGGGCGGTGAGAGGTCTGGAGGTCCAGGTCTTGTCAGTCTCTGGGCTCGGGCTCCGGCGGGAGGCGGCGGCAAAGCAGACGTTGATTCGCTGGATGGTGCTTGCGTTAGCAAGGTGGTCACTCCCTGACCACAGGGGAGATTGGCTTCAGTCCTCTGTGCAGCAGAGCGTCGAAGTTCCCGTCTTCTTCTTAGTTTTAAGTTGATTCCAGGATGTCTGAAGTCTTAGGACACAGCTCCTACCTTTAAGCGGATTCTAGGGGCCGGACTACCTGCTAGGTCCCTCCCTATGGGTGGGACCAGGAAGGGGGGTGGTTACACCCCCAATCCTTTGTCCAGCTCGCCCCAGGCCCGGGACTGGTGTGCCCCAGGACCGGTTTGAACTGGCATATGCACCGAGGCTCCTTGTGAGCCACAGGCATGTCTGGTTTCTTTCAAGCCCTACCTGACCAATACACAAAATCCTGTCTGGGGTGGTGCACGCACCTCCCCTGGCAGGAAACCCTTTGTCCACACCTCCCAAGCTGGAAGGACTCCCAGCAGCAGGAGGGCAGACTTGTGTCTGTGGTGGCAGCATCCATTTTGTGGAGCTGAGGCTATGTCTGATTTTACCCGGGTTTCAGGTACTGTACATGTCGTGTCCCTCTAGAAGGGTGGAATGCTAACCCCGTCGCCAGAATTGGCGAGGGGTTAGTATTCCAATTCGTATGACACCTTACTCGACATGTTTTGATAAAGCCAAACCAAAGATAGCATTTAACCGCGAGGTTCATAATGCACTTAAGAGTATATGGTATGACGATATCTGGAAACAGTAGAAGGAAGTTGTTCCGACCACTGCAGACAGGCTCAGCTCATGCCAGAGCACCATCTCACATGGAACCAAGCACTCTGCCTTCAGGATTGTTAAGGCCTGCCATAGGAGTGACTTATAGGTTACCAGGTGTCCCATTTAAGGTTAGGTATAGGTATACTACACCTAAGTAAGAGGTGATTACACCAACTTACCCCAGCTGAGTGATCAGCCAGTTGTGTCAAATTGTTAGGCCAAGCCTGGGGTGGCATAATACATGCTGCAGCCCTTGGCAGGCCTTGGGTACACCAATGCCCTGGGTACCTAGTGTACACTGGTACAGGGGCTGACAGGGTGATCCACTTCCAATTGGTTATGCACCTAGGGTGCATAGTTTTAATTTAGTAGAGAGAACAGCAGGCTGGGGGTCTGATTGGCAGGCCCACAGCCTTAATATGTCAAAAACCAGTGAAGCAAAAAGCAAAAATTTGGGGTGACCATAGGATAGCAGACCCTACTCTCCTACACTCGAGTTTCCACATTATATCAGCCAGTCTATCATCATTTGAGGTGGTTTTGATATCAGTCTTTTGTAATCCTATCTCAAGATCGACAATTCTTTCCTCCAATGCAGTGGTCCGGGCAATGACCTCAGAGCATGCTTTTGTGTTTCTTCGAATAGCGCCCTGGATCTTCATTGTAGCGAGTTGAGCCCTTTTATGTTCTTGTCGAGCCTCCACTTGTATTGTTTTTAACAAAGCGTAAATCGCAGAGTTAGAGGGAGGAGAATTAAATTCCACATGATCTTCGCTTTTTTCCCCCCCCCACAGCTGCCAAACTCATTGCAGCTTGAGAATAGTCCCACTGAAGTTTGCTGCTAATTTCTGAGCCATCAGTATCCTCATCCTCTATACCGCCCTTTAAAGCAGTTTTAGGATTATTACCCCGGGTAGAAGCCTTCTTCGAGGTACTCGCGGTTCTCGGGGGGCTATCAGGTTCACTACTGGAAGTTGAGCTTTCAATTATCGACCCTCCCTCAAACTCAGCATCCGTCTCTTCTGCAACAGAGAAGAAGCTGTCGCCATCAACCAATTCCAGCGGGGGGGCCTTGATTTTTTCTGCCCTCCCGCCTATGGGGGTTTGAAATGCATGAGAAATTGTGGCAGAGTCATCTAGCCCCTCATATCTCTCTTTATTGATTACTCCACCGCTTATTTGAGGAGCATCAGCCTTTGGTAGTCCCGAAGGGCATTCAAAATTAACCTGACCCCCAGCCGTTTTAGTATCCCCTTCATTCATTTCAGTCACCAAATCCAAAGAGCTTTCATTTCCCTCTATTAGCGAGCCTGCAGTTTGTACAGCAGATACTGTAGAGACCTCCGACTGATTTTTAGCCACCCTGCTCTTCCCAGTAAACATCCCGGGGACCGTTAGCGGTTTCGCCAATACAGAACTTTCCAAAATAGCGGATGTTGTTCCTATTAGATTCACAGCCTTAGCAGGGTTATTACAAGGTAGTCTCTCAAAGACTTTGTCCGCCTTGTCTCCTAGCTTTCCTTTAGCCAGGGAAACTTTACTCGCACTCACCGCTGGCGTCCTTCCTGCCGGCTTCCCCTTCCTCTCTAGCTTGCCGATGACATCCATTTTATCAGCAGCCGGATTTTTCTTTCTCCCGACAGCAGAACCAACCGTCAGCAGCTCACTTGACAGTTTCGCTGCAGCAGCAGAGTTTCCATTTTTGCGGGTAGGCATCCTACCAAACCCGAAATCCTCGTTCCTCCTTTCCACCGCGAGCCACACCCGCCAAGCCTTCAGGTGCGCGCGGCTCAGAGAGGCGGAGACAGCCCGTAGCCAGGGCTCGTGAACACAGAGAACGGTGAGCATGGAGTTTTTTATTTCCCCCGGGTTAGAATCGATCTGAGCGAGATAACAGCTCCGTCGGCAATAGTAAGTTATCGCAGAAATAGACCGGAGAAAGGCTTGTCTTTAGACCATAGACATGTATGCGAGAGACAGCTGTTCAGACCCGGCAGCGTGAGCGACCTTCACTCGGAATCACGCGGCCGCCATCTTGCCTTGCAAGAACTAACCATTCCAATTCAACCCACATAATTCCACTCCAAACCACATACATCCACTCCAGTCCAAAACACATAGATTAAAGATATTGTCATTTACAATGACAATAGCTCTAACTCTCACAAATGTTAGACCTGTTGCATTTCAAATGCCAAATTTTGGGACCATGCATTTGCTGCACAATCACTCAACCCTGACCTCTTGATATTTCCACATCCCACCCCATCCAGATCATGTGTTGCTCCACCACCCCAGACCCTATGCTATACCGTCTGAAATTCCACCCACCCCATACTGTACAACACCCCCTCCAGCATGGATGTAGCATTTATATCCGCACCCCTGTGCTTTTATAGTCTCCAGGCCCTGTACTGCTCGAACTTCATTTGCCTCATCGCTCTGCCTTGCCCCTATAAACCGCCTCCACAGCCCCCCCCGCTCCTTTTTTTTCAATTAAACCCCTGCCTCTGGGCGACAACCTCCCCTCAAGTGCCTATTTTTTTGCCTTTTCTTTAGTGAAAAGGTCTTTACCTAACTTCACTAGCATACATTAAGTACTGAATTAACTAGAGCATTCCAAGCTTTGCTAAATGTGGTAATAAGCAATACGTTACTGCTTCACCTGTTCTACGCTTTACTTATAATACTCAAGCTTGGAAACATATTTTCATTGTACAAAAGCCAAAACAATTGTTCTTGCTTTTTAACATTTTGTGTATTGATACCATTGCGTTTAAAAAGTGATGGTTTGAAAAAGGTATTTGTCTTCGCATGTCATTTACTTTGTTGTTTTTATTAATTTTCTTCTTAGACATGGCATCTTACACATGCATCACGTGTCGTGTGGCTTTTGCCGATGCAGATATTCAGCGTGCACACTATAAGACTGACTGGCACAGGTACAATTTGAAAAGAAAAGTGGCTGACATGCCTTCTGTCACAGCTGAGAACTTCCAGGAGAGAGTCCTCGCTCAGAGGGCAGTTGTGGAAGAACAGAGCAAAGAAACCGCCACATATTGTGCAGCCTGCAGTAAGCGATTCGCCACGTACAACACCTATGAGAATCACCTGAAGTCCAAGAAGCACCTGGATCTAGAAAAGAGAGCTGTTGAAGCTGTGAACAAGAAGGTAGAACTACTTAATGAAAAGAACATAGAGAAGGGTCTGGAACAGGAGAGCGTGGACCATGATGCGATGAATACCGCCATTCAACAGGCCATCAAGGCCCAGCCCTCCATGTCTCCAAAAAAGAAGACCCCTTTTCCAAGCACAGTTACTGAGGGTACACCCACTGCTGCTTCAGGTGTCCAGGAGGTGCAAGCGAAAAGCAGGCCTGAAAAACCTCCTCGATTACTTTGGTTCGAGCAGCAAGCCAATAAACTGGCGGAACATGAATCCGGTAAAGATGATGTCGATGACATGGAGCAAGACGACGAAGAAGGTAAGGGAAAAAATTGCTTCTGCCAAAATCAAACAGCTGATTTCTAGAAAGCAGTGTGTATGGAGTGAACAGATGCAGTTTGCTCTCGTAAACTTCACCTTCACTGTCTCCTCTTCTGTTTTCTTAACTCATATCTCCTGTTGTTCTTTTATCATAAACATAAACTTGTATTTAATGCCCATTTTACTAGTTAATGACCGAATAAACTTCTCCTAAACCAATCAAAGATGCTACATGTTGAGCTCACAAATCAATATTATGTTCTCCCTTGACATAGAGTTAAATATGAGCTCTTAACTTACTCTTGACATCTCGGAAGATGTGTAGTACCTCATCTGACCGTTTGTGTGCCTTTGTGATGACTGAATACATTATAAAAAGTATCTTTTGAACAAACTCAGGAAATCATGTATTTGTAGGTGCAGATATGGGGCCATTGATTCTCCTCCCTCACTCAGTTGTGCCCTACTTTTTTTTTCTTCTGCAAACGTTGTCTTTTTTTTAAAGTCTTTATTGTCATTTTTAGTAAAAGACAAAAACAGTTTTTAGCACTTTTCTAGGGCTATGTACATCATTGTTGCTATACACATCATTAGGTGTACAATCCTGGCAGCATACCACAATTATTATTTGTATTGGCACTGTAAAAAAGGTACTAAGACATGCAAAGCCTAGACGAAAACAAGGTGCAGCAAGTAGAAGATGAGTAGGAAATCACAGATCTGGAAGACAGTAGAAAATGCCTGTGTGTTCTAAAGCTTGCGTTCAGACTGTATTTTTGGACATTGCTATTGGTGGGACTTTTGTGAGGTCAGCACTTGTCTTTTTCTTTCTTTTTTTTTAAAAATAATTCTTTTTATTAAATCAAAACCAGCTTCGGATACAAGCAGTACAAGGATATACATACAAAGCATTTGCCAATCCTGGCCATGCCACGCATTATAAAACACAGAATATACTTTTATTGATGGCAATACCGCCCGCAACCCACTGGAGTACGTCTCTAAAACCTCCCAGGAAACCCATTCACAACCCCTCGTGGGACCCATCACAGACCCCTGTATAAAGTCCATGGCCCCCATATCTTTTCCCATTTGCGTGGAGATCCGCGACTTTGGTACACCACCCGCACCAGTCCAAATCACAGATCCAAGCCGCCACAGTCTGAGATGCCACCGTCCCCCAGGCACATGCAATATTCCCTTTCGTGACCCCTCCTGCTAGGGCCAACCATAACTTTGCCCATTTCGGCCACGTGATCTCTCCCGTGACACCAAGAATATGCCACCGAGATTCAAGCGGGACCTGTGCCTCCATCACAGCCTCCATCACACAGGTTATGCCCTTCCAATACCACTGAATCCTAGGGCAGGACCACAGAATATGAAAGAGTGATCCTGCTTGCTACACCCCCTGGAACATAACTCTGAGCCACCGCCCTTAATCCAGGCCAGTACCATTCTCGAAGCATATGACCTATGGAGGATGCGCAGCTGAACAAGTCGAAAGCGCGCCCTGATAGCAGTATCTCGGGGACATTGGAGGGCCTCCATCCAATCATCATCTTCCAACAAACCAACGTCTGATTCCCAAGCCTCCAGCAGGGGACCCAGGCAGTCCGGGGTATTGTTCACCATTTTTTTGTATGTCAGTGGACCGCCTTCTGAATCATAGGGTCCAAAAGAAGCCTGTCCTCTAAAGGTGAATATTCTGGAAGCCCACTCCCTTCTGGCAGTTGGGAATGAAGTGCCAAACACAACTGTCTGTACCGAAGAAATTAACCAACCCCAATTTGAAAGCCCTCCCTCAAACTATCAAAGTCACCATTTTGCCACCTTTCCAGTTGTCCCCCAGCACATCAATGCCTATGAGGCTCCACTTCCGAAAGCTCTGCAGTCTATGTACCTCCTTCAGGAAATTACCCTCCCACAGTGGGGTTTGTTCCGTGAGCCTCAACTCCCACCCCGTAAAGTCTAGTCCCTGCATGCCAGATATCTGACCATTTTAGTGTGTGGTGGCAGATGACTGGAGCCCCTACCCCTGCGGTACAACCCCCCCCAAGTAGCTGTGCTCACCCAAAACCATCCTGTCCACCCTGTAGGACGGTTCGTCTGTTGGGGAGAACACCCACTCATTACCATTTATGAGATGGGCAGCCCAATAATATTTCTTGAGGTCCGGGACCGCCAGCCCCCCTCATACATCCTGTTCTGCAATTTCTTGAGTGCAATCATGGAGCTTTTCCCCCACAGTAACTGACGTAGCTCGAAATCAATGGTCTGGAAGAAAGAGTCTTGAATGCGATGTGGTGTATTTTGTACGGCGTACAGTAAGAGCGGCAGGGCCATAATCTTGAAGAGGACTGCCCGCCCCGTTAAAGAGATTGGGAGCCCCCACCAATGCAGTGCATCGTCCTGCAACCTAGAGAGCTGCACCTGCATGTTCAATTGCGTAAACTCCGCCTCAGTCTTGGTTATCCAGATACCCAAGTACTTAAATTTATCCTTTAATACCATCTCCGAACACGCCGACGTTGGAGCCAAAGAGGGCCCAGCGAGAGAGAGAAGACCAAGGACTTATCCCAATTGATTCGGTATCCGGAATAGGAGCCAAAGGACCTTATTATATGAGTGAGGCAATGGAACGTTTGTCGCGGCCGGTGCGCATAAAGAAGGATATCGCCGGCATACAACAAGATGCGCTCTTCCCAGCCCCCCCAGTCAACCCCCCCCCCCCCCCCCCCCCTCACCACCGGATTCCTCCTGATCCACGGTGCCAACGGCTCCAGGGCCAGCGCAAATAGCATCGGGGACAGAGGACACCCCAGACACGTTCCCCTATGCAGTGCGAAGACTCGAGAAAAGACCCAGTTCACCCGAACACGGGCCATCGGGCCAGTGTATAGTAACCGGATCCACCTCTGCAGCTGTCGGGCAATGCCCACTTTTTCCAAAACGGCGAAGAGGTACGGCCATTCGATGCTGTCAAATGCTATCGTTGCGTCTAACGAGAGGAGAGCAGCTGGACCGTCGGGCTGACCCCGAGTCATGTACATGACTCCATTTAAACGTCATAAATTGAGCCTCGTAAAGCCCGATTGGTTCGGGTGAATCGTAGACTGTAGGATCAGGCCCAGCCGATTCGCGATAATTTGAGCTAGAACCTTAGCCTCGAAATTAAGGATGGAAATGGGCCTGTATGAGCTGCAGAGGTCGTGCGGCTTCCCTTTTTTAAGGAGTATAACAGGGCTTCCCTTTTTTAAGGAGTATAACAGTGGTTGCCATTCTAGTGTCCTCCGGAAGTTGCCTCACCTCAAACGCTTCCTTAAACATGTCAAGCATGTAGGGAGCAAGCTTGCTCGCCACACATTTAAACAGCTCCGTGGGGAGCCAATTCGGGCCCACTGCTTTCCTGGACTGTAAATCCCTCATGGCGCTTTCTACTTCCTCCACCTTAAAAGCAGATTCTTATCCTCCGACTCAAGCGTCGGCAGAGAAATGTTGCGCAGAATTTCAGTCCGCCCCCCCCACCCCTCCCCCTTTGTGGATTGAGACCGATAAACATTTTCGTAGTATGTGGCAAAAATCTCTGTTAGGTCCGTCCCTGTGCCACCCAGTATCCCTTCTGTGGACCAGATCTCAGACACCCAGGTGCGACCCCTGTCCCTTCGTTCCAGCCACGCAATTAGCTTATTAGCTTTGTCACCCAGATCATAAACTCTCCGTTGTGGGGCAAGCGCGTGGGGCCGAGCCGCATTGTTGGTGAGGTCTTGGAGGGCGTGCTCTTTAAGTTTAAGGGAATGCTTAAGCCCTTTGGACTCCTCCGCGTCTGCTGCCACTGTGCGCTCCAGAGCGAGTATCTCCTGCTCGAGCTCCTCGCACCACCGGTGTCTAGTTTCCTTACATTTAACACCACCCGCTGACAACACAAAATCCCGCGCTACCACCTTATATGCGTCCCAGAGGATCCTATCGGAGCTAACAAAGCCGACATATTCAGCAAAGTAAAGTTCCTGAAGGTCCTCAAAACTCTGCCGAAAGTCCTGGTCCCGAAAGAGAAAGGGATCCACACTCAGAGGGAGAGACCAGTCTCGAACTAGCCCGTGGAGCTGTACCTCCACCGGCGAGTGATCAGATATCCCTCAGGCCTTATGGCACCCACCCTGAAAGAGGCCCACCGAGGCAGTGAGTGTAAAAGTGTAGTCAATCTGAGCCCCACTTCCAATGCGCTGCAGAGATATGAGTAAATTTGTCTTGACCTTGGATTGTGGCATTGCCAGAGATCAGACAGACCCAGAGTCCTCCCGAATGAGAACAGCGGACGAGGCCCCTTGGCTCCCGAGGGGAGAGCTTTCCTATCTATGTCCGGCGTGAGTAGGTCATTCAAAACTCCACCCAGAAGCAACAGACCAGGCGGGAAGTCCAATAAAAGCTGACTAAGGTCCGGAAATGTTATTTCATGCAGCCGCAGGGGAATGTATACTGAGCATATATTTACTGCCTGCCCCTCCCAAATACCTGACAAGGCCGCGTAGCGCCCCAATTGGTCGCACCATGTGCGTTGTATCACCAGAGGGATCGCATTTTTTTAACAAGTATGGCCGTGCCCCTGGATCCGGCAAACCCGCTTGGACTTGCAGTGTGTAACCATACCTATTGAGGGCCAAGTAATTGTTCCCCTTAAGGTGCGTTTCCTGGAGTAGGGCAATGTCTGGGAAGTATTGGTGCAAGTACTGTAGTACCATAGTGCGCTTGATTGTGTACCCCAGACCGTTCACATTCCAGGAAAGGAATGTCATTTTTTTTGTTAAGTGGTGCGGCCATGGGATGAGCCCAGGCCCCCTCCCACTCAATAGAGATTCCCCCTTACGCGCAGCCAGACCCGGGCATCATCTAAGGGATGCCATCTGACCCCAAGAGTGACGCATGATATCTGAAGCGAGAACCCAACAAAGAACCATACTAAAAATGCACAAACCCATAACGACAACTCCCCACCCTGCAACCCTGCCTCGTAGGTCTAAAACTACCCACATCCCAAAGAGCAGAGCGCCTGTCCCCCCAATGAACAAGAAACTTGGATCGGTCTGTCTGGCAACAACACACCGCAATGCCCCCACCCCCCTCCCCTGGTGCCTCCAGATTCCACCCAACACGTCTGAAAGTACAAAACAGTGTCTCCTACGGACGAGCCCCAAACGTTTACTGCGCTGGAACAGGAGCAATAATATCAGGCCATCAGGGCAATACCTTGAGGTCCAAAAAAGTTAAACAGCAATACACAGCAAGGAGTCCTGTCCCTCACTTCACGGGAGAGCATGCTTCACTCCCAGGGCTTCCAGACCGGGAGCTCCTGGATCTGGATGCCGACCTTCCCACTTCTCTGCATCGAGACGGGGACTCGAGAGCACGTAAGCTGCTCCCATGCCAATCCTCCTCAGTGTGATGGTGATGTGGCGGATGGGGGCCCCCATCCAGCCACTGTTGAACCTCTGCAGGTGACGTGAAGAACAGGGTCTTATCATTGTCCAGGATCTTGAGCTTGGCTGGGAAGAGCATCATGTATTTTACCCCCTTTTCTCGCAGGGCACGTTTCACCCCGTCAAATGTGCGCCTCTCCTGCTGTACACTCAGCGTGAAGTCTGGGAAGAACCTCACTGTTTGAGTTCTCGAAGGGGAGGTCTCACCTCGTCCTAACTGCTTGCAAGATGGCATCCCGATCTCTGAAATTGAAAATGCGCACAATATTTGTCCAAGGAGGAGCCCCAGTCTTCGGCTTAGTAATCAGGGCCCTATGTGCCCTCTCCGCAGTGAAGAAGGCAGATAATCTCTTAGGCTTAAGGTGGTTCAGGATAAAGTCCTCGATAAAGAGGTCCATACTGGGGCCTTCCGCCCGTTCAGGCACCGCCACCACCCTAAGGTTGTTGCGACGAGCTCTCCCTTCTTGATCATCCAGCTGCAAGGCCATCAATTTGTGTTGATGTGCAAGTTTCTGCACACGCTTCTCCAACTTGCGCGTCGCAGATTGAAGCTCCCCCACATTCTCCTTGGTCGCCGTGACCCTTTCCGAGGTTTTCCTCATCCGCCCTCATCGGGTTCATTTCAATCTTGACTTTATCGATTTTGGTCTCCAGAGTAATTCCCAAAGTTTGGATCGCCGATGTAATAGAGCCCGGGGACGGCTCCTCTCCGGACGATTTCTCCCCAGTCGCCCTGTCCTCGGGCGCCTGTTGGTGTGGTACTGCATACTTGTCCAGTTTGTTCGTCTGCACTACATAAGACGACCACAGCTTCCACTTCGCATATAAGAAGGGCCACACCCCAGCCATAACAGCGCTGTTCTTCTGTGCCCTGTTTACACCAGAACGATGAAGAGACCACCGGCGGCTCACCCAGATCGATGTCTGGCCCTGGGGAGCTCAGCGCCAGCAGCCCACAGGTAATGCGGCCCCCAAGACGTCCCACACCAACATGCACTGTCTCAGTGCTACAGGCCCCAAAGCAACGGACCTTGCGTAGCCAGGATCCCGGGCTTCGCAGGTCAGGAGCAAGCTACGCTCCAGACGCGACTCCGCCCACATGCCATCCGGATCTCCGATATGGCCGCAGGGCAGGCCCTCCGTCGAAGCACACCGGGCACAGCTCCGTCTGGGGCCTGAGATACCTCTGCCACCGCAGCACGCCACCAGGTGCTTAGCACTTGCCGTCTCCACTGTATGGCTGCCGAATACAGGATGGATAATGCGGGCCAGAACGGGGGCCCGGACGGAGCGTAAAGGTTACGCCGCCATCTTTGCCGGTGCCAAACCACGCCCCCGGTCAGCACTTGTCTTGATCCTGCTGACAATAAATGCCCTAAAGCGATCCCATATACCTTTCAGTCTGCTATTTATTGGTTGCATGGATGAGCAGATGTCCACAAAATCATTGCAGCTTTGTTAACCAAGCTGCCATAGTAGGTGGTACATACAGTTGCTATTTTGAATTGAGAGGATGGGAGCACCATAGCAGTTAGCTTCTTAATATGGGAATTTTGGCAATGTATCCCAGGTTTGCGATCAGTAGGGACATATCAAGGTGATTGGTTGTAATATCAGAGAGTGATTTGAAGCCTGCTTTCCAGTATTCATGGATCTTGATACAATTCCAAGCAAGGTGTGTGAAATCTGCAGTGGCGTATGCGCAGCGATAGCATGTAGACCTTATGTTTGAATCATTTCTGTGTACTTTTGAAGGAATGAGAACATTGTATTAAAAATGTATACGTGTATGTATGTTTCCTAAAACTTAATATATTTTGTCTTCAACGGTATGCCCATGTCTTGTCATCTCTGCTGCAACTCAAATCTAATTCCTACCGCTCTTGAGTTTAGTGTCCTGTGTTAATGAATACTTAAGCATAACAAGCATTTGCAATGCAATAGGTCTCGCATTTACGAGAGTTTGAGCTATTGGCATTGTAAATGACAATGCCTTTTATTTATGTGTTGTTTTTAAAACCAATAAAAAATGCCAATAGCTTAAACTCTAGCAAATGTGAGACCTATTGCAAATGTCTTCGTGCTATAAAAAAAATGCGTTAGGAGAGAGCGTGTCCTGCCTGCAACAGCAGGACAAAGCTATTTGTGAAAATAGTACTCGAAGGCTGTGATTAAAGCCTACCGAGAAACAACACACGTAACCAGGGGTGGGACTACTAAGCCTATTGACCAATGAACAGCCACAGTTTACAGTGGACACTGACACAAGCCAATTAAAAATATGGCTTGAGAGTAGGTGGAGATTCAAGTCCCTACCTGAGTACAGCATACCTCACAGAGCAACGCATGCGCTGCCCAGGCTTGACCTAAAAACGCAGGACTCCATATCTGTTTTCCTTTTCCTTTTGTCTACATTTTATACCCCAATAACTATATGGTTGCTTAATGAAAGGTTTTAGTGGAAGGTGCTGGGAACTCTGTCGCAAGCCAGGAATCGTGGCTCTGTAGTCTGTTTCATCTCCAAGTTCGGGTGAATACACCACAATTGCCCATGAGAGAGCGAAAGGCCAGAACTGCTTGGAGCAGTCAAGCATTCCTGATGTAACTGGGAAGTGTTAATGGAGAGAAACTACTCCTGTGCTCCTCACTCCCTTCACAGCATACGATCTTCCTTCTCCAGGACCTAGGCCGTGCAAGGGCCAGTCAGGTGCTGTGCAAGTCCTCCCTAACTATACATTTCCCTCAGTACAATCCAAGCCACTCCCCAAATTATTGGTCTTGCCACTGCTGCCATACAGACCCTAATCTATTGTAAGCACCAAGGTTGCCAGAGGGCAGGAGAAGGTCCTTGTAGTAAGCTTACTAGGAACTTAGTGTGTGCCACACTGTCTGTGGTTCTCACATTAGTTATGACACGTTTATTGCACGGTCCCCAGCTCAAGTCATCTCTGTTCCCCTTCGGCTTGTGGAAAACTAAGAGCGCTAAAGATTCATAACCATTTTTAGCTCAGGTCAGCCCCTCCTGCTGGAAGACATTTGGCAAGCAATGTGGAATTCTCACACCTTTTGTGAAGCGTTACTTCTTTCAAGCCAGGGTTTGTGACTACACTAGGGCAGGTAGCACCACAGAATTTTGTCATATTAGATGAGCCTCACTTACCACCTTCCGACAGTGTTGCCGTTAACTGCTCTTTAGTTGTAAAACAAGCAAGTGAATATATGAAAGATCCCCTCCTGTAGAAGAAAAATATACTTATTTGTAATATAATTTTCTTGTATTAATATCCTCAATGGATAAACATGCAATCCTGTCTCCTCTCCTTTTGAGGCTCATACCTTTGCTCTTCCTTTTACTTATGCTGAACTGTGAAGGTAGGGGAGCTCAAAGCATCTTTAAAACATTGGAGGGTGTTTGGGTCATACAATGAGGTGGATAACTTGCAGTAGGTGCAGATCTTTACTGAGAGCTTGCTGTTACTGCTTTAACATGTACTACAGAGGATTAACGGCTTAACTATGGGGAATATTGCTAGAATGCAAATCTATAAATTATTTTAACTGTTGATGCAGGTAAGTGACTTTCTTTTCTCTTTAATATTGATAAACACTGAGTAGACTCCCTCCTGGTAGACCTGGTGCACTTAAAAATGGAAAGGAAAGACATCTTTAGTACAAAGCAAAAGACGAATCTAAAAAGGAACATTTCATTTTCATGTTTAGTCTTTTAATAGACCTATGGAAAAGAATGAAATCCCATTAAAAAAAGTGTTCTTTTTGCCACCATGGTTATGGGGCCTGACAGAGTAAAATGTGTACTGTCACTTTAAGGTTAGCCAGGCACATCCTCAATCCTGGTATGCTTTTCAGTTAGCCCTCATCCCTTTTTCCATCTTTCACGAGGCTTCCTGACCAGAGGACTTTGCACTTTTTATGTTTTTTATTCACATGAATTATTTAGTAGCATTTCATACCTTTACAAAGACTGAGAGGTAGATTTGATGTTCATTATTGGTATTTGTGTTTTTATTCTGGTACTTTCTTTAAGAAATCGGTAAAGTGGTGGCCAGGGCAGAATTGTGACACGTTTTCCACAACTCGCTCTCATTGTTCTCATTTTCACTGTGTGAAATGTTTTGCTCTAATTGTGCAGGAAATCTGAGAAGAAAGTGTGTACATCCACTTCTGGATTGGCAGTACAAATTTTCAGAGTGCATCTGGGGACCAGCCAAGGGTAAAAGTAGCAAAAGAAAAGTGGAGGGGAGAAAGTTCCTATCCATACGTTTCTGACTACCACTTTATACCTAAAAAGTTTCCCTCCGTGGCTTCTCACCTTATTTTTGTGGCTCTTGATTTTGAAGTACAGTCTGAACTTTGCGAGATTGTCTCAACCCCAGTAGAGCTCTTTAATGTCCATCTGATATACTAGATATCGGGAGAACCCTTCTTGTCAAAGAGGGTGGCTCTGTGTTCATGTTTGACGCAATTAACATATTCAGCTTTTAAAGGAGGACTTCTATGATGTTGAGGTTCAAGTGCTCTATGTGGGCATCTACATGTAAGATTGAGGTACCTTTTTTGCAGAAAATCCAGGTTTTAATTGAGCGTCTTTACACAACAGTTGTCCTAAATTTGGTCCAGACACCAGAAACGACCTTAAGGATTAATAGTGCTGTCGCAGTGCTGGTCAAATCATCTCTTTACTAAATGAGAGATCAAAGTTTGAATCGCCACAGCATAATTGATATTCTTTTTGACTAATATAAACAGATTTTCTCTACATCACTACATTGATACCTTCTGACAGGGTTGTGGTGCAGACTCCTTTCAACCTTTACACTGCAGAGCTTCTGTATACTTTTCTGTTATCTCTTGCAACTTAACAAATGGCAAGTAAGCGAGTGAAAACTGACTCCGATAAATCTCTGTAGACGTTCAAGTATCCTGATGAACCGCACTGCTTAGTGTGGCATAATGTCAGACATAAGCCAGAAAATCACTATAAATTTGGAGGACCGACTGTCGCTTGTCTGTGAGGTCACGAAGACTCCTGGAGAATTGAGATCCCTTCGAGGCATTGGAACTCAGTATGTGGATGCCACGGGATCGTACAAATAATCTGAGGGCACTAATATATTAACATAATATTAACATTAATAAAAATATTGACATATTAGTAGGACACTAAGAGCTTCTTTAATTTTGTGAGCCATGTCTGTGGATCGCTTTCTCAAAACTGGAATACATTCTGAAGTGACTAGCAGGGCACTGAGTTGTGCACACTATTTATTGTTGCATATTTTTCCTTTCAATAGTTAGATTGATTATTCCCATGCAAAATGTATCCTAGACCCTAAAGAACCTTATGTGGTACACAGCTTCTCTGCAAACTCACTGTTCCAAACAGACTTGGTAAGATCTTGTTACTGTTGTGTTTACACCTGGGTAACAATCAGAACGAGTTTATTTTTTATTTTTTACGTTTAGTGACACGATCATACCAGCGTCTGTTTAACGTTTAGCACTATGACCAGAGTACACAATCAAACTTGCTAAAAAGTTATGCACTTCAAGTTTACACAGCAATGGGAAAGACTTCAAGAAGATTGGCCTTTCCATACCGAGACGGACATCCCTGAAAGTTCAAAACACGACAGAACAAATTAAGGAGCACTACAGTAGTGCAACCAAATTAGACTGGTTTTGCAACTTAAACAGACATTTATTTTGAAAACCTTTACATGCCAGTGTTTGGGATTCACAACCTAATCCGAGTCAGGATACGTGGATACTTTTGCTAGACATTCTCTTTAATGGAGGCTGCCCTCTACAGCCTTGTGCAAGCTTACCAAGTGAGAAACCGTATAACCTTGCACATGAAGTAAAACGTGTGTCCTTACTAATATCCCTAAACTCTACTAAGTGGCCCATCCGAAAACCCTTTTTCCCCTCTTCCTGTGTAACATTTATTCATAAGTATTAGCGATATATGCCTTCTCTGAATCAGAGAAATGGCATATGTCAACTAATGTTATTGTTGACTTTTTTTTTTAACATATCTTCTACTTCAGGTCGCTCTTTCTAAAGTAGTCTACCTCAGGCAAAACGTTAGTGAAGTGATTGTGTCAGAGAGAATTTTGCAAGGGAGCACATTGGTTGTTTCTAAGAAACCGTGGTTGCTGTAAGTTGAGTAACTTATTTTTATTAGGATACTGTAAGGAAAACTGTTTTGAGATGTTGAAACAAAAGGAAGTGAGAGAGGTTTGTACACCGACTTATTCCTATATTGGAGCTAAATTCCAACGTTCTCTTTTTTTGATTTCCTACTTATTCTTCCTAGCTCCCTGGGCATGGCCTTTAGTTACACCCTCAGTTACATACATTGCTCAGTCTCTAGATCATCAAGCCTCTATTTTCTGTTATTTGCTGAGTAGTTCCAGTGGAGGGAATGTTAATGAATATACTATGAACGAGACTGAAATACTTAGCTTTAACCCAAGTTTTCTATGACTTGTATCTTCGTGAAAAACCCTCCCTACCTGGTGGACCATCTGTATTGGAAAATGACATGTAGATATTTAAGTCTTGTGTCAGTGGCCTTACAAATAAACCTGCTTTATTTTGCATACCGATATTATGGCTATCCTTAGCTAGCTTTATTTGACCATAGCAAGAAATATGGCTTCTTATTTCTTATGGAAACCGGCATTGCGTAGACCTTGGCCAAAGGATTCTGCAGGGCTTTTTTCCACAGAGGCCCAACGTAGCGCAAGTCTTTAACTCCCGAGAAGCTGTGGACAGTCATGACCTCTGATTCAATGTAAATTATATTAATTTCTACAACAGATACAGTCCTTTTGACATTGTATAGTGCTGTAATGTATTTATCTGGTATAACTGCAAAACCTCAAGGCGCTAATTAGGGCAACATGTCTACTAGCATCACAGAGGAAGAACTTAAAAGTCTTCACGTAGAAATAGGAAGACATATTTGAAATACTAACCAAATCCACTGGTGCACCAGGTCTAGCATCCTAAAACTTTCTTTGTCTACATTTGTGTTTGCTAGCCTTACTAATACCCATGTTGATGAATCATATATTTCTCGTAGACTGTAGAGTCTTCACTTTGCACTGGAGAATTAATACTTTCTATTCAAATGCTTCTTTTCACCTCTATTTCCAGAATGGTCACCATCTATGATGCACAAGGGATGTGATCTGAGGCCCTCCACCTAGTCTAAATGCAAAATCTCTCTGCATTTGCTCGTGGAAATCCCCTATACTACACGGATGTGTACTGTACTAGGATACCAGAGTAGGTTAGGGTAACAATAACACACACAGAACTTCATAATTTTTATTTTGCTGGTGATAGATGTTCAGAGTGTTGGTCAGCACCTCCCGCCCTCCATACTTGTGCCCCAACAGTGGCATTACATTAGCACCATTTGAGGTAGCATGTAGACCTATCTTATGATTCACAAATCTGGGCGTGTTGTTACAGAAGCATTTCAAGATTTGCAGGGATAAGCTTTTGACGGGAACTACTTAAACAGTTGTAGTACAGAAATTCTGCAGAAGGATGAGTGGATGCAGCAGATTGTTGTATATAACACTTCTGTGCGTTCTGTAAAGGAAAAAACCCAGGGACATGAAAAAGATCAGCTGCAATAATCTTGTGGCTAAGTGATTGTTAAAGCTGTGATTGAATGTACACCGATTATAGATTGCAAAAAGGTACCAAACCACAGAGGTCACGAGATTTCTGGCTAGGGGGTTGGGTGCTTCCATTACAGTTTGAAAAGTGTTAAAAGGTGAAGCAATGCTATGAGCCGTACTTTGATTGCATTGTTTGAGATCTAATAAAATAAACGTATAAAGTAAGAAGTAAAGTGCTATAGAACTAGTGAAAATATTTAATATTGTATTTACTCTACTTTTATTTTATTTTTGAAGGCTGGGAAGATTTGGAGGATGATGATGACGACGATGATGATGGACTTGATGATGACGAGCTAGACCCAGCAACTGATGTATCTGATAAGGGTGCCTCCGCTGTAGCGTCAGCTGCTCCTGAGGGTGCACTGCCAGTCACAGACTGTTTGTTCTGCCCCCATCATTCACACTCCCTCATGAAAAATGTGGCCCACATGACGAAAGTGCACAGTTTCTTTATTCCAGATATAGAGTTCCTGCAAGACCTCAGGGGACTGATAAAGTATTTGGGTAGGTACTTTTTGTGTTGGATATCTGTGCAAGATGGATGTCACCACACAGGTAGATTTTGGAGGTGGATGAATGAGAGCTCTGTATGTTATTCTTCTTGCTGTTTAGTCTGAATAATCCTAACATTTTGACTCCTAAGGGTTTGAGGCTGTTGGCTAAGTTTGTTTTCCACAAGAAATTGCAGACAATCTTTAAAGATATCTGTTTAGGTATAGTATAAACATTAACCACAGCAATAGTTTGTGAATTGATGTGGCATCAGCATATAAGATCATAAACCTTATTCATCATTGGAGTCAATAAAGCGTTGTTGGTCTGGCGTTAGCCAAGATCTTTTTTTTTTTATTATTATAAATTTAATGTAATTGGAGAGGCTTTCAGCGAGCCCTCTTAATCCATTAGTCTGTTGCTGTCATTTAAATGTTTACTCTGCCCACTGTATCAGACAACACGGTGCAGTGGGTCAGCTCACTTCAGCCATTGGCTAACTACATTGCGAGTGAAGGCATTCTTCTTTTTCACATAGAGCACACACACACAAACAGCTTTCTTCAGCACTAGGGACTGCTGTGATAAAGTGTACTTTGAGAAGCCGCAGAATATTTTTGCTTTTATGCAGTTTTGTTGTATTTTGGCACGGGATTGGCAGCTCCTCAAAAATAAAACTTTTACTAAAAATAAAGTAACAAAACAAACATTGGCAAAGGCAGCCACCCACCACCACACCTATTGTCGTTCCCACTGCTTGTTCTTAGTTGTGACGTGAAGAGGTATTACTGAGTCGGTGGTTCCCGTCCATCTTACATTACGAGCCCCTGCCAAGAGCCACTGTCTGGACACAGTAGGGGTAACCTTTGGAGCAATGATGGAGTTCAATTATTAGAGCAGTTAATGTGGGGTTGATAACATCACCGGTGTCGCCTGTACGATTGGGCCGGAAACAGCTGACTGAAAATCTGGTTCAATACAGCTCAGGAAGGGGTCTGGTGATTCCTGCACTAGGGTTCGAGTTACGGAAGTCCTTCTATAATAAACCACTTCTTGTGGCTTCCTAATGGAAAGCGAAATATTTACAGGTACACTGATCGTTATTTTAAGCTTTAAGAGGCAGCCACTGGCAACGTGTAAACAGCCAGAGAATTCCCCAAAGTGTTGACAGGATGCTTAAAGAAATGATGGTTGCTGAAGAATGCCTGCCTCAAAAATAAAGAGTTTACCCGTTTTCAAGTAAAGACTCTTCACATACTCTGCTCTGCAGCAACTACCGGCACTAAAACTTTAACTATTATATCTTTTTATATAAGGCCATAGTAAAGGTTGTTGCCAGCCACAGGCAATGTCATCTCAGCAATCCCACTTAGTTTGCTTCCGGTTTGGTGGTGGAGATGGTACAGATATTTGAACCTATTAGGCCTGGAAATCCTTTAGACCACCTGACACTTAAACATCTGTAAGTGATCCACTTTTTCCCTCCCCGCGTGTCCACAGTGACTGGCTACATATTGTTTATTGGTTCCTTGGAAGTCTTGTGACACCTTTATCCAACACCACTACTGATTGATTAACGATGTGTGATAACCCGGAGAGAATACACGCCACAAAACCGCTTTTCTTCCACCCCCTTCTCCTTTTGGCTTCCCCTCCCCAGGCAAGTACAAATCTATCATTGAACGAATAACGGTTTTGATTTCAACACTCTGTTTTGACTGAATTATTGTCGGGCAATTGCTGGTTGGCCATGCATAATATTACTTACCCTTGCCTGTCCACTCAGTAGTAATACATAAACATTGTCCAAGCTAACCCACAAAGCAAAAGGCCTATTTGTCCTAAGTGCACCCAGACACGTTTTACTGTTAACCCACAATCAGGCACATCCAATGTCATAGTATCCTTGGGTGTTATCTCTAAGTCTGACGAGTAATTTATATGCAGCCACATTCTGCTGTTCTTTTCACATCTCATAAATACAGATGCTTCTACTGACCTTGCATCTGGGGATTATAAATTATTTCAGCTGGAATTGAGAGTAACATGTAGACCCCATGAATGCCGGGACCAGTTCTCCATCTTTTCTTCCTTTCAGACAAAGTAACAAGTGCACAAATGCACCCGTTTACAACCTGCTTGAAATCGTCCCCCTAGCACCTCTCAAGGCCCCAGATTACAGGATCTGGTAATCATAGCGTCCGTAACACCAGGCTTCTAGTAATGGCCCAGATACAGCTGTGTGGCAGTTTTAAAGAGGGCCTCGCAGTTTAAATCAAAACCACTTCAGAATGCTGCTCAGTCAAAGGTGTATACATCCCATAATATTCAGGCTGCCTGTGACTTGAAACTACTTGCATGTTTGCATTTTTGTAGCTGCTAATATATTTAGTGTCGAAGTAAGTTGGAGACTGAACTGTTTAGCCATAATCTGCTGCTATTAGGTTAATTCTGATGATTTTGAGCTTATTTTTATTCTAAAATGTTTTTACTGTGACATTTTCTAATTTTGCCCTCTGTGGATCCAGTCTTCTGTTTCGTATGGGGGCAATCAGTCATACCCCTGCCTTTTTCTTCCCCTTCAAAAGCTCTTAAATATGGGGTTCCTCCTGGTCCCTCATTGAGCCCACACTATTTAATGTTTATATGTTACCTTTGGCCTCCATCGTTGAAGCCTTTGGCATTTGGGTGATCTCCTATGCGAATGACACACAGCTTATTTTTCCCTGGGTGTAAAAATAACAGTTGGGCAGCAGGCCTTTCAGAGATGCTTACTAGAGGTTGTGGAATTGATGAATAAGAACAGTTTGAGATGTCGTTCTTTTAAAACTAAGATTCTCATATTGCTCATAGCACGTATAGCTGGCCCAGTGATTGGTGGCCAGCTGCATTATGCCCAACCCCTACATCTGTAGCAAAAAATCTTGGAATTAATTTCGATGACAGGCTTTCATTTTGCCCCCAAATTCTATCAATGGCTCGGACGTTATTGATTCATGCCTTGAAGAAAACGTTAGATTTTGTTCTGCCTGAATCCCGAAAACCCATAGATCTTGATTCTGTTACATCTAGAGTTGATTATAAGAATGCCTTGTTCTTGGGCCTACCTGGGTGTATACTAGATCACCTGTAAGTTGTCCAAAATGCCACATTCACTAAAATCTCATCTTAAAGAACTTCACTGCCTCCCTTACTAAGAAATGTATTACTTTCTAATCACTGGTAATTGCTTTTCACAAGGTGGCCCACTAGTATTTATGTAAGCGAATTTGCCACTATCTGCAGTCTCGCTCTCTTAGATCATAAGAAGCCGTGCTCTTGAAGGCTGCGAGGTTCCGTCTCAAAAGTCAGGGTGGACGTTCTTCTACTTATCTAGCTACTAAACCTTGGTATGAAATGCCTTTCTTCATTTACCAAATTCCTAATTAAAATCAGTTCAGCAAACAGGTGAAGACTTGGGTATTTAGCCGTAGATCGTCTTTTTGAGGGGGCTTATCTTGTTTCCAGCACCAGGACGCCTGGTTGGCAGCTGAACACTTTATAAATCTTATCTTATTGTATTGTTTCATTTTCATTGCAAGTCCTCGTGGCATATGCTAATACAACAAAGAGACATATTTTAAAACATTCCTTTTTAGGTCTCGCCTACGCAGCGCGGATGTGTTGCATAGGAGACCTTTAGCCGTCGCTCTCCTCTTTTTGAAAGCACATACTCGTGCTTGTGGCGGCATCCACCTTGTGGGAGCGAGCAGCGGCGCAGATGCTAATTGGCTGTTGCTCGCTCCGCAAGGCGGATGGTGCCACAAGCACGAGTGTGCTTGAAAACAGCTGCTGTTACTCCCCCTCTCGCTCACAACCCTCCCGCCCATTCCTTTCTTTGATGCTTTTTTAAAAACTTTCAGCGTGAGGCGCGCACGCTTTTTGACGGTTCCTGCCTCCTAAACTCTAAAATCTGAAAATATGAACATTGTAGATGGCAAAAAGGGCGTTTTCGTTCTTCCACTTAAAGGATGTTTGGAGATATTACATTTTCGCATCTTCCATTGCCTCTGCAGTTCCTGCCTTTTAAACATACGATGAAAAAACGTCCTAAGTTTGAAGAATTTTAGCAGCACAGCCTGCAGAGGAAAGGGCCTGAGAGCTTCCTTATCAAGCAGCACAGCCAACAGAGGAAAGGGCCTGAGAGCTTCCTTATCAAGCAGTGTGTGGCTGTGTGGCCTAATCTTGAAGCTAATTTAACATCCTGGTTCTTTATTAGAACTCTGTGGTGTCAGCAAACAGGGTGCTATGCAAACATGGATTAGTAATATGAGGGTCGAAAGAGCACTAGTTTTAAAAACCTTTACTATTGTGAGTAGCTTGTACGACAGTGCAAACTTGCAGGTTTAAGACATCCATACTGTGTGTTCAGAAAAGTCTTTGTATCCCTTTTACGTGACTGCATTAAAAAATAATTGAATAGGATAGTATTTTAAAATATGCAATTTACTTGGTCAAGCAGTGCATTTTGATCCTACAGCAAATAGGGCCACAGCATTCACCGATGATACGTCCCTACTTTGTAAGGAAATATTGCATATTCCCCTTCATTTCTCTTCCGCTTTAGACGTAGGGCTTACAGTTTTATGGTATTTATGTTTGTTAAGATTTCTGTTAGTATTTATTCATATTTATTTTTGACCATCTTATCGTAAACTAGCCACATTTATTTTGTTTAAAAAATAAATGGTATGCAAATTAGTATATTTCCACATTTATTTAACTGATAAACTTGCAACTCCTATTTTGATGCTTGTTTTTTAGCAAATTAAAAGCAGCCAAATATAATACAACAATACATCTATAGATAAATATTAGGATTGTGCATCCAATATATGTTGACATATGCTGTTATTTAAGGATATCTCCTCCTCTGTTTTTTAACTCCCCATGCTATCTATCGACTCAGCTATTGGCCTAGAATTCATCAAAGACAACATGCAGAGTCAGTTAAAAGAATCTTTATCTTCTTATATTTCTGTGTCTAAATGTAAATGCAGACAGGAAATACATTGGTTTGTATTTATCTGTAAAAATCTGTAAAAGCAGAAAACTAGGAGCAATATTTATATAGTAAATTGTGCCTGTTGCATTGGGTTTTGTTATAGGTTTTTTGTTCTTTAGTGATACTGTTGCATACTTGCACCTCTGTATATAGCTAAAGAATATTTACTCAAATCTGCGCCTATTTTGAGAGAGTTGCAAATAAACTACATTTAAATTACTTACCAGCACAAATTTTTAAAACGAGTTGCTGAGTAAAAAAAAAACTAAATAATCAGTTTGTTAAAACACAAAGCAGCTAATAAAACATATTAAACTCAAATGCAGCAAACAATCTAAAATAGTTCTACAGTTCGAATACACTTTTAATATACAAATAACTCACAGAAGTGTACATATTGTTTGTAGGGCATCCTTTACATCTAAATATCGTACTAAAATAGACAAGAACAGTTCTCAGCTTTTTGCACATAAAAGTTAAATATTATATTGTATTTTATCTTTAATAAGAATGTACATAGGAAAACACATGCAGTTTTGCTTAAAACAATTGGAGATATGTGACGCAGAGAGAAACTGCAAATTTCAGGTAAGACATAAATTAAGCTTGACAATTTCTATCAAAGATCACGATTTAAAATCAAAAATATCTGATGCATATAACACCAGGACGGGCTGCAAATTGTCACCCTATCTTAAAAACAATCCTAATAACAGACATGATAAACATAAGAAGTAGTGAGATCACAGGAGGATAGGAAGGGAATAGGACCACCTATTTTATAATAAAAATGAAGGGCATTAAACCAGGTATTAAACGTAAAAGTCCTCAATTGTTTCAAAGCCGAATTACATTTTTACATTGAATGTCACCAATGATGCCCTTTGAAGGGCAAGCCTGGGCAGCGCATGCGCTGCGGCATACTGTATCGGAGTATGGCATTGAAGCCCCACCCACTCTCCTCCCATATTTGTAATTGGCTTGTGTCATTGCCCTTCGTAAATGCTGCCTTCTGATTCGTTATTAGGCTTGTTAGTGCTTCCTTAGTATCACCATGTCTTCATTTGTAACCTCCCATGGGGACTGGCCCTTTTACTTTGGTTGTTACCCTGTAGGTCTTTTTAGGCCTCCAGCTACAGTGCATGTGTGCCGGGCGCGCGCACCATTTGTCAGCCTGCCTGATCACTTTTGCGGCCGCTTTGATGTTCTCAGTGAGCCGCGCGGCCACTGAGAACATCAAAGCGGCCGCGAAAGTGCTCACCATTTGCCACCCCCTCCCTTATCCCTTTCCTGCTTGTTCTATACAGTCGGATGCGGTGCGCATTGCACGCTTCCCAACAATGACACATTTTCAGACATCTATTTCTGCCAGCCCAGATCACTGCTTTGTCGCTTCGCTTCCATTTAACCGCAGGCAAGGCACGCATTCATAGGTTAGTGTTGTGTTTTAAATATGACCCGGAGGAGCATTGTTTTCAATACCGTGTGGCCTGGCCTTTTCTGTGGTGTCGATACTTTCTGATAACATTAGTCGTCGGGAAATATACCTCTCAGGTCCTCACTCTATCAGCAACCTAGTTAGTTGTGAAAACAAAATCTAAAACTGTGTTGTTTTTTAATTGTACGAATTCTAACCTCGTCGCCACGCAGTCTATGTAACTTATCCTGTGAGCTCATTAACGCCAACAATGTACAGCTCTTTTCTGCCCCCAGCAGTTGCCTTTTAATATTAAACATCTTTTCCTCGTTGCTTTATTTCTTGTTCAATAATACACTTACGATTTATTGCTTTATTCAAGATAAAAAAAACTCATAAAAGCATGAAACATTTATAACATATTTATAATCTCTTATAAAATCTTTAAAATGATAAAACATCATGGCATCAGTAATGTTAAAATTCATCAATAAAAACTGAAAATCATGCCAAATGCAATTATTTAGCCAGTATAAACACAAAGAGACTAATTTCTCATTGACTGGGGGAACGGGCAATAGACTAATGTTCATTTCACCTAGCCTACTATTAGGCAAGAGATTTCCTTCTAATGGCCCAAGCCCAACCCAGAAATTTAGCAACTGCCACAGCAATGAATGTTAAAGGACTGGTGCAAATAATCCTAAGAGCGATGCCGCTCTCTCTCGTGCCTAGCTGTTTGCACATAGCCCTCAGCCAGACACGTCGGGGGACAGAATAAGCCCCACACACAAAGAGTAAGTGGACAATGGTCCCAGTACTTGTTTTATAGACTGGGCAGGCTTGGGAACTACCCTCTGCCCATCTTCCAGTTAGTGATCTAATTGGGAGAGACCCCACTCTAAGCTGGAAATATAGCTTCCTATCTAGGGGTTTGGTTATAGTATCCCAATAGGGCTCAAGGAAAGGGGAAGCTTTTACTTCAAGAAATAGTCCCTCCATGGTAGAAGAATCGGCTTCGTTCCAATCCCGATGTTCTACCATTTCCCAATACTTTGATTTTATAACTATTTTGGTCGGGAACAAGGCCTCCTCTGGATTCTCCCATAGCTCATTCATGCCTAGAATCCCCAGCATTCTACGCAAATCCCCCAACCAACCTATCTTATGGAGCTTATCACAGTAAATTAATACACTTACTCAGAAGGGCATCAGTTCTCATTATAAATGCAAGCAAAGACACATACTATGAAGCACTCCACTGTATGTATTGATGTATTATAGTCTAAATGCTTATAAGGTCCCAAAGGCGAGACCTATTGCCAATGCTTGTTTAGTCTGTAAGCACTATGGTCTTTAATGAGTTTCTCCTATTGCAGGCACAACATGCTTTCTTGCACATTCGGCGCGCCATGAGTGCTTTCACTTTCCAAGCAGCCCAGGACAATGGCGGCCACTTCTTTGAATACATCTTGCATTTACAAGAGCTTGACCTATTGGCCTTGTAAACGACAATGCCTTTTATTTATATGTTAATTAGCAAAACAGGTAATTAAAAGGCATTGTCATTTCAATGCCAATAGCTTAAACGCTCGCAAATGCGAGCCCTATTGCATTGCAAATGCTTGTTACAGTATGGATCTAAAATAGATGCCAGTTAGTAATTGGTAATTCTGTGTTTTATTTCTTGAAAAACCTTTCTGGCAAAGTTGGATTTTTATCAAGAAGTGTTAGTAGTAAGTCTGCGATTTGAAGTTGAAATGCTGCTCCACCTTGCTTCACATGTAAAGTTGTTATCAGATTAGTGTTGCCTCATCAAGCCCAAAAGTAACATTCCGAGCAGAAACCTTCAGCTGAGGAAATCTGGAACAATATGTGTTTTTTTGACACAATATACTGATGTACACCGACCTCTCTGATGGGACCTGATGTACTAGTCATTCAGTCCTTTTTTTCAGCAGCTGAGCAGAGTCATTTATATGAGTATGTCTCCCTTTTTGTTTGACTGTGGATGCAGTCCCTATGTCTGCGGTGTTTGTGTCATGTAAAGCATGTAGGTTAAGTTTTGCACTTGTACTGAAAGTACTCTTATGGAGATAAGCATAATGTTTTTAAAACAATGTTTTAATGATTTTTTCAATAGAAAACAAGCAGCATCCACATTAAGGTAGCCTATAGCCAATATTTATCGCACTTTTTCTAGTACACAGCCCCTTCAGTGCAATACATCTGTAATCAGATTGTACATCTCGAGTGGCCATTCCATCCATGTCCACCGTTCACGGTTCCACTCCTCCTGGGTCTAGCATGGTGCAGGGCTAGGCCTCATATGATGATGTAGCAGAAGTAAACCTTTTAAAATAGTGCGTCTCATCCTAGACTGCAATGCTCTTTCCATCTGCCCATACTCAGTTAAACTGTTTTGGGCATCCTCTTCTGGTGTAGACCACTCTTTCTGACTCCATGCAAATGTCCTTCCCTATGAGCCTTTGTCGTTTCATTGGTAATTGTGGCCTATCCAACATCATAGCAATGTTCCTCTTCACTGGCATGAACTGTTAATGCAGGCTTGGAGACAAGCTCGCGTGAGGTCAGTATCGCACAGGACGCCCGATAGGATAAATTGCGGGGGTTATAGGGATGACCACATTAAGGATGTCTTTCTTATCTGCAGTAATGGTGGCCCAGTACCTGGCGATAAAGGGTGGGGGAGAGAGAGAGAGACTGAGTGGGAGAGACTGAGTGGGAGAGACTGAGTGGGAGAGACTGAGTGGGAGAGACTGAGTGGGAGAGACTGAGTGGGAGAGACTGAGTGGGAGAGACTGAGTGGGAGAGACTGAGTGGGAGAGACTGAGTGGGAGAGACTGAGTGGGAGAGACTGAGTGGGAGAGACTGAGTGGGAGAGACTGAGTGGGAGAGACTGAGTGGGAGAGACTGAGTGGGAGAGACTGACTGGGAGAGACTGACTGAGTGGGAGAGACTGACTGAGTGGGAGAGACTGACTGAGTGAGAGAGACTGACTGAGTGAGAGAGACTGACTGAGTGAGAGAGACTGACTGAGTGAGAGAGACTGACTGAGTGAGAGAGACTGACTGAGTGAGAGAGACTGACTGAGTGAGAGAGACTGACTGAGTGAGAGAGACTGACTGAGTGAGAGAGACTGACTGAGTGAGAGAGACTGACTGAGTGAGAGAGACTGACTGAGTGAGAGAGACTGACTGAGTGAGAGAGACTGACTGAGTGAGAGAGACTGACTGAGTGAGAGAGACTGACTGAGTGAGAGAGACTGACTGAGTGAGAGAGACTGACTGAGTGAGAGAGACTGACTGACTGACTGAGAGAGACTGACTGACTGACTGAGAGAGACTGACTGACTGACTGAGAGAGACTGACTGACTGACTGAGACTGACTGACTGAGAGAGACTGACTGACTGACTGACTGAGAGAGACTGACTGACTGACTGACTGAGAGACTGACTGACTGACTGAGAGAGACTGACTGACTGACTGAGAGAGACTGACTGACTGACTGAGAGAGACTGACTGACTGACTGAGAGAGACTGACTGACTGACTGAGAGAGACTGACTCCTTGTGTGTCCTTCCACATAGCAAAGATTGCCGGTTTAGAGCCCTACCCATTTGGTCTTCTGTTGTATTTGCTTGCAGAGTGTGATGCAGTTGCAGGAATATATATTTCTGCGTAATTCTCAGGTCGTATTCTTTCTGAAGGATTTCACACCACCTGCATCCATTGTGTCTCCTATAGTGGAGATGCCCTTGGTATCCAATTGGCGAAATCCAATCAACTTCCCGACCTCTTTTAACATGTGCCTTTTCCATAGCGGTGTTTACTTGGTCACCTTTCCCTACCAGCCCAAGTGCCTAATAGGCTTGTCCCATACATCTAACATTGTCTGGGTGGGGAGTAACAATCGCTGCTTGTTCTTTTTTGCTATATAAATGATTTTTCTATGTGTACTCTTCCAGTCCCAATCATTCCAGTCTTGAAGCAGGGTCAAGTCTTGGTTCTAATCTCCATTTACTAATGTTCTGTAACTGTTGCCCACCAGTATACCATAATATCCGATAACTCGATACCATCCTTGTAGACTTACCAGTGCAGGGACTGAAAGACTATTCGGGGTGTGCTCCTGTCCTGTAGGAGTGCATAAACAACAGTATTTCAACTGGTATTATTTGTAAGACTAGTAAATAAGCATGCACGAGAAATTGCCGGTGAAGAACATAGGGTGACTCATGGTTTAGTTAAACGTGCCAGAGGCATCATGTATTGAATAAAGGCAGGAAGGGACAAAAAGGCATAAGGGGGTACAAAGTAATTGAAAACAGTTGTTACAGCACTATAAGCAATAAATACATGTGTAACCCGAAAAAATATGTGCACACAAGTGCTTGTGACACAGGAAGTGGACTGCACAGGTGACAAGTGGACAGAGATAAACGGCGCAAGTGAAAATGTGACAGTAATTTATAAGCAACTTGAGGTTCACAAAAGGGTATTTACATAAATTGATAGTCAATTTTTTTTGTGAACCAGAGAGAAGTGCGCCACAAATTGCGCTGGGATTTCGACGACGTTTCGATCCAATTGGTATAGCATCATCATCAGGACCAGGTTACTGAATGAAGAGTGTTGTTTGCGGGGATCTGCAGGGAAGGACAAGAATGGTAGAAGGACCAGCGAGGCTTGGGCCCCACGGTTGTGCCGCCAAGGCAAAGAAGCGAATTGCGGAGAGTAAATAAAACAGTAGTGGATTGAATTCTGTGGTGCGAGCCCCATAGGGAGGAGAGGAGGAGTCTACTCACCGCAGACACGAGAAGCTGGTTTGGAGGCGACTGGAGCGAAGTGATGGTGGCAACACTCTGGAAGTGTTCCTGGGTCGGAGGCCCGATCCACAGGTGGCAGTCAAGGTGATCGGCAAGCTGGTCGGCCTGTAGGAGGCTGTGTGTGATTTTATCTATTTTGTTGAAGTTTGACTCCGGAATAGTGAGCAGTGTGTTTTGTAGAATGTATAGCAGCTTAGAAAGTGTTATCATTTTAAAAATTGCTGCTCTCCCCATCAGGGACAGTGGCAACCATCTCCATTGTT